>NW_027266343.1:18470386-19670386 GCF_022045235.1 Haliotis cracherodii
TAAATAATACATTTGGGACTGATATCATGGTTAGAAATTAAACATGGCAATGGGCAGTAATTACAGATAATAAGCAACACGACCATTTTTATAGGAATTGCATTTTGTCATGAGCAATATGCATAAAAAGAAGAAATTGTATTCCGCTTTAGTTCCGCATTACCACTTTTATACGCTGCTATATTTAGCTGCAAATGTCGGTCATCGAGTCAGTAGCATTGCCATTGGCGCACTTTGCAGAACGGAGTAAAAATACAAAACACAAGAAGTGCAGATGATTTTGCTCTTTTTAAATGTTTGTCAATTAAACACATAGTTGCATGCCACAGATATAATTCTCTACGGTGTTTATCCCAGTTCTGGTCGTATCCCAGTTCTGGTCGCTACAGACGTTATCGTTTAGCGGTCAGCGTATCCATGCGTGTTGTCGCTGCATGTACAATCACAGCAGAGCTGGCTGATGAGGGCTGTAACAGGACATGCTACAACGGCTATGGCGGCAGGATATGACAGTACCACAACAGCAAGACATGCTTCAAGGACTATGACAGGACATGCTACGGGAACTGTAACGGCAGGACATGCTACGCAGACTCACCAGGCTATGCTCTGACGGCAGGACATGCTTCGCAGATTATGACAGAACATGCTACGGTGACAGTAACGGCAGGACATGTTACGGGCATTGTGACGGCAGGACATCATACGGGGATTGTGTCGGCATTCATGTTCGTGCGTTCGTTCGTGCGTGCCTGCGTGCGTTCGTGTGTGTGTCCTTAGCCGGCCGGAATAAGATGTCGCAATTCCTTGAGAGCTCAGCCATGTCAGAATCTTTGGTTCGAATTTGAGAATTAATTTCAAACTAGATGTATATATGAAGACGCAATTGTCATGTTTATCTGAATGTGTAGGGACCAGTTCATGTTCATAAGTTCGCAAGCTCCGACGTTCATACTTTTTGGCCCTAACTCTATGGAGGTTCATACGAACGAACTACTCATTGTTCTATTTATGTCATCCTATATACTATTAGTATGTTACCGTTCTAATGTCATCCTCTCATATAACATTATATTGTTCATAGTATCAAAGTTTAATCAACAATATCAAGAGCAGCGATTTAAACCACTGAAACACCCAAACACAAGGCTGTTATCAAGCGCTAGTGCAGACGTGATGCATCGTAAAAACTGTATCGGGATGTCTTCAGAAATACAATTATAGTACGAGATAGTACGGCTAACGCTGACTCACCGGTAGAACGAAGACAATATCGCTAATACAGATATAACGTATTTGAATGTTAATACTAAAGACAAACACTTATTATTTTTGCAGAGACGATATAACACCTATACACGTTTATTGGTAACTTTCATCAGTTTTGCTCTTCATTTTAACTCAAGCATGTCATACATAATTATGGGGCAGTTTTCAATCTTGTACTGACTTGCTCTGGTGTTAATGAGCGAAGTTTATTGCCTTGGGTGTTATACTCCGTTTTTCTGGTAATCCTATTATTACTTTATTTCTATCTAATGACACCCTGTTATCCGGATCATGGCTCCCTGACTATCCATAACAATTAAGATGAACATTCAGATCAAGTACACGAATGAGTTTGTTTTGACGCTACAGTCAGTCAAAAAAACAATGCTGTGAGGTTTGATTACACACTTCTACCAGGTCGAACATCGTGGATCCTCATTTTCTGCCTAAAGAGAATCATAGTTCATATGCTATGCCATCACCGAATACCGTCCAACTCAAGAAGACCTTACTTGTTGCTAAATCTATCATATATCCCCCCACTCTTATCCCCACCCCCCACCCCCACACCACACGCACACACGCACGCACACTCACACGCACACACACACACACACGCACGCACGCACGCACGCACGCACGCACGCACGCACGCACGCACGCACGCACGCACACCGCAGAGAATGTTCGTCCAACTCTGCAGGGGGCATTCTCAGTGGCTTCAAACGCGCTGAAATGTTTTCGCCTTGCATCCAAGATGGTGGACAAGTGAAATCGTATGGAATTTGGCTATTTTAGGTCCTATCTCTTTTTTGATTACCCAATAAAGTCAATTCATAGTTACACGGTTGTGAAGAAGCATACAACTCTATAAGACTTATTCATCTCATTCCAATAGAGCTACTCGTGCTCACATAAAGTTGTAGTTCAATGTTTTATTTCTTTAAAAATATATTACGTGTTCATCAATAACAATTAAGATGAACATTCAATTGCCGATATAAGTGAATGAATAATTTTGTTTTACGCCACAATTAGTCAAAGATTAACGTTGTCCGGTTTGATTACAAACAATCTACCAGGTAGCACATTGTGTACACCCTATCCCCATTGAAGTCTCCACTGTGGGCATTCCTGAGGACGAAAAGGCCCAATGTACCTAGGAATCTCATCAATACATTCATGCGCGGCATTCTCTGCCTCAAGGAGATCATATAGTTGTACATGCTAATCCAACTCGAACTACCAACCCGCTCAAGATGAATGTTTTATGTGACATTCAACAGGCCCACATTTACACACGCACGCACGCACGCGCGCACACACTCACACACACACATTTTGATTTACCAATCCCTGAATTGAGAAGACGTGCGTTACAAAGCTCCTCCAAGTCATCATCAATATCCGTAAATGTCTGTGATATTATTACCCATCCAAAGCTGAATATACATTTATTGTGCTTTCTTGACAGCAAATGTTATAATTGGGATAACACTTTCTGAGTGAAGTACAGATTCTCGTACTTTCTTGGGTTGAGTCCCGCCCGGGATTTGAACCCACACTGTGAGTGAGGCACCCAATCGCCAGCACACAAAGTCAGCGATCTAACCCAGCCACCGAACCAAAAATGTTAGTCCAGATGACATATACTTTGTGTACTCCTCTGACAAGTGAAAAATTGGCACGGCTTATATGGCCGAAAGCTTTGAACCCACAATGCCATTAAGAAAGTGGTCAACAGTAACACATATTATATTAATTTGGATAACTCTTTCTCAGTAAACTACATATTGTCGTACTTTTTAGGGTTGAGATAATATTCGTTGATGGTTGATTATCGATGTACAAATTAAAGCCAAAACTTAACTTATGAATGATTGGTAATGGGAAATGGACAATGGGCAAACGGGAGGCGGGGTAATCAGCGCCAATTATCTGTTGGCTTCTCTTGTTGCGATTCCTTCTTTGCTATCTTTTTACTTTTGTTGTTCTTACAGGTACATATATATGTTCTCTGTCTCATAGCATTTAATTATATTCACCTGATGAAGGAGAAAGTATATACTCCGAAACGCTGTGTTCCTCCGTTGACATCCATAAATATTTGTCCTTGTGTGTATCAGTTCTTAATGCCCTTCAAAGACTCAATCTAGCTTTGTTTTTAAATGTGGTGATATTTGCGTAGAATATAATATGGTCATGCCTATATACATTTGGGTCTTTGTCGAAATAAGCATTTAGACATAAAATATAGAGCTAAGGACATTGCTAATTCTGCAGGAATGCAGTACACGTCATAGCAAGCTGTGCTCTTTATTCATACTTTATATATTCGTAATGGAGATCTGTAACTGAAGTTTATCGTAATCTTCCGCAACTCTCACCTCCTGACCATCTGAACTTCTTAGTGCATTCAGATGCCATTGTAAAATTCCAGGCTGCCCCTCTTTCTGTGATGCTTTGACGGATGAAATCTATTGCGTTATAATAATCTCTGTTTGCTGATATATAATATGTACATGTAAAATATTTACGATATTTTAAACGTGTAATTCGATGCATATGCAAAGCAATGTGAACATAAGTGCGGATGCATGAAGGCGGTTATAGTCATAGTTATAGTGCGATGGATGTAGGGGAATGGAAGGGGGAGTATGTATGTATGTAAGCACGAATACCGATACATGAGGGCGGATATAGTTATAGTTCGATGGATGTTGGGGAATGGTGGGAGAATGGATTATGTATGAAAGCATGCGCATGGATCCATGATGGCTGACGTCGACATAATGGTGGGGAAAGAAGAATGTGATTTGTGTATGTGTGCGTGCATGCGTTGTGATACGAGGGTTAGCGAACATGTTGTGAGATGATTGTGTGAGTAAGTTAAGTGGTTGAGGATGTGGCAGGTATGAGTATTGATACAATTTGTCAATTTGTCAGTATTGATACATGCAGACTTAGGGTTGGGGGACTAGGTGTGCCTGTACTAAGGTCTTTTGTTTCACTCACTTATAGTCACTGTGTTTTCTTTACTGTTTTACGCATTTTTATGACTTAAACTGTAGTGACTCAAAGGTCATACTGGCAGGGCATACTACATATCTACCCGAACTACATATGTAGCCATTTTTGTGCTGTACAATTCTTCTTCTACCTCACACACACACACACACACACACACACACACACGCACGCACGAACGCACGCACGCACGCACACACGCACGCACGCACACGCACACGCACGCGCACGCGCACATTAATTGTTTTATTAAATGTATCCTCGAGAGTCAGGAAGAAACTAGAAATAACGGCCTTTGTTCTGTAAACCTCAGCAAGTTTCAGCTTTCGCCTCTTCCTTTGTGGAATGAGATTTCACATTTGTAAGATGATCTCTCTTATCTGTCTGTACCATCAACTTAACTGCCGTCACCCCTGCAGTTTTCCCGTCCCTTATTGCCAAGCAGGTGACCCACAAGGAGGAATACCGCCCTCCCTTAGTCCAGTTATACTGTGCTAAGCACAATATGTTGGGAATACGTAGCCTTGCTGTGGGCAAACATTTTGTAACAATTTGGCAAACTTTGATATGTAAAAAGCAAATATAATTCAGTTTTATTTCAACAAAAACGGAAAAAAATCGGCTCCTAGTTATTTTGTGGATACCATAACAATAAATAAAACCAATAGATCGTTTGAGCTAGCATGAATATAAAAAAATAATTAGCAAGTCGATAGTCATAATTTCCTCTGTTGGTGAAATGTTCTTCATGAATAGAATAGATGGCTGATAGACGTTCGCCGAATAATATCATTAATTTTGCTAACTTCAACTGTTCATCTAATTTCCATGAATGTGTGTTACATAGTTCATATGTTCATGGGCTTCTTCACTGAATGTTTAGTGTGGAGGACTACTTCACTTGAGAATAACTAACATAAATAATGATGATATTACATTTAGGTTCAGTTGTATTTTTATATTTGTATCATTTTGCAAATGTTACAGAGACCTGATAAGGGATATGATAATGTACAGTCGCTATTCTTAAAGTAAGAAAATGTTAGATTTATCAACCAGACATATTGCACACAAGAGGATGATCATATTTCATGACACTATTCTACGTCGAAGTCAACGATATTTGCGTATGTTATTGCTACATGACACGGATACGTCATGATAAAACAATTAGAAACTGACATTTGATGATATAAGATAGCTACGCGATAAATCGCAAAGAACAAAGAAGGAAGCGATATTTATTTCACGATAAAACATTGTTCTATCATGAAGTCATTTATTGAGATTCGAACATGCACTCGCAACTTGAAAACGTCGTAAATTGGACCTTATTTGTGAGAGGTATGTGTCTAGTGAGTTGTTCCCAATAAATGTTGCCGGAGACGATAGATAAACGCAGTGCCCGAACAATCGAATCCGAAAGTGAGAGTGATATGACAATCGGTATTGGGAGAAAAGGTACAGATAATCGACGAGAAAATTGTGAGAATATGCGGGAAAGACCAAACTCAAATCCTAAAATGGATTTAACTAGCATGGCCGCTGTCGGATTCTATTCAAGGAGTCATTATTATTTAAGTACGGGTAAATATTTTAAAGCGTGTATTTTTTCCTAATTCAACACCCTCAAAGAGGCTGTACGTAATGTTGATATCTCATATAGAAATAAACGAGTCGTGGTCGTTGTTTATCGTACAATAAACAACTCCCACTCGTCGTTTGTGTCTTAATTACATGACCATATACACTAACATTATATCTTTTCATGTTTATCGGTCAACAAAAGCGACATAAGCATTTCCATTATCATGAGAAACCCTTGCCAAACGTAGCACCAACTGCACGATTGCGACAACATCAGGAGCATGTTTCATGATTCATCATAATAAATGATGACACTGGGTGCTCGCTTAAACGCGAGCTCATTCCGAGCCACTAGTGGCACCCGCCACAAACAATTGTTCATCCTAAAAGGCAGAGAATTGCATCAGACATCATTTTGGTCATTGATACGTCAAACCTGGAAATGCCGTCTACACGTCCAACACAAAGCCCTAGCCAGGACCCAAATCCTTTAAACCCGGCCAAAGTTCTGTTAATTACATACATTTCCCCCTAACCTTAAGTAATCTATACTAATTCTGAATTAAATCGTATTTACCCGTATGAATCGTCTTATGTTATTTATTGCCGATAAACAGAATATGCACACTTTCTGAAAGTACTGTGTGATAAGTCACGCACCAAACCTATACTCTCGATATACATGATACGTATATTAAAGTGCCATGCTTTCCTGATGTCCTCTCATTCTAATTTGAAATAATGGCATAAATAGTTACCACTCATCTTTCAATATTTTCCAAGGTTGGGTTAATCACAAACATATTTGAATATGTACAACAGCTATACTTACTTATCTTTATACTTAAAGGCATCAGGTTTGTCTGTCATAAGACCCCGAAACAAATATGTCCAACACAGCCAAATATTTGGCTCTTGGCTCCTTGTTATTATATTTTATAACTATTGTTTAACAACAAAATATGTTCATTTCAGTAATTAGATGTTTTTCTAGCATCAGGTCTGTGGTATGTTCACTGCATCAACATTCCATTAAAACGATATTTACATACATACATACATACATACATACATACATACATACATACATACATACAGAGGAAATGCTTAGCATTTATCTTTTAAGGAAGAGTGCAGGACGACTTGCTTTATACATATAAATGTGGACATCTATGTATGGACATTTGGATATCCCTAAAGATAGTGTTTGTAGATGACTGTAGAAAAAGGAATAATTATGTGAGTAATCGGGTTAATACCAAGTTCAGCAATATTCAGCCACATTGCGATATTGGTTTCCAACATACAAGACGGACCATGAAATTATGACTTGAATTTGGACCTGGCTTTCTGGTGTGATGTTACACCCCATAATCTCCGGTAGAAATAGAGCTTAAAGCACGAATTAAGATCACGAGATGATACTGATGCATACATCTGGACATATATTTGCGTAGTATTGCTACGTTAATTCATCAGTATATATGCATTTTGCATAAAAGGATATTGTAGGATCGACGGTGACATGCGCACATAACCTATTCACCAGTGCTGTAATATTTAATTCATTTCTTTTGACACGTATCGACACGAGAAACAATATTCAAATTTAAAAGGAGCCCAAGTGGGATGGAAATTTCAGCCTGAACCTGTTGAACAAGGCTTGTTTCATTTGGGGCTATAGCATTGCCATTAAGGCCTGGGCGGAAGGGAACACCTGTTTGCACCCATCAGATACCAATCACAACTTCTCTCTCAAAACGAAAACAAAATACGAAAAATGTCGGAAGTGTATCCTTCTAACTTTCTATTTAGATACATGTTTTAACTTTTAAAGTAATTATTTGTATCTCAGGTATTATTGCTATCTGTGATGCTGGTACCGTTTTGTCGCCATAGTGTAGCTTTTGTGGAGTTATTATGAATATCAAATATATGTCTTGAAATATGGACTTGTGAAAGAACTTATCATTGAACCATATGCATTTAAATTAATGCATATACCATTTACTTGGCGTGTATGGACATATTATCCATCTACTTATACACACTTATGGACATATACAGAATTTCATTGTACCTAATTATTTAAAAAAATACCCGTGAAGATCCGGGTTAGAATAGGCCTTCAACAACCCATGCTTGTACGAAGGCGACTAACATGATCGGGTGGTTAGGCTCGCTGACATGGTTGATGCATGTCATCGTATCCCAAATGCGTAGATCGGTGCTCTTGATGATAATAACTAGATTGTCTGGTCCAGACTGGATTATTTACGAACCACCGTCATGTAGCTGGTATATTGCTTTGTGCGGCGTTAAACAACAAACAATCAAACAAAATCTATTATTAAACACCTTCCAACAATGAGAAATTAAACTTATATTTTCTAAATATTCTTTTATATTTATAACATAATTTGATTCATAATTTAATTATTGCGTTGCTTTCTTCTCTGTCATTCAATGTACATGTTCAAACACCTAAACTTTTTTATATTTCATTTTTCACAAATGGCTACGTTAGTGAGTTGCCTAGATCTCTCGTTACCTACTCACACGAATAGATTAAAATAATTTGTTTTACTATCATATTTTTGTTTATCTAATTCTTAATACGAAATTGATAATTCATTTATCACAGTATAGATCATATTCGTTTATATCACTATCTGATGCTAAGGTTTTATTGCAGAAATTATAATTAATTCAATATGTAGAAAGATACTACACAACTTGCCATTATTTGACTTTAAAACTGAACAAAGTATGATATAATGATCAGAATGCCTGTAACGGGTAGTATTTAAGAAAGAAATATTTGTCGATAAGTCCCATTTTTCAGATATGCCCTTCAGTAGTATTATTGCATATCTCCAGAGAGAGGTTTACATTGTAGTTCTCATTATTTGTGGATAATTCAAAAAGCAACATAGAAAATATATATGCTACCATGACGAAAGAATACAGAGTATACATAACTCGCAATTCTCCAAAAGAGATTTCAAATCACAATAACATTTCTGATATAAAGAGAGGTGGTAATGATTTAATCTCTCCATGTGCCCTTGTTCGTGAGCCCTTGTTCTATTCAGCAAACAGCCCAAAACCGAAACACCACAACATATCCGATTACACTGATTCAGGCTGTCCCAGTTCTCCATACTGACGCCCGTTCGTCTCTCAGACCATACAGAATAAATTTAAAAGGAATCCAGCTCAAGTCTAGAACGATTTGGCAAGTCTAGATTGCCTCAATTCTATTCATGAAAGTAAGCATTAATAAAAAAATATTGATCTTGTCTGCTTCAGATTATATTTTGTAGATACATATTTTTAACTTGGAAAATTGTACTGACCCCGGCGCTGTCCCTATTGAAGCTGTCTATAAGAATTTCGAATTGTCGTCCATTGTTCGATGTCAATACATTGATGACAAGTGAGGATATTGAAGTAATCGTTGATGCCGCGCTACACTATGATAAAATTTATAACCAAGTTGACTGGTGTGTACATTACTACAGTGAACATGTACATGATCATGCCCTAATAATCAAATTCCGTAATGTCAAATACTAATTTATTATTGTGTGATGAATTTAACTGGATCAGTGGTATGTGATATTAATATTCCATCAATTTCTTTCCTGGTTGGTCCATCCATGTCTACAAAATGAAAATAATACAATTAAAATGGAGCATAGAAAATTCTTAATTTCAATCTAGACTTTCCCAATCATTATAGACTTGAGTTGGTCTCACTTTTTTACATTATTCTCTTGGGTCAACGTCACAGCTCATACCATACACTAACAAGACCAGTCTGCCCCTCGCCGACAACATTCGCCGACTCGCCGACAACATTCAGTATACAGTGTGTCGCGAGCTCTGCGCTGTGCTGGAGCACACATTTCCTACACCTCTCCCTTCGGCAAACACCCCATGAGGGTTGCAACGAGGTCACAGGTCAGGCGTGCGCTCATCAGTTGTGTAATGCGGTCAAGAGTAAGATCTTCCGGAAGACCACTGCACTAGAGGTACATGTATGTGGATTGTTGATGAGGTACTACTGTTTGAAACTGGGAGTTGAACACTAAGCACTATTAGAGAAGAGCTCACAATAAAACGTTATGGACTCGCGGATGGACTTGTGTTTTCATTTCAAGACGTACATGTATCAGGTTGAACTTCCTAACTGTAACAATAACTGAACTTTACGCCTTTTATACACATTTGTGATGAGGCGACAATGCGACAACGAAACATATTTTGACCTTGAAAATGTCGCGTTACGGCATCGTCGCCCTTTTGTAAAATAAAAAAAAGGATTATCAAAGAGCGACAATGCGAACACGCGACAATGCGACAAATGGCCAATTGTCGCGCTATTGTTAATTTTGACACGTTTTGCTTGTTTTTGTAAGGGCGTCAATGCGACAATGCGACAACACGACAATGTCCCTTTCATAGTGATCCGTGCAAATAAAACTGAGTTATGAAACAGAAGTCTGACATGCCAGTTAAAAGATAAAGTGTTGCAGCTTCAGATTGCATAGATCTTCAAGAAGGATTATCAATAATGGGATGGGTGATGAGTTCAACTGCATACGCTGTGATTAACAATAATGCTCCGAGTCAATACATTTTCTCAAATGTATGACATGCATTACGTGAATGAACATATTGTTTATACCGTCCATGTTTTTGACGGACAATATAATTTACATGCTCGGTAAAAGTGAGGACGGGCATCATTGTGTGTTTCCGTGCTCTGTTCAGAGGAACAATTGACTTGTCCTTGCATGTGTTTGTGACGGGTGCCACCTGTGTGGCAGGATACGCTCACCTTTTCCCGAACAGCCATTGTATGACCTGAACCACTTCGGATTTTTATCCAACATCAGTCTGATATAACTGAAATACTGAAATACTGTATAGTTGAAAATGATGTTTAATGCGATTACCGTAGTGTTTTACTGCAACTGTTCAAGTTTTGTGCAGTGATGTTATGTAATATGTAAAAGAAAGCATATTGATTTGAATAGAATATACTTGCGTCAGTGTATTTTATTAACGCCCCAAACCGTAATTTAAACACATAAAATAACAGATCATATACACGCATGGTGCCTTGACTTACTACTAGCTTTAATAGGCCATCCCGGAATGAAAATAGTTCCCCCCAAAGCGTGGAACATATGTTTTAGTATGTTTACAAGAAATATATTCCAAACAATATCCTCATTAGATGAGAACATCTTTTACAGAATTACCTCAGTAAGTCAACTACAATGACAGAGCGTCGTAATACATTTACATCAAGTACAATACGTCAAAATGGCCGACACGATAAACGGTGACGGGAGAAATTTTCGAAGTTGTTAATTAACCTGTTGCTATTTCAAGCCTTTGTCATCACTGATCAATTGGCCGATCATTGAAAAGTGATTGTGAAGATGTGTCAAACAGATACTAAGGTAAATTCATAGATTTCTGTAAATTGTCACTACGATAGTTTGGATTATTTTTTCGGGTTTTTTTTTCTCTGGGAAGGGTTGTAGCGAGGGTATCCTTAAATGGGCTTGCAAACACGCTTCTGTATGAATTCGTACCAGGGAATTCCAAGGGTTTTCCCTAGGAATGTTGAATTAGTCAGTGTATACGCCATTTCAAGAATACAGTCACGTCATGTGACTGACCTCTCGTCCAAGCCGTTTATCTTGTAAACTTCACATTACAACATTAGTTACTGTTATAACCAAATGAAACACAACACATTATCCGATAGAGGTAACGGTGCATAGCCGAGGGATATGTTACCACAATTAACTTAGTAACATTGTTTGGTTCGACTTCTTGGCGCGTGTCTGAATTCCATTAACATGTTACATATCCTAAAACTAGCTTATCAGCAAATCTCGCTGCACTGCGCGCGACAGATACTAGAGCAAGGCATGCCAGAAATACGAAACCTAAAGCTTCCGAAAGGAAGACTTCTCCATCACGTGCGTCGGGGGACCAGCCCTATCTGATTATCGTTAACAGTTGTACAAGGCGGAGCAAAAAGCATCGTTTTTCCGTCCATTTTACGCTTGAAAACCTCGACCCTTTTCTGGACACTTTCTAGACAATCACCAATTTATCAATTTTAATGAATTTTTAGTCGTTTTTTCCGTCCAATGACCATATACGGAAAAAACCGACGTTTTCGTGTTTGCAGTGTAACGCACACAAGTAAGTGTCCTGTCAGGAGACAGGTGTCAAGCCACCCGTGCCTTTGCACCACTGCGTGTACGTGTATGTGAAGAAGTGATCTTCCTCAAAACGGCCCTTTTTAGGGCCACCCATCTCTCCCGAAAGAACGCTTTCATCCTTTGCTTTGACGACCCTCAAACCCAAACAATGAACCCACCTCCTCCTCCTACCTCCCTCCCTCCCTTCACCACCACCGCCTTTTCTATGTTTAGAACAACAATGGCGATCTTGTTCACCTTTTACGGTCGCTTCTCTGGGTTTTTCCCCTCCCTCCTCCCCGGAAACCAATGCGACGCCCTCTTGGAGGTGCGCGCGCCACCGGAAACGGATGTGACGCCATCTTGGATGCGCGCACCACCGGAAACGGATGTGCCGCCATTTTGGATGCGCACGCAGGACCCACCATCCCCTGCGCGCATGCGCGCCGGAAGTGAAGTCATCAGAGGTCGCGTGACCCTCTCGACCAATCAAAAGCCAGGAGCGGTACCAGACCGCTGGCCTCAACTCATGTGTTCAAATCATTCTCATTAGATGAGAAAGTTCTGTAAAGAACTACCTCGGTAAGTCAGTCACAATGACAGCGCGTCGTACATTTACATCAAGTACAAGACGTCAAAATGGCCGGCACGATAAACGTGACGGGAGAAATTTCCGAAGTTGTTAATGAACCTGTGGCGGTTACATGTGTTAGTCATCATTGATCAACTAGCCGATCATTGAAAGGTGAATAAAGATGCGTCAAACAGACACTAAGGTAAATTCATAGATTGCTGGAGACGGTCTGTGTCAGCCTAGACACGAATCGATTCGATACTAATATAGTTTAGATGTGAATTTCTTCGTTTGCTCATTAGGATAGGCCGTGGCGAGGATATTCGTGAACAATCATGCAGTCACGCTTTCTGACATTTCTCAATGTATACTGAAACGCTGAGACCAAGAATAAAGGTTCTAAATGATCAGAAAGAACGCTTATGTATGTTTTCGTGCTAGGGAATTCCCAGGGGTTTCCCCAGGAATGTGGAAGTAGTCCGTCAGTGTTTACGTCATTTCAAGAACATGGTCTCGTGCAAAACGTATGAACGTCAAATTGTGTCGTTCATACACTTATGATCGTCAATTTCGCGGTCATGTGACCGACCTCTCGTCCAATGGAAAAGCCGTATATCGTGTAAACTTCAAATTTAAAAATAATATGCAAGTACACAAACAATCATTAGTCACCCGTGTATAGATATACATGATGACGTTAGTCCCGAGTTGTAAAAGATAGATCTCACCCGTCGTGAATAGTGACGGTGTCACGAAATATATTCGCCCTCAGAATAAAATCTCCCCCCGGCGAATTTATACCGGTACAGTTCCGCCCCTCTCGAAATAAACTCTCCCCCACCCAACGAAATAAAATCTCCCCCCAGAATATTTCCTCCCCGGGTCGTTTTATAAATACTTGCCATGCAGTTCAATAGTTGATGTTATTTTGGGTTAGGTAATGTTGTAATCTATTTTTAGCCATTGATTCCATTACTTTGCATAAGTTTGAAGTTAGGGATATTGGTCTATATGAGTTAGCTTGATTAGCTGGTTTATTAGGTTTAGGGATTGGTATGACTAGGGCCTGTTTCCAGGGAGTAGGAACCTGTCCGTTTAGGTAGATGAGATTGTATAGTTTGAGTAGTGCCTGGAGTAGTTTTAGCGGGAGATTTTTAATTATTTGGTAAGAAGTTAGGTCAAATCCTGGGGCTGTGCACTTTTTCCTGTTTTGGATTACGTAGAGGTGCTCCTCTATTGTGAAGGTTTGGTTTATTAGGGCTCCAAGCCGAAAGGCTGTAGAGCCCTATTGTAATCGTTCGATTTATTATTATTATTATTATTTATTATTATTATTATTATTATTATTTATTATTCCGCCGATTTTTGTACCTGCCCTAGCAAAATAACCACTAGCTCGATTTTGTTCAAATGTTGTGTGTGTTTGTAGACCGTTAGGTACTAGTGCCCGCCAAAATCCCAAGGCCGTAGGCCCAAAGGCCAAGGGTAGATAACTGAAAAACAAGTATTTTTTGACGATATATTTTGCCCTGTTGCTCCACAACCGTTTGCCCGTTTACTTTCAAACCTTGCATGTATCTACTGCTTCAGTTGCTTGATAATTTTTGTTCTTTGACTTTGGTCATTGGTCACGTGGTTTGTCAGCCATATTGGATTCAAGGTTTTCCAAGGGTTTTTTGGGCACCTGTCTTCAAATACTATCTCCTCTGAATCCACTGCATGAAATGATTTCAAACTTTCTGTGAATTGTCTCCATACAGAACACAACAAATAAGCATAGCCGTTTTTCGATATCTTTTTTAGTTGCGGCCATATTGGATTTTGATTTTGATAAATCTTTTCACCCAAGTACAAATACTGAAGGAAGCGCCTCATAAATCTACTATAAACCCCCATTCACTGGCTTTGCAGATACCCTAGCGTTCTCCACAGCCTTGTTCAATATTATGTGTACTACCCTTGACGACCAGAATTAGAATTGGCCTTTTTCAACCGATGCTTGTCTCAAGAGGCCACTATGCTTGTCACAGGAGGCGACTAATCGGATCGGGTGGTCAGACTCGCTGACTTGATTCTTCATTTCTCAATTGCCAATTGCTACGGTACCTTATTTTTGACAGCGTTGTTAAAAGCAAACCATTTGCAAACCATTTGCGGATAAGAATATGGAGGTCGGCATTTAGTCCACTCTGGGAAACTGTGGCACACGCCAATTTGGTAGCGGCAATGTCCTGCAAACGGTGACTATCTTTAGACGGAGTTGGTACAAGCAAACCATGTACGGATTCGAACATGGTCGAAGTCATACATGGGTTAAGAATACACTGGGACACATGTCATGATGTCTCACAAGCGGTTTATTACATTTAACGACGTTGGTACAACCAAACCATTTGGGGATTCGAACATGGTTGGAATCAAACGTGGGTTAAGAACACACTGGGACACGTGTGGTGATGTCTCACAAGCGGTTCATTACATTTGATGGCGTTGGTACAAGAAAACCATATGCGGATTCGAACATGGTCGAAGTCATACATGGGTTAAGAACACACTGGGACACGTGTGGTGATGTCTCACAAGCGGTTCATTACATTTGATGGCGTTGGTACAAGCAAACCATTTGAGGATTCGAACATGGTCGAAGTTGGAAATTGGTTTAAACATCATCTTGTCCGATTACTTTCAAACCTTGCATGTATCTACTGCTTCAGTTGCTTGATATTTTTTGTTCTTTGACTTTGGTCATTGGTCACGTGACTTGTCAGCCATATTGGATTCAAGGTTTTCACAGGGTTTTTGGGGTACGTGTCTTCAAATCCTATCTCCTCTGAATCCACTGCATGAAATGCTTCCAAACCTTCTGCGAATTGTCTACACACACGACACAACAAACTCTGTAAGCCGTTTTTGGATATATTTTTAAGGTTGCGGCTATTTTGGATTTTGATTTTGATCATTTTTTTCTCTGAAATTTACTTTAAAGATCATATCTTGTAGGGTTGTTGACAGAAACTATTGCAAGTTTCCATGAAGTTAGTGTGCCATATGCATCTCATCTTTTGTTCTTGATTGCATGTTAAAAGTAACACCGCTTGGTGGTAATATTTTATTAATATTTGGGACTACTCTTGAACACGCCAATTTAGTAGCGGCGATGTCCTGCAAACGGTAACTATCTTTTGACGGAGTTGGTACAAGCGAGTGGTCAGACTCGCTGACTTGATTCTTCATTTCTCAATTGCCAATTGCTACGGTACCTTATTTTTGACAGCGTTGTTAAAAGCAAACCATTTGCAAACCATTTGCGGATTAGAATATGGAGGTCGGCATTTAGTCCACACTGGGAAACTGTGGCACACGCCAATTTGGTAGCGTGTCCTGCAAACGGTAACTATCTTTTGACGGAGTTGGTACAAGCAAACCATGTACGGATTCGAACATGGTCGAAGTCAAACATGGGTAAAGAATACACTGGGACACATCTCATGATGTCGCACAAGCGGTTTATTACATTTAACGGCGTTGGTACAACCAAACCATTTGGGGATTCGAACATGGTCGGAGTCAAACGTGGGTTAAGAACACACTGGGACACGTGTGGTGATGTCTCACAAGCGGTTCATTACATTTAATGGCGTTGGTACAAGCAAACCATTTGAGGATTCGAACATGGTCGACGTTGGAAATTGGTTTAAACATCATGGGACACCAAGGCACATGTCAATTTAGTAGAGGTGATGTCTCACAAGAGGTTCCTTACATTTGACGGCGTTGGTACAGGTAAACCCTTTCAGGATTCGAATATGAACGAGGTCGGAAACAAGTTTAGCACTTAATCTCAGCAATGCGACAGGAACCCGGGGCCCGGACGAACGCAGAACGCTAATCCGTTTGACTGGAGCCCAACTGACAAAGAAGGTACAGCCTGTTAAAGAGTCACCAAGCCGAAAGGCTGAAGAGCCCCAGTGTTATCGTTTGATTTAATATTATACTACTCAAAAGAAGTTACAGAACGCCCAATTCTTTCATATTACTACAGTTAATCTCACATGCCGAGACAGATTAACTATAGTAATATGAAAGAATCGGGTGTTCTTTAACTTCTTTTGAGTAGTATATTATTATTCCGCCGATTTTTGTACCAGAGCTAGCAAAATAACCACTGGCTCGATTTTGTTCAAATTGTGTGTGGGTATGTAGACCGTTGAGTACTAGTGCCCGCCAAAATCCCAAGGCCGTAGGCCCAAAGGCATAGGGCAGATAACTGAAAACAAGCATTTTTTAAAGATATATTTTGCCCTGTTGCTCCATAACCGCTTGTCCGGTTACTTTCAAACCTTGCATGTATCTACTGCTTCAGTTGCTTGATAATTTTTGTTCTTTGACTTTGGTCATTGGTCACGTGGCTTGTCAGCCATATTGGATTCAAGGTTTTCACAGGGATTTTGGGGTACGTGTCTTCAAATCCTATCTCCTCTGAATCCACTGCATGAAATGCTTCCAAACCTTCGAATTGTCTACACACACGACACAACAAACTCTGTAAGCCGTTTTTGGATATTTTTTAGGTTGTGGCAATTTTGGATTTTGATTTTGATCATTTTTTTCTCTGAAATTTTATTTAAAGATCATATCTTGTAAGGTTGTTGACAGAAACTATTGCAAGTGTCCATGAAGTTAGTGTGCCATATGCATCTCATCTTTTGTTCTTGATTGCATGTTAAAAGTAACACCGCTTGGTGGTAATATTTTATTAATATTTGGGACTACTCTTGAACACGCCAGTTTAGTAGCGGCGATGTCCTGCAACTGTAACTATCTTTTGACGGAGTTGGTACAAGCAAACCCTTTGAAAATTAGAACACCATGCGCCACTCATCAGCACGCAAATTTCTTAGCGACAATGTCCCGCAAGCGTTGCCTACATTTGATGGCGTTGGTACAACCAAACCATTGGGGTCAAGGTCAAGTTGGAAATGGATTTAGAACATCCTGGGACACCCTAACACATGCCAATTTCGTAGTGGTGACGGAGGTGGTACACGCAAACCCTTTCGAACATTAACGAGGTCTGAAATAGGTTTAAAACATCCCGGTACATTCTGGGACACGCCAATTTCGAGCGTTGCCTAAGTTTTGACGGCGTTGTTACAAACAGTTCCGTGCATACGTTAGTACGTGCGAACGTGGCTGATACAAAGGAGCGATATCCTGATGAGGAAGGGACTCTTTCTTGGAGTACTACTCAAATATAACAATTTGTTTCAAACATGCTATTTAACCTTTTGTTCATCACCCGCTCATCCAATAACTGTCAAACTTTTATTTTTACAATCATGAGATGCCGGCCACCTTTTATTCTTTGACGTCATAGGTGATCTAGTGTGGCAGCCACTTTTTATTAAACATTATAAGTGTCACATGATTGAGGGTCCGTTTTCCAGAATGTTCTCCGATGAACGTACATATTGAAATGTATTCTAATGTTCTATATAGTTTCAATGTATCCCACACCAAACCTATTATTTGAATAATGAACGAATAATGAAAATGTCTTTTGGTGGACAACAAATAGGATTTCGCTTCTGATTGATTATTCAAAGAAATAACACCAGGCTGAATGATACATATCTTTTTAATATTTCAAGTAACATGATACATAACTGAAAATGGAACATTGTTATTGAAAACATTTAGCCACTGTGTAACTTTGTTGTGCTTAACATAAAAAAAGTTATTTAAAAAAAGCTATCATTTTAGGGGATGGACTGAAATAGCCCCATACCCCTTACAGTCTACAAATTTAGCCAAGGAGAGCAAATGCGCTCTGTTCTGATCGTAAAATGACCCACAAGATTGATCAATTGATGCAAGTAGCATGTTTTGGTGTACAACCCACTCTTAAGAACAGGAAAGTATGGGTTGATAAAGGTTTAAGGTTTAAGTTTCTGCACAAAAATTGCTCTTGAAAAATAAGATGATGAAATACTCAATGGTATTTCTGTGCGCTATATACCCTCTTAGGCAGAAATTAGGGAACACTGTAACTACGAAAACTTCGCTTTTACATAAAATTGTGAAAGGGGTCGATTTCTGATTATAAGAATTGATCATGGGTCAGCTGACACATGAATGAAGAACTGGAGCTTGAAATGATGAACTCTGATGGATTTGGAAGGATGTCTCTGAAATCACAACTGTTATACTAGTGCTGGACTAGTTACTGACAACACTTTATGATGTGGCATGTTGACTTTGGAGTACAATTTCAAACATTGGTCCAATCAAATTGGAGACAAATTCAATTGTTCACAGTCAGGAATCCCTTTTAAGGTTGAGTGAGCACACAATACAAGCGTTGTCATACATCTGGCACCTGTCATCAGTGAAGGTAAAGGTCACGACATTCTGTTACTCTCACACAAGTCAACAGTTCTTGTTCAGTTTCCATATGTACCATTTGATGTCCTCTGGTTGCATCAGAAAGATAACAGTTTTCGTTGATAGAAGATGTACTTGGTAATAGATGACAATTTCAGGTACTGGTCGTCCTCAGGTGATTCATCATCTGTTAAACTCTCGTTGAGTCAGCAGGTAACGTCGTGCATCTTCTTTATTTACTAGTAAAATGATGTCTCTTCAACTGTCATATACTGTATTTGAGAAATGTTTTCAAATACAAGGTAACCCATTCAGTTTTCAGTCCAGACACTTGTCATCACAACATATTTTGTTTACCGTTCATTGGACATGTTGAAGCAGAACCAATCAGTTCCAATTCAGATCGACCCGGTAACAATGTGGAGAAATCAGTGATGTTTTCTTCATAACCACCTGTTCATTCAATAATACAACAGGAGATTGTTGCCGAGATAAAAGACTTCTACTGAACTCTTTTTAAATATTAGCATGATAAGTATTCCCTAATTTCTTTCGAGCATCACACAGCAAGAACACATGGCTAAGAGGAGCATTACACAATCATAACAAGCGTATGCCCTGGAAACATAAAAAAATGTATAAAATTCCTAAATAGCAAAAGGCACCAATTCAGTATGTGTCTGGTAAACATGTAAAGTTTTGTTAGAACGAATTGAATGGGTTTTGAGTTATGCTCCGGAAACGAACTCTACCCTGTAGAACCATAGTCCATCTTGTTTCCATGGAAACATAAACAAGGCACCAGTTCAGTATGTGACTGGTAAACATGCAAAGTTTTGTAAGAAAGTACTTAACAAGTTTTGAGTTATGCTCCGGTAATGAAGTCCAACTTGTTACCATAGAAACGTAAAAAATAAAAAAAATAAAAAAATCCTAAATAGCAAAAGGCACCAGTTCAGTATGTGGCTGGTAAACATTGCAAAGTTTTGTTAGAAAGCATTGAATGGATTTTGAGTTATACTCTGGAAACAAACTCTACCCTATAGAACCGAAGTCCTACTTGTTGCCATGGAAACAAAAACAATTTTTTTTCTAAATTTCTTAAATAGCAAAAGGCACCAGTTCAGTATGTGACTGGTAGACATGCAAAGTTTTGTAAGAAACTATTAAACAGTTTTTGAGTTACGCTCCGGAAATGAACACCACCCTCATAGAACCTAAGTCCTAAATGTAAAAAATAAAAATTTCTAAAATTCCTAAATAGTAAATGCACCAGTTCAGCATGAGTCTGATAGACATGCAAAGTTTCATAGATAAATATTAAACGGTTTCTGAGTCATACACACGCACGGACGGACGGAATCCATTACACTATCCCTCGCCAACTTTGTTGATATGGGGCATAATTATAATCGTCAAGTCGTACACTGAAATAGACACATGTAAAAATGTCAATCTTTCATGAAACGGGAAAACAGTACATCAATAGGCATAACCAGCTCACCTAATTGACATCAGATTATTCATAAATCAGTTGTTTTGTACACATTTACAATCTACAGGGGGCCCTTCCAGCTCAATGCCACACCCCTACTCCCTACACGCCTGGCTTTGATTATCATTATTACGTGACAAATTGTTTTCATCATTTGTACAGTTTGATTCATAGTTTGATTTCAATAGCTTCATGGTAACCATAATAAGTTGGAAGAATATGCACAGATACATTCTCAAGTCCTCGGACATATACATGGTCAATAAGCGTTCCACTTTCAGTGGTAGATTCTGAAACGATTTGTGTGAAACCATTCGATTCCATCAAAGTCTGTATGGAAGATGATGAAAAGACATTCTCATTGAAATCACCCATGATAATCGATCGAGCAGAATGTTTTTCAAGTTCCTGAACAAGTTGAAATAAATGCTTTCTGAAAATATCAGCTTTGAATGAGGTCGGCCTGTAGATGATAACAACATGAGCTTGCAGTTCCATGACATAAAATGACAGATACTCCAAATTGGATACTGGAAACTGAGGAAATTCACAGGCTTTGTCTTCACTACAATAAACTCCAACGCCACCATGACTTTGATTCTTTAATTCCATCAGTATTGGTTCAGACGATTCATAGGACTGTGCTCTGGGTTTATGATGCAATGTAAATCCATCAAGTTTTGGTTCCTCAAGTGGATGTGTATCAGATAACCATGTTTCTGTCAAGCAAATGAAATCGGCCTCTAAAAACCTACGGTCATTCTGCAAATCTTGAATATGTGATTGAAGGCCCTCAATGTTTTGCATAATGAATGTACATGTAGCATGACCATCATGTAGTTTCTGATTTGCATTCATAAACTTTGGCATACTAGACACTGCTGCCTCGACTTTTTCACTGCTGTATATGACCGACTCTTTGAAATTATCAATGATAAGACCTCCAAGAGAGGATACTCGACTTAATGCCACATAAGCTTGTCCGGCTGCAAAGATCTTGCCCAATGAAACGACAGCTTTGTTCACTGTTATCCCTTGTACTTTGTGTATGGTGCAAGCCCAGGCTAGTTTGAGTGGAAATTGACGTCTAATGCCTCCATTGTTTGAAACAGTTTCTTCAAGTGGTGCGATAGGAGTACTGTTTGTTTGTAATGCAGATGCAGTCTCTTTCAGGTTTCGTAATTTGTGACCAACTTTATCATTGTCAAACACAACATATATTCTCGAAGGAAACGCTTCACCATCAGTCAAAGATATGTGGCTAATAGTTCCAAAGACTCCATTCACAAGGCCATCTGATGTATCAATATTTTTTGTGATCATCACACGAGCACCAATTGCTACAAATAGACTTTTTTGTAAGACTGAGTTATAAACTTTCACATGAGGGTTTTCTCTCTTTTCAAGTTTTCCTGTTTTTAGGTTTCTTGAGAAATCTTGTGCTTGAATGGAAATTGGATCTGTGCATTTAGAATGAAGGGCAGTGACATTGAATTCATCAACCTGAGCGTTTGTCGCAAAAATGTGAATGCAATCGGCATCGTCTTCACCAGTTTCTTGTCGCTTCAGCATATTGATATCACTTGTTACAAGAGGCTGTGATCTTTTTCGTGTTCGTAACCGATTCAGAAGTTGTGCAAATGCAGGGTCTTTTTGTCTCATGATCGTGGTCAATTCTGTGACAGAGAAATTGTCATTCCACAGGTCATATCCATTTGTGCCAACATATAAAGGTGTACCCTTAACGGGTGGTAACTGATAAAAGTCTCCAACAGCAATTACAGATACATTTCCAAATGGTGAATAATCAGAAGTTTGTTTGATCTGTCTCAGTCTACCATGAATGTATGATAACAGCTTGTGATCAACCATTGATATTTCATCGATGATAAGTATGTGAATACTTTGCAACTTTGATCGAAGGCTATTGACCTTTTCCTCACCAAGTGGCTGGTATGGCAGTTTTGCATCAATTCCAATTGAGAGTGCACTGTGTATTGTGGATGCATTAATGTTAAATGCTGCAACACCAGTTGGAGCTACCAAAAGTACAGAGATATCATCTGGATTGCTTTGGATGGGGGCTAGAAGTCGTGTAGATTCATAGCAAATTGCCTTGATCAAATGGCTTTTTCCAGTACCAGCTCCACCAGTCAGAAATAGCTTAAATGCATCAGGATTTTTGCCATTCTTTTTATCCAAACACCATTGTCTTATTTTGTAGAAAACATCAGCTTGTTCCTCATTCATTGATCTCAGAATAGTTTCTGCTTCTTGTCTTGACACTGTACTCTGAAGTAACTCTGTTTTAGATAGTGTTTTATCAGTCTGGAGCAAATCAGGCATGTTTCTAACAGATTCTGTTTCCTCATCGGACATACATGTATGTGCATCTTCACATTCTAGTCTTTCAGATTCAGTCTCTGGACAAATTTGAGCCCAAGCATCTTCCAATTGACCAGATTGTTCAAACAATTCCTTTGCGTCATCAATGACTTCAGCATCCTGCTCAAACATGGTTTTGTTTCTGTCAACAATGTCTTTCACAGTTTCTACAGGACAGTTTGCAATCTGGACAGCACCAGTTTGATAAAATTCTTCATATGAATTGAAGGCGGCTGGTTTTAACTGAGTATCAAATGTATATGGCAAGAATAGCTGCAGCATACTGTGATAGTATTTCTCAGGATCCTTTGTACGAGAAAATCTGGCATATCTGATAATTGCTGCATCAGTTCGAGTACGTTTTTTCACATGACCAAGGCCATTTTGCAATGTTACAAGTGGACTATGTCGTTTTTCATCAGACACCCTTGTTACTTCAGATTTTGACACCACTCTGTATTCTGAGCAAAAAGTAGCAAGACACATGCTATTGAACTCATCACCTTTGGGTCTGCTCTTGTATCGATCAACAATGCTTGTCATCCACATTTCATCTTCATCTAGTTCACCACTCTGTTGTTTGTTTTTCAAAGTTTCAAGAGGCAAACTCATTCTGACAGGGTCTACGGTTGGTATGAAGTGTACTTTACGTGATCCTTCCTTCAATCTCAAATTGCAAACTCGAAACACAGCTTCCTGAGCACTCACTTCTCGATTGTGTAAGTATACAGCACCAATTTTCTTCAGAGCAGATTTTGCATCAGTATTATCCTTATTTGCTTCCTTTTGTGCTTGATTCAACAGTAATCCCATTTCTCTTTCTGCCTTTGAGATATACGAAATAATGTACACAACACAAGAGTAGGCATCAACTACATACTGAATGTCCATGTTTGCGTTCCAGCATCTCATGAGATCTGCATTGTACTGATTCACCCATACATCATTTGGCTTGCGTTTCAACACAACATTTGTTTTTGTGGATAGAATTGCACATGCTATTTCAAACATATCTTGTGAAATACCGACAGCAGTAAATAATGCATCGACTGACTCAAATGTTTGCTCATCATTTGTTAGTGCTTGCCAAATCAGTTTCAAAATTGCTTTTGCATCAATGTTGGTCATCAGTTTGACAGATTCACATGTTTGTTCCAAGGTGTTTGGCTCATCTTTATTTTTTCCATTGATATCTTGACCACTTGGTCGTGAAATGAAAGTTTTACTGCTTGGTGGACGAGGGAAATTGAACCTGCATGTTGTGCCATTTTTCTTACATGACTTTGAATGTCTTGCGCTATGTTTCTGCACACTGTTCACAATATTGTACATTTCTTCATCAATCTCAACTGAAGGCATTTCACATGTGACGTATTTGTCAATGAAGGATTTTACTGCTTCATCAGTGTCTTTATCAATCTTTGGCGCATTCTCAACCCAGAAAAGGCAATGAGTGTGTGGGGAACCACGGTGCTGGAATTCTACACGATAGAAGTAATCTTTTATCTTTCCAATTGGTTCTGCAGGAGACATGATAACCTCTTTCAAGAAGCAATGAAATCTTTGGTCAAACATTCGTGCTGCTGTCACAGGGTTCTTTCTCAGTACAAAACATTTTTCTGACCAGTCAAGTTCATAGGCTTTGCGTTTATCTCCCTCTGCTCTAAGTATTGTTTCGATCATTTCGGGCCACCTCATATCAGCCGATGAGAATGAACAGAACCAAGTTGGCACACCCAGTTGTCTCAACATTGCAAATAAATCTTTTTGAGCAGATTGCCAAAATGGTGGAGTTCCTCTTATGGGTTTCAAGAACCTGTATCCTTCATCAGATTTTAATATTCCCCTTAGGGAATCAGAATCTGTAAGATTTTCAGCGGTAATATTTCTACAATATGACTGTGATCCCTTTCGCATTGCAATGGAAACATTTGACAAAACTTGTTGAATTTCTGAAAGATACTGAGCATAAAATATGTAGTCAGTGTTTTGAGCAAATCGACGATCAGCATTCATTAGGCGTGTGTGCAGGTAGCGTGCAAGTGTTATTCTCTCTTCACGATCATCATGGAAGGTAGATGACCCTGAAGGGAACAATACTGGAAATGATTTCGCTTCATTGCTTTCGTCTGTCAATACTCGGACAGGATTATTTTCCTCAGCAGGTGCAACACAGGTTATCCTTTCAAAGTGTTGATCAAGAACTTCTTGTCCAATATCAAGAGGTTGTAGACAGGTATTCAAAAGTAAGCCATGCTCTTTTTCAGTAATTTGTGTGTTTGAGCTATCCTTGTCAAGGTCAGGTAATGTGTCAGTGTCAGTATCAGAGTAATTAGTTTCATCTTCTTCATCAATAACTGGCAAGGGATTGACCCATTCTTCATTAAAATTTACATCTTCATACCATCTATTGTTTGCTTGAAGATATTCTAAGGCATTCTTAACATGAGCTTTGTTGACAAACTGATATTGATAATGGCCTTTGTAAGTTAACTTTCTTTTTAGTTTCACTCTGATCATCTCATCGTCTACATCACATCTCGGTAACATACTGGTGCTTTTCTCAATGTTTGAAGGAACACATACTACAGGTCCGTGTACGCCATTTTGTCCACCTTTTGGTAATGCCATCATTTTCATAAAAGGGATATTCAAGGCAATCAAGTGCTGCTCTAGTTCATTGAGACAATGTAGTTGCATAGGAACAGGGGTCAGTTCAAGGTTGTTAACAACAGCTTCTCCAGGCATTTTGCCAGACAAAAGTTTCCTATGACAAGTATAGCAAATCCATAATGTGCCTTCAGGACTATTGACAAACGGACATTGGTCATCACAACTGCCTGTGCATTTGTGTAGGTAAGTGTCAGTGATGCATTTCTCAGATACAGCTGCTACATTGCTTCCTTTGCTTTCATACACAGTTTTTTTGCATTGAACAACCTGTTTTTTGAAAAGTCTTCGATGACACACTGAGCACACAAATTCTGGACCTTCAGAAATGTTTTTCACAAATGATCCTGTAACATTCGCCATTATTTTCCTTTCTTTTGCAGTTTGCATAACCCTGGCTGACTGTCTCTCTTTCAAATTCTGTCTATGTTCGCTACTAGTTTTGTACTTTGCAATGCTTGCTGATTTAACGGATTTCCTGTGGACTGTATCTTTGTCATATTTGTCAGTGCTATAGGTTTTTACAGTTTCTCTGTGTTTGGCATCTTTTGCATATTTGTCTGTGCTATAGGTTTTTACAGTTTCCCTGTGTTTGGCATCTTTTGCATATTTCTCAGTGCTATAGGTTTTTACAGTTTCCCTGTGTTTGGCATCTTTTGCATATTTCTCAGTGCTATAGGTTTTTACAGTTTCCCTGTGTTCTGCATCTTTTGAATATTTCTCAGTGCTATAGGTTTTTACAGTTTCCCTGTGTTTTGGATCTTTAGCATATTTCTCAGTACTGAGAGATTTCAATTTTTCCTTGTGCTTAGGATCTTTGGCATATTGCTCACTGCTATATGTTTTGACTGCTGCCCTGTGCTCAGAATCTGTGGCATATTTCTCACTGCTATATGTTTTGACTGCTGCCCTGTGCTCAGAATCTGTGGCATATTTCTCACTGCTATATGTTTTGACTGCTGCCCTGTGCTCAGAATCTGTGGCATATTTCTCACTGCTATATGTTTTGACTGCTGCCCTGTGCTCAGAATCTGTGGCATATTTCTCACTGCTATATGTTTTGACTGCTGCCCTGTGCTCAGATTCTGTGGCATATTTCCCACTGCTATATGTTTTGACTGCTGCCCTGTGCTCAGAATCTGTGGCATATTTCTCACTGCTATATGTTTTGACTGCTGCCCTGTGCTCAGAATCTGTGGCATATTTCCCACTGCTGTACATTTTGAGTGTTTCCTTATGTTTTGCATCTTCAGCGTATTGCTTTCTGCTGTAGTTTTTGACAGATTCCCTGTGTGCTTCATCATCTCTGTATCTACTTGAACTAGCCTCTTTCTTTCTGTTTCTGAATTCAGGTACAGTGTTGTACTTTTGTTTCTCTTTAGTCAGTTTACTCTGCTTCACATTCAAATTCGATGTTTCAGACATATCTTTCTCAGATTTTCTTTTGGCCTGGATATACTCTCTTTTGGCTTTTGCATACTTTTTTTTGTTTTTTTGTCCCTCAGCAGGTGTCGCTTCATGAGAATGAATAGATACTTCGCTATCAAGTTTATGTTTTTTCAAAACTGATTGTCTGTCATCTACATGTAAATGGTTAGCTTTTCTCTTCCTCATTGTTCGAACACTGCTCAAATGTTTCTCACAATATTTGTCCGTACAGGAGTTTCTCAAGGCACCAAGAGCGTTCACACAAACCACCACTTCGTAATGTGAACCACAAACATGATTTAGATATATGCATCTGCCAGTGTTTGGTACGTCTGTGTTTATCTGATTGCTTGGATATCTCAACCATCTGTTATCAGTGAATGTGCATATGTCAATACCGAGCAGATTTGCAGCTGCAAACATTTCTAGTTCTGTTGCCCATGTTCCAACATACCACATTCTTGATTGAGAGATGTATTGTTCAACAGAGTCATAACCTGCTCTTAAGAATGGATGGAAGCTTTCAGCATGTTCCCTTAGGTGTGCCACAACAGCCAGTCGGACTTTTCTGTGATTGTTTTCTTTGCCAGAGATTGCAAAGGACAAACTTCTAAAGAAACAATTGCCATCACCTTCAATATGTACTGTTCTACATGGTTCACCAATTTCCACACCAAACTCATGGTCTTGACATTTTGGTAGACAGTGATGTTGAATATTGAGTTGTTCGCACAACTGTTCACATACATCTGATGTTATTGGGCAGAAAAGCATCGCATTTTGGTCAATGTTAATTATTTCCACACTACCATCTTGTGAATTCTCGTGTTCATCAATGTGTACCACATCATGTTCAGTTTCATTTGTTTCACTGGCAGTATCATCAGGCTGATTTCCAGAGTTGCTCAAATCATGATCATGCACATGTGCCTCAACATCAGACGTGATTGTCATGCCTGTCACTTCAAATTGCGTGTCTGCATTTAAGTTCATTGAACGTGCAAGATTCATACAGTGTTGCTTGACCTGAAGGAGGGTTGTGTACTGCATAAGAATACTTGTCCCATTAGGGACTTGTAACCCTGCAGTGTTCCGAGAATGGGAATCAAACACATAGTATTTCTCGTTTCTTTTTGTAACGGCAAATGTTGCTCCTCCAAATGTCACAAATGTAGAGTTATGTTCTGAAAACACTGTGCGTAGTGCAGTATCGAGACACTTGACTTGTGGAGTATCTACACTTTCAATAATATCCTTAAGCACAAAGCCACTGAAAGATTCACCACGGCTGAATGTGTATTCTTTATCAAAGAAGTTCACGTTTGAACGAATCTCAGAAACCAGAAGGTATGGATTATGAGTTGTTAATGATCTCTCATCTAATGAATCGCCATAGAGTTTATTTCCTATGCATAGAACGTTATCAAGATCATAGCGATCCCATGAGGAAATGTCCAAAATCTGGTTAAACAACATTGCAGATGCGCTGTTAGCAACACATTGTCTACCACTGTTTTGTCCAAATCTAGGGTGACCTTGATGAAAAGTTCCTTGTACACACAGTGGTTTTCTATTTACACGCGAGTGCTTTGATGTTTGGGCATTACCAGTGGATTGTTCATGACTTTTTGCAGTGCTTGTAGATGCACAGTTGCTTTCATCTATCTTATCTTTGTGGTTTGCAATATCCCTCACAGGCATTTGTTCAAGAACATGTTCAGTGTTTGCGGTTTGATGACAAATTTTAACGAGGCTGACTTCCTCAATATCATGTTCAAGGATACGTTCAGGGTAAGCTTCCCCCTGATGATAATTTGTATCGAGACTGGTTTCATTTGTTTGATTACTCAATTGCTCATTCATTTGATTGCTTGTAGGCAAATTTTTGTGTGTTTTGTTAACGGGGTTTCGTTCCCCGGTATCTTTTTTAGGGAGGTGATACTCCTCCATCCGCTGCTGCATCGCCTGTACCTTCCTCCAATCCTTCCTCCGTGGCATATCTGAAACAAAACAAGAGTAATGAAATTCCCCCCGCCCAACAGATATACAAATATGCACCTGGAATAATGTTTACACCCTTTTGTTTGTTTTTTGACGCCACAGTCAGAAAAATTCCAGCTATATGACGGCGGTCTGAAAATAATCGAGTTAGAACCAGACAATCCAGTGATTGACATGGGTTGCTGAAGACCTAATACCCCAGATCTCCACTGCTGACACCTAAAAATGTTAAGCTCTATCCCTTAACCAATGCTTGCCGTAAAACGCGACTATGCTTGTCGTAAAAGGCGACTAACGGGATCGGGTGGTCAGGCTCGCTGACTTGGTAGATGCATGTCATCGATCCCACATTGCGAGGATTGATGCTCATGATATCAATCACTGGTTTGTCTGGTCCAGACTCGATTATTTACAGACCGCCGTCATATAGCTGGACTTTTGCCGAGTGCGGCGTTAAACAACCAACCAACTAACCAACTTTTACATTTTCAAACTTCCCTCAAGTTAAATTCCAATTAAAGGGAAATATGTATTATCTGTATTCAGTATGAACGCCTTAACAGGGATCGAGTGGTCAGGTTGACCGACTTGGTTGATGCATGTCATCATATCCCAATTACGTGGATCGATGCTCGTTATGTCAATCACTGGATTGTCTGGTCCAGACTAGACATGCATCGAACAACAAAGATAAGATAAATGAAAGCAACTGTGCATCAACCAAGTCAGCGAGCCAGACCACCCGATCCCATTAACGACAAGCAAAGTCACCTTTTACGCAAGCATGGGTTGAAGACCTATTCTACCCCGGAATCTTCCATATAGCTAGAATATTGCTGAGCGTAGAAATTGACACACCTTGTTTTCTTTACCCTTTAATAAATTGCAAATATCCCGCATGATTCCCCATTGAGAGACAACTTCAATATACAAAAACCGACAACACACATTTCTTCACTCTTTACTGTAACTGTGAAATTCTTGCAAAATAGGTCAAATCTCCAACTTGAAGATTCAGCTTGTAAAGTTTTGATTGTTATTTAAGGCCAGATTCAACAATATTTCAGTTCTGTGATAGCAGTCTGTAAATAATGGATAATGGACCAGACAATCCAATGATCGGTCAGAACATTGGTTGGTGGATTAACTCAGCTATAGTGAGCGAGTGAGTGAGTGAGTTGGTTTTAACGCCGCTTTTAACAGTATTCCAGTTATATCGCGGCGTGTCAGCTTAATGTGGGTGGGAAGCCCGAAGTGATACAGGTCTGAGACGTTTACCACTTCGGGGAAACACACGACCACGGGTATGGTGCTGACAAACCTAGAAACATAATCGGGGCGAACCGGACCACAATCATAGGTTTCTGGCGTACCAAAGGGACGCAACTCTGCACTTCGAATTGCGGCGCCTTAGGCAACCCGTGCCCCCTATATGACAGCAGTCTGTAAATAATCGAGTCTGGACCAGACAATCCATAATGAGCATAGATGACATGCTTCAACCAAGTCAGCTGGCCTGACCGCCCGATCCCGTTGGTCGCCTCTTACTGCAAGTATTGATCTTTATTGTGAGTGAGTTTTACGCCACTTTTAGCAATATTCCAGCAATATCACGGTGGATAACACCAGAAATGGGCTTCACACATTGTACCCATGTCGGGAATCTAACCCAGGTCTTCGGCGTGACGAGCGAACGCTTAAACCACTAGGCTGCCCGACCGCCCTCTTAATTGTGAAGAATACATGTATTTAACAATCCAACAGTCTTGGATATGTCCGTCTCCCAGACCATAGAAAATACATTGAGTACTCCAACTCAAGTCTACAATCATTTGGCAAGTCTAGATTGCCTCAGCAGTGAAATTAAGAGTCTGGGCTCCATTTGGGTTATATTATACTTATTTTGTAGATATATATTTTTAAATAACAGAAGTGTATTCCCGAAACTAAATGTTAATCTATCTTATCTTGTATAGTTTTAGAAATGACCATGTAAGTTTTGAAACCATTTACTAAAGTTTAAACATACTGTCACTTCAAAATCTAGAAAATGACACAACATCTTGTTTTCTTCACAATTTAATAAATTGCAAATATCCTGCATGATTCTTCATTGATCTTCAACTTCAAAATGTAAAAACTGAAAACACACACTTTTCTTCACTCTTTACCATAACCGTGAAATCATATTTTACTTATTTTGTAGATATATATTATTAAATAACAAAAGTTTATTTCTGAGACCAAATGTTAATCTATCTTATCTAGTATTGTTTTAGAAATTACCATGTTGGTTTTTGAAACCAATTACTTAAGTTTAAAAATCCTGTCACTTCAAAAACCTAGAAATTAACAACACAACACCTTGTTTTCTTCACACTTTAATAAATCGCAAATATCCTACTTGATTCTACATTGATCTTCAACTTCAAAATGTAAAAAACTGACAACACACACTTTTCTTCACTCTTTACCATAACCGTGAAATCATATTTTACTTATTTTGTAGATATATATTATTAAATCACATAAGTTTATTTCTGTGACTAAATGTTAATCTCTGTTACCTAATATTGTTTTAGAAATTACAATGTTGGTTTTGAAACCATTTACTAAAGTTTAAACATCGAAGAATTGATAAATTGACACAACACCGTGTTTTCTTCACACTTTAATAATTAAATTGCAAATATCCCGCTTGATTCTTCATTGATCTTCAACAACTTCAAAATGCAAAAACTGACTACACAGACTTTTCTTCACTCTTTACCATAACCGTGAAATCATATTTTACTTATTTTGTAGATATATATTTTTAAATCACATAAGTTTATTTCTGTGACTAAATGTTAATCTCTGTTACCTAATATTGTTTTAGAAATTTCAATGTTGGTTTTGAAACCATATACTAAAGTGTAAACATCGAAGAATTGATAAATTGACACAACACAGTGTTTTCTTCACACTTTAATAATTAAATTGCAAATATCCCGCATGATTCTTCATTGATCTTCAACAACTTCAAAAACTGACTACACAGACTTTTCTTCACTCTTTACCATAACCGTGAAATCATATTTTACTTATTTTGTAGATATATATTATTAAATCACATAAGTTTATTTCTGTGACTAAATGTTAATCTCTGTTACCTAATATTGTTTTGGAAATTACAATGTTGGTTTTGAAACCATTTACTAAAGTTTAACCATCGAAGAATTGAGAAATTGACACAACACCGTGTTTTCTTCACACTTTAATAATTAAATTGCAAATATACCGCATGATCCTTCACTGATCTTCAACAACTTCAAAATTCAAAAACTGACTACACAGACTTTTCTTCACTCTTTACCATAACCGTGAAATCATATTTTACTTATTTTGTAGATATATATTATTAAATCACATAAGTTTATTTCTGTGACTAAATGTTAATCTCTGTTACCTAATATTGTTTTAGAAATTACAATGTTGGTTTATGAAACCACTGTATTGAAGTTTAAACATCCTGTCACTTCAAAATATAGAAATTGACAACACAACACCTTGTTTTCTTCAACCTTTAATAAATTGCAAATATCCCGCATGAATCTTCATTGATCTTTAACAACTTCAAAATGTAAAAACTGACAACACTTTTCTTCACTCTTTACTAGAACTGTGATCGGGTGGCCAAACTCGCTGACTTGGTTGATGCATGTCATCGATCCCAATTGCGTGGATCAAAGATCAAGATATCAATCACTGGATTGTCTGGTCCAGACTCGATTATTTACAGACCGTCGTCATATAGCTGGAATATTGCTGAGTGTGGCGTTAAACAACAAACCAACCAACCAAAAATACCTGTGAAATCATATTTGACTTATTTTGTAGATATATATTATTAAATAACATAAGTTTATTTCTGTGACTAAATGTTAATCTCTGTTACCTAATATTGTTTGAGAAACCATATACTAAAGTTTAAACATCGAAGAATTGAGAAATTGACACAACACCATGTTTTCTTCACACTTTAATAAATTGCAAATATCCTGCATGATTCTTCATTGATCTTCAACAATTTCAAAATGTAAAAACTGACACCACACACTTTTCTTCACTCTTTACCATAACCGTGAAATCATATTATATATATTTTGTATATATTTTAAATTAAATCACATAAGTTTATTTCTGTGACTAAATGTTAATCTCTGTTACCTAATATTGTTTTAGAAATTACAATGTTGGTTTTGAAACCATATACTAAAGTTTAAACATCGAAGAATTGATAAATTGACACAACACCGTGTTTTCTTCACACTTTAATAATTAAATTGCAAATATCCTGCATGATTCTTCATTGATCTTCAACAACTTCAAAATTCAAAAACTGACTACACAGACTTTTCTTCACTCTTTACCATAACCGTGAAATCATATTTTACTTATTTTGTAGATATATATTATTAAATCACATAAGTTTATTTCTGTGACTAAATGTTAATCTCTGTTACCTAATATTGTTTTAGAAATTACAATGTTGGTTTTGAAACCATTTACTAAAGTTTAAACATAGAAGAATTGATAAATTGACACAACACCGTGTTTTCTTCACACTTTAATAATTAAATTGCAAATATCCCGCATGATTCTTCATTGATCTTCAACAACTTCAAAATGCAAAAACTGACAACACTTTTCTTCACTCTTTACCATAACCGTGAAATCATATTTTACTTATTTTGTAGATATATATTATTAAATCACATAAGTTTATTTCTGTGACTAAATGTTAATCTATCTTATCTAGTATTGTTTTAGAAATTACCATGTTTGTTTTTGAAACCAACCACAAAAGTTTAAACATCATGTCACTTCAAAATCTAGAAATTGACAACACAACACCTTGTTTTCTTCACACTTTAATAAATTGCAAATATCCCGCATGATTCTTCATTGATCTTCAACAACTTCCAAATGCAAAAACTGACAACACTTTTCTTCACTCTTTACTATAACTGCGACTAGCGGTATCGGGTGGTCAAGCTCGCTGGCTTGGTTGATGCATGTCATCGATCCCAATTGCGTGGATCGATGCTCATGATATCAATCACTAGATTGTCTCGTCCAGACTCGATTATTTACAGACCACCGTCATATAACTGGAATATTGCTGAGTGGGGCGTAAATCAACAAACCAACCAACCAACCATAACCGTGAAATCATATTTTACTTATTTTGTAGATATATATTATTAAATAACAAAAGTTTATTTTTGAGACTAAATGTTAATCTATCTTATCTAGTATTGTTTTAGAAATTACCATGTTGGTTTTTGAAACCAATTACTAAAGTTTAAAAATCCTGTCACTTCAAAATCTAGAAATTAACAACACAACACCTTGTTTTCTTTACACTTTAATAAACTGCAAATATCCTGCATGATTCTACATTGTTCTTCAACTTAAAAATGTAAAAACTGACAACACAGACTTTTCTTCACTCTTTACCACAACCGTGAAATCATATTTTACTTATTTTGTAGATATATATTATTAAATCACATAAGTTTATTTCTGTGACTAAATGTTAATCTCTGTTACCTAATATTGTTTTAGAAATTACAATGTTGGTTTATGAAACCACTGTATTGAAGTTTAAACATCCTGTCACTTCAAAATATAGAAATTGACAACACAACACCTTGTTTTCTTCAACCTTTAATAAATTGCAAATATCCCGCATGAATCTTCATTGATCTTTAACAACTTCAAAATGTAAAAACTGACAACACTTTTCTTCACTCTTTACTAGAACTGTGATCGGGTGGCCAAACTCGCTGACTTGGTTGATGCATGTCATCGATCCCAATTGCGTGGATCAAAGATCAAGATATCAATCACTGGATTGTCTGGTCCAGACTCGATTATTTACAGACCGTCGTCATATAGCTGGAATATTGCTGAGTGTGGCGTTAAACAACAAACCAACCAACCAAAAATACCTGTGAAATCATATTTGACTTATTTTGTAGATATATATTATTAAATAACATAAGTTTATTTCTGTGACTAAATGTTAATCTCTGTTACCTAATATTGTTTGAGAAACCATATACTAAAGTTTAAACATCGAAGAATTGAGAAATTGACACAACACCATGTTTTCTTCACACTTTAATAAATTGCAAATATCCTGCATGATTCTTCATTGATCTTCAACAATTTCAAAATGTAAAAACTGACACCACACACTTTTCTTCACTCTTTACCATAACCGTGAAATCATATTATATATATTTTGTATATATTTTAAATTAAATCACATAAGTTTATTTCTGTGACTAAATGTTAATCTCTGTTACCTAATATTGTTTTAGAAATTACAATGTTGGTTTTGAAACCATATACTAAAGTTTAAACATCGAAGAATTGATAAATTGACACAACACCGTGTTTTCTTCACACTTTAATAATTAAATTGCAAATATCCTGCATGATTCTTCATTGATCTTCAACAACTTCAAAATTCAAAAACTGACTACACAGACTTTTCTTCACTCTTTACCATAACCGTGAAATCATATTTTACTTATTTTGTAGATATATATTATTAAATCACATAAGTTTATTTCTGTGACTAAATGTTAATCTCTGTTACCTAATATTGTTTTAGAAATTACAATGTTGGTTTTGAAACCATTTACTAAAGTTTAAACATAGAAGAATTGATAAATTGACACAACACCGTGTTTTCTTCACACTTTAATAATTAAATTGCAAATATCCCGCATGATTCTTCATTGATCTTCAACAACTTCAAAATGCAAAAACTGACAACACTTTTCTTCACTCTTTACCATAACCGTGAAATCATATTTTACTTATTTTGTAGATATATATTATTAAATCACATAAGTTTATTTCTGTGACTAAATGTTAATCTATCTTATCTAGTATTGTTTTAGAAATTACCATGTTTGTTTTTGAAACCAACCACAAAAGTTTAAACATCATGTCACTTCAAAATCTAGAAATTGACAACACAACACCTTGTTTTCTTCACACTTTAATAAATTGCAAATATCCCGCATGATTCTTCATTGATCTTCAACAACTTCCAAATGCAAAAACTGACAACACTTTTCTTCACTCTTTACTATAACTGCGACTAGCGGTATCGGGTGGTCAAGCTCGCTGGCTTGGTTGATGCATGTCATCGATCCCAATTGCGTGGATCGATGCTCATGATATCAATCACTAGATTGTCTCGTCCAGACTCGATTATTTACAGACCACCGTCATATAACTGGAATATTGCTGAGTGGGGCGTAAATCAACAAACCAACCAACCAACCATAACCGTGAAATCATATTTTACTTATTTTGTAGATATATATTATTAAATAACAAAAGTTTATTTTTGAGACTAAATGTTAATCTATCTTATCTAGTATTGTTTTAGAAATTACCATGTTGGTTTTTGAAACCAATTACTAAAGTTTAAAAATCCTGTCACTTCAAAATCTAGAAATTAACAACACAACACCTTGTTTTCTTTACACTTTAATAAACTGCAAATATCCTGCATGATTCTACATTGTTCTTCAACTTAAAAATGTAAAAACTGACAACACAGACTTTTCTTCACTCTTTACCACAACCGTGAAATCATATTTTACTTATTTTGTAGATATATATTATTAAATCACATAAGTCTATTTTTGTGACTAAATGTTAATCTGTTACCTAATATTGTTTTAGAAATTACAATGTTGGTTTTGAAACCATTTACTCAAGTTTAAACATCGAAGAATTGAGAAATTGACACAACACCGTGTTTTCTTCACACTTTAATAAATTGCAAATATCCCGCATGATTCTTCATTGATCTTCAACAACTTCAAAATGCAAAAACTGACAACACAGACTTTTCTTCACTCTTTACCATAACCGTGAAATCATATTTTACTTATTTTGTAGATATATATTATTAAATCACATAAGTTTATTTCTGTGACTAAATGTTAATCTGTTACCTAATATTGTTTTAGAAATTACAATGTTGGTTTTTGAAACCACTGTATTGAAGTTTAAACATCCTGTCACTTCAAAATCTAGAAATTGACAACACAACACCTTGTTTTCTTCAACCTTTAATAAATTGCAAATATCCCGCATGATTCTTCATTGATCTTTAACAACTTCAAAATGTAAAAACTGACAACACTTTTCTTCACTCTTTACTATAACTGTGATCGGGTGGTCAAACTCACTGACTTGGTTGATGCATGTCATCAATCCCAATTGCACGGATCGAAGATCATGATATCAATCACTGGATTGTCTGGTCCAGACTCCATTATTTACAGACCGCTGTCATATAGCTGGAATATTGCTGAGTGTGGCGTTAAACAACAAACCAACCAACCAACCATAACTGTGAAATCATATTTGACTTATTTTGTAGATATAAATTATAAAATAACATGAGTTTATTTCTGAGACTAAATGTTAATCTATCTTATCTAGTATTGTTTAAGAAATTACCATGTTGGTTTTTTAAACCAATGTACTAAAGTTTAAACATCCTGTCACTTCAAAATCTAGAAATTGACAACACAACACCTTGTTTTCTTCACACTTTAATAAATTGCAAATATCCCGCATGATTCTTCATTGATCTTCGACAACTTCAAAATGTAAAAACTGACACCACACACTTTTCTTCACTCTTTACCATAACCGTGAAATCATATTTTACTTATTTTGTAGATATATATTATTAAATCACATAAGTTTATTTCTGTGACTAAATGTTAATCTATCTTATCTAGTATTGTTTTAGAAATTACCATGTTTGATTTTGAAACCAACCACAAAAGTTTAAACATCATGTCACTTCAAAATCTAGAAATTGACAACACAACACCTTGTTTTCTTCACACTTTAATAAATTGCAAATATCCCGCATGATTCTTCATTGATCTTCAACAACTTCCAAATGCAAAAACTGACAACACTTTTCTTCACTCTTTACTAGAACTGCGACTAACGGTATCGGGTGGTCAGGCTCGCTGGCTTGGTTGATGCATGTCATCGATCCCAATTGCGTGGATCGATGCTCATGATATCAATCACTGGATTGTCTCGTCCAGACTCGATTATTTACAGACTGCTGTCATATAACTGGAATATTGCTGAGTGGGGCGTTAATCAACAAACCATCCAACCAACCATAAATGTGAGATCATATTTGACTTATTTTGTAGATATAAATTATTAAATAACATAAGTTTATTTCTGAGACTAAATGTTAATCTATCTTATCTAGTATTGTTTTAGAAATTACCATGTTGGTTTTTTAAACCAATGTACTAAAGTTTAAACATCCTGTCACTTCAAAATCTAGAAATTGACAACACAACACCTTGTTTTCTTCACACTTTAATAAATTGCAAATATCCCGCATGATTCTTCATTGATCTTCAACAACTTCCAAATGCAAAAACTGACAACACACACTTTTCTTCACTCTTTACCATAACTGTAAAATTCTTGCACAATAGGTCAAATCTCGATCCAACTTGAAGATTCAGCTTGATGTAAAGTTTTGATTGTTGTCTAACGCCAGTTTCAACAATATTTCAGCCCTGTGATAGCAGTCTGTAATAATCGATAATGGACCAGACAATCCAATGATCGGTCACAGATCGGAGTCGAAACCCAGGGTTAAATGATACCGTGGTTGTTTAGGTTCCAGGATATACAAGAGCTGATAAGTCCAATGTATCTCCAATAATCTCTCTTGATTATTATTCTTAACCACACATGAGCATGTTTTGTTTGTAGCTTGAAAGGTTGTTTGTTTGTTGTTTAACTCAGCTTAAAGGTGAATACCATGATTTAATTATCATTTCTGTTTTTATGTATTATAAAATGAGAATAGAATTCAGCTGTAGCCATCAATACTGAAATTTGCAAACACAGGCACTGCTTTTTCTGAAGACGAATCTGGGTTTATATCCAAAAAACATAATTGTCATTGCTGCAATGTATTTTTCTTTTACATAAAAAAAATCAAGCTCAAAGTCTAAAATAAATAAAGCGGTAAAAATATCTGTTTGTTCTTTAACGCCTCACTCAGCAATATTCCAGCTATATGACGGTGGTCCATAAATAATCGAGTCTGGACAAGAAAATCCAGTGATTGACATCGATCCACGCAATTGGGATACGGCTACAAAGTCAACGAGCCTGACCACCCAACCCTGTTAGTCACCTATTAACCCAAGTATGGGTTGCTGAAGACCTTTTCTACCCTGGATCTTCACGAGTCATAAAAATGTCTTATCTTCAATACAAAATCCCAGCCTCCTGTCAATGGACAAAAGATAAATTGTCATTGTTGCAATGTATTTTTCATTTTAAAAAAATCAACCTCAAAGTTTGAAATAAATAAAGGTGTGTGTGTAAAATATCTAATCTTCAAAACAGTAACCCCCCCCCCCCCACCCTTTGTTCAATCAAACATTGAAATAAATGAAATTATCTTGATTCTAAGATATTCTTAATTTTTGGAAATATGCATTGAATACCTATATTAATTATAACAGATACTGGACCTAACAGGTGATGTCTTTACAAGTGATTGTCATTGTTGCAATGTATTTCTCTTTCAAAATTATACAAGCTAAAAGTTTTAAATTAATAAAGCCGTGTCTGTAAAATTATCTATCAAATGTGCTTTTGTTTAACAAAAAAATCAAGCTCAAAGTTATAAATAAAATAAGCTGTGGCTGCAAAAATATCTAATGTTCAATACAAAATCCCAGCCTCCATCAACGGACAAAAGTGGGTGAGTATGGTTTTACCCGCTTTAGCAATATTCCAGCAATATTCCAGCAATATAACGGGGGACACCTGAAAGGGCTTCACACATTATACCCATGTTGGGAATCAAACCTGGGTCTTCGGTGTGACGAGCAAACGCTTTAACCACTAGGCTACCCAACCGCCCACATGGGACAAAAGATCATTTGTCATTGTTGCAATGTAATTTGCTTTTACAAAAAAAGCAACCTCAAAGTTTTAAATAAATAAAGGTGTGGCTGTGAAATATCTAATCTTCAAAACACTACAACCCCCACCCACCCCACACACATTCTAAAAGAATTCTTTTTTTTTTTGGAAATATGCATTGAATACCTATTAATTATAACAGATACTACTCCGAATAAATCACTGAAGTCTGGCATCATCCTACTTTGTGGTTGGTGGCATTGTGTCGTCTATTTGGTCCTATTCGAGCATCCATACTAAACTGTTCCCTGTTCAGCGATTTGGAGTTCGCTTCCTTGTCAAGTCCAGCACGAGGCCGCGCGACAAATGTAAATAATGAACTTCTATGTTTAATATGAAAAGTTTGATAAAATGGATTACAAAATTGCATCAGCTATAGAGAACGCGAATCACCATAAAGGTTAGTGAGCGCGGTTTATTCCGTTCAACTTACATGACACGTACTGCGATAACCGAGAATGCATGCTTCACGCTACGATAAGCCGAGAGCCGCGACATGACCCAAGGCTACGATGTAATTTTAAAAAAAACTCACATGTCTCCTACATTATGGCTACATGTTAGTCAACATGAACATCAAATATCCGTTTGTAAACATATTTACAGGAAAACAATGATGGCATAATACTTATTTGCCGTATTATGTCAATTTCAATCATGCACAAATATGACCTGTCCTCACCTGCTGAAAATGTCGGTCGAAATTGAGGCATGGGACGAAGAGAGTTACCTCCCTTTTGAGAGACCCAAACCGGCAAGCAGCAAAACGGACCATAATTCTGACGAAAACTGTTAGTCAAAACGGACCAGTGAACTACCAGATTGAAAATAAAGACTATAGTTAAGTCATATACAAGTAATTATGAACACCGATACAGCACATTCATTAATAAATACAGTTTTTTCATGTGTCATAATATTTTAAAGTAATTGGCAAGATATTTACTATGGGCTTCCCGCCTTATATCTGTAATAATGTTACTCAACCGATGCGATCCCGTCTCAACCCAAGCCGAATCGGCGCGCCCGTCCTGAGCGGGGCCGGGTCTTTGGCTGCGTTTGATTGTCCGCAAGTGGGCCCTGCGGCAGTAAACTCCCTTCATTCAGTCACTGAGGCTCATTCGCTTTGCGCTAAGTGGTATTAAAGCTGTCGTTTTTGTGTCCTATAAGGCCACAGCATTGTCAAAGCACCATTTATCGTTCGCTCAGTTCCTCGATTATGTTTAAATTATGTATGCGTATGGAGACAGTTGAGTTCCAGATACTATTTAAATGCCAAGGTAGTGCCTTCGTTTTTCCGTACGTTTGTGCGTGCGTGCGTGTCACTCGTAGCCCGACAATGCGGCTTGCATCTTTATAATTATTTATTATTCCGCCGGTTTTTTTTCAAGAGCTAGCAGAAAAAAACACTGGCTCGATTGTGTTGAAATTTTGAATGCGTTTGCAGATAGTTAAGTACTAGATACCACACAAATTCCTAGGCCGTGGGCCCAATGACCAAGGGCAGATAACTGAAACACAAGTAATTTTTAAGGTATAGTTTGCTCTATTGCTCCGCAACCACTGGTCCCATTACTTTAATACTTTGCATGTATCTGGTGCTTGACACCTTTTGTTCTTTGTCTTTGGTCATTGGTCACGTGGTTTTGCAACCATATGGGATTCAAGGTTTTTCTTTTGATATATGTCTTCAAATCCTCTCAACCCACTACAAGAAATGCTTTCAAACTTTCTGAGAATTGTCTCCATGCATAACACATCAAACCCCGTTTGCCGATTTTGGATATCTTTGTTATTTGAGGCCATATTCGATTTAGAGTTTTCCAAGTGCCTTTGGGGTACCTGTCTTCAAATGCATACTCCCCTGAATCCACTGCATGAATCCACGTTTGTCATATCTGTTTTAGTTGCGGCCATAATGGATTTTGGTTTTGATATTCATTTTCACCGAAACTTTACTTTAGATCATATCTTGTAAGGTTGTTGACAGAAACTATTGTAAGTTAACATGAAGTTGGTGTGCCATATTCATCCTATTGTTGATGCATCCTATTGTTCTTGGTTGCATGCTAAAAGTAACACTGCTTGGTGGTAATATTTGATTAATATTTGGGATAACCTTGGAACACCCAAATTTAGTAGCGACGATGTGCGGTGACTATCATTTGACGTCGTCGGTACAAGCAACCCCTTTCAGGATTCGAACATGTGCGAGGTCGGAAATGGGTTTAGAACAGATTTCTGCACACGACAATTTCGAAGCGGCGATACCCTGCAAGTGGTGCCTACATTTGACGAATGTGGTACAAGGAAACCCTTTGAGGATTCGAACATGGACGTTTGTGCACAGTAATACTTGGAGCCCGCCATTGCTGCTTGCAGCTTTAATTTCTAGATTGTTATTGTTTGGTTCTTTTGTGGGTTTGTTTTTTGTTTTAAGTTTATCTTGGAATTTTTGGCTGAAGTTGGTTTTACTGTTAACGGCTGAAAAGTGGTTGGCGAGATTATTTGCTTTTTGGGCGGGGTTGGTTGAGTTGTTATTGTTAGTGTTTTTATGTCGTTTTAAGCCTCCAATGGCGTGGATTTTGCGCAAGACCGTTCTGGCATCTGTACGGTTATTTATACCTTCGCAGAATTTTTTCCAGTCTCTACTTTTGGCTAGTTGGACTAGTTTTTTAACCTGGTGGTTTAGTTCGTGGGCTACGTTTAGATGTTTGTAGTCGCGTTTTGCTTTATTGAAGGCTGATTTACGTTTTCGTCTAGTCTGTTCTATTTCCTCATTCCACCATGGTACCGTGGGTTTGCTTAGCCTGTCTTAGATGTTTTGAAAGGGATGGAGGTTTTGGCTGCGTTTATTATATAGCCTGTTAGGTTTCTACAAAAGGTTTCTGGATCATTATTTTCTATTTAGTTTAACTTAGCTTCGTTGCAGATATCTTGGAATTGGTCCCAGTTAGCTTTATTGTAATGGAATTTTGGTTCTTGGTTTTCTGTTTGGATTGGTACGTTTGTATTTCCCATGGTTATGTTTATGGGGAAGTGGTCACTACCTAGCGGGAGGTCGTGCACTTCCCATTGAGTACTTTGAGCTAGATCTGCGGTGCATATGGTTAGGTCGATAGCCGACATTTTTTGGTTTATCTTACCGTACCTCGTGGGTTCGTTGTTATTTAGGAGTACTAGGTTGTTTGTTTCTATCCATTCGGAAATTAATTTGCCATGATTATCTATTTTATCATCTATGCTCCATGTAGGATGGTGAGCATTAAAGTCTCCTAGGAATATAGTAGATATATCGCTGAAAAATATTTAGTCCTTCCATTATTGTGTTCGGGTGATTGGTGATTTAGTTTTTAGTTTTTATTTTATTCGGTGACTTCTTTTAGATGGAGGTTAAAGAGGAAGAAGGGAAGATGGGTTATTTTTAGATTGAAAGCTACTTTGTGATTTCATGCTAGCTTTTGGTGAGTTTTGACTATGCATGTATACTAGGAGTAAGGTGAGGTTATTTAGGTTTTGGGTGTTAGGTGCGGGGGTGGGGGGGGGGGGGGGGGGGGGGGGTGGGGGGGTGTTGTTGCCATGTGGGCTGTAGGGTGCTTGGATGAGGGTCGTGTTGTGGCGGTCGTTTTGTGGTTTGTTTTGCAGGCGGGGGTTGATGTTTTGGCTATGTTGAGATGTGGGAGGGTTCGTGGTTGGTTGAGTGGCTGCTTGTGTGTGTGAGGTGGGTGCGGTTTCTCTGTAGGGGCCCCAGACAGAGCTGTCGGTTATGGGTGTGGTGTTTTTTTGTGGGATGGTGTTTGGGTGTGGTGTAGGGAGGAGTGGTTTGGATGCGGGTGTAGCAAATTTTCGTGTTTGGATTTTGGCCGTGTCTATGTTTATGTGTTTGTTGGCCTGCTGGGTGAGTGTGTGTCTGTGTGGGCATTGGTTTGAAAGTGAAGTGTGTTGGATGGATTTGCAGTGGATGCACCAGGGTGTGCATATGCCTGGGCAGTCTGTTTGTGCGCATTTTTTACGTTTAGTTTTAGGGTATGTGCATTGGGAGGCAGTGTGATTGTATTTGAGGCACTAAACCCAGATCAAAGCGGTTTCACTCCTGACCGCTCAACCCTAGATAACCTCGCCCGACTAGAGCAAGATATTAAGAGAGGACAACTAAATAAAAAATATACCACAGGCATCTTCTTAGACTTCTCTAAAGCTTTCGACATGGTATGGCACGACGGGCTAATACAAAAACTTTAAAAAATAGGACTCAAAGGTCAGATAATAAACTACATCCAGGACTTCCTAAACAATCGTAAAATAACCGTGGGTATAGACCAAACAATATCGGACCAATGTCCCCTAGAAAATGGCACTCCCCAGGGCAGTATCCTCAGCCCCACCCTCTTCAATATAATGATAAACGATCTATTCGATGGCCTATCCCCTAAATTAAACACATCAAAATTCGCGGATGATCCGCACTAAAAGCATTAAAAGCATTAAAATGGCCCAAAATTTTCTCCAAAAATCTCTAAAAAAATACAACAATGGGCTGACAAATGGGGCTTCTCCCTTAACTCAGAAAAAAACCCAGGAATAGTATTCAAACTCCCCAGTTAGAGCCAGTTAGGCATCTTAGGGTGTTTAGGTCTTTACTGCATTTAGTTGTTAGGTTTTGGATGTGAGCATCCCAGGTTAGATGTTCATCGAAAATAAGTCCTAAGAATTTGGTTTGTTTTTGAAATCTGATTGTTTGGTTGTTTAGCTGGCTTCTGATAGAGACGATGTTTAGTTTATATGCTAGTCGTTAGGTATAAAGATTGTTTAGTAACTTTAGAAGTTCTAGGACAGTTATTAACACGTGTCGTGTCATCCCTATGGCATTCGCGATTGTCCACTTCCAGAAAACATCCTGTGTTGGTTTAACATGAATTAGTAAAGGTTAATTAGGGATGTCCAACACGTTAATCGGTGAGAAACATTCTCATCAAAGAAAACACACAGTCAAGACTGTAGATCCACGTCGTCTAGCTACAAAATTTTGGAATTGGATACAGTGATAAAGTCTTATATCAATATGTACACTCATAAATATTGGTTTTATGTTTTAACGGAGATATGATGTTTTCTTATGAAATATCGCGTATTAGTGTAATTTGCATGCTTTACCATTCATTGTACGGTAACCTCCCAAAACCCCTCCATCCCATTTCCCCTACAGCTTAAGACAACAAAGTTCACGGTCCATGGCACTGCTAATCCCTAGTCTGTTACCTATTTCATACAATGGAACAACCCAAGAAACACAGCATTGAGATAAACATTTAATTACGATTACGTTTAGGGGTGAAGATATTTGATTGTTTGCAGTTTTGTTTGAGATTTGTAATTTGGTGTTCATTTAGGTAGTTTGTTATTCTTTGGGATATTGTGGTAAGTAAGGGGTGTTTACGAGCTAGAGCTTGGTTTTGGGGGCTGATGTTTTGGTTTATTAAGTTTTGGATGAGAGGGTTTGATTGGGACGCGGCCCAGAAATTTAAGCTTAGCTGTTCCCTGCGTAGACTTAGTGGCATTTCTCCTGTTAAGGCCTGAAGTGAAGTGTAGGAGGTGCCATGTTTGATGCGTGTAATTGGTTTGAGAGCCTGATATTGTATTGAGTCAAGTTTTTTAGATAGAGAGTTGTTTAGGGTGTTGTATATGGCGCAGCCGTAGTCTAGTTTTGATCTAATTAGTGATATGTAGATAGAGAGGAGGGTATCTTTGGAGGCTCCCCAGTTAGAGCCAGTTTCTAAAAATTGTCTTCTCATCATACAGGCATCTTTCATTACACTTACATTAATTCTTTTTTTTTTAAAACTTTCCTTTAAGTCCCCTTATCCCCTGAAGCTCTACCCCTTTCATTTCTACTACCTCTACTCCAGACCTTTTATATATAAAAAATTAGGTGAGTTCATAATGCCAGACAGGTAAATGCGTGTTGTTTTAACTAATTGCAGGGGAACTGGGTTGTATGGGAAATGGGATGTAGGGGTTTTGGGAGATAACCCATTGTACCGTTCTAAACCATGTGAATGTTGTAATATCAGTCAATCGGGTGGGAAAACAGCCCAATCCTCCCTCAATAAAGGGGTATGTCAATCATTTTGCAAGTTTAAATGACCCCTGATACTTTATGAATACTTTATGACAGTTTATGGAGTCAAAATCAATGCTGATTATTCATAAACTTAATGCTTCGTACTATAGGCCTGTGGCCTCTTCAGTGCTGAATAAAGATTGAAAATACATCAGTCAATAAAAGATGAAGGTAACTTTATACATCAGAGTTCTTGAGAATTAGTTCATGTTTTGTTCTTAGACTTACATTTCAACCATCGATTGTGTTCACATGTAGACTCAAACTGGTATATTAAAAAAATGTATACAGACAACAAAAACTGTATTAGAAACAACAAACTCTGTAAAGTTTTAAGCATAGGTTTTGTATAGCATTTCAAAAGCCTGGTTTGTTTGCATTAAAATCAAAACAAAGGAATCTGTAATTAAAATGTGTAAGGTGAAAAAGCTTTTACATAAAAGAGCAAAATACATGGGGGAGAGTAAATATATAATTCTTGAATTTTCTTGAATGGAGCACATTTGAAAAAAAAGATAATCCAAGCATATTCGATATTACCGTGTTTAAAGAATTTATATCAGTCATATATTTCTAACTTAGATCACCCGTATGTAACCCAGGTAAAGCATGCATAACGGGGAACATTGTAATGTTGGTACAGTTTATCGTGTCTTCGTGCTTTAGCATTACACATTTTCATATTCCTCTAGGTTTTAATGTTTATTTGTTTATGTATTTTTAAAAAAAAAATGCTCTCCTTTATTTTTTCTGGGTTATATATTTATCTAAATATACATTTAGTCACTTGTGTGTGTGTGGTTGTTTGTTTTTATTGGTTGAGTTTTATTTTTATTGATTTTGCGGGGTTTTTTTCTTTTCGGGTGGGGGGGTGGGGGGGGTGGGGGGGGGGGGGGGTGGGGTGGTGGTGGTGGTGAGGGGTGGGGTGCACTTTTCCTTTCGTTTTTCATAATCATATTTTTTTAAGTTGTATATAACGTATGATTCCCTTCTTAGATTCACCGCCAGCCCGATTGTAACAATTACATGATCACTTTGCTTTGTCGATGCAGGTTGATGTTGTTCAATACAGGCTGATAGTGGGTGTTTTTGAATCTATTCCACATGCTAATCATTTCGGGAAGATGATACACATTTCTCTATATTTTGGGTTACTTTGGTTATATAATTTCCGATTATCATTCTTAGTTTTACTTTTTCTCTTCTGCTGCGGTGATATCCATCCGAATCCAGGACCTTTGCATAGTTCAGATTTAAAGATTACATATCTAAACGTACGCAGTCTTAAAGACAAAGTAGATTTTATCAGTGCTGAATTAGATAGTTATGATGTTGTATGTTTAACAGAAACCTGCTTTGCACCATGATATTCTAGCCACTGATATTACACTGATAACATTTTCATATCGTAGCCTGTATTAAGGAATATATTTTAGATCTAAAATCAGAGTATAACGGACAGCCTGAGCTGGAGGCGCGCGTGGATATATTGACATTTTTTACGTAGTTAGTGTTAAAACCGAATGTTTGCGAGGATTAATAAGATTTCTGAATTCTGTTACAACAGTAACCGTACATCTATTTGTTACATTAAGTCATTTCATTCAAATTTGTTTGGTATGATTATGTCTTATAATTATTTTAGGATGGAAGGTACAGTTACCAAATAAAATATGCTGAAATATCTATTCTTTAAAGTAACCCTCCTTACATTAAAGATAACTATTTAAAGAATATAGTACTTAAAGACATTGCAACAAACCGAATAATCAGGGGGGAGACTTTATACTGAGGGGGGCGCGAAACATATCCGCCCGGGGGAGATTTTATTTCAGAACAGATTCTCCGGGGGAGAATCTGTACAGGTATAAAATCTCCGGGGGAAAAATTTGTACGGGGGAGAGTTTATACCGGGACAACGGCAGTGTTTAGCCATACCGTGACCAGAAAATGTTAAAATTATAATTATATTTTACATTCTGTCAATGATGGACACAACAACGACTACCTATATTTCACAATTTTGCCTAATGAAGGTCGGGGGCCAAAAGTTTGAGACCATGTATATCTATGTATTTATTTGACTTCCCCTATGGCAATGAACACAAGAGAGAGAAACACTTTGAATTAAACGAGAACCCTTCGTCGATAAATAACTGACATACGAAGGACGCATGTTCGTGCCCTGTCATTGAATACCAGTAGAATTCACTTGTGTTCTGAGGTGAGGTGAGGTGAGGTGAGGTGAGGTGAGGTTTTACGTCGCGGTCAAGATTATTGCACTTACACAGCTACTAATGCCGAATTTTAGTGCATAGTGCAAGCTCACTGAAATACCATGCCGCAGTTTAACATGGATACCCTACTCAGACACAGTATACTGACTCCGAGCCTTATTGCCGAGCGCCAGGCAGGGTAACAACTAGTATCATCTTTTGACATATTTTGGTATGATGCGGACGGGGATCGATCCCCCGACCTTCCTTTTTTCCGGGCGGACGCTCTACCACTAGACCACGGAGGCTGTCTAATAGTATTCTGAGATATGCTAGCCTTAATATTCCTTCATCACATTAAATGAGGAGGTCCATATCTAGACTATTTATTAACCTTTTTTATAAGTGGTATTTTAGAAATTTAAATTATTCAATCTAACATTGAATCTACAAAAATCTAAAAAAGAAAGTGAATTTCTATTACACAAGGCACTCCGCGCCAAATTCACACTTCGTGAAAGGCTCATCGAGGCTTTTTAATAAGTGGTTTATTATTAGTGTTTGACGGTTTAAACTATTGTAACCGCATATCCATTAAATACTTATGACATCAAACTTACTAATGGCAGATTTTTAATATCCGATTCTTAACTTAATATTTACCAATTTATTACATATTCATCTCGCAACAGCGTCACTGATACGCTCTTTCTTAATATAATGTGAGATCCTCCATGAACAGATTTCGGCGAACTCAGAAAACTTCGCGGTCGACTCGTCCAGGTGTTATTTGTACCAGTTCTGTTAACATTGTTCTGTACTGTTCATTGTTTTCCTTTTAGCGAATCGATAATTGAGTTGTCTTAACCCTCAAATAGATATATTGATTTCAAAGTAAACGTTCCTAGAATCCCAGCTGCCAATCGATCCGTTAATTCACAATAAGGCAATGCAAATTTGTGTACATATTTTATACATCCTTTGCTTGAATTGTACATTACCTTGGAAGCAGATGTATACATGTAATTGTATGTTAGATGAGGAGGACACTGTGATTCACTCTTGTCCATGGCAAGGTTTCACCAATGTCAGTACAATATGTTAAAATCAAGTCAAATCACAATTGCAGGCTTCGGCTTTCACGGGGCTGCGTGTGGGTCGTGCAATTTTCCTTTGAGGGTAATTCATTTTTCCGTGGGTAGGGGTGAGAACAGTTTTCCGGGGGCTAATGTCCGAGGGGCCGTTTTCGAGCAGGCAGTTACTGTCATACTGATGACCGTGATCTGTCCACGTAATTCCTAATAAGTAACCTTTTCTATACTTTTTTAAATCACTATTTATAATCGTATCTTTGCAATATTGCCATGAAAATGCGATTTCAGATAAAATACAATTAAATACTCTCCTAAAACTGCGTTCTGTAATCTGTTTAGTTGTATGCGAGTTAGAACAGTATATCAGGTGTATCACGTGATAGGAGCATGTTGTAAGAGGAAAAGATCAAAATCGGCGCATACTTATAAAATCGTGCTGACACGGTGAGATGAAATGGGGTTTAACGTCTCGTTCAACATCATTGCACGTAGGTGTGTGTAAGGCTGCTTGTACTGGTCCGGACTAAAAGTCGATTTTATAGTGCTAGCCCACTGAGATACCATGCCGCAGTTTAACACGAATACCTCACACAGACACAGTATGCTTGTCGACCAGTCCTTGTTTTAGCCCCTTAATGCCGAGCACCGGGCGGGGGTAACAACAAGTACCATATGTTAAAGCCTTTTGGTATGACGCGCCCTTGGATCGAACTCCCGACTTTTCGTAATCCGGGCAGATGCTCTTCCACTAGGCCACGGAAGCTGACAAACCAAGGATCGGAAAAGGCGGATCTCATATTCAAGCTCTTGAAGTGTTGACCCAAGCACGTCCCAGGAACGCAGCTCTACAGCAAATCGCGGCCCAACAGATGAATAACTCACTCGTGCTCTTTACACTAACAGTCTTGGACCTGTCTAGACTAACATTTCTTAAAGATAATTATAATTTTTCTTCTTTGAAAGAACCTTTCCTCTTGTTTGATCTAGACTTGCCTAGATGTTTAGTAAAATATACTGTATGTATTCCACAGTCATGGCACAGGAATAGGACCTGCCCTCCTCAATTAATTCTAGGATCCTGGTAGTTCTAGGAAGGAATGTCCGACAGACATTGGGCTAGAAATTAATGGCGACGAGAACATCTTTTTATATACTAGAATATCCGCACTTTTCGTACCTAATGTGGAATGTGAATCCACCGAACAATAAAACCCTTCCCCATCTAGCTGCACAATTCCGAATGTGGTACTCTTATCAGGGTGCAATTACATATTGCAGAAACAGAGGGAGTGGGTGGGTTTCATCAATATAACGGCGGGAGCCAACATAATGGTACCCTCATGTGGGGATTGAATCCCCCCATATTTTTCACCTTTAAGTTACACAAATTATACCGGATTCCAATATGCCCAATGAAATGGATATACTACATCGCAACTGTTAAGATGTCGTATGTCGTAACCACGTGGTTACAGTCCGGGGGAAAATCAGTAGTCAGGTGGTTGTGAGCGGTTTTTAGTTTGGTTAACAAAGCTTTAAATACTACATCTGCACGTATTTTCTTTTAGTTCACGCTGGTAATGTATGTACGCTGCAAATGCTGCTAAATATAGCCTAAGTATAGTCACATGACTGCCGGATAGTAACCACGTGATCAAAACTCAATGATTATGTTTATCATTAGCGAAATGGATATACCTTGAAAAGCTGACTTTGAAATTGTTGTCTTTACTGTAAGTAATCCCAGATCATCGAATACCAGATTACTCTGAATATGAATCTTGTGGCAAACGTCGCAGACCTACTTCACTTTGGGTTTTCCTCTTATATCAGAGGAGGTACATCAAGTGGTCAAGCCATGGCAAAACTGAATTGTTCAAAAACGTTGAAACAGTCCTATCCAAGCTACGCTGACCTATCTACAAAACATAAGCAACCTACGAATTGCTAGTGACGTAGATGTTAGATAAAATATTTCTCGGTCGACTGAAGCTATTTTAATTTCGGCGACCAACCTGCTTCGGGCATATGTCATGTTGATGTTACATCCCCTAGTTCTCCGCAATAGAGCGTACCCATAGTAAGTCAGTGCATAGGATATAGGCTTAATTCCGTTGAGAGTGCTTGTGTGTGTGGCGCGCGGGGGGAGGGGAGGGGTAAACGACCACAAAACGACTTTTGGGAAACTTAACGTCTGAGAAAGTCATACCTCATACACAAACTAATGGTATGTCTTTGGACAATTCAAGTGACTTTATTAAACATTTGCCTCTGGATCACCCAGCTGTATGTGGGTACCCGGTAGGACGAGAGAGTAACTGAATGCAACTTGCATCTTCCAGCAGCTTGCAGGCATCATTGGTTTTTCAGTGAGTACAGATTGTAAATTGAATGTGCACTCATCTATTGATCGTGGTAATATCGTATAAGTGCTTTGAGCATACGCTGTTTACAGTAACACATTTCGCTTTATATTTTACATATTGTTATAATTAAAAAATATCTCTCACTTTCTGTGAGTTCACTGGAGCATGAATACAGTCAAATGAAAGTCCCTATAACTATAAACAAGTCAATCCCTGGTAAATTTGTCCCGCACCCCTATAAAATTCCCCTATAGTTGATTACACGCAGTTGCTTTCAATCTGCAGGTATATATATATATATATATATATATATATATATATATATATATATATATATATATATATATATATATATATATATTCTCTTTCCCAACTGTTACAGCACTAACAGAATCAACACAGTGTGATGCTCCTCTGGGTTTTGAGAATGGCAACATCACGGACGATCAATTCTCTGCTTCATCATCTTTAATTTCCCGCTACACAGCAAATGCAGCAAGACTTAACGTTGGGGGTGAGCACCTTTTTATTGTTTTTTTATGACCTTTTTGCATTGATATAGTTTGAGATGTGCTTCACCTTAACTTGTCTTTAGAAACAAACTGCGATCTGTTCTTTGCTGGCAAACAGTATACGAGGGTAAATCGAAAATGTCGTGGCCTCATAGGCATTGCCTTTCTAGTTGTATGAGATTCCAGCACGTTTATGAAGATTGGTCTCTTGGAAGACATAACATCAAGTTACAGACTGATTGCTGCATCTGATTTCGAGAAATCAACTATAGGGGAATTTTATAGGGGTGCGGGACAAATTTATGTCTGGTAGGCGTGTTACAAATTAGCATATCGTTGATACTGCTGGGATCAGTACAGGTCATCATAGCTGACACACTCAACATGAGCAGGATGAGAAGCTGACCTGACGCAACATATTCAGGGACCTTTTGAATTATCACCAGTATCCTGCATTTTTTTATGCAAATTGTAACTCATCATGAGACTTCGATCAAGAGTCAAAATGTCAGAGCAAACAGTGGATAAGATTTTTTCCCAAAAAAAGAAGTGCAATCGAGTGGCATCAGTTGGTAAAGTCCTGGCTTTTCTGGGATCGTTAGGGGTTAATCAATACTACGTCACAGACCTACGTCAGTTGCGGGAATCTATCAGATTGTGAGGACTGTGCCTTTGAATTACTTCATTTATTTCTTCCCTAAACTCAAATGTTCAAAATGATGACTTCCATAGGGCAGTGATACGAACTTAGAGCATGGCTGGATCAAGAAGTATGTTGAAGTCATAGGAGATAGAGTCTGACCGATTTTCTTTGAAAGGCCATGATTTTATGTTTACCCTTGAATGTGAAAAGATAGAAATTGAAATTGAACATCGTAGTTGCAAATAACTTTCTATTTGAGAAAATACTTTCGGTTTGATTGCATTTGTAAATATATATAGATAGACCTGCGTAGACAGAACATGGTCCAGAAGCCATTCTTTTCAGACGATCTTGATGCAAAGGTCATTTTTAACAAAAGAAACATATTCCTTGCCAGTGATTTGTTAATCCGGCAACCTCTTTACTCTGACACCTTAAGTGATAAAGGTACTATCTGGATATAAAACAGATGCCACTGTATATACCAATATATGAAACATTTCCCCATTGTTTTCACCCAAGATAATCAGCATTAAAGGAATTTACATCTTCTGATTCTGAGATTTAAAGATATGGGTATTTGTTTAATATTTTCTCCACTCCACTCCACTCCACTCCACTCCACTCCACTCCACTCCACTCGCAATGTGTCGTTTTTTCCAGATGGATGGGTCGCCCAACGGTCTAATGGCACAGAGTACCTGCAGGTTGACTTGCTAACTCAGCATACTGTAACCCGCTACTCGGTCCAGGGAAGCAAAAATGGCTGGTTCCCCGGAACAATGGCGTTGTTCTACAGCCAGGATAGTCTTGTCTGGGAGAGATATGTCACCAGCAATGGGACACAGACTCTGGCAGGGCCTCCAGATTACAGGACTGTTGTCACATTCGACTTAAACCCAGCTGTACAGGTAAGGGTGACACCACCTACATCCTCGGACTTGTTAGTTATGGCCAGTCATGATGTATATAGATTTTTGTCCGCTAGTTAGTGAGTAAACATTCTTCTTCACAGCTACTGGTGATATCATCTTTGCACAACATATTTTTCATTTTGAAAAAGAGCCCACTGCTCGAGGATGGTTCCTTATATAATTGAATATTGGAACATGTGAAGGAGATACGTTATGTAGATACACGACATGATAGCATATTCTCTCTGGACTGTTGAGTCACCGTCTGTGTAGTGTCCTTCAGCTCAAACTTCTGTGTTTGTGATACTTTTTTCCTGTAATGATGTCTTTGTTAAAGACCTCATAAACCTTTTGCAGGCACGGTACCTAGCATTTGTACCTCAACGCAGGACATACAGTAGTTATGCAGGACTTCGCCTGGAGTTGTATGGGTGTGCGGCAGAACAACAAATCCCCGTCAGGCATACAGAAGTCTCCCAGGATATACAGGTAAACAGAGGTTCTGAAGAGCAGCATCCCTATAAACATCTACATCTTCATCAGACTCCACATCTATATCTACATCATACAAATCTGCATTTATATATATCTACATAAACATTTCTACATCTACATCTGCATGTGCACTTACCATCTCAAGATCGTATTTGTATTCCAGGGAAGTCATGAGTGGTTACCCAGCCTGAGTCCATATGTCATTAACACTGTCATCAAGATTCGTCAAGCAGCACACGTGAAAATACAGCCGGGGGTCAAGGTTATATTTAATTCTTCACACGCAGGATTCATCGTTCTTGGTAAGAATACGTGGGCAGTTGTATCTTAAGCGTAGACATCTAATTGTACCAATGCCAACTGCAATTATCAAGACATAGCTAGTTTTCATAAACAAGCGAATCGTTCACCTGCCATTGCATCATCGCATGCCTTTGGACAAAATTATCAACGGGAACTGGCTGAAAGTATTTTTTGTTGAAAGCTATCATTTGATGCTGTGTGTCTTAGTGATGTAAATAATGAAATCAGGAAACCCTGGGACGACTGAAAGAATAATTGTTGTTATTGATTATTACTTAGTATATGTTGTATCTCAGGTACAATGGAGGCCAGAGGTCTCAGTGGATTGCCTGTGGTTTTCACAGCTTCAACTACGTTCACAAACCGGACAAACATGTGGGCAGGCATTGAAGTTGTCAGTCAAGGTATGTACACTATGGTCTTGTGGAGTACATCTATATGCTGATAATGTACTGTAGAGTATACAGTTTATATGGGCGTGAAACCCCCGTGCTTCATGAAACTTTTCATTTCAGCCTGACATGACTTAAACAACAAACAATGGGTTCTTTTACATTTTGTAATTGATTTAATAAATTCTACTGGCTAAAGTTCTTTTCCATAGCAATCTGGATCTCTTTGTCGCCTTAAATTTGAAAACTGTCCATTTTCCTGGACTTGATTGGTCATGGCAGAGACAGTTTTGATTCATCTGCTTGAAAATCCAAAACATAATCTCGAACAATTGTCTCTTATATTCCTCAATATAGCACACGCTATCTGATAAAGACGTCTTTGGGGTAGCGTTTCTATATAGCAAGACTGAAGCCACTGGTTTAATTCTTCTGCCAAAATTGGGAAAACCTCAAGTTGTACGGACATGTAGTCTCATGAACATATAATTTTCTATTTTTATATCTTGCCCATTTTGTCCAAATGTTAAAACCTAACTTTATTTGAATCCTGGTTTTAACTGGGACCCGATCTGCAATCAAATCATCTATCATGGCTGAAGTACAAGATGCACAACGATCATTATGGTTTGAGGTCGATGGTTTTCAATTTTGTAAAGTTTCAAAATCATCCAAAGTTTGGCTCAGTTAAATATAAGATAAAGTTGTATTTTCACTTGCCTGAGATAACCAAATGTCTTCATCATGCTCTTTTGTAACTTGCAGGAAATTTGTCTTTGGAATTCAGTCACATATATGGAGCAGGTGTTGGCATCCAAGGAACTCTCGGAGACATGACTATAAGACACTGCAACATCCACCACAACGACAGAGGGCTAGATCTTCATGTTGGGGATACAGTCCAAGACAGGATTCATATCTCAGGAACCATCATATCAGACAACACCCAAGAGGGCATATACGGAAGCAATTGGCCAGAAGGGAGTTCTCATATCGGTATGGAAGATAGTGACATCTTGCGTAATGGAAAAAGTGGTATGGCATTTGGCAAAGAGGTTGTGCTATTTGCCAATAACTGTAGATTCTCTGACAATAAAGCTCATGGAATATATCATTATTATTATTATGGAGGCATGGGCTCGAGCATAAAGAAGTGTACGTTTAAAAACAATGGTAACACAGGATTTATCATAAGTTATGCAAGGTATGCCAGAAACCTGAACATTACTTTTGATGAAACTGAGTTCAAGGAGAACCAGCAAGAGGGCCTTACATTGTATATACAAAATGCAGTCCCGAATATGCACATTTCTATAACAAACTCTCACTTCACCAACAACAGCAGGCATGGTATTCACATTCAAGGCGAATTCCAAAGCACCCGTCCTGAAATACTACTTAGGAATAACACCATGGAGGGTAGCCAAACCACATCCTACCAACTGATGTATATTGAAACTAGATATTCTGAATACGGAAATATTCTTATGACCGAAAATTCTTTTCTGACACGAAAAGGCATCCGCATACAAGGCAGAAATGATGTCGCATTTAGTATTTCAAATAACATTTTTACTGGCATCAAACGAGACACTGGCATACTTGTGGAGGCAGATAACACCATCATATTTGGTAACATCTTCACCAACTGTTCAACAACGTCAGTGATTCACACAAAGAATGTCGGAGTACAAATCCACAACAATGTCTTTATGAACCCACAGACACTGTACGATGTGTTTGTTGATGTGGACTATTCTACAAACCATAGGCTGAATGCAAGCCACAACTTTTGGGGAAGTAGTGACAAGTTCTTTGTTCGGTCCAGAATATGTGACTTTTTCTGTGATGTCACAAAAATGATGGCTGAAGTGGATCCATACTTTGTCTCAGAGATGCTCAATGACATGTCATCACAGTTAGACTCTGATATATTTGCTTTGGACAATCGAAACATGATTGGTGGAACGTTGGACTCGCCAATCATACTTCAACCAAACCAAGTGTTATATGTGAACAGAAGTCTGTACATTCCAGAAGGGATTGAGTTGACAATAAGCAAGAACAATACATTGGTGTTTCCAAACAAGCAAGGAATTTTTGTGAGAGGTTAGTTTTCATGTGAAAATTTCTTTTCATGTAATGTACAAGGTTTTGAATGTGTTTTAAACACCTGACATCTCTTAAACAGTATCTATTTATCTGAAACAAGTACATAATCTGAGTGAAATTCGTTAAAATCTGATTGGGATCAATGAATGTGAGTAGATAATTTGATCATTCGCAAATTAACATGTTAGAAAAATATGAATAATGAATGAAAAGACTAAGAATAATTGTAATATATTATTAACTGCAATGTAAAAGTTGTATATGTTGCGCAGGGTCCTTGACTTATCTTTTCAGGAATATTAACAATACAAGGTGAGGCAGATGCCAAAGTTGAACTCAGGAGTGATGGTTCCCCTAGCAGTCAACGATGGGGTGGCATCATATTCAATGCTACAGGTAAGAACTTAGTTTCCTGCTGTGAGAACATAACATTGTATACACTGAAATTCGAAACGGCTTCGAAAATCATAAAGCAGATCGGAAGGACTATGAACTCTCCAAAAGAAAGATTAAAAACAACCACATTTTCTTACCCAAGATAGACACAATTTTTATGGATAACAACTTCTTTAATACTGTGAAAAGCGACGTTTCGGTATAGATCCTTATACCGTTGTCTTGCTTGATATCGGTATAAGGATCTATACCGAAACGTCGCTTTTCACAGTATTAAAGAAGTTGTTATCCATAAAAATTGTGTCTATCTTGTCTTCCGTCAACTTCTAAGTAATGCCTATCAAACAATTTTCTTACCCGATGAGAACTATGTGTAGCTATAAAGCACATATTGTCACTGTCAAAGTCGCTATAAACAGCATTTGTAATGGTAAGAGAGAACACATAATGACAATCTCCTTGAAAGAGCTGTGTATGTTTCAGGATCTTCCCTTCGTCACACCACATTGATACACGCAGAGACAGGAATGAGTTTGTCCATCAATGTTTCTGGAGAAATTAGATCTTCTGATACCGTCATTACACAATGCACAACAGCCATAGCTGGACAACTGTGGTCTAATGTGTCGTTGACTCTTGAAAGAGTACAAATAAATGAATCTAACAAGTTCATAGTTTTTGACAGGCTTAGTTCACACACAGTGTCATTAAGCATCAATGACAGTGAAATTGAAAGTTCATATGGAATACGTCTTCAATCGAATACAAATAGTGGCCGCTTTAATGTAAGAATTCACTCTTCAAAACTGTACTCCAGTTCTAAAGGATTTGTAATGCAGTCATGTAATTCAAATATCACTATAAGTGCATATGATTCTGTTATAGAGAGTGGATATAATTCTGATAGTTTCGATATTGATGGAGGAGTAATGAACATAATATTTAGAAGAGTATCAGTGATTGGAAATAGGGCATCTTCATCTTTCCGAACATGTATCAGGAATCGTCCAAATGTTGCACCTGGAGTCATAGACATTCAAGATTCTCTCTTTGATATAGGGTCTGTACGTACACTGGACTTTGGAGGAACATACTATCAATATACTACACCACATGATGTCCTACTTATCAATAACACATTCCGTACACAAAAACAGTATGATGGTGTTAATGTTTATGTCCGGAGCAACACTCTTCCTTGGAGTTTGGGCATACATGCCAACACGTTTGAAAATTGTGGACTTAAAATGGAAGGAAGCATTTTGAATACATCAATAGATGGTAACACTTTTGTGAATGGAAAGTCCCAATTGGACATTAATCTTCAGACCCGCAATGATGGTAGCACAAGGATTAGTAAAAATCTCTTTCAAGGAGGCCTTATAACGCTGAAATGTGAAAGTGACAGAGAAAGGTTTTATGTAATAGAGAACACCTTCAACTTGAGTACAATCATTCTGAAAAGCCCCAATGTTACTTTGAATGAGAACACTTTCCATGCTGATCAAGAGTTTAATATCAAATTTGAAGGGGATGGTTATGCAGGCAGAGAAATCAACTCTACATACAACTATTGGGGTACCACTGATGCCAAGGATATAGCGCGGCGAGTATTCGATTCATCATATGATACTTCTCTTCCTACAATCAACCTTGTACCTTTCTATGGTTTCCCCAACTTGACCAATCCCCAGTCCACTGTTCATAGTTTTATTTCTGCTGATGGTACAATTGGTGGTAGCATTGGTGGGACTGTTACCCTTACACCTGAAGACAGCCCATACACTGTGGCTGACAATATCATGGTGGGAAAGCTGGAGACACTCATAGTTGAGGCCGGTGTGACTTTGCAGTTTCGGAAGGGAGTTGGAATCTTTGTGGAAGGTAATTATTATCTTTTCATCTGCTATTTAAGATTAGTTTACAATATTCGTATACTCGTTACACAAATATCATTTACTTCAATGTGTATTATTAATATCATTCGAGTATCATTTCATATCCTACTCTTACTTCATGTTTATTCAAACTGAAACTGTTAATATTGAACATGATTTTATAGCAGCATATAATGTAAATATATTGAACAGCATATAATGTAATTATATTGAACAGTCAGATTGTAAAGTGACACACTTCCTCATTGTTTTTGTTTTTAATTCATTGTTTTTTTAAATAATAATAATTAAAAATGGTTGCATCGGGTTCCAAAAGAAAGCTTTCAAAGAACTCCTATGTGGCCCTGACTTATATTGTTATGAGCAGAAATGTTGTTGCTGTGGAGCAAGAAAATTCGAAATGAGGGACATTAGCAGAAGCGATGTCATTAATGGTTCACCATTCGTTTGTACAGATCTGTAGCTCCATAGATCAAGTTCTGATCCTGGGGTTTCTTTCATTGACAAGCATCTCGCCTTCTCCACCAAACACTAACTTTGCCATGTGATGTGGATGATGTCACTCATTTTGAAAGTCCACTATGCGACCAATGACGGGTGATGTTGTCATTTTGAAAGAGTTCTGCAGGTGACGGTTGTTGAAGGTGGTGACAGCTGTTTGTGCCCAATTTTCACCATCAACTCGTTGTAGTCTCTGACGCCCCTGTAAGAATTGCTGTTGAACTAACAAAAGGAATGACAACATGGCTTAAATCCCAAGTACCGAGATTGAATGACTGTGATGCTATATTAACATTATGTTTGGGTTTCTTTTCATTCCATTATGTTCATACTCAATGTTGGTTGGTTGGTTTGTTGTTTAACGCCGCACTCAGCAATATTCCAGCTATATGACGGTCTGTAAATAATCGAGTCTGGACCAGAAAATCCAGTGATTGATATCATGAGCATCGATCCACGCCTGATCACCCGATCCCGTTAGTTGCCTTTTACGACAAGCATAGTTGCCTTTCTGGCAAGCATGGGTTGCTGAAGACCTATTCTACCCCGGAATCTTCAGGGGTCTTCATACTCAATGTGAGATAGTATGACCTGACTGTTAAATGAAAAGGTATATCATATTTAGGTGCACTTATTGTTCACGGCAACAAGAGTCATCCTGTGAGGGCCAAGCCAGTTACTCCTGGGGAGAAATGGTCAGGAGTAAGATTACTTGGGAATCTGTGTAAGTGAAGGATTTTTTACTTAATATTATATGTGTTCGGGAATTAGATTGTACAAAATTTCAAGATAGAAAAAACACATGACCGATTATGTACTCTCACCACGCTTCGGAATTTGGATAAAATCTTAGGATTGGAAAAACATATATATTATAAATTATATTCAATTATCCGTTATCTGTTACAAAAATTATCGTTATCAGATATGTGTTTGCATAGAAGAGGGAGAAACGTTCCATTTGACACTCAAATTTGTCAATATAAAATCATATTCATTTCACATCCTTGATTAATAAAATTAAAAAAATGCATGATAATATGTAATGAACGTAACCAGGGCGTGTCTAATCATAAGTTGTTTTTAATTCAACAGACCGTCCGTTTCCCATTGGTGACACAAGTGTCAGACTTGTCGGGGGTATGAATGAGAATGAGGGACGTCTTGAAGTCAAGATTAATGGAACATGGGGGACTGTCTGTGGATATGGCTTTGACAGAGCTGATGCCAAAGTCGTTTGCCGAATGCTTGGATATGAGTGAGTGTTCATTTAATGTTTGTATATCACATTATAACGAATGACAGTTTTCCTTGCCAGAAGTTGTATTTCAGCACAGTAAAATATGTTCCAGCTTTTCTCTGCCGCCAGAATATAATCGACTCTTGTTCAAGTAATGACCAAGTGAATGCATGAGCAGTGATCAAATGGTGCTAAACTACACAAATGAACCACGTACTTCATCCTCTTTAGTATCTCTCACACGAAGTGGATTCTTGGGACCTTTTCTTCATTTGAATTCCCACGTTAATAAACTGTTGAGAACGATGTCTTATGTTTAGCTTATATTTACCAAAGGCTCAAGTCTTTCTGGTCATTCCTCATTGTTCATGGTGCAACGTTATCATTTGAAAGCATTTCCTCTCTTGGTCTTGGTTCTGAGTATATGTATGTTTCGGCGGATAATTGAGAGACTAATTATCTTTACATTGTAGCAGAATAAAAAAAAAAAGATTTATTGTTTAAGTGGCAGTCAGATAGTCAAATCTATCAGTGAATTAAAAGACCTATCACTGCTGAATGACGAGAACCTGATATCATGATATCATGTATCGTCACTGGTCAAATTGCGACTGTTCTAAATTCAAAATAAATATACTGCTTGCCGTACAATGCAATTTGTAAGATTTTATGACACATTACAAAACCAAACTGTAAGATACAAATTGGTTCAAGGCTATATTGTAGGCATTGGAAGGAACCGACGATGCATTAAATAATGCTTTCCTTAGCTTTTAGTCAAAATAATTTGGATGTTTTAATTCAATTAAGTTAACTTTACTGATTAACATACCATCAAGTCTTGTTGCAGACAAACACAAAAACGCAATATGTCTGGTTTTGTAGACATTGAAATCAACTGAGTGAGTGAGTGAGTGAGTGATTGGGTTGCACGCCGCTTTGAACAATATTCCATTTATATCACGGTCTTTCAGCTTAATGTGGGAGGAAAGCCAGAAGTGATACAGGTCTGAGACGTTTAACACTTCGGTGAAACCCACGAGCACGGGTATGGTGCTGACAAACCTAGAAACATAATCGGGGTGAACCTGGAATCGAATCCAAAGTCATAGGTTTCTGGCGAGCCTAAGGGACGCAACCCTGCACAGCGAATTGCGGCGCCTTAGACGACTGGGCCACCCGTGCCCCCTTGAAATGAACTGAAATGAACATACTGTCATATGAGTTGACGAACGTAATGCTTGGCACTTCCTGAACATGAACCTTCGGTGAGTGAGGGAGTGAATATTCATAGTCCCATCGGCAATATTTCAGCCATATCGTGACTAAATCAAGTTAGACAGTAACAATACATACAATGTTATTATAAACCTGTCTGAACCTTCGGATAGATATGGGTTTGAGTTTGTCATGTATACTTGTATCTATCTGCAGCTATACGATATCACCTGACGTTTATTCTGGTTCAAATGGCGGTTTGGGCCCCATACATCTTGGCTACCTTAGATGTACAGGCACTGAGGACACACTCCTAGAATGTGAAAGTTCAAGGTTTAATTGCAACCACAGAGACGATGTAGCATTAAGATGCAGTGAGAAGCTACTTCCCACTCTTGAAGGTAGGTGTTCAGCACCGTGTTCACCATCAATTCTTTTGTCTAATCTACAACAAAGTAGCAGATTGGAGGGTGTGTGTGTGTGTGTGTGGGGGGGGGGGGGGGGGGGGGGGGTGTTCTGGGTACATTGAGTCAAGCCACTGCTGGTCAACAGAAGATTCCTTGTGTTAACTGAAAACAAAAAAATGATAGAAAAGATAATCTCGGTCAATCCTTTGCCTACCAGAGGTTCCTCCAATCAGTATGAACGAGTAATGGTGTTCAGCACAAAATGTGTACATAATGTGTATGAGCTATTGACATATAAAGCCCAACATAACGCAGGATGGAGACCTGAATTTTATTACATGTATTCATAGTGGTGAAAGACAAGGTATCACATTGGCAATGTTTTAAGAAATTTACTAAAAAATATTTGATAACCTTTCTACACTTCCATCTCTTGACAATTGCATTCTCACGATACAAAATATCGACATAGGCATAAGCAGTTTAAAGAAGGGTGATTCATGAGGCTTTCATGAAGCATGTTTCTAGTATTTGATACATGAACACGTCTTTGATGCCAGCTGAATTTCTCTGTAGGTGTAGGAAAAAAGTAGAACAAAGAAATGTTAACAAAGACATCAAAAAGGTATAAACGTGAAGTAATAAAAAGAAACATGCATTTGTGTCAGCTATAGTGATATATTTAAAAATGTTATAACTATTGTTCACTATTTTAATTTTTAAATTTGACAATTCTAGTGGGCCAAAAAAGCACTTTACTACATCTAGTGACTTCCAAATATTTAGATAAAGGAGTAGAAATGAGAACCAAGTATCATGATTTTCCAAGTGGTATATAACTGGTCATATTTGTAATTGTAGATATCATGAATGATGTGCAGATTCGTCATTTCCATATGAATGACACAGATATTGGTCTTGAAATAAATGGAAATATTACGGTCATGGAGAATATCATATCATCTTACTCAAGAGGATACGGTGTCACTTTCAACGTTGGAATGAAAGGAATGCCTCCTGTTCTTATTAATGGACTGGAGGCAGTACACAGCCATTTGTCAGGGATCATAGTTGCCTTCAACAAAGGTGATTTTGCAAGCAGTTCACAAATCAGGATATCGAACTGTGATATCAGGTCAAATGGAGAGTATGGTGTTTACATCCAGCAATATGTGGACATTTCTTTGACGTCATGCAGCTTTTCTAGGAATACTGAAGAAGATATCTACGTTGAAAGTGATGCCTTCATAAACATTCTAGGCTCAAACTTCTCTAGCAGCACCAATGGTGTGTTTAGACTGAATTTGAGAAGGGGTGCAAATAATCTTTTCAAACTTTCTTTTAGAGATTCACAGTTCCATGACTTTGCTTTTCCAAGGTGGTACCACGGCTGGGGTAGTGGAAGAAGTATGTTTTATATCCCGTCATCAAATTTAAAAGACTTGGATATTGAGTTCATTAACAATACATTCCACAAAATAACTGGCAACATGTTTTACTTTTATTATTATTACGAATCCAGTGCCATACATATCAGGAACAACACATTCCAAAACATTACTGGCAGTATTGTTCAGCTACGGCCACCAAACAACAGATCTTTTCAGTTATCTTTTGTAAATAACACTGTCAAGAACATCACATCGCTGGCATCTTCTCAGTCTTTAATGGAAATCCGTGATGAGAGAAATGCAGAAGGTCAGGTCAACATAGCCAACAATCTATTTTCTGCAAATAAAGCTGCGCAGGTAATACTACTTGGAGATATTAGAAAACTCGAAGGGAACATAACAAAGAACATATTCAAGGATAACATCTGCTCCGAGACTGTAAATGTTGCTTCATATCAGTTCAAACTGAGGAACAATGTTTTTAGCAACCCATCTGCCACGTGTGAACTACACGCACCAACGTTTGAAAGATGGTATGCCATTGATGCCCGATGGAACTTCTGGGGGAAGCTGGATTATGTCGGAGAGGGTATTTGTGGATTTGACATTGACATGGAGAAGGGATTTGTGCATTACCTGCCTTACTACCTATCTGAAGAGTTCAGTGATGTCTCTAGAAATGATCAGTTAATATTCAGTGGTGGTGAGATCACTAGTCAGGTACATCTTCAAACGTCTGCATCACCGTTCAGGATAAGGAGATCAATATTCGTCAGGTATGTACAAAGGAGATGTTAGCAGAACTTAGATAAAGAACATGACATAGTTATGCAGTGTCTAATCATCCTTGAGCTACAAAATCATAATTGGCAACCCCTAGACAGCTTCAAAAGCTGTATTCGTTGCTTATTTTGACTCACATTTCAAATTGTTTCATTTTTTATCAGGTCGGAGGGTATATTACACATTGACAGTGATGTGGAACTACAGTTCCATCCGAATAGAGGAATCTACGTAGAAGGTATGGACGCTTTCATACAATGGTCATATTGTCAATGTAAAGTGAGTGAGTGAGTGAGTGAGTGAATGAGTTGGGTTTAACGCCGATTTTAACAGTATTCCAGTTATATCACGGCGTGATAGCTTAATGTGGGAGGAAAGCCCGAAGTGATGTAGGTCTCAGACGTTTACCACTTCGGTGAAACCCACGAGCACGGGTATGGTGCTGACAAACCTAGAAACATAATCGGCGCGAACTGGGATTCCAACCCACAATCATAGGTTTCTGGCGAGCCTAAGGGACGCAACTCTGCACAGATAATCGCAGCGCCTTAGACTGGACCATCCGTGCCCCCTCAATGTAAAGAGTTGGATGTGTAGCCAGACAAGTGTTCCATCAGGATAATCGTATGTGAAATTTACTATAAATGCTCCCACTGGATTAGGCAATTTCATTTCAGTGTTCTCCTGATCTTGCATTTATCATTATCCCTTTTGTTGACAGGCGTGCTAGTGGCTGGAGAAGGCGGTACTGCAGAAAGAGTCATATTGACTAGAGCAGTAAACGAGTCCTGGTTTGGCGTTGTTCTTCCATACAAGACAGGTAATAAGCTTTCGTTTGAGTAAGTGAATTGGGGTTTAAGGCTCTTATAAACACTATTTCAGCTACGTCGTGGTGAGTCAGCATGGTGTTGGTGAGGGAAGGTCACAGTGGTGCATTTCATGGAGTGAACATGGACATGGTGCCGACAAAACACAGGATCATACCAAGATCAGAGAAAATCTGGGATTCGATCGCACGATCGTCAGCTATACACCGTGAATTCCAGTGCCTTAGACAACTGGGCGGGCAATGTCCTGTTTATAAACATATCTTTCAAAGACCATTTGTCATGAAGATCCGGAAAGAGAATAGGTCTCTGTCAACCCAAGCTTGGCTAAGAGGCGACTATGCTTGACGTAAGAGGCAACTTATGGGATCGAGTGGTCAGGCTCACTGAACTGCGTAGATCAATGCTCATGATGTCAATCACTGGATTTTCTTGACCGGACTCGATTACTTACAGACCGCCGCCATATAACTGGAGTATTGCTGAGTGCGGCGTTTTACAACAAACAAATAAAAGCAGAGTCCATTGTACGATCCCGACTATATTATAATGAGATGTCTATGAATCACTATCAAATAGTGATGATACCAGGTATGATGATACGTGGAAAGTTCAGCATATTTTGCTTCACCGGTGTCACCCGTCACAAACGCATGCTAAGGCGAGCAAATTGTTCACCTGAAACAAATGCTGGGACATATGGAACAAGTCAAAATCGGCAATTGCATCAGACATCATATTTGTCACTGAAATCTGTCACTGACTTAGGCATTGAATGTTGTAAGTGAGTGCTTTGGTGTGTTAGAATTTAACGTCACGAAAACTGATTCATTGATAATAAATATTTAGATTGAATAAAATCCTGTCATCGATTGACAGGATAACTGGATCATCAAAACTCGATTTTAAAACTCGATATTTAAAAGAAGATAACAACTCTACATAAAAAAGGGCTACAGATAGCCAGCCACCAAAGTTAGGCCACCATACTGGGGACGCGTGGACTTAAAATACTGCAGGATTTACACCAATCCTTCAACCTTCAGATACTGGCGATTGCATGTAAGGTTAGACATCAATGTATTATGACAAATATACAACTCCTAAAATTCTGGCATGCATAGAAATACTTTCAATGACATGGAACTTACAACTCCTAGGGGGACAATAATTGTACGCTAATCAACACACACACGCACGCGCACACGCATACGCACACACGCACACACACACTGTGGGTACAGCCATAGCTACTTTCGCACCAGCTTCGGCCACTTTGTTGCAAATGATTCCAACATGGTTTGGTAAGCCAGTAGCTAGGTCATTAATTTATTCAACCATTTCACGTGTAAGAGGCGTCAGGCAACAAACATTTACACGTGGCGTGCTATCGGTAGGGCAGGACATACTTACCCTTTCCGCGAACACCTGGTATCATCACTGAACTTCAGTGATCCATTCAAAAACAATCGCAGCTATTTTGCCCAACGGAGTCTCTACTGGCGCATAATCGTGACTGGTTATTTTTCGGCCTAAACATTTTTTACTTACATAAAATGGTTGTGTTATTTGAGGTCTTGGGAGTGGGAACAACAACAAATTTGGTGAAGTAGGGCACCCAGGCTTTGGACGACAGCTGGCAAGTACAGAATTTTTTATTTTCCATTTTTTTTTTATCTTTTTTAGTTTGTGCATTTTACTGGTAACATCAAGAAATGATTTAACTGTCTGATTCATTGTTTCACTTTGAGATGTCACGATCTTGTTCACAGATGGGGTATCTAAAACAGTGAAACTAGTCAACGGAACAACAGCTTACGAAGGACGGGTTGAAGTGTTCGTGAATGGGTCATGGTCAACCGTATGCAATATTGACAGGAATGAGGCGCTTCTTGTCTGCAGGGCATTGGGTTATGGGTAAGTATGTTATTTGTGAAATAAACTTTGATTAATAATGTTTCTGCAAACAGGCTAAAACAAGGCCTGGTTGGCTCGAAGTCAGTACACTCTGTACAAACAGTTACACATACACCCGCGCACACACATGTACACATCTTCATCAACCCATGCTTGTCGTAAGAGACTAACGGGTTCGGGTGGTCAGGCTCGGTGATACGACTGAGGCTTGTCATCTTATCCCAGTTGCATAGATCTATCATTTACAGACTCGATACCTGGATTATTGCCGTGTGCGGATTTTATCAACAAACCAAACATGGAACCGGGGACTTTCTGATATATCCTCTTGTCCAGATTTGGATTCAATTACAGCATATATTATGATAAATTCAGATTCATACTACATGGGGTCAATATTTTCTTGATCTTGTGGATTTTATTACCTGAAGTGGTGGAACCCAAACTGCATATCCCCTGAAATATTGCTAAAAGAGGCTTAACTCCATATCCACTCTCACCCATTGCTTTGATTCAAAACCTCACTCTACTTGCTTCAAAAAAATCAAAGCCTCATTCTACCGTGACATTGTCAAATCTTACATTCTGATCTATCCGCCAGTATCAGAATAGCATCTGCATTAGACCACATCTTACAACAAAAAGACATTTATTTGATAGCACTTTCTCAAACCCGATATGTTTTAAATACTGACTTTACTTTATTTTATATTGATTATATATTTTATGTAGCGAACTGAGAGAACAAATTGAGAGGGTCTAACTTCAACATTAAGTAACATGAACACCGTTTGAAATTTGTTGCTACTTTATCACAAACTTTGACATCATGTCTACAGCATCATAATGCCGAGGCCTCCTTTCAATGAAACATTTTCACTTTTTATTTAGTTGTGTACTTCAGAATAAAATGTTGCTAGGATGGCTTACATGGAATCTGTGCTAGGTTGTTTTACCTCATACTGAAGTGCTATTGTAAAAACTATGGTTTGAGTGTCTGCAAATAAGCATGAATTGTTCAAAATGTAATTGATCCTTCAAGTCAGTTGTTTGGCCTATTCAAATCATTTAACTTTAATGATGCCACTGACTGATCCCTTTATGAGGAAATAGATTTTTTATGTGTTTTTTTTTCATTTTGTCCTAGTAGATAAGAACTGTTTTCAACTGTTATTTTGTATTCTAAACCTCAAGCTACCACGTTCGATGTTCGAGAAACAAATCAACTATTAAATGCATATTTGAAACCTGTAACTTTAAAACACAACCAAGACTTCTTAGCCTTGTATTTTATCAATATAAACTTTTCGATACTGACAACATTGCAGATCGGATGAGTTTGCAAACTACCAGCATGGTGGGGGAAGTGGACCTGTTCTCCAGGATCTGAACTGTGATGTGATGGCCTCCTCCCTCTCTGATTGCCAGCCCAGCTACTCCACCAGTAGATACTGTAATCATAATCGAGATGTTGGAGTTAGATGCCATCAGTTTGTAGCTCATACAGGAACACACACATGTAAGGAATATTATTATATCAATATGGCTGATTAAACTGATAGTTTTCAACATACTATCTTCTTGCTATCATCGTAACACAACACCTATTCAGGAAGAAGGGGAAATATGTGCACAATGAGTATATTATGTCATTTAACGAATGCTAAACCCATCCATGCTATTTTTGGATCCACTAATAAATCTTGCATCGTATTGTAAATGAAAATAAATTAATATTATTTAGAGCTATTATTAAAATGTCATGTATAGGATTGGATGAAGTGCAGATTTCTATTATTGATAGTGGTGTAACGATTGCTCTAACTATTGATGCATTGCTTTTGTTTGTCCATGCCTGATAGTAATACAAGTTAAAATATTACCAGTTAATATGTGTTGACATGACGTGAGTTTACCACTTTATGTAATAATGGTGATCTTCTGTATCCTCTGTGACTCTCCGGATTTATTGCATATATTCTGTTTCCAGTCTCCTACCTGAAAAGTGTGTCAATCCTGGATTCCAAAAGTGGTCTTGTAGTGCAGACTCCCACGGTCCGCTTATCCAACTGCCACGTCAACAACACCGAGAAAGTAGGACTCACCATCCAGACCGATACCATAGACATTGACCTGAATGGAACAGTCGTGGAATATGGACGGTCAACAGGTATTTTGACTAAAGTTACTAAACGTTTCCGTCTCAGGAATGGCACGACACAACACAACCAAGGAAGTGGAATAATCTTGTCTGGAGAAATATCTCGTACAACTGTTGACAAAATGAACATCATTAACAACACTCTCCATGGTTTGGAAACACAGTTCAAAAGACATAACAACGACAAAATGTTACTAATCAAGCACAACTATTTTGTGGATCATGTTTGGGAAGGGTCGGGTCTTAAACTAGACAAGTATCTTCAGCCGAACAGCCTGGTGTCCCTTGAACAGAATACATTTAGTAACAATGTCAGGTCCATGGATGTCAGACTGAGTAGTGATTATTATTACAATGACAAGAGGTGCCTCATCAGAGGGAATATCTTCAAATCAACTGGCCCAGTGTCAGTGTATTCAGAATACGACACATCTGTCTTCATTGAAGACAATACCTTCAAGAATTCCTTCGGTGGGGACAAGTGTTTCTTTACTGTGGATATACATAATACAAGGAATGGTGGCAGAATTCAAAATATTAGTCTGTCTACTAATAGTTTCAAAAATATTACAGGTCGATGTGTTGTTTATGTGAAATCAACAAAATCTCAATTTAATGGAACGCTCACCTATAACCAGATATTCAATTCTCCCACCAGTGAAGCAACAGTCATGTTGAACTCGAAAAATGTTAGTCTTCATTATAACACGTTTGATAACCCGAGAGCTGATTATGAACTGAAGATCCTGTTGACTGGAGAGGAGGAAATTAACGCTGAGCAGAACTGGTGGGGAAGTGCTGATGCAGCTATTGCCAGAGAACGAATTCTAGACAAGCGTCTTGACCAGAGGCTTCTTAGAGTAGACTTCCTTCCAATCCTCACTGATCAAAATTTCGATTGTTCTGGGTTGAGGAATTGCAGTGATAAGGGCGAATGTGTTCGTCCAAATGGATGCAGATGTGACGCGGGCTGGGCTGGAGTGGATTGTTCTGACTTTGACTGCTCTGGTGTTGGCAACTGTAATGGAAACGGTTTTTGTATAGGGCCAAACCAATGTGATTGTACTCTGGGATGGAAGGGTCTATCCTGTGTGCTTGCTACATGCCATGAAGTTAACGACTGTGGTGGAGATGAAAGAGGATATTGTGTGTTGCCTGAGAAGTGTACATGTTTCCCCCAGTATAGCGGAGCTGACTGCTCCCAGTGTGCACAGCTGAGATGGGGAGACAGTTGCCTTCCTTGCCCTCAGTGTAATCATGGATCATGCAACCTCACAAATGGTAAGTAATGAATAACACAATGATGTTCCTGTTTACATTTAATCTCATTGGGTGTGATTTTCTTTAAACGTGTTTATAGATGACCTAAGTTTTAAATTTATACAATGTTGTATTGTTAACTTTTCGAATTTCTCGATTTAATCAGTACGTGTTTCTTGTGCCTGCACATTTGTATGGTATAACATTTTGAATAACATTTTTTGGATGACCATTTCTGATTCAAATAGGAGACTGTTCATGTGTTGCTGAAAACTGGTCAGGAGAATTTTGTGACACGTGCAGTGAGACGTTTTATGGTCCCGACTGCCTTCCATACACTAATGTCCTCAACATCATCCCAAGCTCTGGTCCCGACACTGGAGGTACAGATGTCCACATCTGGGGACACAACTTCCCGGAGACAGAAAACAACATCTTCTTCTGTAGATTTGACTCCACAGTGGTCAGTGGCACACGCGTGACAAAGGAACACATCACTTGTAAGAATCCTCAGCATCAAGCAGGCATTGTAATTGTTGAGATTTCTCCTGATGGACTACAGTTTACGCGAAATCAGGTAAAAACGTATTCTAAATACATGCAAGTGAGAGCGAATGAGAGGGTCAAGTTGTTGGTTGTTTGTCAAGGATAAACATTATGTCTCATTCTCTTATCATCTTGTAGGAACACGGTAGTGTGTATTGTGTGAGTGTGTATTTATGTATGTATACGAGCCAGTAAGTTCGCAAGAAAGGAAACAGAAACTTTAATGTGTATCGATTCCTGTTGTCCAGACAGCTTTCAGCTACTATGAAGTGTGTCCACCTGGAGCGTGTGGGAAGACGGACACTCCTCCCCATGGCCACTGTCTCTATGGAGGATGTGTGTGTGTACTGCCCTGGTCAGGGGAGGACTGCAATGTCGAGTTGAAGGCACCGGTTATCTCAACAGTTCAAAAGAAGCAGTTTGCCGCTGAAGGAAATGAATATCAACTTCAATTAACACTTATTGAGGTAAGTTGTGTTCTTCTTATTATCACAATAAATGTGACATGTCCACATAGTTTGGTAAATGTATTTTCCCAAACAGATCTAGTTATCTGTTCAATGCTGGATAAACAAAGATACACTAATTAATGAGGAGTCAGGTGAAAGGTGGAACTGAAGGTATATACAAATATCTATCTATCTATCTATCTGTCTGTCTGTCTGTCTGTCTGTCTGTCTGTCTGTCTGTCTGTCTGTCTATCTATCTACAAATAACATATCATTTAATTATTTTGCAAGAATAAGGCTTCATATACTTTTGTGTTGCTTGAAGATTCAATTACTTGCTGTTATAAGTGTGTAGTGATGACATACCATTGACTATATCTAATGTGGTCTTCAATTCACAGGGCAGTCCTCCAATTGATTGGAATTTGTTTGGAGCTCCATCTGGAATGAAAATTGACCAAAAGACTGGGCTCATTTTCTGGGAGAGGACGGTAGCCCGTGTCCAACCATATATCATCAACGCCAGGGCTTCCAACCGTGTAGGACGTTCAGAGGTTCAGTGGTCATTGACAGTCCAACTGTCCTATAACATAACAATAGAAGAGGTGGCGCCTAGTGGGGTACTCCCTGTTCCGAAAAACATACAAATCAGTGGAATGGTTACTTATTTTAGTGGAACCGCTCAATCATTGATTGCTTTTGTTGATGTGAAGTAAGTATACATGTTATCTTGTTTTATGTATTCATTAACAATCACAACGAAAAATTAAAGTTTAACTTCACAGTTTAACTATCACAGTAATAGGGAGTCAATTAATTTATTTTAAATAGGAATCTTATAGTATGGAATGCTTAACAATGAGGGGCGGTGGGGTAGTCTAGTGATTAGAGAGTTCGCTCGTTACGCCGAAGACCCGGGTTCAATTCCCCACATGGGTACAATGTGTGAAGCCCATTTCTGGTGTCCACCGCCATGATATTGTTGGAATATTGCTAAAAGCGGCGTAAAACCATACTCACTCCTTCACTTAACAATGAGGATCTATTTTCACGTAATGATTTCTGTTTTGAAACTTATCTTGTCTGCGAAAAACATACGCATGTGCAACATAATGAGCTGGGGTTTTTTTCAGGGTACGAAATAAAGGCAGAATCACAACGATTTCCATCGTGACATCACCGAGGAACAGGGAAAGTTTTGAAGCAGTATACTTTCCAAAGGCTGGTGACAGTGGACAGTTTGAAGTGGTGAGGTATACTTCTTTCTTTCAGTTAGGTGACCGATAGATTTAACCGCTCTAAAGCCTTCAGTAAGTGTGACATTATTTAATAATCTTGACGTAGTGTTGGCTGATGAAAAAACATATTTGGTATCGGTGAGATTGCATGTTACGGTGTGGTCTTTTTAAAAGATTGATTGCATAATTAATATGATTAAATTAATTACTACTTTAGGATGGCCGTCACCCCGCAGACAGTGGGTTCACTCCTCAGAAATCTTGGAGTGTGTTGGGGATGACATGCGTGCCTGGGTATGTAAACAGACAAGCCTACATGGACACGGACGTGGTGGAGATGCGGGGTGTTACTGTACTCAAGAATGATGGAATCAATGGGATCAATGGCATCACAGCTAGAGTGAGTTTTGATGCAGTACCGACTTGCATGACTTTTCGGAATACATGGACATGTATAATAATAAATTTCATAGACATTTTATCATGTTCTGTCGCCGAGAGCGGTGAAACGAACGACAGTAGCGACCTACATAAAACAAGCAGATTTTCTTTATCTACTTGTTCTGGATGACACATAATGATGGAATCAATGCGATCAATGGCATCACAGCTAGAGTGAGTTTAAATGCAGTACCATTGTGCATGGCGTTTCAGAATACAGACAGACAGACAGACATTATTGTCATGTTCTGCCACCGAGAGCACTGACAAGAACATCGACAACAGCAAATAAGCATACATTCTTTATCTCATATTGTCTGATGAAACATTATGTTGATGTGTCAATAATTAGTCTGTGTCTATCAGGTAGAGGGAACTGGTGGGCCACTAACATCTGTAGTCGTGAGAGCACGAAACAGACTATCAAGTGATAGTTCTCAACCCTTAATAATACACTTGGACAAAGATTCTGAAGTGTCCATAGATCTGATCCTCACAGCATCTCGTCCTCTCCGGGGCGTTATTGCTGTTGTGTTCAGCACAACCGATGGCACCACAGCCAGAGTTAGAATAGGATTGCAGCTAAATGTCAGGAAACCTGTTCTGGTCGTCTCACCAACATCCCTGTCAGACAGTGTGCCTCGAGGAACTCAGAAAACGTTCCAGGTATGTCCTTTGAATTGGAAATTATGTTCTTATTATAGGCGGCAACTGAATTATTACAGAGTGTATTTCTTTCACCGGTGTAGTAGGCTCAAACGACTCCCCCTAACTTTGACTCTTGAGTCATATGGGCCTCGGCTCAAATGACTCCCCTAGCCAGGCTCAAAACACTCCCTCTAGGCTCAGCTTATTCCCCTTCTGGGCCCAAATGACTCCCCTTGTTTTGAATTAAAATGATTACAGAAAAGATCAAACATATCTTCTATTATAAAGGTTTTCAACCCCTCTTACTCAGTTTCTATTCTGTGGGAGTCATTTGAGCCTCGGAGTTATCGAAGCCTTCGACGGGGAAGTCGTTTGGGCCTAAGGGGAGTCATCGGAGCCATAGTTATATTATGGCCTATAATGGCGACATCAACCAAAACGTTTTTATGTCAAAAAAGAATGTCAGGAATGCTATGTCAGCTACATTTTCTAATTCCTGGTTGCTCATGTCAACAGGTGAATATCAAGAATGAAGGTGAAGTCACAGCTAAATCACTCAGAGTAACAATGCCTTCAGAACCAAGACTTACGATGTCTGCATACTCCACAACAACTAGAATAGCTTCAGTAGATGGCCTCGACCTACAACCAAACGAGACGGCCATCTTGGTATTGACAGTCACGACTGGTGCAACTGATAGTCTAGGGCAGTTTAGTGGCAGCGTCGCCCTAAACTCGGATCTCTCATCGGCCAGTATCTCCTACAGGTTCTATGTGACATCCCAGGAGAAACTGAACATCACAGTTCGGGTAGAAGATGAATACACATACTTTGCTTCTGACAAGCCCTTGGTGTCTGGAGCTGTGGTGACACTTCGAAACCCTAGAAGAGGATACACGGAACAGAGAATAACCACTAACCAAACAGGCATGTTGGTCTGGACATATACCTCAGCATACAAATTCCATGATAATAAATTATCAACGTGGCATAAATTCTGTTTCTTGAAATATATTTTTCGTTAATCATGCATGAAAACTATGGTTGTTTCGAAAATGATATTAACAAAATAATCCTGTCCTTCATATCATAGCTAATACTATTATTTGCTACATACAATACATGGCTGTTTGACATTTGTTTGACGAAATGCAAACTTAAGACTACTACCATAATGTGTCATATGTCACAGTGGTTGTATTCCTAGAATTGCAATGGTTGAGGTGTTCTCTTCACAGAGTTTGTGGTGTTTGGGGATGTGCACGAAGATCGCTACACTCTGACAGCCACTGCTCCAGGACATGGATCCTACTCACGGGTAGTCATTGCGAAACCGTCAGACGCCTCCTACACCATTTTCCTGCAGAGAGTTGCTGTAAAATACACCTGGACTGTCACCCGAACAACATTTGAGGACAAATACATAATCACACTGGATTCTACCTTTGAAACACAGGTAAAAAAGCAAAATAATTTACCTTACCTCGCTAGTTATTTATTCAATTGGCATGTTCATTATTTTACTTATATCATTGAGGTGGTCAACTTACATTGTAAGTTAAATTTCTAAAATTATTATTCTCGTTAGTAAGGTGTACATTTTTTAAATCATGGAGTTGACATCATGTATATATAACTGTACATGATTGATATGTGCTAATTAGTCATAAATGATATGGCAAGGTACCCATGCCTGTTGTCACCGTGGAGCCAGCCAACATCAATTTGATCCCTTATGAGGAAGGGAAGAGAGATGTGATCAATTTCAACATCACCAATCACGGCCTGATTAGGGCAGACAATGCCAGGTTTACTCTGCCAAGTCATCCAACATTGATCTTTACACTGGTGAATATGTTGCTTTTACCTTTAACTTCATGGGTACAATGTGTGAACACCATTTCTGGTATCCCCCAACCTCATAGTGATGGAATATGGCTAAAAGTATTGCTGAAACTATATATCAGTATAATTTCTCTCAAATACAAGATGAAAGGGTAAGAGAGTTGCATCCCTTATCCATGCCAGGATGTTATGAATACAAGAAACACCCAGTTTACCATCTTTGATCTAAAACATTCGTTGATCAAATTTTGAAGTAGACTAAATGGGAATTTTATTGGTGATCGTGTATACTAATCGTAAACACACGACAACACTGTGACTAACCCATTTTGAGATATATTTTAAGTTACATTATTATGGAATGCAAAATACCAAATCACAAGATGCACCACCCCTCCTTTACTTATATCAGTGCTGTAAACATACACTCTAAGTCACATATTATTTCACGTGGCTTAAAAAACAAAGTCACTTCCAGACTGGCAAACTGGATAAACATATAATCTCAAAATTATTTCAAAATGTGCGGATTTGGGCAATCAATAATGAGCCTTTAAAAAGTATCCAGTCTTTATATGATAGCTATGTGTAAATGGTGTAACAACATTGTCTGCATCTTCTTCATAGACTATAGATCCTATAGGAGGTGTAGAGGCAAATACAAGCGTCATTGTTCCAGTCTTGGTTAAACTGAAGCCTCGAGTGAAGAGGAACCTAGGCACATCAGCATGTGGTTTGAAAATGCTTTACGATTACTATTGTGGTGGTACAAAAACTGGTGGCCAGGACATCACATTAACAAGGGTGTATCCAGGAAGACCTCCATTGCCCTGTGGTGGCAGAGTCGGAGGGGGAAGAGGAGGGAGAGGAGGAAGAGGAGGGAGGGGAGGTGGTGGAGGTGGTTATGTTGGAATATCAGGTAACATTGTTCATATATATTTATATCCCTGTAACAAAATTTAAAAACAAGTAAAAACAAGTAAAAACAAGCAAAAACATCCCCTAAACGTAACTGTGATATGTTTTAAAGAAATGCAGTGTTTGGTTTTAGTTACTGGTGGTGGTGGTGGGTCATCTCCGTCTAGTTCAGTTGTTGTCTACAATCCCGTGACTCCAATCACCTGCAACTGTGCTGGGACGCTCATCAAGACGTGTGCTTTGGGTTTTCATCCAATTGCTGGATGTGCTGTAGCAATGACTGGTTTCTCTGGTGCCAGTGGCTTCTGGGGATTTGCAAAATCAATCTTTGACTTTGCTACTGCATGTGTCCTTCCAGTTGTTTGTCCTCAATGTGCTCTGGGTCTAACTTTGTGGCAAGCTGTTATGTAAGTTATACATATATATGTGTTGTAAGTAAGTTCATTGTTTATTCAAAGGTTATTAAAAACATGTTACGAGTTAGCAAAACTCATTGTCTCAGACCTGCATTATTTATAACTCACATTAGAGGAATTTTGCTAACATTAAAACATGAGCAGGTCTTGACCCCCAGTAATTGGAGTTGAAGGTTCTCATGATGGTACAAACGTGACCAAAATTAGTAAAACATTTTCACGTTTGAAAACTATAATTTCAGTGCAATTAATGACTTTCATGCCTTGTCCTTTCATGGCACAAGTATGCTGGTTTACTATCACATGCAAGTTCAAAGATTCGAATCTCATTTGATAATGATTAACAACTTCAACTTGCGTCACTTTAATTTGGGCTTTCCTTTCGTGTAGAGATATTCTGAATTAATGTTCAAAGTACGGCTAAGCTCTAATCATTCACTCTCTTCAGGTGCATATACGAAATGAACAGAGACTGTAATTCAAAGCGACGTCGACGTGCCACAAATGGGGAGATCATCCAAGGAGTCGTGAACAGTAATGCTGCCCTCAGGAACTACATGATCATGTTGCAGGAACTCTTTGGAGGACAAGAAATGTAAGGCACAATTTCCTTTGTGGTACAATTGAACTTTTAGTATTTACCATCCAAAATTGGCTTTCAAAGATGGAAAGGTTGCATATTAGATGCCCAGACAACAGTGTTGCCAGTATGATAACAATTTGGTGTAGAGATACGTTTTCCCCAAAGTGCTGTTACCTAACATTGCAGTATAAAGGTTTTCAACCGGTTTCCCTGTACAATATATACACGGTGTAAAAGGGGGTACTATTCATAGTTGAGATCTTGCAACTAATGCGTCAAATAATTTAAGTTGACTACTAATGGACAGGCCCTTGAAGATCCGGGGTAGAACAGGTCTTAAGCAACCCATGCTTGCCGTCAAAGGCGACTATGCTTGTCGTAAGAGGCGACTAACGGGATGGGGTGCTCAGGTTCGCTTACTAGGTTGATGCATGTCATCGTATCACAATCGCGTGGATCGATGCTCAGGATGTCAGTTACTGAATTGTCTTGTCCAGACTCGATTATTTACAGACAGCCATCACATAGGTGGAGTATTGCTGAGTGCGGCGTTAAACAAAAATCAAAACAAAAACAAACTTATGGACAACTTTTAAAACCGGCTTTTCTGCTATCATAGTGCATAGCTTTCATACCTATTTCACACTATGCCTTTGTGGTGTACGTAAAGTTACATGTTTTACTAGAGGTAATTTATACGTTGTGAAATTTTCAAGGGCTACTAGCATAGCTACTCTCTTATAATCTTATTTCCTACCACCAGAGATAAGAACTTTGGTTTTATTGATATGTATCTTTAATTTAATTCCGTTTGTTGCAGCAATTGGCCAAAGTATCAGTTTGATTCGTCTGCCTACAGCCGTAGCATGAGTTTCAGAAACATATTAATGAATTGGTTTTATCTTCCAGGTTGAATACAATATTATCAAAAGTTATCAACACCATTTACGAACAAAGAGAACAGTAAGGTTGACAAATTCTCTCCTTGTTGAGCATATCATGAATTGTTATAAAACATTTACAATCAGTTAAGAAGAATCTTTCTCCAGATACCCACCCTCCACACGGTATGAAATGCGTTTCATTAGTTTCTGTTTACGTGTTTTAACAGAGAGTTAAATGTAAAAGTGTGATCTGTTGTTGAGCCTTTTCTTAATACAGCTTGTCTTTCAGTAAAACTTTCAGTGCTCTCTAAGAATAAAGTCAGTCCAGAGCTGTGATTCAGTCTAGATGTGAAGAATTTACTTAGACACACAGAGCAAAATAAAGGAGCTGCAGTTCTCAGGAGTGGCCACTGATCCCTATTTTTTACAACTGATCCAACTGATTATTGTTCGAGAATGTTTCCATTTTCTGAAACTTTGATACGTAAAATAACGTACCTTTGACCCTGTCAGCAGTATGTGTGATTTAGGCATTTACAAGTCCGAAATTACAAGATCTGTGTCATGCCTGTTCTTCTTGAAGTGGTCGCACAAATCCGAAATGGGAGATACCTCGCTGTCACTTTGAGCTCCTCTATTTTCCAGAAAGATTTACAATCTTCGATGGAACGTTTCTCGAATTTTGTCTGCATACTATTTCTATGTCTATTGTGATATCTGAGTTGTTTTATATGCTTTACTTACATTGAGGGGGCGAGGCCTATTATCTATGCATTTATGTTTACTATATGCTTATCTGGGTGCGTGATACTTCCCTCTTGTGAATATACACTATTTTCGAAACCAGATTTTACGTTTTCTGCAAGTCGTTCTTTTTTTAGATTTAATGAAACCTTTATGATCCCAAAAGTAATTTCGTCTGTTTTAATAAAGATATGGCTTTACCCATTAAAACCTCGGTAACTATATTTACATCACAAATGTTATTGGTCATACTGAATTTCTGACATAATGATTCAATGTGTGTTATATGAATTTAATCTAAATTGTTCGTGTCCAAATGTCAGTCCCACTTTCTTATGCTAACATCTTCATCATTATTCTGACAATCATCAGTTGTTATTTTGACTGTTTATAGGCAGACTCAATTTTATTATTATACCACCATGTACATCTGAATACAAGGGCTAAAGCTAAAAACTCTCGAGTTAACAAAAGGTGATGATATTTTCTAGAGAAGCAAACACCTAGTCTTCAGGACTATTTCTTTAAAGGTAGCATACCCTTCCAGTTATCTTGCCCTGTCCTGTCATATACAATTTACATGTTGTTATTCTTGCGTATTGCTGGCAGTTCGTTTGCATATCCTGGGAGTATCTCGTTATAGGTATCCCTGAATTAGTTAGCTGATTATGCTCACCAGTATACAGTATCGCAGTGAATACATCGGGTACATTGATGGGAGATCGGGCTATTCTTTTTACATGTACATAATCACTACCGCTGGTGTTCAGTGGCGTCTAACAATCACGAACAGATGTATAAACACGCACCATCTGATCCAATAGTTTCATGTCACAAATACAGAATACTGAACAAGCTCCTGTGCAACACCAGTTTGTTTTTAAACGACTGAATAGTTCTGATATCTGAGGAGCGAATGGGAGTCAGATACCAGAACTATTCACGAGTTTCATAAAGTTGATAATACATGGAGTAAGTTTAGTATTCTATTAATTACTTGCCGTTTATAGCCTTTTTTTAAAAACAAATCAATGTCGGGTGTAAAATGGGCAGATATCTACACGATCCCCAGCTTGAACCCAGTGAATTTAACAGTAAAATACTTGAAACACAATAAAAGTTGACTCTATTAATTTAATACCATACAACGGCAATTAAGGGTCCGTTCCACAATGTTATCGTAGCGTTAAGGTGATCGTAAGTCCCATACTTTAGGATAGACTTCCGACTATCGTTACACTACGATCGCTGTGGGGAACGGGGTCCTGCACCACAAAGTTTACAAACACGTCACAAAACCAATGACACAATATGTGAAGTTTTGTTGCAAGATACACCAGCGAAATTACGGCAAGCGTCGTCATCAACAGGGTTGCTGGGGTCATCGAGTGTGCATACGCTCCTCTCAATGTCGATAGATCAGCCCAGGGATGTTGGGAGTTTTCAATATTTGTTTTTGAACCTAGTTCTCGCGGTACATAAGCAAGCGCTTTGGAATTAAACACTGTAATGCCGGCGTATTCATATTTAACAGTGGTATCTGCAACGGGCGAGTAATAATGAGGGTTTCTGTTTTAAGGTTTGGTGTGTATGACAACAGTTGGACGTCTTCCTTCAACCTGGCCCTGGCTGATGACAGTGCAGGAGGAGGTTTCCTCTCCTCCAGTGAGATCGCGTCCATTGTTTCTCCGATGAACTCCACACAGAGCGAGATTGTTGAGAAGTTCCTGCTTAGGTGGAACAAAACAATGACAGCTTGGGACGGTGGAACACTTGCTTCACTTGGTCCTAAAGACGATGTCATTGCCTATAATGTCATCATGTCCAGATTTGAGCAGTTTAAGACTGACACAGAAAATGCAAAAGAAGTAAGTCGGAAAGTTAATATAAGCAATCTTAGTTGAGATTATTTCAGTTGGAGCTTAGAAAGGACAAGTGTAGTAGCTTTTTCATATTTGTTCATGTGCGTTTTAGTCATTTTCAATGCGGGTTGGGAAGGTGGAGTGACATGTCATCACATTGTTCTATTCATGAGCTCAAAATGAAATAACGTCACCCGTGCTTCATGTCATCTCGAACGTATAATGGGTCGGGGTGGTGAGGGCTTACACCACTCATTCAAGAGGGACATATAATCCATAATTCTTCCATGACTTTGGAAAGAAATTTTGATCGGTCAGAGGTTTCAAATCATAATAATCACCTCTGATCGAAGCAGCTGATTTGACGCGCCATCCTAAGAGGAGCTAGTGTTTAAAGAATAGTACATCCCACACATTGATGATAGGTAATTGAATACACATTGTTTGGGTATGTACATTGACACACGTATCATCGGTGTTTCGTAATGTCACATTGACAAGGGGGCACGGGTGGCCCAGTCGTCTGAGGCGCCACGATTCGCTGTGCAGAGTTGCGTCCTTTGGGCACGCCAGAAACCTATGATTGTGGGTTCGAATCCCATTTCGCCCCAATTATGTTTCTAGGTTTGTCAGCACCATACCCGTGCTGGTGGGTTGGGTTTCACCGAAGTGGTAAACGTCTGAGACCTGCATCACTTCGGGTTTTCCTCCCACATTAAGCTGACACGCTGGAATACTGTTAAACGGCGTTAAACCCAGCTCACTCACACTAACACTCACATTGACAAGTTATTAAACCAGTGTCATCAGAAGATGTAGCATTGAGATAAACATAAGTTTCGGCATCTCATGCTTGTCGAGGCGACTAACGGGTTCGGGTGACAGTTGTCTCAGGATAAATAAAACTGATTTAAGCAACTAATATCATCATCATGAATCTTCTTTTTCACATATATATATTTGCGTCATGTTTTATCACTGTAGAGAGGATTTGACTCCATATTTGACGATTTTGGAAATGCAATCAATGCCTATCAAGAAAGCGAAAAAAAGGTAAATAAATGTCTATTAAATGATTTTGTATTCTTGTGCATTGGGTATTGAACTTCAACCAAACATTTCAAAAGATGACATGATAGTTTCCAAGACCATTACATTGAACTTAGTATTTACATTAATATGATAATAACCTTTTTAGGTATAGTCAGGTCATTGATATAAAAGGTCCCTCATGTCAGCTAAAACATTGAGAAGTATAATGCTTGCTTTTTTAGAAACAGTCCTATCACCCTGAAAACCCTGTTGCCGCTTGTAATGTACTTACTGGTACAAGTTCCTAATTACGCATGTGAACATCTTGGAATAGTACTGGAATAAGAGATTTCTAACGTGTTTCACCCCTTTGTTGCTTTTTCCATTCCCTAACTACATGTAGATCATTCAGTGCAGACCACGTTTGGTTCTAATGTTCAACTGAAAATCCATGTATTCTCTTTTCAGAGTGGCAGTGATGATGGAGTGTGTGCAAAGGTTCGAGTACGTATTGTGCAAGATCTGGTTCTCACACGAGATGCATTCACTGCTCGATTAGAGATAGAGAATGGTGAACAATCAGCCCTGGATAGCATTCGGGTCACCGTAAACATCAGGGCCACGTATGGCGATGAAACATCTACAAATGACAAATTTTCAATTGGTAAGTATTTCTGTCGGACATACTAAGTCCTAACGCAATCATATAGTATGAAACGTAAAGCGTGTAATGTTGTTCTTCAAGTCGTGTATGATTCAGGTTTAAGCAATTTGCAGGATTGTATGATTCTTTCCTCAGGAACCCCAACTCTGGTGGGCCTTACTGGAGTTGATGGAACTGGCAGGCTAGAGACAGATATGTCAGGTACAGCAGAGTGGCTTATCATACCCTACTCCAAGGCGGCAGTCAAGGAGGACACTCTGTATGATGTCGGCGGGACGCTCTCTTACACAGTCGATGGTTCGAATTTCTCCATCCCTCTCCTACCAGACATAATTACAGTAAAACCAAATCCCAGCCTCACTGTCAACTACTTCCAGGAGAAGTATGTGCAGGGGGATGACCCAATGACTTCAGAGGTGGTTGAGCCAGTTGTTCCCTTCACACTTGCAGTCATGGTCTCCAATGGGGCATATGGCGTAGCACGCCAGCTGAAGATCACCTCTGCACAGCCGGAGATAATTGAAAATGAAAAGGGATTGTTGGTCGCTTTCAAGATAATTGGAACGCAGTTGGATACACATCCTGTCAGTCCTTCCCTGTCTATAGACTTTGGGGATATTGAGTCCTTTGAAACCAAGACAGCTCGCTGGCTTCTAACATCTACCCTCAGGGGGAAATTTTACAACTACACAGCTACCTTTGAGAACATTAACCCCCTTGGTGATCCTCAGTTATCCATTATGGAAGACCTTGGATATCACGAGTTGGTCCATATGGTGAGACTCGAGTCTCCAAATGACACCAGAGACGACTTTCTGGTTAATGATATAATCGATGAGGGCGAAATGCCTGATGCCGTTTTTGACAGTTCAAATGGATTTTACTCAATTCCCGTAAGTTCTTCAAATGTCACGACCTTCACTTTAGGTAGAACCGAGACAGTGGGGACTAGGTCATATGCTTACGTTGACCTGACTGTTATGATGTCAAGGAATTCCTTCACAAACTATACCTACACTCGCCTGGTGAACAATCTGACAAGAGATAGCGCGACTGAAACACTCTTGGGGGTAAACAGAGATGATGGGAAGAAGATTTTGGTTGGACCTAATGCCTGGCAGACATCCTACTACCATGATAAGTTTTACTTGCACATATTTGACTTTCACAAGAACATTACTGAAACAACTAATATCTCTTACTCACTGGTATTTGGACCTAAAAATATGCACAAGCCAACATTTACGAGGAGTATTTACGAGATATTCGTTGGGTTTGATCAACTGCCAGGTCCTATTTTTGAACTTCAAGCTACGGATAAGGACCCGAATACGCAACTACGCTACAGTCTTGATGGGTCTTCTGTTTTCACAATACATGAACTGACTGGAGAAGTCAGAAGCCTTGAACCACTCACAAATACACTGCATGAGCTGACTGTGACAGTAACAGATGATGGCATCCCTTCCTTGAGTAGTTCAGTCAAAGTTGTGGTGAAGGTTGGTGACGACAGCTCGTCGTCCTCAATATCAAGTACAGTTTCAACGTCTACTGACAAATCTTCAGTCACAGGGGTTTCAACCCAAAGATCAACCTCCATGGTTTCAGGAGAAACATCAGCTGTGACTGTACCCGTTAGCGTTTCATCCACCACCGTCACTGCTACGTCCACAACAAAAGGTTCTGTTATAAACAGCACAAGTGTTGTAGACGCAACCTCTGTAACTACGGCCTCATCATCCACGTCCAATGAAACTTCAACAGGTACTGACCTAAACGGCACAATTGTTTCAAGCTCAACCTCTGTGTTTGCTTCACCTGGTACTACAGTGTCAACATCTAGTGTGTTTGCTTCACCTGGTACTACAGTGTCAACATCTAGTGTGTTTGCTTCACCTGGTACTACGGTGTCAACATCTAGTGTGTTTGCTTCACCTGGTACTACAGTGTCAACATCTAGTGCGTTTGCTTCACCTGGTACTACAATGTCAACATCTAGTGTGTTTGCTTCACCTGGTACTACAGTGTCAACATCTAGTGTGTTTGCTTCACCTGGTACTACAGTGTCAACATCTAGTGTGTTTGCTTCACCTGGTACTACAGTGTCAACATCTAGTGTGTTTGCTTCACCTGGTACTACGGTGTCAACATCTAGTGTGTTTGCTTCACCTGGTACTACAGTGTCAACATCTAGTGTGTTTGCTTCACCTGATACTACAGTCTCAACATCTAGGTCGACAAACAACCTGTCCCATGTTTGGATGTTGGTGGTACCGGGAATACTGATATGTATGTTACCGTAACATACATGTCACTGTGAATATTCGATTTGTCCCATTTGTATATTCTGTCAAAGGTTCGAGTGAGCTTAGTGAGCATTAGTTTTAAACCTTTACATTTTTAACTTCTTCTCGGAAAACATAACATTTTATTATGTTGACATGTTGAATGAATGATTGCTCCATTCTCTTTAATTGTCATATACATAACATATTTATGTAAGTAGAGATTTTCTGAGAAAGTAGTTGCCAGTTGTGAAAATATTTCTTTGTATACCAGAAGTTCATATTTGCATTCGATTACATAAAGTGCTTTCCATTATAATCAGATTTTATATAACAAGAGTGTATGGCATCTCAGCTCATGCATATGGATACATAATTCACACTAGATCTCTTACTCGCAAACACAATAAATTGGTGTGTCAACTTTTGCATGGAATGCATGCTTTTCTGTAGCAGTTGCGTGTTTGTGACTTGATTCGATATATGTACTACAATGTTGAAAACCAAACTTTACTTGTTTGAAAAATACACTAAAATATTGGTGTCACAGGAACCTTTGTTGTTGAGTATCATACATATTACGAATAGAGGGCACAGGTGGCCCAGTCGTCTAAGGCGCTGACGATTCGCTGTGGAGAGTTGCGTCCCTTTGGCACGCTAGAAACCTATGAATGGTTCCCCCCGTTATGTTTCTAGGTTTGTCAGCACCATACCCGTGCTCGTGGGTTTCACTGAAGTGGTAAACGTCTGAGACCTGCATCACTTCGGGCTTTCCTCCCACATTAAGCTGACATGCCGCGATATAACTGTAATACTGTTCAAAGCGGCGTTAAACCCAACACACTCACTCACTATCACGAATAGGTTTCCTTTTGTCAAGATTATGTAAAGAAATGATTGTTAGTTGTTGTTTTTTCAAAACTATATCACTGTGACAATGTACGATAGTGTACACAGTGCAATTATAGTATCATCTTTTCTACATGTGTAACAATTTAATCATACATAGAATATCTGTCAACCTATTAATATTGAATATATTCATTCACATGTCAAACTATGTTTTATATGAATAAAGTTGTTTTTGTAGAATATTCCCTCCTACTGTCTCAGTGAATGTATTGTTGTTCTAAGACGCCATCGGCAATATTCCAGCTAAATCTGGTGATTCTTCATGAGCCTGGACGTGGCGACCAATGGTTGATAATTTGAGTAACAATATACTGGACAAGGTGACAGCCACCTCACACAGTTTAACCCCCCGAGCCCCCAGTCGGCTTTACAGAATATTCATAATGTACGAATTCTATACCGGTTTCCATACACAAGTTTGTTTGTTTTTGACCGCCCGTGAATAATCAAATCCGGTCCATACAACCAGTGATTGGGTCGTGAATATAACGGGTTCACATTTCTCAACACAGTCTGCATGCTCATTACAAAGCAGTATCATGGCACGTCGTCGAGTGGCTGAAGCGTTAAGATGGCAGATTATTGGAATGAAAAATGCAGGAATATAATGAAGGGATATTGGACGCCAACGTCAATTTCAAGATAAGTACAGAAATACCGAAGTTAAGGACAGGCGACACCGAGGTCAGCCCCACAAGACATCCAGGAGAGACGAAGCAGCATTATTGAGGCTCATCAGACGACCTGCCGTGCGATGGCGGCATGCAAACATATCTGAGAAATGATCGATGGACCAGAAATTCCAGTGACACGACAAGAACGATAACCCTTTAATCAGAGTTTATCACTGGATACAATCAAACACTGTGTGTGTGTATATCAATAAACATTGCTCGCATATATTAGGGCCACTGCTGCTCCGTTAGCAAAAACATGGAGTGGTCACCCTACAGAAAAAGAAGCAAGCCTTCAAGTTTAAGATTTAGTCCTAATCAGCATGCCAATATTATGACGCCACTTCGCTCATTGTGACGCGAATATACGATATATGGCTCAATCGGAGATAGAAAAGCCCCATATTTGAAGCTCTCTGCTGTCATTAAAATTTGAAACAACTTTAGTACTTTCGAGTTTCGAGTTTCGAGTTTCGAGAAGGAAATGCTACATAATACGTATTGTCCTTCAAAGAAAGGATTGAAGAACGAGTTAACCCTACACAGATTCATCACAAATTAAACCTATTGCTCTGACGTAATATTTTGAATTCGAGTCGTCATGAAATATGGCTGACGTTGTACCATAATGGTCTTAAGATTGGAGCAATGTGACGTTATATCACATATCACAAATCAGCATTGAAAATGTTAAACATGCACATGAACAAATATAAAAAAGTTACTACGCCCGTCTTTTCTAACCTTATGATATTTTTACAAGCTATAACAATACTTTTTTAACCTTTAAGTTCAAATAGTTGCTTGTACTATCTTTTGAGTGTTTATAACCGACGTCAGTGACATTTCACCGATGAGTAGAACACCAAAGTTATGACATAGACGTTAAGATCATATTGTTAAGCGGAATTCATGGTAATTAGATAATGCTATAAGTGGGTGGGTACTGGTTTAACGCCGCGTTTCCAGGTATGTAACCGCCTCAGCTTGACGTGGATGGAAAGCAGGTGTTAGACGTTTACTAATTTGGTGACACCAACGAGCGCGGGTATATATTGTGCTTTCAGATCTAGAAACATATTCAAGGCGAACCGGGATTCTACAAAAACAACATGTAATAAAAGACAGCACAATTATTGCTTTCTTGACAATTGTCAACTGAATAATTAAAGGGGTCACGCCATTTTAATAATAGTATGGGGGATAGGGAGGTGTGAGATGTGGTAGTATGTGTGTGAATGTGCGTACGTGCATTGTGGACAATTACCACACCATTAATTCTTTGCTATAATACTAACGGGTACATTGGTACATGCCAAATGTTCAGAATAATTCTTTTGTTGCTCACGTTGTTGGTATTGTGTCCATTGATGTATTGAGTGAGATGAGTTCTCATTTTCAGAATGCCTTAGTATATTCAGAAACGAGCGTGAAGATGGTGAAATAGCTTACATATAATACATTTTGGGTTGAATATTTTTCTGTAGGTTTTCTAAAAGTATTACGTTTTATTATACTATATTCTAAACGTGAGTATGAACGTTACAGTTAACAGAGAACCAGGCGGTTAGAAAGAATTGTGATGCAGATAAACAAGGCAAATAAAATAGTGTAGATATTACACTGATAAGTAGTTAAACAGACAAAACAAAGAAAATGATATGTATGTTTTTATTACGCTATAAGTGGTGAAATATCATACTAATTTGAAAATACTTAACTTTAAAAATTAAAATAAGTCCCGCGATACGACATTATTTGGGACTCCCGGAACTTCGTTTTTGGAATGCAATAAGCGTCAAAAATCATTCGTTGTACCGGAAATGTGCACAGCAATTGGTCACCACGCTACCTGAACTGGTAGTGCAAGGCGGCTAAATTTACCAGTTGGTCACAATCGGTTATTTTGTTAATGGGCTTTTACCCCAACAGCACGGGACGTTGGTCAAAATAGACAATGTACGAGGGGCGTTCAATAAGTTTTGCAACTTCAATGTAAGACCGCAGAATATCTTCTTGCACTTTTATTTTTCAATATAATCTCCATTCACCTCAATACACTTATCCTATCGCTAGTGGCTACGCCTGGGGCTGTACAGTTAAATCACCCACCCTACATCCCCCAGTGACTATTTCCTGTTCCGGCAAATGAAATCTGCCCTACCTGGAAGACGCTACCAGGATGACGAGGACCTAAAGGCTGCCACAGAGACGTGGTTAGAGGGCCAATCTGCGGATTTCTAAAAAACGTGGTATTAAAAACTTGAAGGACAAATGGAATAAGTGTATTGAGGTGAATGGATATTATTTTATATCATATAACGTTTGACCGGATATGAGGCGACCAGATTGGGCAACCTGTTTGCCGTGGGTTGCGCCCCTGTGTCGATGGAGGAAGGTAGTCTGGTGGTTGAGGACACTGGTTCCAGGAATGGCGTTCCTTTGCCCAATACACCACTTTGACCCTGACTTCACCTAGACGGGTGGTAGAATGGGCCCGATTCTATCAATCGGCTGGTCACGCCAAGCCCTGTGCATTCTATTTTCATTTCGCACAAAGTTGTTATATTCAATTGTTTATATTTTGGGTCTTGGTCAAACTGTTAAATGTATGTCTGTACCCGTTGGCTGTAAATGAATAAGAACTATTGCCTGGAGTAAAAAAATGCCCAGAAGGCGGTGGCCCATGGGCCAATGTGGTGGATCTATTGATCTTGCATTGATATTTCTGGTTGATATAGCAACCTCTGTATTTTAGTAAAACATTGTTAATGATGTCTTCTCGCCAGAGCAACATTTGAACGTAAGGTATTCTCGCCAAATCGATATGCGGCATGGCTTTGAAGACGTGGCTCTTGTTATGAAGAAATAAAGTATTAATGTCTAAGCGACACGATTGTAACTTTTTACAATGCCTCTTCTGTTCAGTGAAATGTGTTCACTGATAACAGTAAACAGGTATTGATTACATTAATCATTGTGAGTTTATGTTTTATTGATTGATTTCCTCACAGTTAGTTCTGTTCGCCAATAAATAGATATGCTTTAGTTAAGTTAGTTTAGTTCAATTATACATGATAGAAGCATTATAAACTTGCATCACTTACAAAATGTCAAAGGCACAGTTACATGTCAAGTTGATTCTACCACGCAGAGGAGGTCGCATCCTTTGTCTGTGATTCATTTTCAGGTGGAACAAGACCGATTCCTTGTAATCCTGGCAGTGTCCAGAGAAGTCGGGCTCGAATTTCGCCGAAGGAAAGAACACATTCATTATCCAGTCCGACTTGTCACATGAAGGTGAAGCAGACTTTGGATAGAATCAAGAAAAAGGCAGCAGCTGAGACGGCTGTCCTTCCACAGATGCCAGTAGACAAGGTTAGTATTTTGAAATTTAAAGTAGAATGTAGAAATATACCACTCAAAGTTTGCTAAGGATCACCACTTGAAAAGGTAATGCGTCCAATTGTGTGCATCTGTTGAAATAGCCAAAGACCAAATATTGCGTGAAGACATGTTTGATGAAAGTCCGTTGTCATGTGACACAATACCAACAAACAACACGTGACCAATAATCAGTCAGATTCCCCGTTAAAATGAGAGTATCTGACCAAAACTGCAACGTAAAAAAGTCATGAAAACAAATTCATTGTCCAACATCAAACAACTCTCAGTAGCACATTGTAGCACCTGCATACGGTCTCACGTACACATCCAGGATGTCATCCCTGCAGCGCACACCTGTTATCGTGCCCTGTTGTAGGACATGGAGATCGGTTCTTCCAGCTCTACTGATTCCACCTCAAATCACGATTGTGCCTTCACAGCGGTCATGTTCGTCTACGCTCGAATACTGAACTAGTTCCTTGTCTACATCACCACACTCGGGTACGACGATCTGTGAAGTCTAGACAGTATCTCGATTCATCAGTGAAACGTACCTGTCTATGATGTCGGAATGCTAATGCGTGACCGTAGACCAGTCTTATAGGGACGATAACGCACTGTTTATTGACGTTTCGCAGGTCATTTCTGAGTGTGGCAGCAATCACGTGGTAACGTCTTGCTGCAATCAGGAGAAATCTGCCTATCAGCTGTGTGGTGAAACGCATGTTGACCACCTGCACGTCTGGTACCGATTCAATACCCTGCTGATCACACTTTGGCTGACACCAAAGACGTTTGCAACGTAACGTTGTGTTGATCCAGTTTGCACAGTTCTGATGCTATTCTGAACCTTTATACTTTTTTCTATGCGATGTTATATTCCTCTTGGCCGAGTTACTTGTGTATGCACCTACTTTAGTGTTTAGAACACTGTCTTCTTACTTGAAATAATGTTACCAAATATCAAAATTCCATATTAAAAGTGTTAAGTACTACTATAATTTCATGCTGGAAGCAGATGTACTGAATGACGCCATGATCCACAATTAGGTTGTCAAGCTTTGTTTCCTTGTTTGTCTATAGCCTGTTTTAGTTCTAATTGATACCACCTAACCTATTGAAAAATGATGATTTTAATCTGCTTTTTTGTAAACTGTTATATCAAAATTATTTTTGAACTGTCCTTTTTCGACAAAGTTTAAGAAGATCAGATCGCATGCGGCTGCAACATTGGTAATCCGACGTAAAAGTTTAACTCCCTCACTCACATATAAAAGAGAAATTGTCAGTCTTACATTCAAAATTTGGAAGTTTGCACTTATCAGTTGGGTTTTACGTTGCTTTTAGGAACATTCCAGCTTAGTCACAGCAAGAACACCAGAAATAGGCTCACACGTTGTAACCACACGGAGAATTGATCCCAGGCCTTTGGCATGGTGAGAGAACGCGTTAAGCACTCGGCTATCCCGACACCCCTTGAAATGTTTTAATTGTCAATAATAAAAACGGCGAAGTATGGGACAGGCGCTTCTTTATCAGTAAGAATTACGAAAGGGATGATATGGGTGCCCACTCAGTTGGAAACATTTCTGTTGATGCCCGATCTAACTCGTGTCGATTATTTCTCTTCTCACCCTACAACATAAATCAATCTTCCAAAGGGTACATTAAATACCATAATTTGATATGCCATGTTTTAAAAAGGGTTTTGTGCAGTGTGTTTAAGCTGTAAACCTAGATTAGAATTCTGGGGCAGTTAACAAAATAAGGCAAGTTTTGCAATTGAGATATATAGCTTATGCTTTTAGAAAATCTCAACATGAAAAAGAAGCACCTTATGTGTTTTAATGGTCTAAAATGTTCTCGTATGTTCTTGAAAACAGTTAGGTGGTAGTTAGTGCCCTTGTTAGAAAATGCGTTTAATGTGAGACAGTGATTCTAAAGTAGGGACAAGTATGATGGCTTTTTACCTCATTATCCTTCCCTATATCCTATTTCGAATATCAGTATAATTATGGTCATGAATTTATAATAATAATTCCACATTTCGTCTCATATTGCATGAATAAAGTAAAGGTTAATGGCTTTAGTTTCTCACAGTGTATATATTCGTTCGATTTATGCCCACTTGTGATAAAATTTATGTCCCGTATAAATGATGTTTCGCAATTGTAGTCTCCCATATATCTGTTATTTGTTGAAAATCGATGTACCTCTCAACTTGCTTTTTCGGTTATAGTTACAACACACCAAGACGAGTTGTTTGGGCAGTAAGAGCACGGTTTGGCTTGGCATTTGATTGACGGACAAAAGGACCGAGCGGCGGAGCCCATCGAGTAGTTGGGTGTGTTGTAAGAGACTTGTAGCACGGGTTGCGACGGTCATTCCAAAATTGCACGAGTTTGTGTAAAATTTAGTGACGTATGATATGCCGTTAAATATGACGTCACATGCTTTCTGCCTGCGAACCGTTTTTAACTTTTAATCTTATTGTTAAATCAAGTGTTAACTTTGGAATTTTCAAAAGCACATTAGAAATTTCAACTATTAATTTTCCGAATTTAGCAAAATGCGTTCTGTGTCCAGTTGGTTTTATGTTTGACAGGTAAATTTTAATCTTTTAATAAAGTTATAAACATTTCTATTGTTTTTGTTGTTGTTTATTTACGTTATTACTCTTGAACACTGTGTACAACACTAAAGAAACATTGTTGTAAGTTTGAAATTTCTCAAGCTAGTAGGCGGAGCTTGCTGATCTTGGCATCAGCCAGTGGTAATAATCTTTAACAAACCGTGCTCTTACTACCATGATGCAGCACGGGTAAGATCAAAGGTACCGCTCGCATCCCGTGCTACAATGAAGAGAAACTGCCCATGCGGTCTAGTGGACAGAGCGTCCGTCCCGAAATGGAAAAATCGTTGAAAGATAATTATTTTGTTAGCCTGCCTGGCGCTCGACATTGAGGAGATAACACCAGGACTGGCTGGCTCTGAGACAGTAATGTGTCTCTGGTGACGGATACCATATCAGCGGTTGTTCCTGCAAGGGTAAACGTACTCAAAGTTGGTAAGGAACCATTGTTCATACGTCTCACAATGGTTCTTAGCATACAATGACCTACCTTGACATAGATTCTTATTGAATGACCTGGATACAGATTCCTTATGATTTCTAGTCCTAGGACAACACTAAGTACATGTATCTGTGTCCCTCGGGTGTACCAGATTCATATGGGCATGGGGTCGAATCCCAGATTCAGGTTTTGTTTTGTAGCCTTTCCCGTGCTCAAAAGCTATCAGTTCAGATCTGCATCACTTTGGGCGTTCTCCATCAGTGAACATGTATGTCTCCGCCAGTGAACATGTATGTCTCCATCAGTGAACATGTATGTCTCCATCAGTGAACATGTATGTCTCCGCCAGTGAACATGTATGTCTCCATCAGTGAACATGTATGTCTCCATCAGTGAACATGTATGTCTCCATCAGTGAACATGTATGTCTCCATCAGTGAACATGTATGTCTCCGCCAGTGAACATGTATGTCTCCATCAGTGAACATGTATGTCTCCGCCAGTGAACATGTATGTCTCCGCCAGTGAACATGTATGTCTCCATCAGTGAACATGTATGTCTCCGCCAGTGAACATGTATGTCTCGAAAAATAAAAGGGGGTCTTAATGTTAATGCTATTAATGTTATTACCGGTCGTCAGAAGAAAGATCAGCTTTGAAAAACGGGTTTTAGACCCAGAATCTAACGCTCAACACACCCGAAACACTGCCTGTGACCCCATGCAATCCTTCCTGAATCATTCATTCCCGTGCAGTGCTATCGCTTTCCCTATCGATTAATTAAATACTGCAAATAATTTTACGTACATGTAGTTTGTTGCCCATTCTTGGGCTTACAACATCAAAAAGTACAAATAACAGTATAGGCTTACTTAAATTCTGACTTTGTGAGTAATGATGTAATTATGATCATGCAAACGATCCGAAATACCATTTTCATCATATGAAATACTGGTGGTGGCTGTCACAGATTCAACTGATACCAGGAATAAGTGCCCGGGTTAAGTCGTTCTGATACTCTCCAAGCAAAGTAGGGGATCATGAAACATAAGTGTTTTATCGAACGTCAAGAAGAAATGTCACACTTGAAAAACGATGCAACTCGGCCGTTTTTTTTTACATATGTTTAAAGTGCTTTGAACCAAACTCAATTCTAACATGACGCATAACATGTGAAAGGTAGATCTTGATGCATACAAGTAATACATAGTGGTAATTTTATTCTTTCTTCACTCGTAAGTATATCTCCTTCTTCAGTATCAGGTCTCGACAGCATCGATTTCTCCGTTTCTGTTTGGTTCCAGAGTCTCAGTCAGGCGGTTTCACATCTGGCAGTCGTGATGAATTTTGCTCTGTGTGGACTGTTGGTGCTGCTTGATCTTCTTGAGCTGGCTTCTCTCGGTGAGTTCACCATCTGGTTATCTATTTTCATGGTTGAAAAAGAATAGTTTCCTAATGCCTTACTAACGTTTGGTAAATAGTTTTGAAACAGCTCCATCGGCATTGCGATATTGCGAAGCTCAATAACGTTTTTCTAATAAAGACGTCTCATCTCTTTCTTCACAGAGAAGTTGTAAGAATTACACATTCACATCTTTAATTCATCCTTCATTAAAAGATAATTGTAACTTCATGGAAAGAAACAATATTGAATCTGAAGATTTCGATCATCTAAAAGAATCCATTTTGTTGTTCTATTTTAAAATCCTCACATAGCTGAAACATGTTCCTCCAAGAGTATACGATAAATTATAAAATGCGTTACAAATAACAACCACATAAGACACAATATTCCGGGTTAAAATTGGCCTTCAGCAACCAATGCTTATCGTAAGAGGTGACTGACAGGGTCGGGCGGTCAGGCTTGCTGACTTGGTTAATAGATGACGTCCAGACTCGATTAGTTTACAGGCCGCCGTCATATGTAGCAGGTATACTCTGAGAGCGGCTTTAAACAAACAAATAAAACAAATAATACATATATAAAGTAAGTCCATTGTAGATTCCGACTATATCATAAGATTGTGTTTAGGAATCAGTATAAAATGGCGTTGATATCTGGTATCCGTGGAACAGCGAGCGTATCCTGATCCACCGGTGGCAACCGTTACAAACACTTGCAAAAGCAATTGTTCACCCCCCAAAGACTGTCGTCGAGGCACCTATGTCGAAAACATACAAATATCACAATATTGAACGACACAATATAAATAAGCACACAAACCAAGATTTAAAGAGTCAAAAATACAGTTTAAAAGAATTCAGAATTTTATCAAGATCTGAATGATCCTGTCCACATCCACATTACTTTCGAATCGCTCTGTGCACTCAACGATAGGTATAAACACTTTCCCATAACATTTTGAAAGTATTTAAATTATCATTGAAAGTATTTTTAGAGAGGAAGGATACTTTTATATCATACTTCGGGGAATGTTTTAACAATAAATACTAGTACCTTTAATAAGTGATGCGACATTTCAGTACAAATACTGGTATGATGGCCAAGCACTGACCATAGATAAAACTTACCACAAAGCGTGTTGTGACGGCCATATTGAAAATCGGAGTCGAAGCTCTTGAACAAAACGGCTGGTGAGAATAAGTATATGAAATTTCAGCTTCATTGGTTCAGCCGTTTCTGATCATGAGGAGATGGTGTTAACAGATCGGGCCAAGAATGTATCTGAGAGGAACGGGCGCATTCTCAAAATTCAAAGGTCAAAAGTCAAGGCTAGAATGAAAAACAATTCAGACACAAAACTTGTGTGATGGGTCCGAATACTATACTTCTAAACATTCCCAAATTCTGCACACACGAAACACAAATGGCTGAGTAATTGGTCATTCTAGGTGTTTCAATTTGGCTGCTTTGGTGGCCACATTAAAATTGGGATTCGAACTTCTTGAATAATTCAGGTATGATAACCGCATATAAAACTGTAAACATTTAGCGTTGATTGTTCTGTGATATATGGGAAGATAATATTAGAAATGCATTTTGAGATAATTCCGGGATATGTCAAGGTGCAAGGGCTGAATCAAGGGCATAATCTTGTAAAACGATTGAGAAAAAGTTAAACTACTAACTGCACATGTATCATCTTGAAAATAATGGCCACAAATAGGTTTTTAATATGGCTTCACAACATTTTGAATCCTGTTATCTTTGCTGGGAACGAGCTTAAGAATGCAAGGGTTCCTGTTATTCGGTTTATCGTTGCTGTCAGCTGTATAATTATCAGTGTAGTCCCAATAAAAGACTTCATGCGTCTTCAGGCAATTCTGTTCTCTTCACAAGAATTCTAATTTTAGCAAATCACATTAAAACTGCGAAAGCAGACGACGTGTTTCATTCCTCTATTATCGATAATTGAGCAGTAACATAATTGATCTTTGCAACCGCCAAATTGGTGGCTATACAAACACAGGACTGGTGTTCAAATATGTTTTCTAGCAATTTTTTAAACAAATTGCCTAAAATCTTGAAGAATGTCTGTCAATGAATATTGCAAAGTTTGGAAATAATAAGCCGCTGATTTTTAAATGAATTTTATGTTGATTTTATTTTTTAACTTTACGATTTATCTTCCACGTTTCATACATATTCGATCTTAATTTGATTTTTTAGAAGAAAATAGATCAAAAGTTGAGTCCAATATGGCGACCAACCATATGACATATCCTTAAAAAGTTGATGAATCATGAAATATTTCAAAGTTGTACAAAAGGTACTTTGGAGTAAGATTGGGAAAGATGGATTTTGGGCCGAATAAGTTATTAGTTATCTCCCTTTACAAATTGTCCAATTAGATCCAATTTCTTGTAGCACAAACTCTATCGACCTAAACATTTTCGCAAGAACCAATGCAGTACCTTTCTTCATTTTAGTGAATCATTATCAGTGAAATTTGACCCCTGTTGCTGAAACTACTTAAGACCATAAACTTGGATGTAATTGGAGTAGGTAGAATAAGGGCCCGGTTTGGCCCACTGGGTCTATAATGTGAAATTTTAGAGTTGAGGAAAACTTTGAAATACAAGTGTAAAATTATTCAGACATGTTCAAATTGCAGACGGCGAGTCTTTTTCCTGTCTTTCAATTGCACGTTTTTGACTTCTGACATCGTCAAAAATACAATTATGGCGAAAAGGAAAGTCTAAACATGAGCAAGTCCCAATTTCATTTTTTCACAGTATCCTGAAGCATTATTATTTTCTGGGACAATTTATTGTATTTATGAAGTCCTAAACATACAGATCCCGTGGGGTAAATAAGGCAATTAGCCTTTTTTGTCCTATGGAAAAAGGAGCAATTGCGCTTGATGCGTATGCCCTATGAAACAAAACTGATCCATCAGATAGGGCAAATATTTACAAGAGGACCTCCGATGAAATCGGCAAGAAGTCCTAATTAGTCTTGGAAAGCTATAATAGTGTGTTTTTGTTTTAACGGCGCAATATTCATCAATATTCCGGCTATATGACGGCGACCTATTTACACTTGTGTCTCATAAGACAATCCAGTGATTGATGGTACGTACGTTCCCGTGAAGATCCGAGTTAGAATTGGTCTTCAACAACCAATGCTTTTTGGAGGAGGCGACTTAATGGGATCGGGTGGCCAGGCTTGCTGAGTTTATTGATACAATGTCATGTATTACAATTGCATAGAGGGATGCTCATGACTGGTTTGTCTGATCCATACTCGAATATATAAAGACCACCGTCATGTTTCTGCAATATTTCCGAGTATGGCACTGAACAGGGCAGAGAGATCGAAAGCTTCGGGGTAAGCTGATGCACAAACATATAAGTTGCCAAGTCTGACCGCCGATCCTTTTTAGACAAGCACAGTGCGTAATATAATATTTTAACAGGGAATCTCTCAAAGCTTTGCTTAACGAGATAAGTCTTAAAACGCTTCCATACTTACCTTCCTTTTGGAAAGGTTTTAGTATCCTTTCCAATTCAGTTGAGCGGGGAATCTATTTTATTAATTACAGTGTATATAGATGGTAGGTGGACTAATATTAACATACAAAGTTCCCATCGATTGAGGTATGTTTCCATATACTAATTGCAATAAAATATTCATTTGTAAATAACCAATAGTTCAAGCACACATTAATAAGCATCCTCGCCCATCTTGTTTTCGGTATAGTGCTGACTCAAATCCCTTTGCTCAAATGATTCAGGGTTCAGCACTGCAGGGTACTCAGCTTGCAAACAATTTTTTGAACTTGAAGGGATCTGCAAGCCTCGTCGTCATCTGAACCTGATGTGTTTTAATCATACCACAAAAAAGTCAAAGACGAAAGGTGGGTGACATGATATACGTATTATTTTCCATTGTTACGATAAATTATTACAATGGAAAACCAATAAAAATGTGATTTTAGACACCAAGTACATGATATGGGATTATAGAAGACATCCATTTTTATTACATGTCCAATGTGCTCTTACACTCATAACGTCTATTAGATATTGTTTTGACATTGGGGTTATTTGATATTGAAGATGTAAAATGGATTGTTGGGCGAGGTTTAGAGGATGACAAAGTGCAGGAGGCGGCGTTGAAGTAGTAGGCAGATCATTGATGGAGAAATGTGAAGAGTAAGTGATGAGGTGGTTTTGAGGAGGTGATCCACATACCCATGAGAAGGGGCAAGCTTCTATAAGGTTAACATGGCCAGTTGTGAAAGGGTGCAGTAAAGGAGGTTGAGGACGGGGAATTACGTGAGTGCAGAGTTGAGAAAGGAAAAGGTTGGAGGATTATTAAGAATAGTCTAAAAGGATACAACTATTGCATTGTTTTACTTGGATGCACAAATATACCACATTTGAAAGTAATTTTTGCTTTCCTTCATGTTAGTTCGACCAAAGGGGTACTTGAAAGTACCGTTTGGTAAGGAAAATCTATTCTTCAAACTGTACCAAACAAAGAGATCTTGGTTCAAAGCTTTGGAAAGGTGCAGGGTTGATGGTGGCTCACTTGCAAAGATAGATTCTTCTAGAAAACAGAGGGTCATTCAAAGGATTGATGGATTGAACGGTAGGTAAAACTATCATGGCTTTTGTAATTTATCATCCAAAGCATTACATCTTTCTAAAATCGAGAACACGTGTATATGTTTAATGTATCAGAAAGTGTGACGCATAACGTGTAGTATGATTGTAAAACAAACAAGGCAGGCGGTGACAAGATAGTTACCGGCCGTGTGCAATAAAAGCGATAAATCCCTTTCCATGATCATAGGAAATATGGAATCCATAAAAACTAACTATAACATAAGCATGTGCTATGAAATAGTGATAACAAATATTCGCGAAAAGGCGAACGTATCCTGCCCCGTCACAAACACATGCAATTGCAAGTCAATTGTTTAGCTGTACGAAACCCACGGGAATATTCGGAACAAGTCAAACTAGGAAATAGGATCAGTAATCTACACTTTCTGAGAGCCTCGCGTGAAAATAAATGAGCCGGGTTAGCGGATCATTGGACGGATAATAAATCGAATTTGTTCTCGAAAGTAACAATTAGATGCAGATCTTATTGTTATACTATCCATTTTGCCAGCAGAACCCGTCAAAATGATGGTATCTGACCAAAACTGAATCGTCAAAAAAATCACGAAAACAAATTCACTGTCCAATAAAACACTTTCAGTAGCACGTTTGTGATACACGTGATGCAATCCCAGCCTTGCACCGTCGTCACATGCTCCCGATTAGTGTCTTGATGGTTGTCATGGGAAAATCAAGGGAGACGATTACGCACTCTGAGTAGAAATATTAACGCCAATGGCGGTCCGCAGGTCATTTCTTGGTGTGATGGCAGTCACAAAGTCAGGAGAAATCACACTGCCTGTTGTGTGGTGGAACACTTTCAACCAACTGCATGTCTCTGGGTAACTGATACGACGTCCTTGATGTTGATGGGGCATAAGTGCATTCAGTTGTTGCAATCCTCAGAAGAAAATGGTGGTAGTGATGTGCAGCGTAGACTGCATGCCTCTGTCCGTTCATCGTGAAATTGAGGTCCAAAAGGGGTTACCCAATCATTTTGTACCGGGATAGTTCTTTATTTGTTGGATGACTTTGATCATCAAAATTTATCCTTAGCAAACTTGGAGTAGTATATATTTTGTCTGGTTCAGACTGGGAAACCCTTTGTGATTTATTTTATAGGGGATATTATCAAGATCACTGGTTTAAAAAAACCTTAAACTGGATTTTGTTCGACATACTTGATCGGCGAATCCGTAAATAAAGTTTAAACAACAACAGTCGTAAACAACATTAACTGCCGTTGTAGCGTCCGCCAACCCAACTGTAATAATAGTAGGCAATGAAGCAGTCTAGATTTTAGACAGGTTCGTCTTTCATATCACCGGTGCTCCCTTTCAATTGTTCGTTTCTATCCAAAACATATTTACTGAAACTATCCTAAGTACAGTGCACAAAGTAAAGAGTAAATCATGTGAACCTAAAACGCCAAAGCGAGTGTACGTTATGTATGCGCTCGTGCGTATGAGATGAAGATTGTGAAATAGCATACATTTCAGGTGGCCCTTGGATCGGATTGCGAGATACCCATGACAATGATACATTTTTCTGGAGCGATGGATCCCCTCTTCTCTACACAAAGTGGAGTTTTTTCGAGCCCTCTCACATGTCTAACCATGGTTCTAAAGAAGACTGTGTGAAGCTTCTAAAGGGAGTGTTTGATTATCCATGGAATGATATACGGTGTGAACATAAGCATCCTTTTTTATGTGAACTGTGAATGTGGCTCTACTTTGGCATGACAAAACGGTGACAAGAATATACGAGCTCTCTAGTTATTGAGCAATTGTAAATGGTACTTCAAGTATTTATCAGGTTTTTTTAAATTTCGATTTACATGTTCAAAAGCAGACATTGCAATTACACCTTCATGTGCATGCTAATTGTTAATTGAGTTGTTACATCACGTCTCTTGTTACCTTATTGATTTTGTCAATGAATTTGTTATGACAAAACATTAATGAGGCAAATGACCAAATATTATGTTATCATTTTCAATAACATAACATTTAGACCAGTGTATATGAAGAAGTTTCCGTTTAGGTACGTTTCTATTAAAATAGCCAGTGTAATTATCTGACCAAACACATGTAATTTTTATTTAGAAAGCGACATACTCATTTTGGAACTCAGAAGCTGATATCAATTATGTAATGAAATGTCGTGTAACTGTATTCTACTGTAATTCGGTTATGTGACTACCCTTTCTATTGCTTCCTCTGCTTCTTTGTATGACATAATATTCAGTGTTTGCGGCAATTCGGAGAAACATAAAGTGTTCTTGTTCCACCTTTCCAGCAGGTGACGGTGATATATCAGACATTCATGAACGTATACATTTGTCCAACAGATAAGTGAAAATGGGATAAGTGAAAATATATCGTTGCTGTTGTTGCATTAAGTGGTTAAGAGGTCGCCTTCTGCCTAGGCAATGTCGACTGACCTGTCCCTCTTTGGGTCTCAGGTGTGTGAATAGGGTACACATATCTATTGTGAGTTTGGTATTCACATAATTTCTGTATTTGCATTGATATGAATTCTTTTTTCGTATATTGATATAATTTCATTTTTATCTTTGGCTGCTCTGTTTATATACGTTCAAGTAGCTGTCCATCTCTCAGAAAAAGAGTTAGTTTGGCCTTCGCTATTGCATCTCTTGGCTTTAGATTTTGGCTTTAGACGGATAGCGGATCAAGCTGCAATTTTTCTTGACATTCTAGTTACACGTGAGCAATGGATTCAGCCTGATTGTAAGATGAACAAATCTTGTCATAGTGGTTTGTGTGAGGCGTGAGATGGCAATTTCCACATTCCTTTCATTTGAGTATGAGTATGGCTTTTGGTGGATCAAGGTTTGAATTTTGTATAGCCATCTGCCGATCTTACTTGCGAACCACTGTGCTTGCCATCTTTGGGCTATAGAAGCTTTGATTTTGCCTGTTATCTCTAGTTCACTAAAGGGAATAGACTGTATCTCCGCTTTGTCTAGAGCTAGCTTCGGCAGTGTGTCTGGTTTTTCATTTCCATTAATTATCTATGTGAGAGGGGTTCCAACATAGCTCCACCTGTTGTTTTTGCCGCTGGTGGCTTGAAGTGCACTTAGCGAGTCGGATAGGACGAATGCCTTTGCTTCCGGAAGTTCCGGTATGAGTTTGAGTGCGTGATGAATTGCCTCCAATTCAGCAGTGAATGTTTGGTTCGGGTAAAGCAGTGTTTAGTGTGGGGTGGGTGGGTTGGCGTTTGTTTGGTAGGAGTGTGTATGTGGTGTTGGCAGTGGGGTAGAGAAGAGTTGTTTACGTTTTGATTGTGTGGGCCGGGGTTTTGTGGGTTGGGTGGGGTCAGGTAATAATGATGATGATGTGTCTGAGATGTCTTCATATTCTGGGAGGCTGTTGTATGTTTGGATAATTCTGGCCGGTTTTGGGAGGTGTTCTTGTTTGATGTGTTTATTGAGCCGAAGGATGTGTTTTTGTTTGATGGGGCATGTATTTTGTGTGGCTGTGTCTTTCGGTGTCACAGTGTATGCAGTAGGCCGCCCATGTGCATTCTGTGGTTCCATGGCGAAGGGATCCACATTTCTGGCACATGGGCGGTTGTCGGCAGGTAGCAGTGATATGGTTGTAGAAATGGCAGATGTTGCATTGAGGGTTTTTTTTCCTTATTGGGTTAACTTTGTATTTAAGGGCTCCAAAAACTATGTGTGTGGGAAGTGTTGTGGCTTTGAATGTGAGAAATATTGTTTGTGTAGTTGTTCTGCCTGGTATGGGTGTTCTGTTGTTGATGCTTTTGTAGTCTGTTATTTCTGGTTGGGTTTTGAGTTGGTTTGCTGTGTGTATGTATTCTGTTATATCTTCCTGTGTGTCCCTGTGATCAATGTAGATGACACCCTGGATTGATGTTAGCCATTTTGGAGTTTGCCATGTGATGTTTAAACCATCTATTATTGGATGTCTGCGAGCCTGATTTAGTGTGTCTTGTGATGGGAAGGTAACCTTGAACCCTCTACCGCAATGTATTTGTATGATATTTGGGTTTTTTGGAGGCAGAGGGCGAACTTGTTATTTGAGAATGTGTCGTTTAGTGGTGTGGATGTGGTTGAGAAGGCTAGTAATATATGTTTTGTGTTGGTGGGTGCTGTTGCCTGGGCGGTAGTTGAGGTGGAGGGTGGTGTTTGTTGGGCACATGATTTTTTGGTTGTTTGGGATGTGTCTGCAGGGGAGTGGTGAGAGCGCTTGGTGGGTTTGGGGGATGGGGGTTTTGGGGCTGATTTGGTTTTGTTGGTGGGTGGTTGTGGGTGGTAGGGGGGGGGGGGGGGGTTGTTTAGGTTGGGAGGTGATGTTGCTGTAGGGGTGGTGGAAGGAGAATTCTTCGAAATCGAGCCCAAAGTCAAAGGGGACAGGGTTTTGGTTGTGTGTGGGCGTACGTCCTGGGAAGTGGGTATCTGAGTGGATGGGTGTAGTGAAAATGGAGTCTGTTTGGGGGGACGTGGGTGTAGGGGTTGTGGATGCCATGTTTGGCTAGTTGACAACAATCAATGAATGATATAACACTTGGGTGGTAAATAAACAATAAATAAAGTACAATAGTTAGTGAAAAGTTAAGCTTTAAATAGATATAGTAAACAACCCCTGCTACCTACCCCACCCCCCTTCCCCTATGCCACCTCCCCCTCCTGTCCCACACACCCAATCCCCTACCCACACAGACCCCACCACAAACACTCTTCGGATCAGCATTTTCAAACAGCCATCAAAGCACTAAAGTAAAACCAAACCAGCCCCCAACCCATCTTGCAAATTCACCCCAAAAACACCATGTATCTTTCTTAAATCGACCCTAACCCCCCAACAGACTACACCCAACAAACCAAATTTAATTTCACTAAAGCTGACTGGCAGGAATTCACCACACTTTGCAACAAAGTGGACACCCATAACATACACAATACTGACACCGACATATTCAACACAAACCTCAGTAATACACTATACAACATAGCCAGGAAATGCATACCCACCACCAAAACAAACCATACACACAACACAGTACCATGGTGGAGGCCAGAAATCATAGAATCCAGAAAACTCAGGAAAAAAAGCATTAAATAAGGCAAAACATATTACTAAACTTCATTTGGCACACAAACAAAGAAACCAAACTAAGGAACTAATTAAGGCGGCCAAAAGAAATCACTGGCAAACTTTTACATCAACCTTGAGGCTGGGCAAACAAAATTCAAAAATATTATGGAAAAAACATAAAGCAATTAAAGGTAATGCCAAGACTTTTATTACGCCCAAATTTCCTTCGCTAAAAAGAGATAAAGAAAAGGCTAACGCCATGGCTGCCCACTTTTTGGCCGCCAGCAGCTCCACCAACCACTCAAAACACATACAAGATACCATAAAAACTCAACCCACATACCAAAACAGAACCCCACACTCACATCTACCAATCAACAAACTCATTAACATACATGAACTACAAACTGCAATAAAAAACAAAAACACATCCCCAGCCACTGGATTAGACAACATCAGTTACAAAATTCTCAATCATATCCCCATCAAAATTAAAAAAATACTTCTACAACTATACAACCAAATTTGGACTTCTGGCTACCTCCCCAAAACATGGAAAACTGCACTGGTGGTGCCAGTACTGAAACCAGGGAAACCCCCAAATGACCCAGACTCTTATCGCCCCATCTCACTCACATCCCATTTATGTAACATCATGGAATCAATAATCAATAACAGACTAAAGCATAAAATCCAAAACAATAGCCTTATTAAGGAGGGCCAGAGCGGCTTCAAAGCCAATAGACAGACAGATGTGGTTGAGAAGGCTAGTAATATATGTTTTGTGTTGGTGGGTGCTGTTGCCTGGGCGGTAGTTGAGGTGGAGGGTGGTGTTTGTTGGGCACATGATTTTTTGGTTGTTTGGGATGTGTCTGCAGGGGAGTGGTGAGAGCGCTTGGTGGGTTTGGGGGATGGGGGTTTTGGGGCTGATTTGGTTTTGTTGGTGGGTGGTTGTGGGTGGTAGGGGGGGGGGGGTTGTTTAGGTTGGGAGGTGATGTTGCTGTAGGGGTGGTGGAAGGAGAATTCTTCGAAATCGAGCCCAAAGTCAAAGGGGACAGGGTTTTGGTTGTGTGTGGGCGTACGTCCTGGGAAGTGGGTATCTGAGTGGATGGGTGTAGTGAAAATGGAGTCTGTTTGGGGGGACGTGGGTGTAGGGGTTGTGGATGCCATGTTTGGCTAGTTGACAACAATCAATGAATGATATAACACTTGGGTGGTAAATAAACAATAAATAAAGTACAATAGTTAGTGAAAAGTTAAGCTTTAAATAGATATAGTAAACAACCCCTGCTACCTACCCCACCCCCCTTCCCCTATGCCACCTCCCCCTCCTGTCCCACACACCCAATCCCCTACCCACACAGACCCCACCACAAACACTCTTCGGATCAGCATTTTCAAACAGCCATCAAAGCACTAAAGTAAAACCAAACCAGAACCCCACACTCACATCTACCAATCAACAAACTCATTAACATACATGAACTACAAACTGCAATAAAAAACAAAAACACATCCCCAGCCACTGGATTAGACAACATCAGTTACAAAATTCTCAATCATATCCCCATCAAAATTAAAAAAATACTTCTACAACTATACAACCAAATTTGGACTTCTGGCTACCTCCCCAAAACATGGAAAACTGCACTGGTGGTGCCAGTACTGAAACCAGGGAAACCCCCAAATGACCCAGACTCTTATCGCCCCATCTCACTCACATCCCATTTATGTAACATCATGGAATCAATAATCAATAACAGACTAAAGCATAAAATCCAAAACAATAGCCTTATTAAGGAGGGCCAGAGCGGCTTCAAAGCCAATAGACAGACTTTAGACCATATTTTAAATCTGGAACATGACGTTAAGACTGCCCGAACACAAAAACAATACACTGTGGCCATTTTTATTGATTTTTCTAAAGCATTTGACATGGTTTGGCAAAAAGGCCTAATTAAAGAATACTAGACACAGCCATTGATGGAAGAATTCTAAATTTCATTCACTCTTTCCTAAGCAACAGAAACATAACAGTAAAACAAACAACACACTATCTGAACCCCACCAACTTGAAAATGGCACCCCCCAGGGAAGCATCCTGTCCCCCACGTTATTTAACCTTATGATTGATGACATTTTCCTAAATCTCCCCAATAACATAACTACAGCAAAATTTGCCGACGATATCTCATTTTGGACGTCATCAACATCAATAAAACAAATCGAAAAAAGAATCAAACCCATCCTTTCGGACCTAGAACACATGTTTACAGTGTTTGGACAAATAAGGTTTCTCATATATCTATCCATGGTGACGTTTCTATTGCGGTTCAGTGTATGTACACTGTCATTCATTTTCTCAGAGAGCTTATAGTTACTTTAATCCCTTTACACTGGTCAGTGGTAGTAGTTCTAATCAGTCTAGCTAGTTTGGACTAGCCTATTACAGCACAGGTAAGCTCACTATATTTATTTAGTAAGTGTCTAACACATGGGGTGTTTGACGGATGGGGTAGAACCTCTGGTAGCATGAGGACTGCCCTCTCTGTCTTAATGTTCAGAATAACATCTTTCCAGCTAAAAGTCAATTAATAAGTTTGATTCGACTCAATATATCGTTGGCTCACCCACACGAATCAACAATCTTGTATGTAGATATATGCCAAACTCTCGTTCAGAAGAGTCATTCCGATTGGTTGTTTCATATACATCAGAAAGAGGCGTTCTGAGCTTAGTTTGTGATAGGAGAGATAGTTGCGCGACTAAACGACGTCCTGTTGCCCAGTGTATTTAATCACAACAGAATGAAAATATCAATACAAAGGATAATCGACGATGACCACTTCGTGTTCATTAACTGTTTCTGTGTAAACTGTACGAGGAATGTTTTATCCATTTTGTATATTTGCAGTGATCGTATTTCGCAGTAAAACATTTATGTCACAACTGTCACTTGAAGAAGTACGTCATATGTATAATTTAATCATGTGTATTGAAACTTTTCTCATGATCTCTTGTTTGGAAACTATGGCACAATTTTAATGGCACAATGTATGTCGTGGTAAACGCATTTGTATTCATGTTGTCAACATTTCTGAGTGATGTACTCCAATTCAGGTAACAAACACTTTGTCGTTTCGTTCTGACGATATCACAGTCTACCATCTACTGCTGAACAAGCATCAGAATCCATTACGACCTGACAAGTAAACACGCAGATTTGCATTATCCGACCAGTCGACAACAGCAAGGCTGGGAGGTCTCCTTGTGGGCCAGTCGACGTTGGTCCATTGACGATAACACATGGAACAAACTACCAATGCAACGCGTCACACTCCACCGCTGTCCCCTGTTCAATGGAAATGGTTTCTTCTGTTGCAAACAGAATGCCTTCTCCCAAACGCGGTGTTCCCATCGATTTTACTTGAGGGTTGTTCAGCAGTAGCATTAATATTGTTCATCAATAGTGACGTGGTAAAACGACACTGCTGCAGCAAAAGCATGATAGACCAATGATTGAGTGGATGTTGTGTTTCGCTGTTGTCTGCAATATTTAATATATATCGTGGTGGCCTGTAAATATGGCCTTGGTCATATACTAGTTGTTGGGTGCATAGGAGCCTCATTTTACGGCTTCTGAATTGGTAACAGACTAAATGTATTTATATGGACATTTTTCTTTGTGGTGTAACTAGATTAAATGTCAATAAAGTGGATGATAAAGAAGTAGATTCATTCTTTCAATTACATATGTCTTTCGGTTGGACTATTAAGAACACAAACCCTGGAAAGTGAATTGTGTGGCTTTAGATCATAGGTAACCTGTGTCCCTACTGCAAACATCAAACTCATAAATTGTGAATATATATAAGTGCCTCAAACATGTAGCATTATTTGATTGAGAAATACAGCATGGAGACAGACTAACACTGAAATGCCCCATGGTTTACACCTGTGGGGATGTGGTGAGGTTTATGTTGCTACAGGGAGATGAGCCACAACAAGCTCCAGCTATAAGCCATGCATATGTGTTGTCAGAATGTAACAGAAATAAAATATGCACATTCAATATTCGTTTGACTTTTTTGTGGGTCACATATAAATTTGCATGTTAAATCACCAATTTAAATAAGTAAGTTATACTAAGATGGTTACTGTATTCGACGTAATAAGCAACCCGCTCTAATAAGTGCCCACGGGGACATTTGCTAAGATATTGGTTTGTAAACAATGCCAATTAGCACCCCTTCCGATTGATTAATGTACACAACACTTATTTATTCGCGTATAATAGGCACTCGTGTGTTATATGCACCTTTCATTATGGGCATTTAATTCTGGAAAAATATATCTGTCGTACATAAACATTTCAGGCTGTCAGCATAAACCACGAAATGTATCTTTCAACTCTGTTTTTTTCACCAAAATAACATTCTAATAAGAGCCCCCTATTTCTAATTTTGAGAGCGCCCTGGGCGCTTATTACGTCAAATACGATAATCAATTGGCAAGGGATCAGGGATGTTAAGCTCTTTAGTACAAAATAATTTCTTTTCATTAATACTTTACCACACAGAATATAAATTTGGTCATGTATAACAAACTTAAGGCCTCATCTTAAGTATGTGATCAGAATGTTATCACAGTCAGCTGCTCCAAAACTGCCAAGCCAGAGTGTAGCAAAACCAGACTTGGGTAGGCATTTAACAGCTGATTCAGCTAATTCAGTCCATCTAAAAAACGACTGCAGTTGTTCCCTGTTTAAACACGCTGGTAATACCTTAACCTGAAATAGAACCACTGACTCTGTAGGTCTCATGGCTGTAATCAAACTTTCAGTCACAATATTGTGTTGGGGACCATTCCAATATAAAGATGAGTGAGAGAGTGAGGTGGGTTTTATGCTGCTTTGAATAGTATTCCAGTTATATCTCAACCTAAAATAGAGCCATTGGCTTTGTATGGCAATATAACCTGTCAGTAATCAAAATTTCAAATTCAGGAAGACAGAAGCAATAATATAAATATTATACAAGTATACAAGGCTAGGCTGTAAATAATTGAGAAGAACCAGTGGATGATATATGCTCCACTTTTTGATGTGCAATTAACCAAGCCACTGAGCCTGACCACCCAATTGAATTTGGTCACGTAATAGAGCTGGGGACCAGTCCAATAAAATTAAGGAAACAAAACCATTTCCATAATCAAGAGAAATCTCAACTAAAACATTCTACCTGAAACACTATCATATAATGATGATAGCAGGTGTTCGTGAAAGGGTGAGCATATCCTGCCCCACCAGTGGCCAGCCAGGTTCACCAGTGTCTTATGCTTGGACAACACCGTACACTCCGATACCATGACTCATCAACAGGGTGAGTGCATCCTGCCCCACCAGGGGCCAGCCAGGATGACCAGCGTCTGATGTTGGACAATACCGTACACTCCGATACCATGACTCATCAACAGGGTGAGTGTATCCTGCCCCACCAGTGGCCAGCCAGGATGACCAGTGTCTGATGCTTGGACAACACCCTACAGTCAGATACCATGACTAATCAACAGGGTGAGTGCATCCTGCCCCACCAGTGGCCAGCCCTGATGACCAGTGTCTGATGCTTGGACAAAACTGTACAGTATATACCAGGACTCATCAACAGGGTCCAACACTGTAACCACCCATCAGACAATAGTCACTTCTTAGATATCCATGGGGTATTTGGGATCTATGCTCTGGAATTCAAACAGGGGTCTAAAAATGAACTGTTTCAAACACTAAGTTGAAACTTCTGCTATAATAAATTACAGTTAAAAAAACCATCTTTAGCTGATATTCATTTAATATATAAAAATAATGTTCCAGTGTGACTTTTAAACTATAAACAATCACTTCTTTCCTTTAATGAATATATCATGTATAACAGTGACAAATTTCCAAAGACCTGGAGCTCACCAGGATTAGTCAACAGTTTAAAATGTCCAGAAAGCCACTTAAACTTGCTGTCAACATTGACATTCAAGTATTTCTTGCAGAAATAATGAGGACTGAAACAAAACTGATAAATATCAAAGAAGTAACTACAAGGCAAAAAGTGAGGAGGGCTCACTAAAACCCCCTACCTCTACTCCAACATATTTCTAAGTTCAAAACATGAAAAAAACATATTTTCCCAGAAAATACACATATCAAAATCAAACTTTGCACTGCACCTCTTCTATTAGTATGGAAAGTGTTCAATAAATTTGAAAAGAATCCATGAAGTAGCTTCCCAGTTATAGGTCACACAAATGTTTAAATAATAAATTTCTGAGTAAAAAAATGAATAATAGTAGTATTTATTCAGCAAATCCTAACACTGAAATCAACTTGGCACTGCACTTCTCCTATTGGAAAAGAAAGTGTTCACTAAGTTTGAAAAGATTCTAAGCAGTAGTTTTTAAGTCATAGGATGAACCCAAAAGACCTCTGACGGAAGGATGGAAGGACGGACAGAATGCCATGATATGGTTTCTGAGGAGATGTTTATAATGGAAGATTCATAATTGTTTTGGTATTTTTCAATATGGCCACTGGCAGCCATACTTGATTTCAAATGTCTTGAAAAACTTCGTACCACACAAGGTTACCATATCATCCATCAAGTTTCAGACCCCTGTCCCTTTAAGTTTTTGATAAGAAGTTTTTTATTTTTATACCTGGCGACCACATTGAAATTCCAATGTTGGAACCTTGAAACAAACATCCAAACAAAAATTCAGACCTGGGCCCACTTGCACAAAGCAATCTTATCACTAAGATGTTTGTAAATCCCATTCTTTAACATAGGCTTACAATAGTCGTAGCACTAAGATCGGTTTGTGCAACTGGGCCCAGGTCTGCTGAAATTCTTTGAACAATATATTATGTCATCTCACATATATCAAATTATATCACTTTTTGAAAGACACTGGCAGTGTAATAATGGTTTTTCAACATGGCCAGCTTTTCAATATGGCTGCTATGATTTCTTGATGGGAACACACAGTTCAAGTTGAATTATTTCACTGTAATAGCTATGTTTCAACATACACCATTGTGAAGCACATGTTATCCATACATTGTGTTTACTTTGTCATCCGTCACCTACAAGTTTCAACTCCATCAAGATTGATTTCTTCAGCGATTTTTTTTTGTCAACAACAGCCTAAAAAATAAGCTCACTTGACTTTCAGTGAGGTGAGATAAAAATGCAGCCCTTGCTACTAAGACAATATATAAGATGCTGCACAGTTATTTCTGAAATTCTCCTGATCCATCATGTCCATGCTAATTGAACAAAAGCTATACTGAATGATCATTTACGTGATATGACCTAACAGAAACAGGATAAAAAGCTGAATTATTTTACACTGACAGAAAAATCTTTAGGAAAAATATTGCAATCAGTGAAAAGCCACTGAATTAATATTTTGTGAGGTCATAACTGTACAGATCAATCAATAATCAATCAGTTAACACATCACAGTGGTATATCAGTATGAAATTCTTGGTGGCCATCTTTGAAATGGTACTCTAATTGTTTAGAGCACCATCCATGTTATTTTGTGTACATCACTGCAATACTGGCATTAAGCCAAACTCACCAGATCATTGTTATTTTGTGTTCATCATCTGCATGATCAGTGTAAAAGATGTACAACCCCAACACCCCCCCTCCCCCCAAAAAACCTGAAACAACCAAAAGCAGTCAAAAAAGCAATAACAAACAAGAACCAACCTTTTGTTGAGCATGCAAGTGATAGGTTTTCTTATCACAGGTTGCTGAATTACTGCTTAGTGTTGAGAACTTGAAAGATGGAAAAAGGTAAGGGCCAAAAATAATTACTAACTTCATTCTCTTCTTCAAATATCCTTTTACGTGCAACAGGATGCTTGTTAATCTATTTTACCAAGGAGGATGACATACATTCTAACATACAAATAGGTGGATAAACAAACACTTTTAAACATATTTCAGCAGGTAATTTAGGGCTGATGGGAGATGAAAAAAAACACAAAAAATTACACAGATGGCCTAAAAAAACTCTAGGTGAGATCATTCATACACCAGTTCAGGATAAGATGTAGGTTTTATTGTAGGTTGAGATGCACTGGTGTAGATTCTTTACACACAAAAAAAGAACTAAAAATCTTGGTTATGTACAAGTATGAGTGAGTACCAGCTATTCCAGCAGCCCTGTCAACAGGTACAGCTCATTCCGGTCTAGAATATTCTGCATGATTTGTACAACTTGCACACAGGAAGCAGTTTCATGAACACGACATATGAACAATGACCAATCCAGTTCTGTAAGACTGGATTGAGTAGCCATTGTCTGCTGCTGATGTAAAAGTTTCTAGGAAGTAGCTATGTATTACCCTGACATGACAACAAGAACAGCTTATGGTACAGACTGTTAGGTTGAGTAGATGACAACTTGAGTATTGAAAGTAGAATCAACCCGTATATGTGGCCACATATCTAACCTCTGTAAAATCTAATACAAAACACATTGCAACACTAGATCTAATGATACATCAATACAAATATATACCATGTGATGCCCCAATACTTAACGTGAACACATAATATAAAAAACAAGAAACACACACCATGTCCATGTACTGCACTACTTTTGTCTAATGTGTCATTTCCCTCCTTTTGTCTACTTCTCAACCAACTGTAGGACGCTCCTTTCTGGGATTTACCTTGATCTGTTGCAGCAAATTTTGAAACTCATATAAAGAACCTCATCCCAATTCACGCTAGCTGCTATTGCAGTTATAACTAATATAATTGCTTTGAAGAGTATTTCACTGATAATTTGATCAATAAAGAAGATTATTGAACTGAAAGAGATTTTAAAATACAACATTAATTTCTCTGAATGTTGCATAATAAAAACTTTCCCAATTTTGAACAAAATAATGATATTGCCAATTTGACTGCCAAAGGCACTTTCTTTGGAATACCTGCCTTTATATCTACAATGACTTCTTCTAATGGACTTGAATACATGCAACATTAAGGAAGTATAGGATAAAACTTGCCTCCGTGGTTTTGGTTGAAATTGTAAAACTGTGAACAAGGAAAAAGAGCTCAAGGTTTTGCATTTTCAACAAAAACCTCGGAGGCATGTCTTATCCAACTTAAAAGGTTGGTTGGTTGGTTTGTTGTTTAACGCCGCACTCAGCAATATACCAGCTATATGACGGCGGTCTGTAAATAATCTGGTCTGGACCAGACAATCCAGTGATTGATATCATGAGCATCGTTCCCTGCAATGTGGGATCGATGACATGCATCAACCAAGTCAGCGAGCCTGACCACCCGAACCCGTTAGTCGCCTTTTACGGCAAGCATGGGTTGCTGAAGACCTTTTCTAACCCGGAATCTTCACGGGTCCAACTTAAAAGGAATTCACTCAAAGCGAGAGAAAAAACACGTGCAACATGGACTAGCTGGAGTCATGACATGTTAAATTGAACAACATCTCATCATCCGCCTTGGTAGCTCAGTGGGAAAATAGTGGGTTACAAAACTTAACACAATATATGACTATTAACCAATCACCAAACACAATTGTGTTCACCTCAAGAGGCAAGTTCATAAAATGTTAATTGTGAAGCCTGGGTATCACAGTTGAAATTTAAAACCTCAAAGCAGGTTTAGAAGTGACCCATTTCAAAATCTAGGTTTGGAAGAGAACCTCTTCAAAACCTGGGTTTGAAAGATGAGCTGGTTACTTGTTTTACCCGTGCATGTCCTGAACCTAATGCAATATAGGTTAATGCAGTGATAGGTTTATAATAGTCCTTTTCAGTTCATCGAGTTATGAATGGCAAGGATAATTTTTTAAAGTATTTGCATAAGTGTGATCATAAAGAGAGCTGATATCCCAAGCTGAACTGACTGTTCTGACCAGACTTCTTGAAAGGAAGATGTAGCATTATCACCAACATTTTAGATTCTAAAGGTTCCCTTATCCCATTCCCACATCATGATGTCGGTTTCTTAGATACTGAGGTAGTAAGAATGTGGATGATGGAAATTTAAATTTTGAATGGCACTTTTACAATCATGTTATCATTGCTAAGTTTGAGAAAAAATGAGAACACAAAGTCAATGGCCTAAAAATATGGCCAATCTAAAACCTGCAGGTTAGCTCCTGTATAATACTGAAGGATTCATTATACATGTACATGTTTTCCCTAGATAAAAACAAGTTATCCTTATTATATAAATACATGTATATAAGTACTTTCAATCATTTGTGCAAAATTATGGCAAACATTCTTCATGTCAAATTGGCAAGACAAAAGATCTTGGCATTTTGGAATATTTCTGTGAGCAATCTGAGATAAAACTCATGACAACAGGCAAGAAAATATATGTGGAATGTATGAGTCAACAATTAAAATAATCATAATGACCTAAACATGAAGTCATTCTTAACAATATACAACATCAAAATAGAATTATTTTAGAGCTTACTTGAAATACATATATGGTATCTAACTTATATTTAGTTTTCTATTTTTCACGTAGTGTAGCCCATCTCTGGCACTGGCAATCCTCACATTATCAAAGTCAGCATAGTCTAGAGATCCTGTTCCCATGCCAACAAATCCTGACTGCACTGAGGTTGGTAGGGTGGTGTAGTTGAAGATCATTTGCCCATTCAGAGATCCCACTGCACTGTTTCCCTGTCATACACAGACACAATACAAGAGTGAGTGAAGTGAACATTGCTTAATGCAGCAATATTTCAACGCCATCACAGTGATTAGACCAGAGAAAAAATTCAACATAGCAAAAGGCACCAGTTAAGCTGATGAGTAATGCACATGCAAATTTTCGATGAAAAAAGCTGAACGGTTTTTAAGTAGTGACTAGGATGGAAACGTTGACGTGAACGGAAACCAAGCCCCAAATATTTTTTCCCCTCCCTTTGGAGGGGGAGGCAAAACAATCCATCATCAACACTATCAGGCGGACCTATCATCCACAAGAGGGTGAGAGAGGGAGTCTGGGTTTGACACCGGACTAGCCAATTAATTTCAATTTAATGTGGGAGACTTTACACATCTTTTGAGTCAAAGTAACTCCGGTATCATGCATCTGCGCAGAGTCTCAAATAGAAGCGTGTTGAAAGATGTTTACCATCTTGGTGAAAACCACAATCTAGGTTTAAGTGATAAAGGATAATTTATCAGAGTGAATATGGGGCACGAACCGCTGATGACAAGATCTTAGCATGGTTAATGGATGAACAAAACATGGTACTATTCTGTCTGGCTCTCGGCATTAAGGGGCTAAAACAAAGGACTGGTCGGCTTGGAGTCAGTATACTGTGTCTGAGAGTGGGGTATTCATGTTAAACTGCGGCATGGTATCTCAGTGGGCTAGCACTATAAACTCGGCATTAGTCCAGACTTGTACAAGTAGTCAACCCAACACGCTTGCATTTTGCTAAATGCAATAATACTGTTAAACCCTATTTCACCACACCTCATCTCACCCTAGACTACACAGACAAGGAGATTACTTGTAATAGATGAAACAAAATGACCATACGACAAGAAGAGCTTGAGGTTGCACATGGAGGACACAGTTGGTCAACAAATATGACCTACAACTGGTCATACATGCAGGCCTAAGAGGGATACAAACCGACCGGAACTAACAGCATAGCAAACACATACCATAGTCAGGAGTGACACTGTATTCCAGTCTTTGTTGAGGGTTTCAAGATTTCCTGTCGCCAAGATGCCAATTAAACCTGAAGACCAACATATACACATATAATTATCAATAACAGTGTTAGACAGCGTTAACACTAACAGTATTAGACAGTGTTAACACAGTGCAGGGTGGCGGATTAACCTAGAGGTTGACCTGGTCACCAGCTGATGACCCATGTTACCATGGTTACAGTCGCCACAAAGTCAAATCAGTTCTTGGCATTCCAGTGAACGTACCAAATCACACTTCATACATCAGGGATCAAAATGTTTGTTGTTTCAAGCGAGCCACATGGGAACTCTATAGGAAGGTTAGGTGCTACATGGAGTTAATGTGTATATGGCAAGAAGAATTTTTATCCATACAAAATATGATATTTGAAATGTTTGTGATCAATTACACATTGTAGTGAACATCACAGGTCTATCAACTATACTCACCGCCAAAAGAAACGCGAACCATAGAAACATACAGAGAAGTATGTACGTAAAGAAGAGACATTTCTAATGTGTCACTTTATGTCAAAACTAACAAGGGTATGCTCAAGGGATGCAACTCTGCACAGCGAATCGCGGCGCCTTAGCTGACTAGGCCACCCATGCCCCCACACTGAACAAGGTTAAAGCAACTTACTGATAGAGCTTGACAGGATATACAGTTTCTTTTGAGGGTTGATGAACAGGAAGACTCCCTTGGCCATGTTAGACTGACACCCTGCCTGAGTGACTCGGGCTGCTACATAGATTGCACTGACGTTGCTGTTGTTCGGGGCCTGGATGTCGGCTTGTACAAAGATGTCACTCCTGGAACAAACGGACGGGACATGTTGCTTGGGGTTTACATATTCAATCAGCCACAGACAAATATAATATGAAAATAGTTTAACTTATTATAATGTCTCTGACAATTCTGTCTTTGCTACAGACATCCCTACTATGATGCCTACCAGTGGGAACTGCCAAGGATGGTGAACCCCATGCCTATAGAGTCAGCAAGTCACCAGACTACAGACATCTCTACTATGATGCCTACCAGTGGGAACTGCCAAGGATGGTGAACCCCATGTCTATAGAGTCAGCAAGTCACCAGACTACAGACGTCTCTACTATGATGCCTACCAGTGGGAACTGCCAAGGATGGTGAACCCCATGCCTATAGAGTCAGCAAGTCACCAGACTACAGACATCTCTACTATGATGCCTACCAGTGGGAACTGCCAAGGATGGTGAACCCCATGCCTATAGAGTCAGCAAGTCACCAGACTACAGACATCTCTACTATGATGCCTACCAGTGGGAACTGCCAAGGATGGTGAACCCCATGTCTATAGAGTCAGCAAGTCACCAGACTACAGACATCTCTACTATGATGCCTACCAGTGGGAACTGCCAAGGATGGTGAACCCCATGTCTATAGAGTCAGCAAGTCACAGCTGTAATATTGCTGAGTGCGGCGTTAAACAACAAACCAACCAACCAACGTCTCTACTATGATGCCTACCAGTGGGAACTGCCAAGGATGGCGAACACAAGCCTAGAGAGTCAGCAAGTCACCAGACTACAGACGTCTCTACTATGATGCCTACCAGTGGGAACTGCCAAGGATGGTGAACCCCATGCCTATTGAGTCAGCTGTACACCAGGCTACAGGTTTCTGTAGAGTCATCTGCCTCAACACATGGCCATGTGTGCCCCCAACATCTGCCACCTCAAATGATCCAATCTGCTGGGCAAACACAGCTGGGGCCTGGTAGACACTGGTCTCTGAGGAACAGAACGAGAGACATTAGTTCTGTGAGTTTTAAAGAAAAATTATTCACCAGCAATCACATAAACTTTATAGGTCTGAGTGTGGTAGATCCTTTGAATTCAAGAGGGGAAACACAATGATTTGATGTAAAATTAAAAGATAAAATATTGGCTAAGAAATAAGACTTTTCGTGGATGATAATAATGATATATTATTTGTGACTAGATGTGTATACAGATCCTTAGTCAAATGCCTGGCACCAGTAGGACATCTTAATTTCCCAATAGTGCAAGTTGATGCTAGCAGGCATTACTTGGAACCAGATAATAGAGCTCTTAAATAACTTATCATGTCCATCTCATTCACTACAAATTCATTCCAGACATAAGACCAAATTAGTCTTAGGAGGCCAGAAAATATCCACACATTTTCTCATTGAAGTATTTTGAATAAAGCTGAAAATGCAAGTTGATTTAGTTTTTAGATACAAGAGACTGAAGTATTTGCTTACCTTCAAAGTTGACAGAGTACGGAAGTGGGAATGGTTTGGATGGTGGAGGGGGTGCATACTGGCCCCTGTTGCCTGTAGCAACTGTTGTCAAGGTCAGTACCTGATCTACACCCAGTTTAAACCTTATCTGGCCATCAATCACCTGCAAACAATCAACATAGTAGATGCAAATATTGTTAAGTGTCCTGATTTCCTCTATCAAACATTAACATAGTCTTGAACTTTGAACGAGTCAGTGAATGTCCTTTTCCCTGCAATCTGTGTCAAATAACAGGGAGTTATCTGGGATTCCAAGCTAGGTGCAGTCAAATTAGGCTTAAAAAAATAAAAGAATTGGTTTTCAGGCAATGTTTTTTTAAAATATAGTGCGGGCGGGTGATGTCTTTATTTTCTGTTGTTCAAATGAGTATGTAACCAAATAAACAGTTGTGTAACCAAATAGACAATTGTGTACAATCAACCTGGGAAAGGGCCTCCCTACATAAATGTATTTCCTTGATGAGTAAAAAACTGGAATACAGTATTTGACTACAATTGGACTTGGAATTTTTAAGGATTTGTTTGTTTGTTTTTTTAAAATGGAAATTAAAATGAAACATGCGGTGAACTTTATGATGATGTGGGCGGTGCCTGAGAACCAAGACTATTATTTTTTTGCCTTAGGAAATATTTTTTAATTTAATAAAATCTACTTTTGTTTCCAAAATTAAAATAAATTCAAAATAAACATAGTCAAGCTTTCGGCCTCCCTGCCTTCATCAGGCACACTAACATTTCTCATGATCATGAAAACATGACTCATCTTAAAAAAGATTTTAACAAGTATTTGTCACAGAGTGACGAAATATCCCCCGCCTGTACACCATAGTACCAAATATGCAGACAATCCAGCGATTAGTTCTTGAGATATTGTGGCAACACCGTTTTCCAACTCCAAAAACAGATTTGCCTGCTGTGACCTTGAAAATGGGGTCAAGGTCACCAAATCTGACAGGTGTATGCGGTGTCTGTATATACACTATAGTTCCAAATATGAAGACAATCCAGCGATTAGTTCTTGAGATATCGCGGCAACACTGTTTTCTAACTCCAAAAGCAGATTTGCCTGCTGTGACCTTGAAAATGGGATCAAGGTGACCAAAACCGACTGGTGTCTGCGGAGTCTGTATATACACCATAGTTCCAAATATGAAGACATTCCAGAGATTAGTTCTTGAGATATTGCGGCAACACCGTTTTCCAACTCCAAAAGCAGATATGCCTGCTGTGACCTTGAAAATGGGGTCAAGGTCACCAAAACCGACTGGTGTCTGCGGAGTCTGTATATACACCATAGTTCCAAATATGAAGACAATCCAGAGATTAGTTCTTGAGATATCGCGGCAACACTGTTTTCCAACTCCAAAAGCAGATTTGCCTGCTGTGACCTTGAAAATGGGGTCAAGGTCACCAAAACTGACTGGTGTCTGCGGAGTCTGTATATACACCATAGTTACAAATATGAAGACAATCCAGAGATTAGTTCTTGAGATATTGCGGCAACACCGTTTTCCAACTCCAAAAGCAGATATGCCTGCTGTGACCTTGAAAATGAGGTCAAGGTCACCAAAACCGACTGGTGTCTGCGGAGTCTGTATATACACCATAGTTCCAAATATGAAGACATTCCAGAGATTAGTTCTTGAGATATTGCGGCAACACCGTTTTCCAACTCCAAAAGCAGATATGCCTGCTGTGACCTTGAAAATGGGGTCAAGGTCACCAAAACCGACTGGTGTCTGCGGAGTCTGTATATACACCATAGTTCCAAATATGAAGACAATCCAGTGTTTAGTTCTTGAGATATCGCGGCAACAAGCAGGTGGGACGTACGGACGGACGTACGGACGGTCGTGAATACTATATCCCCCGCTTCGCGCTTTCGCGCGGCGGGGGATAATAATAAACGATTTGGTCATTTACTTACAAATACCTACAACATAATTCACTTACTGGAATGGGCATTTGTTGGTGGAATAATGTGGACTCTCCAGTGAAATTTAGCTGCGAAAACCACGGATATAACTTCTTTATACTTGACTGAAATGACAGCAAAAGAAACAATCCTTAAGACACATCACGTAATTATGATATTAAACATCATGAAGAATACTTCATATTTATTTGCTATTCCAAATATGAATCATAGTCAATTCATTCAGTTGTTGGTTATATAATCTCTGCTCTAAACAAAAGCAGGCCTGTTAAAGAGAAACAATATTCAACTTCTTGCATTTCTTATTATACATGTAATTACTCTTTGAGAAGGTCAATATGCGAAAACAAGCACCCAAGGCCCCAAGGCCCCAAGGACCTAACAGCTGAAGTGGTCTAACCGCTGAAGGGATCAGTTCCGAGGGTCCGTGTTTTCGCATCTTAACCTTGTCAAGAGTAATCATTAGTTTTGTTACATCAAAATTTACTTGAGAGTTTATGAAGCCTTTATCTGTTCTCTGTTTCATTACAGTAACTTAGCTGCAAACTGTAAAATGTTAGTTTTCTAGATGCCATCTTGTTCACTAGCAGATGTGTTAATATTCATCCCATGACAGGTCAATACTGATCATGTGACGAGTCAATATTCAAGGTCAATCAAACAATTTCAGGGTCTACATGGAAATGTATTGTTTCATCATATGGTGAAATTGCAAAATTCTTAATGGGTAAGAACAAAAAACACTTACATAACTTCCATTGAAGACAAATGTAACATCTTGCGGGACCACAGTGTATGGTGGTAAAGCTGGTCTGATGCACAAAGAGTGGTTGTGGCTCTAAATGAAAACAATATCATGTTATTACTGCTATGTTCCGCCATTGAGTAAACCCCAAGGATTTCCTCAAGACAGTGCCTTGGAAACAACTGGGTTTAGAAACCTCCTGTGATGTCATCCATTGTTTTGGGGTGTTTCTTGTAGAATATGTAATAACTTAACATGCTTGTGGCTGTCATGAGAAACTTGTACTTGACATGCAAAGTAGACTAGATACTGGCCGAGTCTCCTTCTTTATGGGGGACAAACAACTCAATTACTTGTGTGGGCTCGAAACATCACATATCTGGTCAAAAGACTCAGACACATTTGATCGTTATTTGTCTGTATCAAAGATAGATAAACCACTCCTCCTCAGCTTGATAGGATGATAAAACCCGTTGCTAGCACTGGTCCCTGTTACCATGGATATCCAGAGTTATTACAAACACCAAAACTTCGGAGTTGTGTTTTAACTATAGCGTCAAGACAGAGGAGAAGGTTTTCAACCTTCACTTCCCCAGGGCGAGTACCTAACCAGCGTTAGAAATTGGCACTTGTCCTGTTGTCCTTGCCAAACTGCCCAAAAGTTAAGGTATCATAAGGACTTGTAGAAGAAATTTGCCATATTTAAGGGTTTTGCTATATGTTATCATTATAAGGACCAGTGGACTAAATATGTTAGTTTCTACCCCTGCTAATTATGTTGATGAAGCATCAGCCTCCATGTCTTACCATAGTCTCTATGACAATAGTGAAGTCCTTCCCATCAGGGCTGACCAGGGCAACGTAGGTCCCCCCTCCTGACAGGTGCCCCACCCCCCAGCCATGACTCAGATACCGCCAACCAACACTGGTGAACTGAGTTGTGTGTGCTGCAAGGAAAAATGGAACTCTTAATGATACCTTGCAAATATACCATTCATATTTGCTGAATAATGCATTCCACTAAGTTTTTGAAAATAAAAGTAAAATATTAAAGAGGTGATTACAATGCATTGAGAGGAAGGTATTTGTTACTTTGTAAAGCAGTTTTGTCAGCCAGAGAGGACTAACCAGATCATAGTGTCCACTCCACAGCTCCACACCTGATACGTAGGTGCTGTATATGTATTATATAATGGCACTCACCAGTCAGCCATAGAGGACTAACCAGATCATAGTGTCCACTCCACAGCTCCACACCTGATATGTAGGTGCTGTATATGTATTATATAATGGCACTCACCGGTCAGCCAGAGAGGACTAGCCAGATCATAGTGTCCACTCCATAGTTCCACACCTGATACGTAGATGCTGTATATGTATTATATAATGGCACTCACTGGTCAGCCAGGGAGGACTAGCCAGATCATAGTGTCCACTCCATAGTTCCACACCTGATACGTAGGTGCTGTATATGTATTATATAATGGCACTCACCAGTCAGCCAGAGAGGACTAGCCAGATCATAGTGTCCACTCCATAAGTCCACACCCGATATGTATGTGCTGTATATGTATTATATAATGGCACTCACCGGTCAGCCAGAGAGGACTAGCCAGATCATAGTGTCCACTCCATAGCTCCACACCTGATACGTAGGTGCTGTATATGTATTATATAATGGCACTCACCGGTCAGCCAGAGAGGACTAGCCAGATCATAGTGTCCACTCCATAAGTCCACACCCGATACGTAGGTGCTGTATATGTATTATATAATGGCACTCACCGGTCAGCCAGAGAGGACTAGCCAGATCATAGTGTCCACTCCATAAGTCCACACCCGATATGTAGGTGCTGTATATGTATTATATAATGGCACTCACCGGTCAGCCAGAGAGGACTAGCCAGATCATAGTGTCCACTCCATAAGTCCACACCCGATATGTAGGTGCTGTATATGTATTATATAATGGCACTCACCGGTCAGCCAGAGAGGACTAGCCAGATCATAGTGTCCACTCCATAAGTCCACACCCGATATGTAGGTGCTGTATATGTATTATATAATGGCACTCACCGGTCAGCCAGAGAGGACTAGCCAGATCATAGTGTCCACTCCATAGTTCCACACCCGATATGTAGGTGCTGTATATGTATTATATAATGGCACTCACCAGTCAGCCATAGAGGACTAGCCAGATCATAGTGTCCACTCCACGGCTCTATGGCAGTCATCAGACCATCTCCATAGTAGGGCAGGCCTTCATACCAGCTGGCTAACAACGCCCAGGAGATTGTGCTACAGAAATAGATACACAACTATAGTCTGATAGTCCCTGCCAAACTGCCCAATGTTATATGTTATCATTAAAAGGACTAGTTGACTAAAACTGCTAGTTTCTGTTGCTGTATCATAATCAACTACAATAGGGCCATTGCACAGACCGCCCCACTAAGATCTGTGCATGTATTGTGAAGATTGATCATAACAAACTGTTTGGATATCTGAGGGTTATACTATGAATACATACATACTAAAACATTATAAAAATATAAAAACAATTTCAACAAAAACTCTTTCACAGGAATGCTCACCTTGTCATAAATCCATTGACATAATTCTGGTTGAGGAGCTGAAAAAAATACAATTTGTAGATTAGCTCACATCACAACCAACCATCTCCCAAACACTGTCCATAACATCAGCTCACATTACAACCAACCCTCTTTCAAACAGTCCGTAACATCAGCTCACATAGCAACCAACCCTCTCCCAAACACTGTCTGTAACATCTGATCACAAAGTAACCAACCCTCTCCCAAACACTGTCTGTAACATCTGATCACATAGTAACCTACCCTCTCCCAAACACTGTCTGTAACATCTGATCACATAGTAACCTACCCTCTCCCAAACACTGTCTGTAACATCTGATCATATAGCAACCAACCCTCTCCCAAACACCGTCTGTAACATCTGATCACATAGTAACCAACTCTCTCCCAAACACTGTCTGTAACATCTGATCACATAGTAACCAACCCTCTTCCAAACACTGTCTGTAACATCTGATCACATAGTAACCTATCCTCTCCCAAACACTGTCTGTAACATCTGATCACATAGCAACCAACCCTCATCCAAACACCGTCTGTAACATCTGATCACATAGCAACCAACCCCTCTCCCAAACATTGTCTGTAACATTAGCTCACATTGCAACCAACCCTCTCCCAAACACTGTCTGTAACATTAGCTCACATTGCAACCAACCCTCTCCCAAACACTGTCTGTAACATCTGATCACATAGTAACCAACCCTCTCCCAAACATTGTCTGTAACATCTGATCACATAGTAACCTACCCTCTCCCAAACATTGTCTGTAACATCTGATCACATAGTAACCAACCCTCTCCCAAACATTGTCTGTAACATCTGATCACATAGTAACCTACCCTCTCCCAAACACTGTCTGTAACATCTGATCACATAGTAACCAACCCTCTCCCAAACATTGTCTGTAACATCTGATCACATAGTAACCTACCCTCTCCCAAACACTGTCTGTAACATCTGATCACATAGTAACCAACCCTCTCCCAAACACTGTCTGTAACATCTGATCCCATATTAACCTACCCTCTCCCAAACACTGTCTGTAACATCAGTTCACATAGCAACCAACCCTCTCCAAAACACTGTCTGTAACATCAGCTCACATAGTAACCAACCCTTTCCAAAACACTGTCTGTAACATCTGATCACATAGTAACCAACCCTCTCCCAAACACTGTCTGTAACATCAGCTCACATAGTAACCAACCCTCTCCCAAACACAGTCTGTAACATCAGCTCACATCACAACCAACCCTCTCCCAAACACTGACTGTAACATCAGCTCACATAGTAACCAACCCTCTCCAAAACACTGTCTGTAACATCTGATCACATATTAACCTACCCTCTCCAAAACACCGTCTGTAACATCAGCTCATATTGGAACCAACCCTCATCCAAAACAGTCTGTAACATCAGCTCAATCCTGCATTCAAAAGGCCACACTTTTTTCAGCTTATGTTTCACGGATTTATTCCAGATTTTCAACACTAGATCAGGCCAAATAAAAATAAATAGCAATGTCATTTATTTAATTATTTTAATGAAAGTCATTATGCCATGGATTTAAAACTGCAGCTGCCGTCTTGAATCACTGATAGTGATGTAGACATGGAATTTATATACAATATATTTTATTTGTATAAGAGGGTCCATATTACCATTGATTACTAGCGGGAGACATAATAAAAATAAATATTTTTATGTTTAATTTATGTCTTTGACCTACTGCCTTTCAGTAGAGGTGGCGTGCCCATGAAACCAAAAATAAAAAATGTGTGGCCATATGCATAAATATACAAAATGGATGCAAATGAAATATAGAGTGCATCCTTTAGGACACTAAGTGTGCATGTTCAGGAATGAATGCTGCTATTTCAAGATTTGGTACTATTTAAAATGAATTGCGTACAAAAACATTAAAAACATTTAATACACAGTTGATTGCTTCACAGTCTTCTAGCGCTAGCAGCTGTAGATTTGTTTCAGTTGGGAACTCTAGATCTATTTAAACTTGAGCATGCCAAATCACATGATCACCTGTATTATATTTCTGCTTTTTGGAGCTTGGGACCCCGGTTTTATAACCTGGGACATGTGCAACTAAAGGCACCGAGTCCCCTGAACCACCAAAAAAAATAACCCAGGAAAATGTTTCAGGTTACCCCTGTGAGTGAATGTTGTTTTATGATGACATACTAGTCTAGTGAGTGGATGTATCATGAGCAATGATCAGTGTCATCGGGGCAAGAAAACACCCAATCCTCATTAGTTGGCTCTTAAGACATTGGAATTGAGTACTGCTATGGGGACAAATGTAACATTCATGTCATATATATTCTATGATCGATAACTTGGATAATGAGAGAACTTGTCCAGCTGAAAAACAACTATCAAGTTATAAAGAAATACATAACAGCCATTGTGTCCCTCCAACAAGAAGCCTACAGAGGACCCACACTGCCCCAGAAACCAATTTGCAGCCATTGTGTCTTATCCCACCACAAGAAGGCTACAGAGGACCCACACTGCCCCAGAATCCCTGTACTATGCAGCCATTGTGTCTCCCACCACAAGACGGCTACGGAGGACCCACACTGCCACAGAAGGCAATTTGCAGCCATTGTGTCTCCCACCACAAGACGGCTACGGAGGACCCACACTGCCCCAGAATGCAATTTGCAGCCATTGTGTCTCCCATCACAAGAAGGCTACAGAGGATCCACACTGCCCCAGATATCCCTGTACTATGCAGCCATTGTGTCTCCTCCCACAAGAAGGCTACAGAGGACCAACAGTGCCCCAGAATCCCCGTACTATGCAGCCATTGTGTCTCCCACTACAAGAAGGCTACAGAGGACCCACACTGCCCCAGAATCCCGCACTATGCAGCCATTGTGTCTTCCACCAGAATATGGCTACAGAGGACCCACACTGCCCCAGAATCCCCGCACTATGCAGCCATTGTTTTCTTCCACCACAAGAGGGCTACAGAGGACCCACACTGCCCCAGAATCCCTGCACTATGCAGCCATTGTGTCTCCCACCACAAGAGGGCTACAGAGGACCCACACTGCCACAGAATCCCCGCACTATGCAGCCATTGTGTCTCCTCCTACAAGAAGGCTACAGAGGACCCACACTGCCCCAGAATCCCTGCACTATGCAGCCATTGTGTCTCCCACCACAAGAGGGCTACAGAGGACCCACACTGCCACAGAATCCCCGCACTATGCAGCCATTGTGTCTCCTCCTACAAGAAGGCTACAGAGGACCCACACTGCCCCAGAATCCCTGCACTATGCAGCCATTGTGTCTCCCACCACAAGACGGCTACAGAGGACCCACACTGCCACAGAATCACCACAAGAAATGTAGCTGATCTTCCCATACATACTCTTGCCCAGCAGCCTCCTCCAACGAAATCATCGTTAGTACTGTAGTCCTCGGATGACCACAGCTGTTTGCCCGACTCCAGGGCCTTGAGGGAGCTGGTGGTTCCGGGGTAGTGAACACTGGCAACATACGAGAGATGAGAAACAATGCTCTATTAACTAGCTAAAACATACACGCTTAATGGTATGGTTGTAACAATTCTCAGGATGAACTGTATCTGTAGTCTATGTATTAGTACAACACAGTACTTGTCTGCAGACTGAGGAGATGTTTCCATTGTATTACACAAAACATTAATATCATTTCCTTTGAATGTGTACAACATTTTTCAAGAATGTCCAACTACAGACCTTAATATTGTGATATTTTTCATATTGTGGCAATCAGAATAAAGTATATGAGATTTCAGCAAGTCTACATTGTAGTTATAAACATATATGGCATAGTTCAAGCCATTCTCAACTAAACTTCCATACATCCAAAAGTTTATGATAATGTTTTGCAGCTATTGTCAATAAAATTTTCCCATTAACCCATAACATTCATGTAATATTCATACCCAATTCCATAGATGTCTACTGATAATTCAGGATCGTTTATGATGGCATCAGATAGGGTGTCCCAACCGAAGTAATCCGCAGCTATGATTCTGGTGTTCTGCAAGCCATTACTATCCAATGTTTTCCTCAGTGTCTGAAAAAGAGGCTCCACATCAATCCCAGAACAAATAGGAGTAATGGTTGCTGGTTGCTGACAATCACGCTTACAAAATTGGTGAAAAGTTTGAAAAAGAGACAAACAATGATAATAAGGATATTATCTTACTCTAGTGCAGGTGCCTGTTTTGTAAGGATTGAATTCCCTATAATAGAGGAAGTATTGCTATAAAATATTCCCTTTCCTGAGGAGACTAAATTAAGTGCATCCAAAACATATCTATATCTATATCTATAGGGTGACTTTCAACTAATGTCCAATTACATCCCAACGGTACAGGAGAGTGATTACCTTAATGTAGGCGATGTTGTACATCCTTTCATTCCATATCTGAATACAAAACAAGAGAGGAACATAAGTTGCTAAACACTCAATATGTTCAGTCAGTTTGTCAAGATTCAGACAACCTTCATACTGAAACTACAGCTTCAGCACAGTCTTTAATCCTTTGCTGACATAGACATGCCAGCATCTACTGATCACAGATTCGCAGCTCAGGTGTCCTGATTATCATCATGATGATAATTTATCTATTAGCACCATACACATTCTCATAGTGTCTACCACCTGCATCACTGTGGGCTTTCCTCCCTCAGTAAGCTGACATATTATGATATAACAGAAATACTAGTCAAAGCTATGTTAACCTCACTCACTTATTACCCATATCACTCACTCACTCACTTATTACCCATATCACTAACTTATTACCCATACCACTCACTCACTTATTTCCTATATCACTCACTCACTTATTGCCCATATCACTCACTTATTACTCATATCACTCACTCTCTCACGTATTGCCCATATCACTCACTTAGTACCCATATCACTCACTTATTACCCATATCACTCACTCACTCACTTATTACCCATACCACTCACTCACTCATTACCCATATCACTCACTTATTACCCATATCCCTCACTTACTCACTCACTCACTTATTGCCCATATCACTCACTCACTTATCACCCATACCACTCACTCACTCACTTATTACCCATATCACTCACTTATTACCCATATCAATCACTTATTACCCATATCACTCACTCACTCAACAACAAACCCACTCACTCACCCATATCCCTATGGGTTAATTTCCACTCTCAGTCACTATATTACTCATTATTTCCTTGGATGTCTGCATCTTTTTATCTAACAAAATAAAAAAGTCAGTTGATACCTGTCAAGAACTATTTTCCTCAATGTTCCATCCCTTACAACATCTCTGAAGTCTGATAGTTTGACATCAATCTCTAATCCTTTGCTCAAAGACAAGACAAGCTGATCACAGAATCGAAACTCAGAATTGTCTTGAATATGATCATTTTCCCTGTCAGCACAATACTAGTGCTCGTATACAATACAATACTTCGGGTTTTCCTCCCACATTAAGTTGCCATGCCGTGATACAACTGACATAATACATAACTCACTTGATCATTCAAACACAACATAAATAAAATTATTAGCATACATTAAGTTAGTTAACTAAATAAATACTAAATTACTGGTCACTTACAGGTCACTTTCCATTATCAAGCAACATGTCTGAAGTCTGATAGTATGACCAGAGTTTATCCTGTAAATGTGTGCAGCTCCTCACCCCAACATAGTCGATAGTGAGATTATGCACCGTCTTTGCTCCCTTGATCCACTTGACAACATACATGGCTGTCTGTTCAGGGTTGGCGTACACGTCCCCCTTGTCCCCTCCCACCCAGCCAGGCCACCCCCAGGGCAGGCAGTACAGCTTGATGTTGGGGTTCCGCTACAATAAAACCAAAAACCATTCTGGATAAAGCATGCTTTTCAAAACTGTAGTCAAATAGTTAGTCCACCGGCAAAACTTGGCGGATAACATGTCTGACATATAACTGATATAATGAACATAAAAAAGTTAGGGGTGATGAGAAAATTTTACGTATGAAATATCAAATGTGCGCTCAGTCTTCACTACAAAAAAAAATCCCCAAAACATTTATGGTCCCTTTTTTGTTCAATATAGTTCATGTTTCAAAAGATTTCCCCACTTCTAATCAACCTATCCAGCCCTAGTGGGCTTACAGACTACTTAGGCCACCCGGTTAGTGTGTAATGTCTCAGACTTCATAGATTTTTCAAGGACAAAATCCTAATTTCAAAGACATTTATATTCATCCTAAAATAGAACAATTAGTCCTGTGAAAGTTCAGAAAATATACATTCAACTTCCTCATAATCATTTCAACAGATACTAGTCACCTGATACTTTCAGCCATATTTCTGCTGTAAATTTTCTTCGATCAGCAGAAACATGGTTCCTTATTTATGTCCGTAAGTGCAATGACATTAACGCATGATGCGACACACGAACAAAATGCTCAGTTGTGGTACTGCTAAATCTTGCAATGAATTTAGATTGGTAATTACTTCTGTAAATCGATTCAGTGGAGGACTGATTACTTCCTTTTCAAGGCTCGTTACTGCAATTCATTTTTTTTGTCATTTCAAATACTTAATTAAAGAAATGGTAAATTTAAATACTTTTCAATGAAGAGCGTTAAATACAAGCACTTTTCAAGTGTATGTGTACTGTGTCTGAGTGTGAGGTACCTTCTTCGCCTCCAACATGAGCCACCATTCATATCCTCTCTGGTAGTTCTCCTCGTCCGGTGTTCGCATGTGCGTGGACTCCGTCCCATCTGGAATTGAGAGAGTGAATGTCGTTTAATTCAACAATTCACACCGTCTGGTTCCAATGAAACAGTTAGATCCCACATTGTGACATTCCAAACCTCATCAAGTTGACAGGTATGGGGTACAGGCATTCTCCTCTGACTAAAATCCAAAAGGGATGCCAGCTGTATTATTGATACCAAAGAGGATCAGTGTTTTGCATGACGTTTGGTCTTTACATGACATGTAAGGAAAGCGTTCTGTGCCATTAATCACAATCCACATGAAGGAAACTCATTAAAATGAAAATTCAAATGCCACAGAGTCTTCTCGAATACCATTAGAACCGGTTGTGTTTTTTACTTTAACAAGGAATTTATCATTATAAAATCATTAAAAATTAAAGTCACTTTTAACTTAATTGATCATATGCATTGCCATGAAGAGAACAATGCCTTCACAGAAGTACAATGAAAATATGAATACAGTATACTACGGTTATAACAAAGGCCCCACTAAGTTTAGTCAGTTATAACCATAGTTTGTTATAAGATAAGCATATATACAACTAAAGGCTGGGACAAAAAACCAGTTTGTTTTATCCATCAGTTCGTTATAAGTGTGTTCGTAATAAACATAGTTTACTCTACATGTCAGTACTGAAATCAGGTGTAATACTTAATATTCTGCACTAAATAGTATTAGCATTTATTATTTTCCCACTAAACCGACCTACCAAAACAAATCCATGCCAAATGAAATAAAAAAATATTGAGTTACACAAATGTACTTTCATTTTTATTTCAACCAATCGGTTGACAACAGTTAGCAAGAATATGTACACCATTACAAAGGAATTTCTAGCCAAATAACACCTCATGGGGCATGGAATAACTTATGGAGTATGCTGTCAAACATTTCCTGTAGGGCAGGGACGATACACCAGCTGTGCGATCCAATATGTATCATGATACTTGCATGTGCTCGTATCTGTGGCGGAAGCCATCTTTTTCAAAGACAGAATGGCCAAATACCTGGCACACTGACAAATAATTGTTGGCAGTGTCAAGTGTGGCAATGGATAAAAATATTTGTTTTCACTACTAATTTTCACTACTAATTAGTGTTTGGAGTAACATTTAGTAAAGCAAGCATTAATGAATCGCTATTTTTTACTTTATGTGCGACTGTGATCGATAGTTGTATCGAGAAGTAAAACATCACAATCCATCAATCCATCGATGCATCGGTGTATCGTCCCAACACTAACTTCCTGTAGGTCTGCTCCCTTAGTTATTTCCTTCAGTATATGTATCAATATTGCAGTCAAACCAGAGTTATGTCTTGATCATGTTAACATTCAAGAAAGTGAAAATTGACTGACCAATTACCATATCTACTACAGCACAAGCTTATGTAGTATAGATAAAGAATGATATGTAGTATAGACAAAGGATGATATGTAGTATAGATAAAGGATAATATGTACTATAAATAAAGGATGATATGTAGTATAGATAAAGGATGATATGTAGTATAGATAAAGGATGATGTGTAGTATAGATAAAGGATGATATGTAGTATAGATAAAGGATGATATGTAGTATAGATCAGGATGTTATAAATGTTCTGTCCCGATAAAGTACTGGCATAATTCTTTATCTATTTTAGAGCAGAGGTGACTACTCAAGTTCCACTAACTATACACTGCAGATTGCACAAACGCCACCATTCACATTCGAAGCAGATTGCATGATTTTATATCAACTGTACGATTCATGCGGTCAAATGTTTTTTTGTTTAAGGCCTGTCATGCTGAAAGGTTCTTCTTTATACTGTTACTTCATCAGCAGATTAATTTGCTCCACCTGACCACAATAGTGACCACCCATTGCACATATTTACCTTGGCTCTAAGATATGTTGTCTGCATGCATTCAAAGGCCAATGTATTGCAATGAACAGAATTTATTTGAATACAAGGTTTGTTTGTAATGAGCCGTTTCTTGACCATTATGGTGCAGTAAAAAAGTTCAAATCTTCATTTTTAAAACTACAATATCCTTGTTGTCTTTTTCCAAATACACTTCAACCAGAACATGTTAAAATTGCATATGCTAGTGACTGCATATGGTCCCTGTCACATATGTCCCTGTCATATATAATCACAATCTCATACAACGTTTATTTGGTCAGAATAGTGAATTTGAAAGCCAGATTGGTTCAGGCTTTTACAAGAGCAATCAAATGCAGCAGCACACAGTTTCACAACTGGATATTGGTGCATTAGTTAAATGATGATAAACACTGATCAGTTTGAAGTACCTCCACTGTCTGATTCATCATCGAGTTCAACTTGCAGTGGCCTCTAGGATGAGGCTGTCTAGTGGGGCAGAAACTGACAGGGAAGATTCTTAGTTTAGTGGCTGTGGTACCCTATTCACTCCTACAGGGAACAACCTATTGCACATTACCTGTACTTTGAGCATCGCCACCTATCTCAACTTTCAGGATCTGAAAGGCTGCTCCAAAATTTGGCTGAAAAAAAGAAAAAGCTGACATAATCTATTTGAGTTAATATGCTGAAATGTTACCCATGGAACAGAGGAGTAAGCGGGTATGTGGTTCAAAATTAAGTATCGAAGTCAAGGGCTCATTGTCATAACCATGATAACTCTAAAGTTCAAAGAAAAACGACTTGAGTCCGGTCCGGGATTCGAACCCACACTGCCAGAGTGAGACACCTAATCGCCAGCTCACAAAGTCAGCGATCTAACGCACTCAGCCACCGAGACTTCCACAAAATGAAAGTCTGACAACTGGTTGTCTAGATCACTTACTTTGTGTACCCCTCTCACAAATGTAAATTGGCACGGCTCCCGAAAGCTATGAACACACAAGGCCATTTAGAAAGTGGTCAAATGTAACAAATGTTATATTTGGGAGAACACTTTCTTAGTTAAGTACAGATTCTCATGCTTTTTTTGGATTGAGTCCCGTCCGGGACTCGAACCCACACTGCCAGAGTGAGGCACCTAATTGCCATTACACAAAGTCAGCGATCTAACCCACTCAGCCACCGAGGCTTCCACAAAATGAAACTCCAACAACTGGTAGACTAGATCACGTACTTTGTGTACCCCTCTGGCACGGCTCCCACGGCGTTTCTTTTGGTGCCTAGTATATATCATTCTCGAACATAGATACCAGTGATTTTTCAAATACTTGCATGGAAACTCATAAAATTAGTAGTTGAGGGTTGATACACTAATGCACCGATGGATCTTCGTCCCAGCTCTAAAAAACTAGGGGTGTCATGTCATGCCTACCTCATGTTTGGATACATACTGTGATACTTTTGTCACATTACAATACTTATGATGATACTAACTTGTCCATGTTCCATGTGACCTGGCTAACACGAGGTTGTTGCTATCAACAAGTTTGTGCTTCACTCAAATGATAACGTAGACACGTGGTTATAGCCTTATGCAATCAGGTTTAAGCAAAGATTTAAAGGGGCACTGATCTAACGCCATTCCCCGGACTGGTTGTTGCCTTTGTTATTGTTTTTTCCCCCGTGAGTACCCGGATCATACGCAACGCAACTGAGCGTGACCAGAGACTGGGCTACCGTCTACAAGGACAGCTAAATAAACTTGGAGGCTGGAGGCAATATTTGTTTTACGCATTTTTGCATAAACACTGATTGGTTAACTGAGATCTATAAAGATTCGACAAAGGGCGCATGTTAAATAATTTCTTCAGCCTAAACAAACAGACAAAAAGAACGGCGGAGCTCATCGGAAGTCGTCATTTGGAAATACCCCAGATGGTTATAGTTTAATACTAAAAAAAGTATCCATGCAGTGAAAGCATTTTCGGATTTCGGATTGTGTAATACGATTACTACTCCCTTGTTGTCATACACGTTTTCTCGTATAACCCTACACTTGTGTATTTGTCGTCATTCACTTGATGCTCAGTTAATGAATTTATTACAGGTACAATTAGTGGTAGCACCACTTAGATTACCTGACAACGGTTCTCATTTGGCATTTATTGTGTCTGGGGTAATTATTCAATCTAAATCCAGGTTTGAAGTGAGGTTATGTAATATGCACGTGGCAGCCCGGCAAGAGATGAATGATCAGTTGATTTACTTTTTTTTGTAAATCAACGGATCGTTCCTAGTCATAAAAGGATTAACAGAAAATACGTTGATTGATTATTCACTGTTATCTTGCACAGTGGATATGTCAAAAGTGAATGTTTACATGTCTAGGTTTACTAAAACAAACGGAATACACTCATATCATGGCGTGAAGTGCCGATGTAAAAACAACATACAATTTGTTCAAAGGGTTAACTGATAATACGTTGATTGGTTGCTCATTGTTATCAAACTCAATGGATGTTTTAGGAACCGTCGACGTAATGAAAATAGTTGTCACGTGGCCTTTCTCAGCCGACCCTTGAGACTTGACACCCGAAACGATATATATCTTTTAGAATATTTGATAGTTACAGAGACACGTGACATCGAATAAGTTATTTTGTACAGCTGCAGACAAGTGGGATATTATTCCTTTGTGTGGATATTCACGGATACATTCCTCGAATAAGGAAGCTGCCTATTTATACACATAAATTTGGTAAGTTGTAATTATGGTATTTGCATTTTGTTTTCCTTCATTTGAACCGATTCGTTCTTGTTTTTCTACGTCTTGGTTGGGAAATTCTTCAATGCGCGATAGACGTTGTTTTCACAGGTCATTTCCTTTGTAAGCGTGTATAGATTACCGTCAATTTGTAAAAAGTGATTCTCTCAGGCAATTTTTAAAATGTGTAAATATTTCAGTCATTTTGACTAAAAAATCTGTCCAGATTGATTAAGACGATCAAAAGGGCCTACAAACATTACAACAGATTATTATGTAGGATTAGAAGCCAAACAACATAGAAATGTACTTTTCAACGTAACATTTTCAGTCTCTTGGTGATGACATTAAACATCCAAATGTTTGGAATTCGTTATCATAATAATACAGATGGAAATGTTTTTCAGTCACTTTGTAAAATAACTGAATATTTAGACGTTTAATAAATATGTTACACATTTTGACAGTTAAAAAAATATACACACTATAAAAAAAGCAATGCTCAGGTGAAATATTTTTTTTGTGTTGCAAGTCAAAATAGTGTAAACGAAAATCGCAAAATTACCAAGCAAGTGACTTATCAAAACTTCGTCACCATTACCGATGCTACCCACAAAGATGCCTACATTTCCTTATTATCTCGAAGACTGTATTTCATTTTGTTGATCAATGTGACCATACGCTCTTATTACTTCCGGTATCCATAAAAGTGACTAATGCGCTTACGAATGGCGCAACAGAGGTCGCGAGCTAGTCTAGATTTCTGCTCTACATCCGGGTACTCACTGGGAAAAAACAATAACAAAGGCAACGACCAGTCCCGGGGAATTGCGTTAGATCAGTGCCCCTTTAAGGGTTTTGCTACCAGGGTAATGCCCGGTATATGTTATCATTATAAGGACTAGTGGACTAAAACTGTTAGTGATCTGTACGATCTTTCTTCATAATGGTGAACACTTCATTGTATCTTAATGTATGGTACATATAAATGAAGACAGTTATCTCATGAATGCTGAATATGCAGGGGTCTTCACTAACCCATCATAGGTTTTCGGAGATTGTATCACATAATATATTGATGCCACGCACCTTAAACATGTAGTCCAGAATTTCATTTCTCTGTTTTTCTGGGTACCCTCTCAACAGGACTGAAGACTGAAACAAAAAATAAAAACATTTCAAAATCAAGTTCTCTTTATTTTGTGTTCTTGAAAAAATGAAAGTGAAACAAGGTCTTGTTGTAGTTTTCCGGCTTGCCTAAGACATGCAATAATTAATGCATCATGTGTAGAGCTGGCTTGCTTTGAGTTTTAAGGGCATCCAATAAACACTTAAATTGGATGAGTTTCGTGCTGCTTTAAACAGTATTCCAGTTATATCACAGTGTGTCAGCTTAATGTAGGAAGATAGCCCAAAGTGATGCAGGTCTCAGACGTTTACCACTTGTGTGAAACCAACGAGTATGGGTATGGTGCTGACACTGTTTATGGATAGCAATTTCTTTTTATTCTTTGTATTAAGAATAAAAAGAAGTTGCTATCCATAAAATTGTCATGTATTCATGTTATAATATCCCAAAATGCTATAAATGTTTTAAATTATTACATTTTTACAAAGACATGTAACATCGAACAAGTTTCTTTGTACAGTTTCATATGTATGGGATATTGGTCCTTTATGTGGCTATTGACAGATACATTCCTCAAACAAGGTAACTCTCTAATATTTTCATATAACTTTTGTTGGTTGTAATTACGATAAATTTTGCATTTCCTTTTGATCCCCTTTTCTGTAGCAGGAACATGAGACTGATCAAATTGTTCCAAATGTAAAACATATCCAGCAATTGATATCAGTTGTTCGAAAGTGATACACTTGTGGTTATTATTATTTTAAATATATAAATCAAAAGTTTCAACTAAAATAACACGATATTAGAATATATTATACCTTATAAAAGACTTGTTTCAGATCCAATTCATCTGATCATTGTATCAAAATTCTTTGAAGTTATATTTATAAGGTGTCTTTTAATTTTAAACAAATCACTGGTAGATTGGTAGAAAATGTGCTAACAGCGGATAGCTTTTTCCGGTTTAGTTTACGAGAAAATACACATGTTCATGATTATTTCTGCATATAAACAATGCAAAGCAGAACAGAAAATACAGTTTAAATATTAAATCATCTTGTCTTGTCATAATTCATCTCAAATTGCACATTTTTATTGACCAAGTTTGTTATCACCTGTTCATTTACCTGAATTCTTTGAAGGGATATTTTATTGTACATAGTATTATGTTGATGGATAGCCTCACCCCTTAAGTCGTGAATGCATTAATCAACAACAAAAACACGTCAGCTCTTTATTATTTACCTGTATGTTATGATATACAGCTTCTCATTCTTTGATCCTCTGATAGATGTTGCTTTGCATAGCGCAGCGAGAATAGTTTTGAACCCAAGTCGAACCAGTCGATATTATAGTCCATCATAAGCAAATTTTTATTCCACTAAAAAAAACCTGACCGATATTTCAAAACTATAAGACATGAAGTGTTGTTTCCCAAAGGATACATTATCAAGTATGTAGATTATTCTATGTCAATGACTTATTAGTCTGTTGCACATTCTGACAAACCATCTTCACATATTTCTGTAAAAAAAGGATGAGAAACGATCATTGTGGGTATGTAAAAAATGATAATAAATAAACAGGCCACATTTTGGGTAAGAGGAACATGGCCTCACAGGGGTAGTTACTCTCTAATCACATCTTGCTCATGTAAGCAAGGATTATATCCTACTAAGAATTTCACGGGGGAAGTATTACCCTAGAGTAGGCCTGTAGTATCTATAAGATGAAACACACTAGAGTATAGTATCTATAGGATTAAAGGGGCACTGATCTAACGCAATTCCCCGGGACTGGTTGTTGCCTTTGTTATTGTTTTTCCCCAGTGAGTACCCGGATGTATAGCATAAATCTAGACTAGTTCGCGACCTCTGCTGCGCCATTCGTAAGCGCATTAGTCACTTTTATGGGTAGTAATAAGGACGTATGGTCACATTGATCAACAAAATGAAATACTGTTTTCGAGTTAATAAGGAAATGTAGGTATCTTTGTGGGTAGCATCGGTGGTGACGAAGTTTTGATAAGTCACTTGCTTGGCAATTTTGCGATTTTCGTTTACACTATTTTGACTTGCAACACAAAGTAAATATTTCACCCGAGCATTGTTTTTTTTATAGTATGTATATTGTTTTACTGTCAAAATGTGTAACATTTTCAAATTTATTAAACGTCTAAATATTCGGTTATTTTTCAAAGTGACTGAAAAAAACCATTTCCATCTGTATTATTATGATAACGAATTCCAAACATTTTGATGTTTAATATCATCACCAAGAGACTGAAAATGTTACGTTGAAAAGTACATGTCTATGTTGTTTGGCTTCTAATCCTACATAATAATCTGTTGTGATGTTTGTAGGCCCTTTTGATCGTCTTAATCAATCTGGGCAGATTTTTTTAGTCAAAATGACTGAAATATTTGCACATTTTATAAATTGCCTGAGAGAATCACATTTAACAAACTGACGGTAATATATACACGCTTACAAAGGAAAAGACCTGTGAAAACAACGTCTATCGCGCATTGAAGAATTTCTCAACCAAGACGTAGAGAAACAAGAACGAATCGGTTCAAAAGAAGGAAAACAAAATGCAAATACTATAATTACAACCTACCAAAGTTATGTGTATAAATTTTAGGCAGCTTCCTTGTTCGTGAATGTATCCATGAATATCCACACAAAGGAACAATATCCCACTCGTCTGCAGCTGTACAAAGAAACGTATTCGATGTCACGTGTCTCTGTGACAATCAAATATTTTAAAAGATATATATCGTTTCGGGATATTATAACCCGTGTTCGTTTCTCAACTGATCACTTGGATTGTTTCAGGTGTTTTACATAGGTGTCAAGTCTCAATGGTCGGCTGGGAAAGCCCACGTGACAACTATTTTCATAACGTCCACGGTTCCTAAAACATCCATTGAGTGATAGATAACAATGATCAATCAAACAACGTATTATCAGTTAACCCTTTGAACAAAGTATGTTGTTTTTACATCGGCACTTCACGCCATGGTATGAGTGTATTCCCTTTGTTTTAGTAAACCTAGACATGTAAACACTCCCTTTTGACATGTCCACTGTGCAAGATAACAGTAATTAATCAATCAACGATTTTCTGTTAATCCTTTGATGACTAGGAACGATCCGTTGATTTACAAAAAAAAAGTAAATCAACTGATCATTCGCCTCTTGCTGGTCTGCCACGTGCATATTACATAACACACATTTCACCTCACTTCAAACCTGGATTTAGATTGAATAATTACCCCAGACACAATAAATGCCAAATGGGAACCTTTGTCAGGTAATCTAAGTGGTGCTACCACTAATTGTACCTGTAATAAATTCATTAACTGAGCATCAAGTGATTGACGACAAATACACAATCGTAGGTTATACGAGAAAACGTGGATGACAACAAGGGAGTAGTAATCGTATTATTGACGCAATCCGAATTCCGAATATGCTTTCACTGCAGGGATACTTTTTTAGTATTAACCTATAACCATCTGGGGTATTTCCAAATGACGACATCCGATGCGCTCCACCGTTCTTTTTCTCTGTTTGTTTAGGCTGAAGAAATTAATTAACATGCGCCCTTTGTCGAAATCTTTATAGATCACAGTTGACCAATCAGTGTTTATGCAAAAATGCGTAAAACAAATATTGCCTCCAGCCTCCAAGTTTATTTAGCTGTCCTTGCAGACGGTAGCCCAGTCTCTGGTCACGTTCAGTTGCGTTACGTATCATCCGGGTACTCACGGGGGAAAAAACAATAACAAAGGCAACAACCAGTCCGGGGAAATGCGTTAGATCAGTGCCCCTTTAAACACACTGGTATGGGTTCAAATTCACTAGGTAGAATCATTCTGACACTATCCCCGGGATGGATAAAAAATAGGGTAGGATAATATTTTCTCTTACACTTACACCACCAGTCATGTTGCTGGAGACAAATGGAAATTTGACATTTTCATGATTTCATAAACTTTTGAAAGGACATTTTTCTGTATCATTTAGACATATATACCAAAAATTTGGGATGAAAATCAGTCAATGTCCTTGAAAATGAACCGATATGGGAAACAATCCAACCTGCTCTCTGATAACGACACCACCTACTGTTTAACCTTAGACGTCGATAGATATAGGTGCTGATATTAGAATAAAGCAAGGATGGTGCGGTATGTGACCCACTCATAACACAAGATCTAGGCTACGACTAGTGAGGGTAACAAACCAAATGGAATAAGCACGCTCTTAATCATATACGGTACAAGTGTAGCCTGTACATTATCACAAGGTATACGAGTAAAATATCTAAGAAATAATCAAGCTCTAGATCATGAGACAAGGGCCTGTTTGTCCACAATGATTGACAATCATGACATTGAAACATACCGCTCCTGCACTCAGTCCACCAATGCCGTCGAAAAGACGACCATGACCGTATTTGTCCGTGAAGTAGTAGGTTTCTGGAGATGACAAACTTAATTTTGTTTGCAACAAAATAAGAATAACACCAAGCAGCCTGTGCATGATGAGTTGTCACGACAAAATAACACTAAACATTGGAATTTCGTCTGCTGATCTCAGTCATGTGAATCGGACAAGGCAGAGCTATAGGTAGTTTCCTACTTCCGGTACGAGTTTCGTATCTGAAGTGCGTTTTGGCGATCTAACCCAAACAGTGTTTAAAACGTAATTGTATTCATATGAATTTCGTCTGTTCTTCCTCAGTCATGTGAATCGGACAAAGCAGAGCCAAAGGTAACTTCATACTTCTGGTAAATGTTTCGCACCAGAAGGGCGTTTTGGCGATCTAACCAAATCATTGATTAAAACGTAAAATTGTAGGCCACCTTCTAATTATAGCCATACAACGTAAAATTGTAGGCCAGCTTTTTCTTATAGCCATTGATGCTAAAACTGAAACTAAGGGGCTATTGCCGTATTGAAGTTGGCGTAATATGTTTGATCTTCGACGGATGATTTAGTATAATGCGACACTGATTGATAACCATGGGGATTATAATACTTGTAAAGGGAACTGTAATAACAAGGAGGATTTTCACCTGACACGTAAAGGGGACAAAGCGGTACAACTAGTTGCCGTAGTTGGCACGACTTGTTGTATGTTATTAGTTGTAAAAAACTGCAGTTGCATGCAAAGTACGCTTATCTTATTCTGTGTCGTTGTAACCGACGGCAGTCGCCTCTCGATTATTGGAGGGCGGCGGTAACAGACAGGACAGTGCTGGGGTGTTAAACACTTTAAACACGCACTCACTCACTCACTCACTCCGTAGTCTGTCCAGTGTAGCATTAAACTGCCTCTTGCAGATATGCATATACACCCAAAAGGCAAAAGAAAACACGAAGACCGTTACTATGTCATAATTGTAAAGCATCTATGTTATATGAGTATATTGCTTTCACACCTTGATAAACACATATTTCAGAATATTTAACCAATTTTCAACAGGTTCACTGACAGAGGTATCTTTATGAAAAGGCAAGTGTTGAAAAAGCAACTTCCGTCCCAAAGGAATGAGACAAAATAATACCTTGTGTTACTTCGGATCACAAAACATAAACGTGCAGATGCTTTTAAGATTCAAGTCAACAGACACATAACAGTATATATTATATGTCAACTGTCACATGGCCAGTATCGAACAAGGTTCAACAGTCACTGGTCCGGATCGAATATGACGGCGATACCCACAGTCACTAAATGTCATGGAACTGCGTGACAGGAGTATATACAGTTTACTGTTTGTCTTGTACGTGTGCAAGGCAGTAAGGAAGCCTGTCAATGCCTAGATGAACTGATACCGCACTACAGAACCGCAACTTTTTGGTACAGCGAAATGGCAGGACGTGTTGAAAGTTCTTCACACACTGTTTGTGTCCCCCGTGTTGACGCCTAACGGATACCACGCTGCTTCTGATGGTGATGTTGGAGACTTAACGAGCGCTCGGAAGGGACAACATGGGACGGAGAAAACGCAACACCTGTGGAAAAGCAGATGTCAGTTGTGAAAGCTGGTTGATAACGTTATCAGAGTCCCTGCATGCTGAGATGAGCGACTTGCGCATTAGCGAATGTGACTAACGGTATGGTATACGTAGACGCTAACCTCACAAAATAATACAGTGTTACATAAAACTGTAAATGAGCCACCTGTTGAGTGTTACGAGAGACGATATACTTATTTACATGCAATATATTCATCACACTAGCCAAGTAAAATGCAACAGTAGAAAGCTTAAGAAGCTAAAAAACCCAAATAATTGGTTAAAAAATGGTATCAGTCAGGCGGTAAATATGACCAGTACCACCAGGCAGTGCTTGGCAGACTATGTATCAGCATGCGGCCTAATGTCTATAAGACACAAGAGGAAGTGCTAGCTCGCGGCAAATCATTCTTAGTTTAATTTGAAGCATTGAAATTCTGACATCTGCATAACTCCAACAGAAGCTCTCGTAAAATCCCCAACATCACCACATGAATTTTAAATGTCTCTTTAACAACCTGGTATGGTATTCCTTAAGGAATAAGAGTAGTACTAGTATCACGGTATCTGTGACACAACGACCTACATTATTTTAACAATGACCAGTATTATGGGATACATAATGTTGCCATCAACGAGGCAAAAGGCTAGCAGTGCATCAACGATTGACCAAATGTGCACCTGGACTTAATTGTGAGTGAGTATGGCTTTACGCCGCTTTTAGCAATATTCCAGCAATATCACGGTGGGGAACACCAGAAATGGGCTTCACACAGTGTACCCATGTGGGGAATCGAACTCGGGAATTTCTCAGAAATATGAAATATCAACGCCAAAGAATATGTCCCGATTATCCGATGCAACACATTCCATTTGGTGTAAAATTATATGTTCGCTGAAAATCAGTGATAAATGTTTTCGCGAATATCCCATCCAACTAACATCGTGTGGTATTATTTTGCCAAACGTTGAAGCACCCGTGCTCAATCTGAAGGTTGAGACAGGTGATTACACACAAAGCACAGGTGCCTGGTAATACCAGATACAGGGATTACCTTCCTAGACAGCACCTGGTACGGTGAGAGCTAACGGCGAGTCATTATGATCAAGCCTATGCTATCTCCTAAAGTGTACTGGAAGAGTGACACAGATACCACGATACAAATAGCTATAGCACGTTATATGTGATTGTTATCATGATGAATTAGTCTATTTCCATCTACCGAGCTACTCGAGATGGTCTGGTATGAACTGCTTGTCTCGAACTGCGGATAATTCGATATAAATATAGTCTTACTTTTAACATGACACTCGTGACGTATCAACATGATTTCATTCAATTCTGTTGACAACATACAACAAATGAAAACTATGGGAGGGGTTATAACGGTGTCGTATGTAAGAAACAAGGAAGGCTTGATTGTTTTTAATTAAATGAAATCCTGACAATTCATTCATCAAACGGTAAATAGAATACAGTCCAGCATAACAAAATGGTGTCAAGAAATGAAATTTATTTATTTCAATTCTATACTCGTAGTAAGCATTAATCCGACATTACAGAATCGGAATGTCACGAGGACGTTTCTTGTTAAATTAGTTCTTCGATATATACAGGGATGGTATACTGTTTGTACATACAATGTATTTCCCCCTTACAGAGGAACCCCAACATCAAGCTGTATGGTCTGCCCTGGGGTGGCCGGCTGGGTGGAAGGGGCAATCTGAAAATACGAGGCCTTTTAGATTGTTTGGAATTTCTTTTCAGATATGTCACAAACATCCGTATAACACAACCTACATAAAGGTACAATTAACAATATGTAACATAAACCACAGACATGGATTGGTTGGTTTGTTGTTTAACGCCGCATTCAGCAATATTCCAGCTATATGACGGCGGTCTGTAAATAATCGAGTCTGGACCAGACAATCCAGTGATTGGGATCGATGACATGCATCAACCAAGTCAGCGAGCCTGACCACCTGATCCCGTTAGTCGCCTTTTACGACAAGCATAGTCACCCTTTACGGCAAGCATGGGTTGCTGAAGACCTAATCTACCCCGGAATCTTCACGGGTCCACAGACATGGAAACATGGTTATCTGCACATAATGGTTTTCTGATTGCACTGGTTCTTTACCATCAGGTGAAATGAGCTCTTTAGGGCAACTACAATACATGTAGCTTTATGAACTGCAGTGGAGTGTACACTAACCAGTGGAGTGTACACTAACCACTGAATCTGGTCGAGTTGTACACCTTCATGTTTGATCCAGGCGGACTTCTTTGTGTTCTTTCCATGATTTGAGCTTCAAATGGGCCAGAGAAAAAGTATTGAATTACCAGAAGTATTACTTGTTTTCAGGCCTCTGTCAACATATATATATCGAAGGTCGTAGTTACACCATCAGCTAAGTCAAAGAGACAGACTACCCGATCGCCTATCTGACATGACCGCCTCTGTGGTCTAGTGGTAGAGAGCGAAAGGAGCGAAAGGAGCGAAAGGCGCGTCATACTGAAAGACGGTCAACGATGGTACTTGTTGTTAACCTGCCTGGCGCTCTGCATTGTATTTAAGAGGCTAAAACAAGGACTGATCGGCTCGGAGTCAGTATACTCTGTCTGAGTGGGGTATTTATGTTAAACTGCGGCATGGTATCTCAGTGAGCTAGCACTATAAAATCGACATCAGTCCGTTATCTGACATCGGGATATGTACCTATACATTTTTACATGTATATATGGATGTATTTACAAAAGTCAAATGACAAAACACCTTCAATTCTATTTGACTGCGTAGCTGCAAACATGCAATCTATAACTGCTCACACTGATTGTTCATCATGGAATTCAGGATCCAAAGAAGCAACAAACTAACCGAGGATACATGAGAGTATAAACCTGCTTGAATTCATTTGTCACGAGAAACTTTACTCCAAGGAAACACATTTCATTTAGAATCCAGAAACGTTAACCCATTTCAAGTCTATATGCTGAACAATTCCTAATTTGTTATCAATGCTGTATGCACAAAACGTACTTCGTGATGCGGATGAGTGGGTGGGGTTTCCTTCTTATAATTTGGAGGAAAACCTAAAGCATCGCATGTTGTTTACCATTTGTTGGAACTAACGAGCATGGGAATGGTAAACTAAAAATAATACGAATTTAATATTCAAACCCACGGCAGCCAAATGAAAGGAGCGCAAATCTGCACACTGAATTGATCATTCAGAGGTTTCACAATAACCACCTCTGATTGAAACAGCTGATTTGACAACAGTATTACAGCGTAAGCATACATTGATAGAAAAATGTCTTTTCTATAATTGTTGGTAGGCATTTTGAAATACAGATTTTGAAAATTATAGGTTACAAGTTGCCGAGCCCCGGTTACTATACGATTGTGTGGTAAAGTATATGTGGCAATACAGTTTGTGGCAGAAACATATTAGAAATCAACCAAGAGCGTCTGTGTGTTTTAGGGTCTGAAAGTTTGAAAGTTTGAAATTTGGCGCTTTTTCATTGCCGAGGCATTATATGTTTTGCATTCAATGAGAGCGGAGATGTCATTATAGTGAAGATGTCATTATGCGGTGTAAAACTAAACCTTTCCAGGTTGTTCATTTCCAGGTCACGTTGAATGACAACGTAGTTGCCCTGCTATATGAGTAAATTATGATGATGTACATAACCCATGCATGTTGGGCTCAAAATTCAATTTATGGCGGTTAAATCTAAATGTAGTTCACTACTTCATTGACAACACTCATTAAGCTAATCTTATGCTATTTCGGTTGTGAGATTTGGCCTTTGACATAGCATTGATAAAACTATGTGTGTGTCAGTGTGTCCTTGGCCTATCATGCATGCAGTGTGTGTATGTGATAAACGTGACAACGACCTTCTGTGGGGGTTGTTGATAAGACAGATAAAGGAGTACTATGTGTAAATATGAAACGAGTTCGCTTGGTGAACGTTTTCCCACAATGTTAAGTCTAAGTTACAATGAGGATACGGTTTAGTTGGATAAGAGATGGAGAGACCTTGTTTTGAGCAATAGTTCAGGTATATCCCGACATGCCTGCTAAAGATGGGAGGAGCACAAGTGACTCATGTAGACGTGTACCACTACTGTGACCTCCTTAAAACGAAGGGACATAATCAGTGTACAGCATGGAATCAGGAAGGGATGCCTCTGTTTTGTTCTCCTTGTCATCTGTGGTCCATGAACCCGTAGAGCAGATAGGGGCGTCTGGACAGCAACCTAACATGATCAGTATCAGCTGACAACGTCTTGTGATTTTCTTACCTAGATTGATAAATAGGCCGCACAGATATTGAATGGTTTCATTTGTATTGTGTCAATGTTATTGTTGTTGCACCATCAAACCGGAGAGTGGACAGAGGCGCAGCAACTAGCATTATCAATACTACCTGACCACGTCTTGTGATCTTCTTACGTACACTGATAATGAAGATTGATAAACAGGTTGCCCAGATATTGTGAGGTATCTATAAAGAAGGTTTGATCCCTGAAGCGATCAGTTCATGTTCAACAATGATGCTGAATATTTTTGTCATCCTTGTGTGTGTTTCCCCTGCCTTGTCTGAGAGGGACCTGTACTATCTGGACGATACAAGTGGACTAGGCAGGCTTTTTGATGGTATTGGAGGAATCAGTGGCGGGGGAGTAAGTCCTGTTATATGTAGTTAATGTGTGAACACTCTGATTTTGCACTATTTGAAAATGCATTTCCCTCAATGACAATGTTCCATAAATCGTTAAAGTGTGAGTAAGAATCTATTCTGTTCATTTAGTCGAATGCTAAAAATCATATTTTCGTTTCTTGACAATGATTGAAACATGCATGTGTATGAAGTCCTGTATATATTCAGGTATACATTTTCATATTTGTTTTTAATAGTCATTTGATTACAGTGTATACATTTGATATAGATGACGGCATACATGTGAGACTACCATGATCATTTTAGCAATTTTCTAAATATTTACTTAAGTAAGGCAATCTACACCCAACTAAGGTTGATCTTATTGCAAAAGATGTTTTGAAGTTGAATACATACTGGTACTTATTTGTGTACAAATTCGACTGTTTTCTTTGCAGGCCACATCTAAACTTCTAGTTAATTACCCAGAGAAACAAAGAAATGAAATCCTCGACTATGTATTCAAAGTAAGTGTTTTTGTAATTGGTTTTAAGGTTTTTATGTTTGAACTTTTTTAACGCATTTTTTGGACGTTTATGGAAGGTTAGCAACGACATAGTATTTGATGTTATCATATGCACGTATCAAACTCACTTGTCTTTACATCCTCGGGATTACTTTGTCAAAAACATTTATATAGAAAACTTTTCAAACGTGATGACATATGGTGTTCTTCAGCCTAATTTCGGAGCGTCGCTGCACATTCTGAAGGTTGAAATTGGCGGAGACACACAGAGTACAGGTAAGTGCAAATACAAGACACAGGTGTACCTTCCGAGAAGGTATCGTCGCATTAAGGGTGAACATTGTGTAGTCATGATCTCATAACATGTGCATGAAGTATGACACACAACCGATCATACAAATACACACACAAACTTCAGATACGATTGCCATCTTTGTGACTTTGTGGCCGACATGGTCCTCATACAACCTTGGCATAATATGTGCATTATCTAACTACGGATAAATCTATGTTTATCATTCAACCGCAGCAAGACATTTATGATGTTTCTACAGTAATTGTTGACTCAATATTTTTGTTAGGGATCACTCGATATATATTTCACTTTTAACATGACAGTCATGACGTTTGAACTTAACTTGGTTCAATTCTTTTGACAACATGCAACAGATGGCTCTGAATCTACTCATATGCGAACACCAGACGATGAGAATTACCAGAGGGGTTATGAATGGTGGCTGATGCAAGAAGCAAAGAAGGTTTGATTGCTTTTAATCAAATGAAAATCTTATAATCAATTCATGAAATGGTAAATTGAAAATAAAATATAATCCAAGATAACATGTTTGTTGTCATAAAAATGAGACATAACTATCAATGAGCGCTTAACCCAACAAAAACGCTTCATTTAAATACTGGTTCATTTTAATATTGTTTAACAATTATATTTATAGATACATTTATATACACTTCTCCATTACAGCGGAACCCCAACATTAAACTGTATGGCCTGCCCTGGGGGTGGCCTGGCTGGGTGGGAGGGGACACGGGGGACGTGTACGCCAACCCTGAACAGACAGCCATGTACATTGTCAAGTGGGTCATAGGAGCAAAGACCCACTACAATCTCACCATTGACTATGTTGGGGCAAGTGTATTACTTTTGTCAAATGCGAATCTTGATCTATTACTTACGAATCTAAACATTTAGAAAACATACCAACTGCTACACGTATTGCATGTTTTAGTCAGGGACAACATTATGCCATTTTTCCATGACCCGATTATGTGTTCACAGAAATTGGATTGACTCTTAATAGTCGGTCCCAAAGTCCTAAATGATGTGCTTTGATGTAGTAATACATTACATTACACCTTGTTGAATTGCTTATGTGGCTATTACAGCATATGAAACACAATGGAAATCTTTCATCTATTTATTATAAGTTTTATATTCTCATGACGTGTCTGCCAAATTGAGGTAAGACTAATCCATTTTACCATTTGGGTAGCAAGCGTTGGATAGTGTCAGAACTCAACAATGGCATTTGTGATAGCAAGTGGCAGGTATCTGAAAAATAGAGTTTCTGACAAATGGGGTGAGACCTACACCAACATATTGCCTTCTAACAACTACCCTAGGCTTAGAAACATGCTGAGAGGACGATAAGTAAAAGACCTTGTAGGTAGTTAGCAGTCTTATATTGCTTTTTGAGGGTTTTTAATGACATCTTGAATATTAGAGAGTTTTCTGATTTTTTAGTTTTCTTTTCAGATATGGAACGAGAGTCCATATAACACAACCTACATAAAGGTACAGTTACTGTCCATATAGGCGTAATAGAAGTCAGTTACAGTATATATCTAAGTAACCTACACCATCGAGGCTGTAGTGCAGTGTACATTTAATACATAACCAGGGGGCACGGGTGGCCCAGTCGTCTAAGGCGCCGCGATTCGCTGTGCAGAGTTGCGTCCCTTGGGCACGCCAGAAACCTATGATTTTGGGTTCGAATCCCATACCCGTGCTCGTGGGTTTCACCGAAGTGGTAAACGTCTAAGACCTGCATCGGGCATTCCTCCCACATTAAGCTGACACGCCTTGATATAACTGGAATACTGTTAAAAGCGGCGTTAAATCTCACTCACTCACTCACTCACTAATCCATAACCAACCTCACGAGCTGAAAACTAAACTCACGGATCTGCAAAATCAGTGCAGTACATAACAATTACGGGGATGGACGGTTTGCTCGTGGAACAGTTGTTTATGTATGTTCGCCTGCTGCAGACGACTGTAAACATGATTCTGCAGGAAATTAATGCTGGTATCTAAGCAGTCGAATCCTGTAGTAATCCTTTACAATCAATTCACAAATGATGCTTACAGCTTGGGGTGAAAAAGGAAAGTAATGCTTGTGTCGAAGCAGTCGAATAAACTCACCCATGTGAACACCTACTGTACATGTGTCGAAGTGGCGTTTTCACGAATACACTGAAACCCTGTGAATCTGGACGCTACTGTTCCTCGTGACATCGTCCGGATTGACGAATTTGCGGATTTATTAATCATTGATACATTGTAATGTCTCTTTCCATAAAAAAGACACATCTAGAAATAAAACCTTTCCTGATTAAAGGGGTTCTGACTAACGAGGTTTCAGTGTATAAGCACTGCAACACCCAATCCCCACTGTTAACCCTTGTTCAATCGAAGTCGAAGACGGTGTTCATACAAATTTGTTCCTGGTACTTTAGTGTACAGTAACCATGGCCTCTTGTTCTAGATCTGGTTGTACAGTCTCAAGTTTGTTCAGGGGGTCGACTTGTTCCTTTGAGTGAATGATCGAGCGGCATTTTACATCGTACCCATGTGGGGAATCGAACCCGGGCCTTCAGCGTGACGAGCGACGACGCTTTAACCGCTTGGCTACCCTTTTGCAAGCTTCTATGCATTATGGTGTACATGTGGCAATTGATTAAGTTGTAAATGTACTTTTAGTGTCATGTGCCTATATTTCACACGATGTAACCTATTCTGGTCAGGCCCTGAGGAAGATGCTGGACACACACGGATGCAGCTTCACCAGGATAGTGGCAGCGGACTATTTCCACTGGGATAACATTGCCGGTGATGTCCTGGCCGACCCGGTCCTGGCTGATGCTATATACGCTATTGGGTAACTACATATTGAATAATAACTATTATGGGCTGTGACAGATACATATTAGCTATCCCGGACCTTGAATAATATTGAATAATAACTGACACATACTGTGATGGAGACATACCAGATGACCCGGTCCTGGGTGATGCTATATGGTTGACTTACAGTTATTTAGAAATTTGACCGATAGTGAAATATCAAAGCTTAGGGATATTGCCAAGACTGATCACTTTACTTGCGGAAAGGCGTTACTGTAATCAATTGACAAGGATATACTTGGTGGGGAGATTCAGATGATTGGCGGCCATGATCACATGTGGTACATCAGAAGGAGCCTGTTGTGTAGAACGTGGTATACCTGTTCAGCATGTCCATGGTTCTCAGCCTCTGGCGCCTTCTACCTTTAATGCAGGTCGTTATTTCTGGCCTCCCTCAAAGATCATTTGACAAAACAGTTTTCGTAGCAAAACCATTTCTAAAATACTTTACAGATACTAAAGAATGCATCATGCCGATATATTTGGAATTTGTGTTTCAGGGTTCACTACCCCGAAGAAAACAGCTCTCTGTATGCTGTTGATACTGGGAAGCAACTGTGGGCTTCAGAAGATCATGCCGTAAAATCAAACATGGTAGTGTACCTTCTACGTGACTGTGTATGGAGTATTTCTATATGCGACCCGTGAGGATTCCGGGTGAGTCCCCAACAACCTATGTTTTGTCCTAAGAGGCGACTGAATGGATCGTTGGTCAGACTCGTTGACTTGGTTCATTGCATGTCTTCGTAACCCAGCTGCGTAGATTTTTATTAGTGTCACCACTGACTGGTGTCACGTTAATACTAAACGTTATTATTGATAGGTATTTCCACTGGTCAGTGTCACTATTGATCAGTCGTAGTCTCTTTTAATTAGTGTCACCATTGATTATTGTTGTCATTTATCAATGTAGCCTTCGAACGGTGATACAGATGACATTCAATTTCCCGTGTTGATGTTTGTCATTTGGATGAAGCCTTCTCATGGCACTGTGTCGCTATGCTGTTCATCTGGAATGCTTACATTGGACAACCAAACAACTGTAGTTTTCCAGGACTGAATATATACCAAGGGTACTTATGCTGTTATGTCTAACAACAATGTGTGACCTGGCTGATTACAAACAACATTGCTCATGTTATCGACCATCGGGCCATCCTTAATTTAATACACATACTGCTTACCTTGGGAACTTAATATGGCGAATAGAACCTGAATGCAATTACCCTCATCTATTACAGCGATGGAACAGAAATTATGTCAATGGATATATGTCAGGGTAAGTTCTTTCCATCTTCTATCATGATTCAAATTGGACATAACAGCAAGTAAGCCCATCAACTAATGATTGTTAACTCACCCCAGCCTCTCAGTGGAAGAACATAATGTTGTAAAATGTTCATGTTTGTCTGCTGGGTATTTATGTATTGAAGACAATATTTACCACATCACTATTTTTCGAGACTTTTCAAAGTCTTACTTTCAAATTAGAGATTATATCTTTCATTTCTCGTTTACGGATCCATCGCTCATAAATGTATTATGAAAAATACTGAATCCTGAAAATCCATCATCGTAATTTTAAATCCGTGTTGTTTTCATTGTGTGTACTATCCCTCCATCGTCAATAAAGACATATCATTAAACTATTAGTTACTAACCACTAAAACAACAAAGTAACTTAAGATTATGAACTCTCAGCCTGTCAAATTAAATACATCATACTTTCCGAATATTTTATTCCGTGACTGACTGTATTCGCTGATAAAAATGAATTATATGGCTCAACTGCCACAACTTTCAGAACCGTCATATGGGCGATCATCAGCGCATGGTATCCAGGACTCCCCTGGATAGGCTCAGGCCTTCTTAATGCTGAGCAACCGTGGTCGGGGTACTATGAAATTCCCCAGTATGTCTGGCTAGCAGGTAAAATGAATTTTCGTATACAAACATTAATGATGTATATATGTAAGTACTTAACTAGATTATAAAAAAACATATAGATCCAGATATGTTTGAAAACCTTTGTGCATAGGTGTTTGGATTGAAAGTACAAAGAACGTCCTTATATTACTGTCTCTGTATGCCGTCACAGCCCACACCGCTCAGTTCACCGAACCTGGCTGGCAGTACTTGAGACATGGTGCAGGGGTGGGCAGGCTGGCCGGAGGGGGGACATTCGTGTCTCTTGTCAGCCCTGATGGGGAGGACTTCACCATCATTCTGGAGACTGTGGTAAGTACACTGACACAGCGCTAACAAATAATACCTACTCTAACTAATATTAGTAGCATATGTACACGTTTCGCATGGCAGATACACACTGTTTTAATGATCATACGTGAAGCAAGCACGTGAATTAAAAGTGTTGTCACGATGTATGTCAAACTTAAAGATTAGAAATCAGAGACACCTAAAAATCGTTTTACCTCTTAGCATATAACATGTGACATTTGTCCTCTACAGCAACAAAACTACACAGGGCCGGAATCAGTGGTGAAGCCTCAAAATGTCACCCTGCAGTTGAAAGGAACATTGGTAAGTGTTATCATTATTAATAGTTGTGCCACATTTTTTAATCAAACTATGTCATATAAGGATATATTGCTGACGTAGTCCTCGGTTTAGAAGTGTTTCAATTAGTCGGTCAGATACTAAGGCTCTGTAGCTCACAAAATGGATGTTTGATTTTTGTTCCTTTGTTGTCACGCGTGGTTATCATGTAAATATCAAACACGACTATATTTCTTGTAGCGCAACGTGACCAGATTCAACGTTTGGTTTTCTCAACTGACTGATCCGACGGGAGCATCTGTTCTGTTTGAGCAAAGACCCCCACTAAAGGTGCGAAGGCCATTTTGTACACATTTGGCAATTAACGTGGAATACACACGAGGGGTAGTGGTGGGGAGGGGGTATTGTTATCTATTGTAAACCTGAGATTAATGTACATCATAAAATTACATTCGGAGACCCAAAATACTTATTTCCAAATCCTGTTAAACACTGACACATTTCTATGTTTTATATACCATATTGTCGAAAATCGTAAACTATACTCTTCATTTCAATCCATATTGTTTTGAGTTTGTTCCAGGTTGTTGACGGAGTACTAAATCTAGACCTCCAACCAGATCAAGTGTACACGTTCACGACCTTGAACACAGGTCATAAAGGGTCATTTCCGGATGCGCCTCCTCCAGCTAAACCCTTTCCGTTGCCCTACACTGATGATTTTGAAAGTAAGTGTCAATGTCAACGGACATCTTCATATGATGATTGAATTTTGATGTAATTTTCTGTAACAACACGCGTGATCGAGTTTTAGGTGAAAAGCAAACCGGCAAATATTATTGACGAGAATGTCTTTGACCAGGTTACGAGGATTTCCAAGAACCCTTCATGATAGCCCAGCAGACCGGAACCTATGAAGTGGTCAGTGGGCAAGGCGACCATGGCAAGGTCATCAGGCAGATGACCGTACAACATCCGGTCAAGTGGGTGTGGTGTCATGCAGAGGATTTAGGGTTATCCGCAGCCGTATTTGGTAACTATCATTGGTGAGTCATGACACGTGTTTTATTTGTTATGTGCTAACATACAATCTTTATATCTGCTCCTTTGAAGAATCAAATTAAATTTGGGAAATGAGTGAGTGACTTGGTGTTAACACCGCTTATATCAGTTATATCAAGGCGTGTCAGCATTATGTGAGAAGAAACAGCTGATGCAGGTCTCAGACGTTTACACTTTGGTGAAACCCACAAGTACGGGTATTGTGCTGACAAACCTAGAAGCATAATTTGAGAAATTGGGAATGAACAGATATAGCTATATGTCAAGACATTGAGGAATAACGTTAAGTTTAGATGAACTATATGTGTTAATTTTGCTTTCCATGTCATACCTATTCCACCTTTAGCTGCATTAATAATGAGAAAGAAAGTTGTAGAATATATACTGATGGCAAATTTATAAAATGAAACAGTGTGGTGCTTTAAGTACAGTATTAATATATTTTCAAGGGGAGGATAGCTTCAGTGCAATCTATTTGAACTATTTATTATATTTCATCCTTGATTATCTGGTTTCTTTATTGCCGCCGTCCCATGGCAGGGGAACTTCAGTGCGGCGTCAGGCAACAAACAAACACGTACTTCATTTGGGAAATAACGCGAGTGGCAGGTGCGATTGTAGGGCAGGACATTCTTATCCTTTTCGCGAACAGCCGATGTCATCACTGATTTGTGTGACCCATTCATACAACTTATACCGCCATTTTGCCATTTACGCCTTAAGGAGTCAGTTTCGTTGGATACTTGAGAATGGTATTCCCTGGCGCTCACGTTTTATATTTCACTTGCCCATAAGTTCTATATTTTGTTTGTTTGTAGGAGCGACATTTACATCGAGGCTGACATAGGCATAGAAAAGGACCTGTCCCAGAGTGCGGCGAAAGAAGCTTTTCTTGGAACCAGGATCAGTGTAGGAGGGTGTAGTTTGCCAGACAGCCTTGGTGTCTTCTTCTTCATCAACCCTGGAGCAGGAACATATCAAGTGACAACAAACCTTGGTAGGTGACTCCCTGGAAATGTTAGGGCTGATCCTGCGTCAAGATGAACATCTTAAAACGATTTGATTGATGAAACAAAATTGACAAATCCATATGGCCACAGGAGCAAGGGAACTTACGGTCAGAAATCTTTGACGGTATAGTTGGGATATACAGTTGGGTTTACACCAATGCATGTGGGAGTATTCGGTCAGAGATAGTGAGTGTTGGCTACATATCTTTTGCCGAAGAATACTTTAATTTGTTAGAGAAAATACATTGCAAACTTCCGTTTCAGAGAGGAATCAGACACTGCTAACAGGGAGAACAAATACTTTCAGTGGCACAAAATGGAACAATGTTGGCTTACTTGTAAAGGTGAGACAGAAAAAACAACAACTTGAAATTAAAATGAAACAAAGAGACCAATGATAGTTTCACATTTTGATGTTTCAACAAAACAATGAATATTGTTGTCATCTTACAATAGATCATGTGACATATTTTGTTACCAAACTGGAACATTAAAAAAGGATAATAATTGATGTCTCATCTTGTTGCAACATACATTTGTTATCATTACTCATTTTGTCAAGCATGATATTCGACAGAATTGGATACATAATTACCTAATTACATAATTATATTGAAATGTCAACGTTTCATAGTGAGCAACTCATCTTTCCAGGGTTCCACGGTGATCGGGACATTGAATGGTCAAGAGCTGTTCAACGTCTCCTCCATACCAAGCGCTGTGCAGATTGGCTTCACTGGACTCGGCACTGGTTCGTTCGGATATGCTGACTACGACAACTTGAAAATTTTACCCCCAAGAGACGGATGGGACTTAATCAAACGGCTAAATCATAAAAAATATAGCAGCAACTAACATAGCCGTTCTCAGTGTGTTATTTATGAAGGCAAAGTGACTCGCTCGAGTTACTGAAAGTGTTATAAACGAACAAGTTATGTGTATATATACCAGTCTTGTTTCATTACTTGAAAGTACCTGAGAGTACATAGTATTTTTTAAAGGCAACATTGCAAAGATGTGTACTCATGGGAGCAGATTTACTTATTGCATTTAAATATGATACCATCAAACGACTGAAATATATATGTTATGAAAGTATAGGTCTTTTTTTATCAGAGCTATGTTTGTTTGTTTGTTTGTTTGTTTGTTGTTTAACGCGGCACTCAGCCATATTCCAGCAATAAGACGGCGGTCTGTATATAATCGAGTCTGGACCAGACAATCCAGTGATTGACATCATAAGCATCGATCTACGCAATTGGGATCGATGACATGCAACATCCATGTCAGCGAACCTGATCCCCCGATCCCGTTAGTCGCCTTTTACGACAAGCATAGTCGCCTTTTACGGCAAGCATGGGTTGATGAAGACCTATTCCACCCGGATCTTTACGGGTTATCCAATCTAAGTCCTGTGTGAAAAAAATTCAATACATGAGAAAAATCACATGAAAGACAAATTGAATTTGATTTATTTTGAAATGTTGACTTGAACACATCATGGTTAAACGAAGGAAGGAACGAACGATCGAATGTGTTTTATCAGATATTGTTGATGCACGGTCTACAGGCTAATCTATCGGTGTGACTGTGGTGTCTGAGAACTGTGTCACATAGAGAATCTCACCCGAGTGTCTTTTGATATCAAATATATCAACACGAGTTGATAAAAGTGGAAAAATCCGAGGCTTGCCGAGGAATTTTGCCACTTTTATCAACGAGTGTTGATATATTTGATATCAAAAGACACGAGGGTGAGATTTTATTTATCATCCAACATCATTCTTTCAACTTTTTCAATTTGTAGACAGTAATTAGCAGTGTCTTCAGTGTAAAAAGTACTGCAAACAGCTTCAGTAGCAGAGCCATTAGTGATGTCATTTGATTGTGACGTCATGGTAACCAGTGATGTCACAATGGTCTGCAAAGCATTGTGATGTAATTTCATTGCAGCGATATCTACAGTGTAGATATCGCTTGATCTCATCCAAGCGATATCTCCTGTGGAAGCCAGTTTTGGATGATAACTAGTAATCGGGAACTGCTGAAGCTGGTACAGTAGTAGCTATCGCACAATATCACAGCTCGTGAAGGCTGAACTATCAACTTGCACCTACCTATAACATGATCTCATATAATGATATAGACGTCTGAATGCACTTACTTCAAGTCAAAACAACTACACACATTCACAAATTGGCTTAATTAAAACCCTCAATACTATTTCTTCCCTTGAGATTGTCGTAAATAGTCACAACATAGAAACATGTCCGCAACCTGACCACTGACAGTACAAGGCTGAAATCCATAGCAACAGGCTCAAGTTTAGTTCGGGAGCGCAGCATCCAATATACCGGTAACATATTCTGGGCTATCTTGATATTAATATGGATACATTTGGATTTCCAACGTATGATGACAATGTCACAATGAAATTTAAGGCATTCTTATAGCATATGCTAAAACTTTAAAAACAAGTTTGAGCTCTTCTACGTTTTCATACATATTCTTTCTTCCTCTATGTGTTATGATACAACATGTTATGAATTGTACATGAATTACAATGGCATTGTACAATATAATGCACAGGGTACATACATATTATATGATAAGCTTCGTCGACATTGATAACTAGAAAGCTAAGGACAATAATGGCTTGTTGGTGATAGTAATTAGATTTACACAAACGACCTTGGACTATTAAATCGCTCGCATTCCTCTATGTTATCTATCTATTAAAAAGTCTATTAGGTCTTTACCAGTCAACAGCATTGGGAATTGAGTACATATACTCACTGTTCACTTACCTTCAACGGCAAAACAACTTATCCACATCACTAATTCTACCGATTCCGCCTACCATTCTTCCTACAACACCCAAATTATGTCTAGGCTCTACTCCTCTGCAGGTTCAGTGTCGTCCCTGATCAATTACTGTGATCTTCCAATTAAACAAACATCCCTACACCTTATACCAAACTGGACAAAAATAAACATATGAGCTTTTGACATGTGTGGCAAATTTCAGAATATCATAATTCGACTGTGTGGGTGAAAACATTTTGACCGTTTAAAGAAGGACGTTTCCTATTTGACCAAATGCACACACCTTGCGTGTGTTTAGCCTTGAGTTACTTCCACAACTGAACACCTATCTCTGGCTGATATATGAATTGAACACGGACATACCTTCCAGACTGATACACTTATCACACTTCTCATCGATATTTCACCATCCTTAAATTACTCGAGAGATGTGATCAGTGGTAAAAATGTTTATGTGATCACTGTTGTGAGGACCACGGTCTTCGACGTCTGATTTCATCATACAAACATACCCCTCAAGACTTGTCGTTGTCTTGACTCACGTTTGCATTCCACCAGTGAATGCCTTTTAAAAACGCAGACAAGCAATGTTCAAGCTATTTAATGACGGGCAGTAACTCTAAAAACAACGAGGAGCAAGGACCTAACTCATTGAGGTTATTTGTCAATCCACATCTGACGACCCGATTGCATTTTATTCAGTTTTAGGTCGGGAACCATTCCGACTGTAACAGGCGTCAGATGAAACGTCGCTCCACGGTGTCATACTCCATTAAAACTCCAAACGACGTTAATCTTTTTCTTAATGCTCATGTTGAGAAAGGTTTTCACCAATTCATGATATATAATCTTGGCTCCATGCACAGAACGTATCCCCGTCATGTTGGATGACGAATGATCTTTCCTGCTATATAAATAAGGTATAATGATGTATACAACTCGTTCGTTTCAAAATTCAATCGCACAGTTTAATATACTGGTATCCGAGCAGATTAATCTTATCAGATAATCGTATTTCGGTTGTGAGATTTGCCTTACATGAACGATTGATACAGTTATATGTGGTAATGTGACCCTGACATGTCATTCATGCAATGTTTGTATCCGATGACGCGGTGACAACGACCTTTTTTATGGCAGATATGTGTTATCGGTAAATATAAAACGACCTTCGCTTGATGAAAGTATTCAAACAATGTTAAGGCTAATGCTGAAGAATTAGGATAAGGGTTAGTTGCATATGTGCATATGCACTTCGCTCATATTTTAGCAACATGTACATATATAAATATGTCTTGTTGCAATAACCGCAAAATGCAACGTCAAAAAGTTAAAATGAAAATGCTTGAAATGCAATATTCGATCTATATATGACAGCAGTCTGTAATTAATTGAGTCTGGACCAGACAACTCAGTAATTAATATCATGAGCATAGATCCACGCAATTGGAATACAATGACATGCAACAACCAAGTCAGCGAGTCTGACCACCCGATCCCGATAGTCCCCTTTTCCGACAAGCAATGATCATATTATGACGCAAACCGATGAACTAAAATTGTTCTCATGAGGTATGTCTAAGTTGTAGATGAGAAAAATGACAGACAGACACTCACAATATGCAAACACAAATGTTTGTGCCAATTGTCCTCAACAGAAACAAAACTACGCAGGGCCGGAATCAGTGGTAACACCTAAAAATGTTGAAAGGAACATTGGTAAGTCTTATCTGTATCAACAGTTGTACCAAGTTGTTCTTGTCGAATTATGTCGAATTAGAATGTGTCTATCATGTAGTCTTCGGGTTAGAAATATGTCAATAAGCAGGTCGGATACTGAGGCTCAAAAACTGCAGACTGTGTCTATGTGGCTAACCTGCTCCAGACTCCATGGATGCCGATCATTTAGGCATCATTTTTGTACTAAAGTACATCCTTCATTTATTGTGACAAGCAAGGAAATAATGAAACACCGCCAAATAATTAGTGATTTTTACCCTTTGCACAAATTCAAAATGCAATATCAAAAGCTTCATCATGGAGATTCAAGATGGAGATTCTTTGATTTAACAAAACCAAATGCTTGTTATATACCTAGTAGTCAGAAAGTAATAGTTCCCTGGCAATCGGGACAATCAATGGTCAACAGGTGTTAAACATCTCCTCTATACTAAGCACTGAACAGATTGGCTTTAATTTAATCAGACATCAACTAGCACATATGGTGTCATTCATTACCCTCGTTACTGAATCATACCATCAGACTCGAATTTGCTTGACCCCAAATTGCTTATGAATTTATCGTTGGAATATTTCTGACGGTGCTGAATGTTTAGTACAAAGTGATCTTCAAATATCTACTGTGATTTAACATTATCAATCTTTTGTCAGACTAATTCCAATACTTCTCACTGGGTAGTACTCTCACGGGCCTCTCGCTTGAGGTGTATTTCCACCTTTTCCTTAATGAAACCAACTCTATTTCATCTCTCGTGTCTGTTGTTTGGTGTAATTATGCGGGAGATCATCTCTGTGATTGTCCACTGTGTGGCCAGTCTTGTTTATCTGGGAGAATAGTCTAATAGATTGATAAAATAACTAAACTGTCCCTATTCTCGCGGCAATAATGTCATTATATAGCATAGTGGTGTGCATACAGCGGAACTCCTTGCATCAGTAAGTCTTTGCGAACGTGTACTCGTCTCTATATGACTTAGAGATTGCTGATGTGAAATTTTAATGAGGTTTAATGTTAGTGGTTAAAAGTATTAAGCAGAACTATTTCATTTAAAACAGCTTGTCACCTTCTTTCTTTTTACAATTGTTTGTGCTTGAATTGTATGTCTTTCATGATATTATCAAGGTGTGTGATGTTTAATCAACAAATATAAATAAATCACGAAGTATTGACGCGATGTGCGATGTACACCTAAAATTGCAGCGCCCACTAAACAAATTAAGAAAAAACACCTGCAGCTATTTGTAGCATTATCAAGCTGGGAATTGAGGACCCAAGTATTACGGGCATTCACACAAGGAGGCAATTTGATTGTTCACTTGTGTGTATGCCCTTTCCTTGAAAAAAGTATCACTAAAGTACTTCAAATTGAAGTTAGTATAGTAATGAATAAACCTTGATGACTCAAAGGTCCTTTTGTGTCTTCAAAAGGTATGTTTGGCAGTTTGAGATCGTTGACTGATAGGGATTACGTAATCACTTTCTCTTATCATCTGCTTATACGAATATTCATCACATTTTGATAACTATTTATAATGTCTTGTTGTAGCCTGTAATATATGTTATAAGGATTGGCTGTTATCAGTGATCAGTCTATGCGGAGTCATATACATTTCAATATTTTGGACTCTTAACCCGGTCAACTGATTGCAGATGAAAGACACTCATCATTTGCATCACAAACAGCGGATACAGATGATAGAGTGACTGTGTGAATGAGTATGGTTTTACGCTGCTTTCAGCAATAATCCTTCAATATCATGACAGGGGACACCAGAAATGGGCTACACACTCTGTGCCCATGTGGGGAGTCGAACCCGGGTCTTCGGCTTCGGCTGAAAGCACGAGACTACCCCATTGCCCCTGTAAATTAGTAGCTGGTGGGTTGATATTTACCAGTATCCACAATGATACATATATACGAGGTAGATATTTACCAGTATCCACAATGATACATATATATGAGGTAGATATTTACATAACTTCAGAACGCAGAACTGATAACAATCAGACTGTTTAATAGTTTAATAATCTTCCCGTTTGAACAAAGAGTCCATGCTATTATCAGTGCAACTGTTTGTATCTACAGTCTCAGCTGGCAGGGAAACCGCCTCAACATCACATCTTCCACCATTAAACTCCATTTCACAAGTATCGGAACACTGAAGACAGTTTGAATTATTTTAATAATACATGTACTTAACAAATCTGTTATAAACAAATCGAAAAAAGTAGTTAGCTATATTGACTTATACATCCTCCAATTCTTTCTTAAAATCTGTTACGATTGGACAATTCCTAATGTTCAAGGTATTTTGCTCAGGTTAATGACGCTCTCAAAGGTACTATATGTGATTTTTAAGGTGAAGAAAGTAATCTCACCCATCTGTATGTTGGAAGAGAAATACATAACATTCGGTCATTTAAAAATCGGACGAGTAGGTATTCAGCGTCTAAATCTGCAAGATGACCGATCACAATCACAATCATCTGTCAATGTATATTCTATATGCGATTCATTCCAGTTGAATTTACTGTACTTAAACTTTCAGATTAAAAAGGAACGGTGTGGCATTGTGAATAATAATATCAATTAAATACATAGATAGCGACACGAATTCAAAGTTAATTGTAGACCATGTTATGATATTCTTACACAACCCTTTGGCCTCCCCCTGAACCTTGAAACTAATTTGTCCTCTAAAAGGGGTAATTGATTTCGCAAATATTCATGGGTAATCAGCAGTAGTTCTGCGTGATGTATCCGTAGCTACGCAGACATTTTATAAATTTCAACCCACAATCAGCGGATCGTAATGAGTATCATAGCTAAGGGACGCAACTCTGCACAGTGAAGTGCTGTGTCTTGGATCACCAGGCCACCCCTACCCAAATGTGATAGAACCCACAATAAGACGCTTACATCTTTCCATCTAATTTTCAGATATATACGGTTAAGCTTAGCAATGTGTGTAAAACTCTTATCTTACCTTTGTTTCGAGGTCAACGCGAAGGTTAACCGAGAAATCGATACGTGCAGAAAACAAATTGTGAAATCAGTGAATAGCCACCCAAGATCAATGAATAATTAATACATTATACTGAAACACATAGGATTAGATTTACAGTAATACAATTGGTCATATATTTGGCAGCAGCAATACATAACAAGCCCTGCAATAACTGTCCGTGCACTCACGAACGAAGAATTTGTCACAGTTAAATGTCTTGAATAGGAGGCACGTGCTCCATTCTTGAATCCAGGAAACAGTGCACGATGCTGGCTGAAAAATCGATGTTGGTACCACGTCCTGATAACAACATGCATGTTACCTAAAATAACATCATGATTAGTATTTTTTATGCATAGGTCCACTAAAGTAGTTACAAGACGTACCTCTGGTAACAGTATAAAACGCATCACGGAATACCTCACGAATCACATAGCTCTCAAACGCATCATGGGTTTTCCCACAACCAATACCAGCATGCATGTTACCTTAAAGTACCTCGTGTTTATTATGTCCAATGCATAGTTCCACTGACTTTACTATATGACGAACCTCTGGTAACAGTACAAAAACGCATCGCGGTAAAATAGCTCTCAAACGCACCTTGGGTTTTCCCAAAACGGGTAATACCTGATTACTGTCATCAAAGTTCCGCATATATATGACGTCGGTCCGTAAATAAGTCAATCTGCACGCACTCCACATATATGAATGTCACGAACAAGTATTAAGTGTTCCTTACAAGAGGATCTGTTGCTAGTTGCTAGGAAGTGTGTCATTGTGTTGAGAGGTAGTGCTGTGGACTATTAGATATGATAATATTCATTCTACAGATCAATATTAGAATACACATACACGTACCATCAATGCACTATCAAACACATATTTATGGAGTGCGAAAGTGAACCTCAGTCGCTAGTGTATTAGAAATTAATTCATCTAGTAACATTGTCAATTCATAATGTAATCACATTATTTAGTGATTTGGTAATATTGCTTGATAAAATATGAACAATTTGTAATTTTGCTACTTCAGTTAGTAATATTAATAACGAATCAGTTAACTTATATCATTAAATCGTTTCGATTCAATTCAGTAAACTTACTAAATGAATGAATGATAACGTCACTACATCAATTAAAATAATTATTAAATGAATTACCAATATGATTAAATGAACTAGTCATATTATTAAATCGTATCGATGTATTCAGTAATATTACTAAATTATTTAACAGCATTAATAATAATATGAGTAATATTCATAAAAAACAATTACAGTCCACTTCCGCACCATACATACGTACACGGTATTCACATGTTAGTGAACAACATTAACCTGGGAGTGTCTTATCTGTTATCTATTCATAGGTACACGTGTCCTGACTGCGTCATAGGCAATATTAACACATCAGATCTATTAATATAACATGACAATATACAGAGGTTTTCTGTTACGCATAGACTAGGTCTGCTATGGACGTCCGTGGTGCTGTGGGTGTTTCTCCTAACTTTTCAGGAAACCCACGTTCGCTTCAAACAGGTGTAAACTACAATGAAGTCAAGAACACGAAACAACCAGGCGATGCTAAAACGGAAAGGGAGAACACACAGGAACGACTGGCCACATATCAACACTGGACTGGAGTTCCATCGCCTACTCAGTTGGCAGTGGCTGGTTTTACATTCACGGGAGAAAACGATAGAGTTGTGTGTACCTTCTGTGGATTAAAACTGTACAACTGGACAAGGAAGGAAAAACCTCTTGAGGTCCACAAAAAATATTCTCCTGACTGTACTTTCTTGAACAAATGGTTCCCATTAGCCGGAGAAGCCAGTAGAGGATCGTCACCACCAACAGGAGGACGATCAGGATACGACGCAACTATAGCTAAACACAAGGAGTATATTTCCATTGCCCAGCGAGTGTCTTCATTCGTTGGATGGCCTCTTAAAGGTGAGGTCCATTCTGCACAAAACATGTCAATGGCTGGGTTTTTCTATATTGGATCTGCAGACAGAGTGAGATGTTTCTACTGTTCCCTTTCCCTCAGAGATTGGGACAAGGATGATGATCCTTTTTCTGCTCATAAACAATGGTCTCCTCGTTGTGACTACATCAACCTTATTGCCAGCAATGCCGTCAATACAAGGCTAAGGTCATTGCGCACTTCTGAAAGTTCGGTCCAAGCATCACCTAATATAGTGCCAGCAGCATCAGCAGGGGATCCTGGAAAGATGGACTCGGTTGAACCTTCACTGAGTAGAGGAGGGAGAGGGAGGTGGGAACATTCACCCTCTGTTCAAGCGTTGTTGGATTTTGGGTACACGATTGATGTTGTTCAGAAGGCAATGACGAGGCACAAAGAAAAACATGGATATGATTTCAAGACTTCTACAGATTTGTTCCGTCTCATTGAAGAAATGGATGATTGAAGTCCGAGGTATATAACCTAATTGTAATATCAAAGCTGCAACTTCCAGCCATGTCGAATCCAGATTTCTACACAAACATGCTGTGTTCTAGTATTATACCGATCCAGTATTTGCATAAACCTTTATTAATCAGTCGCTCGTCGTATCAATCAGCTAAATGTACAATATATCTATCTTAGCTCTGTCGTTGCATTGATCATGCTAGTATGTGTTACTACATTTAAACTAAATATAATATTTAATACTTTTGTTAGCCTAGCTACGTTTTGAAATAGAGCTTTCATTTATACTTTAAACCACAATTATACACGCCCTTCGTGTCTAGTTTCCAAAAAAGCATAATATGTTAGGGCTCTCTTTTACAATTTTATGTATACAGCTGTTTTTACTGCAATGTAAACGTGTTTGTTAAGAATGTATATGTTTTCATAGCTATAACTCTCATTCAATATTCACTCACATTCTGTGATCTATGATTGGTAATCTACACACTGATGCATACCCTCAAAGATTATACATGCTCGAAATCAGTGTTTAGAGCGTGTATAAAGGTGGACAAATGGTATGATATCGGCACTTGTCACACGGTCATGAATTGATGCAACAGCATATATAATGATCGTTATTGATATGATTTATTGACCATATATCTTATGTGGTTGCCCAAGTACACATGCTTAAAATGGGGATCTGGTGGTCATAGCCCGAGTGTCCGGATAGTGGCTCATGCTATTAGCCACAAGTTGTTTGACGAAAATCTATTTATGTCCAGGCCTCCGTGAGTTGGCCGCTGTATTGATGACTGTGGCGTAAAACATAACTCACTCAAACAATTACAACACGTTTTCAGGAAATACACTGTATCGTGGTGTATGGTCACGTTACGTTCAACACTTATTCAAATGGAATGGGTCGCTATATAAGTGCAATAATCTTGGACGCGTCTAGTTGTCTAGTGGTAGAGCGTCCGTCCGGAGAGCGGAAGGTCAGGGGTTCGATCCTGGACATACCATTTGACGTTGAAAAATGGTACTTGGTGTTACCCTGCCTGGAGCTCGGCATTAGGGGGGCTAAAACAAGGACTGGTCGGCTCGGAGTCAGAACACTGTGTCTGAGTCGGGTAATCATGATAAACTGCGGGATAGAATCTCAGTGGGCTTGCACTATAAAATCGGCATTAGTCCTGACTGGTACAAGCAGGTACACACACACGTGCATGAGCGTCGCTATATAAGTGCAATAATCTTCGACGCGACGTTAAACCCCTTTTCACCTCACCTCAAACGGAATAGTTGCCACAAACTAATACAGATAAATTTTGAAGAGGCTATTAGCCTCCTCTGATGCATAACATGGTCCTCTAGATCGGGCCTTTCTTTCTTCTTCATTTAACAAATCATCACACAAGACTTTATGCTTATTTCTTTCATCAACCGATACACAATCTATTTAACATGAAATTGGTTTTCGTGACACATATTGCTGAGTGGACGTATTTATACCACCCAAGGCACTGACGTACTGTGAACACAACAGAACATATAACTGCACATTGCACTTCACGGATCAGTACTCACGCTGCACCCGACGCTTACAGACGTATCGTGTGTGTGAATTGATCACGGTATTCAAGTTTGAGCACTACGCTGTAGACAGGTCAGGTCGGTACACTGTGCCCCGGTTATAAATAGAACCAGCACATGTTTACAATGATGACAAACAAATTGATAAAATAACATTTCATGTGGCATATATATATCTGAACTAATCATTATCATCATAATCATGATTATGATTATGAATATTATATAATTATTATTATTATAAGTAGTAGTAATAGTAGTAGTAGTAGTAGTAGTAGTAGTAGTAGTAATAGTAGTAGTAGTAGTAAAAACCCTGCCAATGGATCAGTTTGTCTTGTCAGGCACCCATTCACTGTTGAGTTTTTGTTTGTTGTTTTTTGCACCGCGATCAGCAATATTCCAGTTATATGACGGTAGTCTCAAAATAATCGAGTCTGGACCAGACAACCCAGTGATTGACATCATGAGCATCAATCCACGCTATATGGATACGATGACATGTATCAACCAAGTCAGCGAGCCTGCCCACCCGATCCCGTTAGTCGCCTCTTACGACAAGCATAGTCGCTTTCATGCTACATGAATGTCACTATTACAAGACTCAAGACTGCGTCAGTCGTGTAACTGGCTTCGACCTCAGTGTTGACGTTGTGACCTATAGTACATACAGTTCAGTGCGACACTTGCTTATGTTTACGTTTTCTATAATCCAAACGTTTAGGATTGTATCATTGTTTCTTATGAAGTCAGGTAAAGTGCATAAGATATAATGTTACAAGGTGACTTCGCAATTGAAACGTAAAGGTTTCGTACAGAAATAGGTTTGTACAGAGCTAAATTCGCGGATTAACAACTTTTTTTTTGTTAGTTTCGACTTTTCGCAAATTACTTAATAGTACATGCACACATATGGAATACTACATTTGCTTGTATGGCAATGTAAAAAATGACAAAAGTAATTTAACTTGCTGTGATGACAACAAAACTGAGCTCGGATAGATACAATGACTTTCTATTCATTTCTACATGTGCATGTCCACAGTTTCCATTATCATGAACATGCACTATGTAAAGCATAACCCGTGTTTCGTCCTCCCGTTTGGTCGAACACACTGCCCATGTATATGTACACGTAAGTTAAAGTGACTATAACTGATTTAGCTCATTTACGTTAAACACCCTTTAGTTAATGAAAATGCACGAGAAAACTCCAAAAGAGACTGGGTGACTCAAGCTTTTGTTTGTTTGCTGTTTAAAGCCGCAATATTCCAGCTATATGACGACAGTCTGTACTAGACAATCAAATGATTAATACTACAAGCAAGATATTCTTAAGATGACACGCAGGACAGCCAAGCCGGGAATACCTACTGGCTTGAACGGCTTAAACAGAGTATACACGCAAATAGTGAACATAGATTTGTCAACAGGGGAAGGTCATTTGGACAGAAATTGATTATAATTAATGTTCCGATAAAAATGCGTTAGGTCATGAATTGAAATGCTACAGGCTGATATCAATCACTAGTCAGTCACATGTCAGTAACATGTCTAAATATGATATGCTTAAAGCGTTCTCTATGTATAAGTTCAATTAGGGCGTAGGAGATTAACCTACATGTATGTGTAAATATATTACATGGTAACCATCAAACTCTCCTGTTATCTTCAAATTTATTGAAAGAAAATACACTAAAAGTATTAAAATATATTCTCCATTCGCGACAACATCGCTTTAATATTACTACACATGTACATGTGCTCCATACACAGAATTAGAAACAGGTGTTTCTTGTTCTTAGAAAAGATTTATACACGACGTATGAACTGGTCACAAAAAGAATATTTTACAGCATTATAATTTCCCCACAATAATGTATACTGATTTAGACCTAGCTTTCACTGATTCAAGCATAAAAATAATATGTAATAATATGTTCCATGTCATTAATAACACTTTGGAACATGTTCCAAATTATCAACCGTGTCACCTCCGTGTACTTACATCAAACGTGTGACCCTTATCCACTATCCGACTATAAATGGGATTTTTTACAAGGATTACTGAACCACAAAATGAATAAATTATTTTAGAAATGTAAAACAAGACCATGCAAAATAGATTAGTGGATACTTTCAAATGCTGAAACTCATGCATGAACAGAAATATTAAAGGTTAAATTGGTTTAACGACTTTATACAAATTCACTTTCTAAAATGTTTTTCTCTAACGGGATGTTAAATAAACCCATAGGATAATATGGATTACCGCCTACTAAAGCTTTTCAGTACTAATAATTTTAGCATATTATTTTGAAATATTTCTTTGAAATGTTTTTCCCCTTTTATCAAAAGCGAGAAAAGGCTTACTATAATCATAAATAATCATAAGGAATTGCACGATTCCGACAGTATCATAAGCATGTGGTTAAGACTCACTATGAAATCGTGATGATATCAGGTCTTACAAGAAGCACGAATCACTGTTCTCACGAACTACAGTTGTTAAATAAACCCTAGATCCCAATTTGCTTTCCCAAATTTATCTCCGAAAATACTCTAAGTAAGCTATATATTTGGAATAGTCAAATCTAATTTGCACTTTTGTTGGTTGCAATATCTAGTATCAGTGAATATTTTAAGAAAAAGGTTTTATCAGCATACATAAGCAGTTATTAAATATCCATAGTTTATAAATGTTTAGAAGTACGGCTGTATCGATGAATTCATGTGACAAGCGATATGAGGTTGGATTCACCAAGGCAGGACAAAAAGTTTTTTTAAGTTCAATGCTAATATAAAATATCCAACAATATTTAGAGTAGAAATTAGTGAGTTGGGTTTAATAAACCCTTTCTATAATCGTAATAAATCTCTTCTAAAAGCGGCTTAATTGTACGATTCCGAGCATGTGTTTATGAATTAAATAGCGATGATACCAGGTGTTCGCAAAAAGATTGAACGCATCGTGCCTATTGGGGGCACCCGTCACAAACACACGCAAAGGCAAGTCAAAAGTGTTCAGCTGAAATAACACGAATATCTGACATCCTTGATGCGTCCTTCAAATGTCTATTGACCTGAATGCTCATCGATCCCTTGAAGATCCGGGTTAGAATTGGTCTTCAGCAACCCATTCTTGTCGTCAAAGGCGACTAACGGGATCGGTTGTTATGTGTGTATATGTACATTAACAATGGGATTGTCTCCTTTGGGTTCATAGCTGAGAGATATGTACATTAACAGTGGGGTTTTCTCCTTTGGTTTCATAGCTGTGAGATATGTACATCAACAATGGGATTGTCTCGTTTGGGTTCATAGCTGTGAGACATGTACATTAACAATTGGATTGTCTCCTTTGCGTTCATAGCTCTGATATATGTACATTAACAATGGGGTTTTATCCTTTGGTTTATGTGCATTAAGATATGTACATTAACAATGGGATTGTCTTTTTTGTTTCATAGCTGTGAGATATGTACATTAACAATGGGATTGTCTCCTTTGCTTTCATAGCTGTGAGATATGTACATTAACCATTGGATTGTCTCGTTTGGGTTCATAGCTGAGAGATATGTACATTAACAATGGGGTTTTCTCCTTTGGTTTCATAGCTGTGAGATATGTACATCAACAATGGGATTGTCTCCTTTTGGTTCATAGCTGTGAGATATGTACATTAACAATGGGATTGCCTCTTTTGGGTTCACAGCAGTGAGATATGTACATTAACAATGGGGTTTTGTCCTTTGGTTTATGTGCATTAAGATATGTACATTAACAATGGGATTGTCTCTTTTGGTTTCATAGCTGTGAGATATGTACATTAACAATGGGATTGTCTCGTTGGGGTTCATAGCTGAGAGATATGCACATTAACAATGGGGTTTTCTCCTTTGGTTTCATAGCTGTGAGATATGTACATGAACAATGTGATTGTCTCCTTTTGGTTCATAGCTGTGTGATATGTACATGAACAATGGGATTGTCTCCTTTTGGTTCATAGCTGTGAGATATGTACATCAACAATGGGATTGTCTCCTTTGGTTTCATAGCTGTGAAATATGTACATTAACAATGGGATTGTCTCTTTTGGGTTCATAGCAGTGAGATATGTACATTAACAATGGGGTTTTCTCCTTTGGGCTCATGGCTGTTAGACATGTACATTAACAATGAGATTGTCTCGTTTAGACTCATGGCTGTTAGATATGTACATTAACAATGGGATTGTCTCCTTTGGTTTCATAGCTGTGAGATATGTACATTAATATTAACAATGGGATTGTCTCCTTTGGGTTCATAGCTGTGAGATATGTACATTAACAATGGGATTGTCTCCTTTGGTTTCATTGCTGTGAGATATGTACATTAACAATGGGATTATCTCCTTTTGGGTCCATAGCTGTGAGATATGTACATTAACAATGGGATTGTCTCGTTTGGGTTCATAGCTGTGAGATATGTACATTAACAATGGGATTATCTCCTTTTGGGTCCATAGCTGTGAGATATGCACATTAACAATGGGGTTTTCTCCTTTGGTTTCATAGCTGTGAGATATGTACATGAACAATGTGATTGTCTCCTTTTGGTTCATAGCTGTGTGATATGTACATGAACAATGGGATTGTCTCCTTTTGGTTCATAGCTGTGAGATATGTACATCAACAATGGGATTGTCTCCTTTGGTTTCATAGCTGTGAAATATGTACATTAACAATGGGATTGTCTCTTTTGGGTTCATAGCAGTGAGATATGTACATTAACAATGGGGTTTTTTCTCCTTTGGGCTCATGGCTGTTAGACATGTACATTAACAATGAGATTGTCTCGTTTAGACTCATGGCTGTTAGATATGTACATTAACAATGGGATTGTCTCCTTTGGTTTCATAGCTGTGAGATATGTACATTAATATTAACAATGGGATTGTCTCCTTTGGGTTCATAGCTGTGAGATATGTACATTAACAATGGGATTGTCTCCTTTGGTTTCATTGCTGTGAGATATGTACATTAACAATGGGATTATCTCCTTTTGGGTCCATAGCTGTGAGATATGTACATTAACAATGGGATTGTCTCCTTTGGTTTCATTGCTGTGAGATATGTACATGAACAATGGGATTATCTCCTTTTGGGTCCATAGCTGTGAGATATGTACATTAACAATGGGATTGTCTCGTTTGGGTTCATAGCTGTGAGATATATACATTAACAATGGGGTTGTCTCGTTTGGGTTCATAGCTGTGAAATATGTACATTAACAATGACATTGTGTTCTTTGGGCTCATGGCTGTGACATGTGTACGTTAACAGAGGGATTTTCTTCCGCTGGGTTCATAGCTGTGAGATATATACATTAATAGTGGGAATTTCTCATTTGGGTTTCCAGCTTTGACATATGTACGTTAACAGAGGGATTTTCTTCCTTTGGGTTCATAGCTGTGAGATATGTACATTAACAATGGGATTGTCTCCTTTGGGTTCCCAGCTGTGAGATATGTTCATTAACAATTCATTTCTCCTTTATGGATGTGATATGACTGTTTAGATAAGTATAGGTGACAACATTATTGAGCCGCACATGGAACTTAACATATCAACATTATTGTAAAATATATACAAAAACACAATACCATGAATCTGGTCAACCATATCATGGCGCCTTGTAAAGCTCACATCACTCGCAAAACAGCTGATTTTCGAAATCACAATTAGATATTTTTGTCGGAGTTCTTGACTTTTGTATCACGCATAGCTTTGATGATTCTTCTTAAAGATATATCAGTGGTCTAGTGGATAGAGCATCTGCTTGGAGTGTAGAGGGTTGGTGGTTCTATCCTCGGCCGCGTCACACCAAAAGAAGGTACCTGTTACCCTGCCTGGCGCTTAAAAACAAGGTCTCGTTAGTATTTTGTGTCCGAGTGGGGAAACATGTTAACTGGGGCAGGGTATTCCAATGGGCTAGAAGCATAACACCGGCATTAGTCCGGACAAGCAATAGCAGCACACACTAGTACGCACGTACACATACATACCATACACAACCAGAGTAACTGAAACAACGCTTTCAAAAGATATTGACAAGTTGCATAGACAGTCAATTATGTCGGCTGCGACTAATTATAAACTAAGAGTTCATTAAGTCAACACTCTAATGAGTGAATAATCTCGGCTGGGTTAAATAGCAGGAAATAAACACAGGGGCCTATCCCGAATATAAGACAATAAAATAGCAAATAGCAAACTATAGACTAAAGACTCAGTCACTTTGACTATTCAAATGAATTCTAAATCTCCCGAAGATATAAGGTACTTGACCTACAGCGTATCTGAGTTGACGACCCGGTGACATTAATCAATATATATGAGCCGATTACGTTGATGTTTCTAAAAGGAAACTACAGTTCGATTGTGTACGTTCTTACACCCTTTGTCCTGTGGTGGCACGGATGGCCCAGTCGTGTATGGAGCCTTAATTCACTTTGGGTGTTCCCCATTACCATATCAAGCGGACACTCCAAGGTATAACTGAGATACTGTTCAAAGCAGCAATAAAAAGCCTTTCATCTTGTCTGAATGTAAACCATTGATGGATATATGTGGCCAATCGTTTAGGAGGAATATACGCGTTGTTTCAGAATTATATAATTTCAAAATAATAAAATATATTGTCAATACAAGAGAAGAAGCAGTCTAGATTATCCACCAAATGGAACACTGGAATTCAGTGATGACGCCAAGTGTTCGCGAAAAATTGCATAAGAAAGTAAGTATTTATTGCCTAACGCACCACATCAGTACTCCTGCCATGCGACGGCGGCCTGTAAACAAACCAGACAATCAAGTGATCGATGAACCATTTGTCTGTTGGTTGATAGCAATATTCCAGCTATATGACGGCGGTCTGTAAATAAGGTAATCTGGACCAGACAATCCAGTGATTGACGTCATCAGCATCGATCTACGCAATTGGGATACGATGCCATACATCAATCAAGTACGCGAGCCTAACCACCCTATCCCGTTAGTCGCCTGTTACGACAAGAATGGGTAGCCGATGACCAATTCTACCCCGGATCCTCACGGGATCAGGGGCGGTTGGGTAGCCTAGTGGTTAAAGCGTTGTTCGCTCGTCACGCCGAAGACTTTTTACGGCCAGCTTGGGTTTCTGAAGACATATTCTACCCCGGATCGTCAAGGGATCGATGAACCAGATAATCCAGTGACACTATATTGCATTTACTGATTTTGTTGCAACTGATAAAAAAGATATGTTAGTTTTGAGTACATGTACTGTATACAAGTGCAGAGATTCTGATGCTTGCTTGCCACATTTGTGTGCGCTTAGTTTGGTGTCCTCAGGCAACCTATGAGCATGGATTCGAATCTCGGACTCGCCCTTGATATGAATCCTTGTTTGTCAGCACCGCCTACGTACCCCTGCTCATGCTGGTGGTCATTTCACCAAATCGCCTGAGGCCTGACTCACACTGGGCGTTCCTCCCACATGAAGCTGACATGTAAATGAAATATTCTTCAGAGCCGCGTTCACAGAAAGTATTTTAAGAATTTATACCTTGTGAATTCTGAAAACTCAAAGGATTTGCTTGATTTTTTGCATTGATTGTTTTACTTTGTACCTAAAGATTCAGAGGGACAATAAACTACCCACAAAGTACTATTACAGGTGGATGACTTTAACGTTTCCAATAGTCACCTTCCCTGTATATCGAGCTATAGACAAGCAGCTCCACCCTTTGGTGCCTTGTTACAAGCCGTAATGTAAAAATTACTCTTAATGTAACAACCCGCAACACTTATTGTAAAAAATAGTTTTTTTTACATTAAGGGTTAATATCGTACATATCGCCCCTTAATGTAAAATACTCTTATAAACAAAGTTTGATTTGAAATATAGGATACGTTTTGCTATGTTCACGTTTTTTATTGTTTTTGCTCGGTTTCTTGCAATTATTCGTAATAAGCGTAATTCGTAAAAGATCCAAGTTCGGGAGGTATTCGTGAGGAATACCTTTGAAAAAATATTCACTGGTAAGACGTGTTATTGATTTTCGCTACAGATAACATTTTATTACTATTCTGTTGCATATAAGTATGTTCGGTTTGAGTAGCGCTACATTATGTGTTTGCATATATCCAGCCGGAGAGATCGACCTGGTTATAATAACAAAGATAGGCAAAATGGGGTAGAGATGTTGTTGTATTTTTTATTAAGTAGACTGTAAGAAGACCCAGCTGTTTCTATCATTGTACTTGGATTTGTTTGTTTGTTTGCCTGTTGTTTAACGCCGCACTCAGCAATATTCCAGCTACATGACGATGGTCTGCAAATAATCGATTCTTGACCAGACAATCCAGTGGTCGACATCATGAGCATCGATCCACGTATTTGGGATATGAGGACATGCATCAACCAAGTCAGCGAGTCTGACCACACGATCCCGTTAGTCGCCTCTTACGACAAGCATAGTAGCCTTTTATGACAAGAATGGGTTGCTGAAGACCTACTCTTCCCCGGATCTTCACAGGTCCATTGTACATGAACAGGGACGCGGGACTATGTGGAGAACGATGTTATTCACCATGTTGAAAGCAATAATTACTGTATAGATGTTTTTACACAATTTGAGATGGAAAGATATTCATGTGATAATTTACTTTGGAAAAACTCTTTTGGAAATGTGTTCAATTCTGAACAAACATATTGTAAATGTAAGATTTAAATCGGTGACTGAACATTTATTGGGCATTTAGTGAGTGAGTGATTTGGGGTTTATCGCCATTTTTAACAGTATTCCATTTGTGTCACGGCTTAACCTAGCAACACAATCGGGGCGAACCGGGATTCGAACCTACAAACTTCGGTTTCTGGCGTACCCAAGGGACTCAACTCTGCACAGCGAATCGCGGCGCCTTAGACGACTGGGCCTCCTTGCCTCCTATTGGGCATTTAGGGTGTAGTGTCATAGATTATGGTTTGGCATCGAGTGACATGTTCCCCGATGATGAATGACTCTTTAAAAAACATGAACGGTGCCATTATGTAAATGCCTTCAGAAGAAACTAAAGATAACTCATACCTTATTACGTAAAACAAAGTTTGCAATGAATACAGATAACTGTGTGGAATCAAGAAGGACCAGTTTGCACAATGTAAAAGGAGTGACCTAGAAAATACAGCAGCGGTAAACTCTAAACGTTTCTGGGACATCATAAAACGTGTCTGGACGACCACAACGACCCAACCCTATTGATATACAAGACTGGGAGACTATTTCTCGTCGCTGAATTCTGAACCAATGGGTATTCAGAATAATCTTGGTGAGGTGGAGGACATAGTGACAGGTCATGGTTATGTGCAAGAACTGACAATTGACATATTAGAATCCACAATCACCAGATCTGAACTTTCTGAAAGCATCAGTGTCTGGAAACATAATAAATCAGCTGGCTTGACGACATATATGTAAGCCATTGTTTGAGTGCTAAAATGGGTAAAATGTTACAATCCTTGTACAGTAATGTAAAGGCCTGTGTTCGTTAAAACAACTGAGTATCTGGTATATTTGTTGCTTCATGGGTGTGAGTCAAGGGTGTATGCTTTGTCCCTTTTTGTTTCAGTTTTTTCATAAACGAATGGTTACAAAGAACCAAACTATCGTTTTGGTGTTAAGTTACATCCGGAATTTATTTATATTTTTCCTACCTCTATTAGCGGAAGACCTTACTGTGTACAAATGCAGTTGAATTTCTTACATGGTGGCTGTTGTAAATTGGAAAAGCCAGTCAATCTATCGGGAAAAAATGCTTAAATAATAATCCAGTTGAGGCAAGAAAGGTGTTCATGGTCCTGTTAATTAGTATACTTTCCTTGAAACCACACTCGCCTCACTTTTACTTAAAATGTTTTGATACAAAGATAACACCAATACTTTTATACGGGTCTGGAATTTAGGGGTTCATTGACTTAGAACCGATTTTGGCAGATGTTCTGTTCAGTCGCTCGCTGTTTTGAACTGTGTCAAATATTGGCTGTCTCTTTATAATATGCAGAAATCTCGTATACCCCAAATATGTTACAATATGCTGCAGTTGTACGCTGAACAGGGTCACATTAATTGGGTAACGAAATTTAAATCTGTTACTTTCAGATTAGGATTTGGTGATGTCTGGTACTTTCAAACATGTTTGTAACCTAAACCATATCGAAAATGAATATCACTTTTTAAAAGGTTTTTTTATGTTATAGCCATCTGAGGCAAAGTTTTTACATCTTTCCAAATATTCTGAAGTTTAATACACTACTGTCATCGCAAGACCCTATTATCAATATGAATACAGAAAAGTACTTGTTTTTACGCCAATGAGTAACCTTGCCTTGCAGAGCATCGAAAAATAACCTTTGTAAAACAGCAAGTTTGATAAAAATCGGTTAAAAGGGTTAGGGGTCATAAACCCTTTTATGGAGCCTGAATATAACAACCAGATGGTCGTTGTAGAGAAGGGATCTAAAAATGATAAGTCATTTGCACATCTAGACAACGTAACGATCGATTAAATCTGCGAAGTTTCATGAAAGTTCGATAAGTAATATTTCATAGTGATAACCCTTAATGTAAAAAAAATATTATCTATCACTTCAACCCTTAATGTAAAAAAAAATACATTAAGAGTATTTTTTACATTAAGAGTTGTAACAAGGGTGAACCAGCAACTCTTAATGTAAAATATTTTTACATTAAGAGTAATTTTTACATTAAAGGTTGTAACAGTGCCTCCATTTCACAACTTTTGAGGTACAATCGAAGATTGTAAGAGAGTCATAATAACGTCAAAGGTTGTCTTGGTCAGGGTAACAGTATTCGGGTCCTTCGTAAAGATTCCAAAATTTACTCAATAGCCATTTGAAGGACGCATCAATCACGACACTCATATCAGCTGAAATTCTCGAATTACCATATATTCGTGTGTTATTTCAGCTGAACACTTTTGACTTGCCTTTATATGTGTGTTTGTGACGGGTACAACTAGTGGACACGATGCGTTCAGCCTTTTTACGAACATTTGGTATCATCACTATTTAATTCATAAAAACATGCTCGGAATCGTACAATTAAGCCGCTTTTAGAAGAGATTTATTACGATTATAGAAAGGATTTTGTCGCGTTCATTGAACCCAACTCAATAATTTCTGCTTTAAATATAGATAATTTATAGCATTGAAGGAAAAAACCTTTTGTCCTGCCTTGGTGAATCCAACCTCATATCGCTTGTCACGTGGATTCATCGACACAGCCGTAAAGAAAAAACATATTTAATAATTGCTTATGTATGCTAATATAATCTTTTTTTTAAAAATATTCAATGATAATAGATATTGCAACCAACAAAAGTGCAAATTAGATTTGACTATTCCAAACATATAGCTTACTTAGAATTTTTTCGGAAATAAATTTGGGCTGCAAGTTGGGATCTAGTGTTTAGTTAACAACTGTAGTTCGTGAGAACAGTGATTCGTGCTTCTTGTAAGACATGATATCATCACGATTTCATAGTGAATCATAACCACATGTATATAATACTGTCGGAATCGTACAATTCCTTATGATTATACAAAGGGTTTTCGCGCTTTTGATAAAAAGGAGAAAAAAACATTTTGATGAAATATTTCAAGATGATAATGCTATAATTAATAAGTACTGAAAGCTTTAGTAGGCAGTAATCCATATCATCCTATGGATTATTTTAAACATCTAGTCAGAGAACAAAAATATTTTAGAAATTTTATGAATTTGCATAAAGTCGTTAAACCAATTTAACCTTTAATATTTCCGTTCATGCATGAGTTTCAGTATTTGAAAGTATCTACTAATCATTCGGAAATCATGACGATAATGGCCTTCGTTTTCAGATGCCTTGGGATACACAATGTTGACTGTGACGGAGGGAGGCATCGGGCGGGGTGCCAAAGAGCAAGAAAGTGATTGATCTATTCAGTAAGGGCGATCACACCATGTCCCGCAATGGAATAATAAAGGAAGCGGTCATCAATCATCAGAATTTTCACTTTTTTTCAATGTGTATAAATATAAGATATTTCTTTCATAGTCACTTCACTCCTCATTCTTGCTGAGACCGTCAAGTGTAAGTATACTTCTTTTATATTATACTTTCTTTAAACGTTTAGTAGTAGAAAACATGGTATTCCTTTTGCAATGAACAGGGTCGCATTTTGTTCTGTTGACGTTTCACGTTTCTCTGCTACACAGGCTTTGGTAGTTCAATGGATACTCAAATCCCATGAGTGTATACGTATGTTTTATTGCAAACCTTATTGTTTGTTGTTAAACGTCTCAGTCCGAACTATTCCAGCCATATCACGGCGACCTGTCTCATGCAGGAGGCCAATAAACAAAGCCTGATGACTCAATTAATGTTTTCGCCTCTTACGACAAGCATGTATTGCTGGGAACCTATTCTAAAATGGTACCCAAGCATGAGTTATGGGTCAAGGTACATAAATAAAATCGTCATGTACATACATACAACCTTGGAAAGGGTGAATAGTTAATAAAATGTAATGCATTCGTTATTCTAAAGACCGCCTCCATGGTCAGAGTGTCAGCCCGGAGAGCGGAATGTCCGGGGTTCGATCCCCGGCCGCGTCATACCAAAAGACGTTAAAAGATGGTACATGTTGTTACCCTGTCTGTCGGTCGGTATTAAGGGGCTAAAACAAGGACTGGTCGTCTCGGAGTCAGTATACTGTGTCTGAGTCTGGTATTCATGTTAAACTGCGGCATGGCATCTCAGTGAGCTAGCACTATAAAATCGGCATTAGTCCGGACTAGTACAAGCAGGTACACACACATACACGTGCATGCACGTCGCTATGTAAGTGCAAAAATCTTGGACGCGACCTTCAACCCTCACCTCACCGTTATTCTCAATAAAATACAAATTAATTTTTTTTAGGGTTGACCCAGATTTTGCTGGAAAAGTGGCTATACCTTTAACTCAAATTTAAAGAAATGACTAAAGTCTAACTTTTCACAGGAATATATGTATGGACAAACTTCAAACGTAATTTGCTTAAGTTGGGTTAAAGATATTAACCAATGCTAGAATCTCTAGAATGTATGTAAGTGTTTGCATGTCAGATTTGTACTTACATATTACACAGTAAAAAAATGTCATCTATTAGGGCACATATTTTCATAAAGCTTACTCAGATTTGAACCCTCCTGAAAACCTGTGAATAATTACCTTGTCATGATAATGTGTTATATGGTGAAGAAAATGGCTTACTACTTAATTCAACACCTTTTGGCTGCCGGCACCATGATTGGAACAACTTTATACTCGTTGTCCACTATTGTGACAATTATGCTCACTCAATCATATATGGTTGGACCTTAGGTTACATTAGCGAAACTGGAACAAAATAGGAACATCTAGGTTCTCTGTAAGGGCCAACATGTCTTTAGTTAGAAAATAAAGGCACCATAATGTCATAGTGATGTGGAATGATAAGAACCTTTGTAGCTCGTTAAATCAACATAATTTAAGAAATTAGCTACCTATTAGAAATTATCATGCTTGTCACCAAAATGTTTTGATATTGATGAGAATTACACAATTTCGGCTGAAAACTTATTTCTACATTTGGGAATTTTTATGTTTATGTGTACATATATTTCGTCCCCAGATTCCAATCATCATGATGAATCTTATCACCATCGCTATCTTTGCCAGCCTAATGGTTGCTACTTTGGGTAAGCCAGCCTATGGTGGTATCGGCGGCTTTGGACATGGTATTGGAGGACTTGGAGGCGGTCTGCATGGAGGCTTAGGTCTAGGTCTTGGAGGTCTTGGGGGTCTTGGAGGCGGTCTGTATGGAGGCCTAGGAGGTCTTGGGGGTCTTGGAGGCGGTCTGTATGGAGGCCTAGGAGGTCTTGGAGGCGGTCTGTATGGAGGCCTAGGAGGTCTTGGAGGCGGTCTGTATGGAGGCCTAGGAGGTTTTGGACGCGGTCTGTATGGAGGCCTAGGAGGTCTTGGAGGCTATGGAGGTCTTGGCGGCCTTGGTGGTCTTGGCGGTCTGTATGGTGGCTATGGAGGCTTTGGAGGGCATGGTATCGGAGGCTTCGGTCGTAGTAAGAAAAATTAAATACGTCGACATAACAAAACACATTGAATAAAAAGGCGGAGATTGCACGGACAGCTAAGCTTCTCGGGAGCGCTTTAAGCCGCCTGCTGGTTCGAATCACTGTCGTACATTTCTAGAAAGTGGAAAACGCCTAAGAGTTACTTCACCTTGGACCATTTTTACACATGACACATAACTCATAAACTGTTTGACTGAATGTTCCTAATTATCAAAAATACTTTCATTCATTTTCTTACAAAAGACCACATATATTTGCCACTTTCATCAAATGTTTTATCCTTTTCTTTGCAGGATATTAATCGGGGAGAAGCGATTTTATCTTGAGAAATCCGACCAACATTTTACAGAATTAAAATTTGCAAACTGTTCCTTTGTTATTTTCTGTTGTTTTAATGTTGAATCCCATGGACATTCGGGGTTTACAATAGGCCCCCAGCAACCTAAGCTGGTCGTAAGATTGTTTCTTTGTTTTCTCACGACGCACTCAGCAACATACACGCAATCAACCAAATCACTGAACCTGACAACCCGATAAAATCGACCCTTACGTCCACCAGAGGCTGCAGGGTATCTATTCCAACCCGGAGTCCCCATGGAGTAACAGGCGACTAAATGGATCGGGTGGTCGCCACTGACTAAACCTGAGAGAGTGAATGTTAATTTACGCCGCAGTGACAATGACACACGATCTCATGTTAGTCGGTTCTGACGCATGCATGGACAGCTGGAACCTACTCTGCCTCGGAGGAGGACCAGGGTCAGAAAACATCAATGTCTGGTTTATTGTCGGTAATATATACGTTTGTCACCACCACACTCGTGCACGTTGGTTTTACGAAAGTAAAATGCGTCTAAAATCTACACCACTCCAGGTTTCCTCCCACCTCAATCTGACACGCCATGTACCGCAACGCACTTGTCTATATTCATAATTATTAGCAAGGTCTGTTTTGATATGATCAAGTCGCCACAGGGCCAAAACGCCTAAAATCGAGAATAATGATATTTCTTCTGGGAGACAAAACGGAAACACGCAACCTGTAGGCATATTATAAGGATACCCAAAATATAGTTATGTCAGTATCTATTATCCAAAAGAGTAGAATGAGTCGTGTTCTACACCGCTTTTCGTAATATTCCAGACATATCACGTTAAGGAGCTTCACAATTGTACCCATGTCGGGAAGCGAATGCGGGCTTTTGGTGTGACGAGCGAGTGAAAATATCTCCGTTCCCCCCGTCACGAGATGAGAGAAACATGATATTTTTATTATAATATTATACTTCTTGTGTAGTTGTTTGCCGGAAAATTAAATTATTTCATTACAAATGTAAAACCTTGAAATGTAAATTCTCCCTACCTAACACACAGGACGGTTCACCACGCCTTGCACATGTGACTAAAAAAGTAGTTTCGTGTTTGCAAAGTCTTAAAAATTATGAACAAACTTAACAAAAAATATTTAGGATCACGAAAAGTTCTGTATCACACATATAGATAATTATGATTATATATGCAATCAACTTAAACCAAAAATATTCTTGAAAACTACGAGACCGCTGTTGGAAGCGAAAGAATGCGCGCTGGTCATGTAACCAAAATGGCGCTTCGCGAAACGAACACTCTCGATTGACGAGTTAAATGAGAAATTTACAGTTTATAATGAAACATTTTCAAGAGAATAACGAATATCATCAAGCGATATTAACTCCATACATGATATAAATCAAGTGTTATGTTCACTGCAGTTAAATATCAAGTGTTATGTTCACTGCAATGAAAATATCACTTTTCTACACTTCGGAAAACTCAGACTTTCACACTGAAGTATTTAATAAAATATAGCTTAAGCGATAAATCGCGAAGAATAATGAAGAACGAAGCATTGTTTTTTTCACGATAAAACATTGTTCTATCATGATATAACATCATGCCTGGAGATTCGAACATCCTCTCGTCACTTAATGGCGTCCTTAATTGGACGACGTTAATTTTGAGAGGGATGTGTCTAGAGTGAGTTGTTCCCCAGAGATGTAGCCGAACAACGCAGATGAACGCAATGGCCAAACGATCGCACCAATATTAGGGGAGAGATATGACAATCGATAATGGGAGAAAATATACAGATATTCGACGTGAAAATTGTGAGAATACAAGACTTATAACCCCCCTATACAAAGATGGAGTTGTCCGACATTGACGAGGTCAATTGTATTCAGGGAGTCATCATTATCTAAATACGGGTAAATGTTTAACGTTTACGATTTCTTGACATCCTCAAAAAGGCTGAACAAAATATTGATTTATCGTCTAAAACTGGCTCTCACAGGAGATAATGCTTGGGTGAGATCAAGCGATGTCTATATTGTAGATATCGCTGCAACGAGATTACATCACAATGCTTTGCAGACCATTGTAACGTCATTGTTACCAATTAAATGACATCACTAATGATTCTGCCACTGAAGCTGTTAGCAGTACCCTTTACACTTAGACACTGCTTATTACTGTCTACAATTTGAAAAAGTTGGACGAATGATGTTGGGTGATACATAAAACCTCACCCTAGGGTCTTTTCATATCAACACTTGTATAGATTCTCTATATATCATTTAAGGATTGGCTGTATTTTTTTCGGTTCATTGAGGTATGAATCGAAAAACCTATGTGCAAACTTTTGTGAGAATCCGCTACTGTATTTTTTTCGGTTCATTGAGGCATGAATCGAAAAACCGATGTGCAAACTTTTGTGAGAATCCGTTACGCGGATTCATACAGTCTGCACATCGGTTTTTCTATTCATACCTCAATGAACCGAAAAAAATACACAGTCAGTGCTTATAATTAGATTCGACAGCGAAAACATGTTTTAATCTACAATAGTTTAACCAAAAACAGTTGTATATGTAAAAGCAGACAAAAATGACGAGATTGATAAACATTCCAGGTGTAGGAATACATACTGTGGCGTGACTTGAATCAGGTGATCGTTTAATTTATGCACATAACTTGACACGCTCACAAAGTCAGCAGCCAATTAACGGGGAATAAGATCAAAACAATGTTGAACAGTCAGACTAACGAACCGAAAGCAGTTCTTTCAAATGACATGGGCAGTTACCGCCAGATTCAAACATTAGTACCCTGAGAACGGGAAATCACAGTTGGAAAATGCTAGTTAGAAATGAAACCCGAAGACATATAATTTGTGGAACCGAGGCGAGCGGGAAAAAACAGGCGAGCGAGCCTGCACGTTTGCTGTTTCATTCCTTCTCGGCCTTCGGAATCAAAGGATTGTTTCGACAATTAATTTGCATGAGTTTCGCTAAATGTCCTGTGCATGACGATACATGTGAGAAGAAAGGGAATTCCCTCGACTGTAATATTCCCCGACTGTATGGATTCCCCGACATTCCGTAGTAATAAAAGTAGTCCGCCTCGGTGGGCGTGGCTTAATTTTTTTACATTCATTGAGAAATGAATGCAATAACACGTGACCAATTCAGCTAATCAGAGTACAAGAATTTCAATGAACGCAACGAAAATTTAATTATATACGAAATAAAAGGCGAGTCGGTGTTGTTTATCGTACAAACAAACGCTGCAGGGAGAATAAACCATGAGGGGCGCAACGACCATATGACGACCACGAGTCCTTTATTTTTTAAATACATAGTATAACCTACTTGAAACTGTCCCTCATGAATGCAAGTGTAAGTCCATTTCCAAAGGTTCCTGGCTTGTAACATTCACTTACGTTGAACATATCACCGTAACTGTAGTAGATTTTGTTGTTGGAAGAATGAGTTTTATCAGAAACAGTGCTCTCTGTGTCTCGACAGTTTCATGTAGAAAATAGCGAAATGTAAACAAACAAACAACAACATCCACTGTGACACTGAAACGTATATAAAAGTTCCGAAAGTGTTAGCTTTTGTACATTATGGTCATGTTGGTATTTGAACCCACATTATTGGTACTACCAGCGAAAACACAAATGCAACCTTTACATTCCAAGCAAACAGAGTTGTCCCCCTTGGTATGTCGACACGGCAAGCTTCTTCCAAGTGTGACACCTTTGTTACACTGTCGGTAACATCGCTGCTTTCCCTCAGACTCTAAATGTAGTGACATTTATATTTTGTGTATGTCTTTGGAAAGCTATCATAGTGAATTTGAAAAGGTGTACGACTGATTTATTATTTCACAGATGAATTTACGTTTTCGAGATTGCAGGCTAACGGAAAAGCACCCAAATTACCTATTATGTTCTTAATATACCAATTACATTGAAGATGAAATGAAATTGAAATTGTCAAACGAAAAAAACATACTTAAGCAGGGGCGTTGGGGGGAATATTCGGCGTCACGACTGTCATCACTTGTTTGTGAACATAAGGGTAAGTCGGTTGCGAGTTCAACTCCAAGCATGGTGGTTGGTTGGTTGGTTGGTTTGTTATTTAACGCCGCACTCAGCAATATTCCAGCTATATGACGGCGGTCTGTAAATAATCGAGTCTGGACCAGACAATCCAGTGATTGACATTATGAGCATCGATCCACGCAACTAGGATCGATGACATGCATCAACCTAGTCTGAGAGCCTGACCACCCGATCCCGTTAGTCGCCTCTTAACACAAGCATAGTCGCCTTTTACGGCAAGCATGGGTTGCTGAAGATCTATTCTATCCCGGATCTTCACGGGTCCCAAGCATGGTGGTGGCCGCCTATGACAGTGGGAAGCTATGACTGGTGGCAGCGATTCCATATTCCATTGTGTGTAAAAGACAAAACAGAGGTGAAATTTTTATGTATGAATCACTGAAAACCAGTGATAACACCAGGTGTTCACGAAAAGGGAAAAACTGTACTGTTTTACCGGCGGTCTCTAAATAATCGAGTCTGGACCAGACAATCCAGTGATTGACATCATGAGAATCAGTCGACACATTCGGGATCCGATGAATTGCATCAACCAAGTCAGTGAGCCTGACCACCCTCCCGTTAGTCGCCTCTTACGACAAGCATAGTCGCCTTTTATGACAAGCATTGGTTGTTGAAGACCTGTTCTACCCCGGTCTAGTAGGCTCAAACTTTCCCCCTAAAATTGACTCGAGAGTCATATGGGCCTAGGCTCACATGACTCCCCTAGCCAGGCTCAAAACACTCCCTCTAGGCTCAGCTAACTTCCCTACTGAGCCCAAATGACTCCCCTTGTTTAGAATTAAAATGATTACAGAAAAGATCAAACATGTCTTGTATTATAAAGGTTTTCAACCCCTCTTCCTAATTTCTGTTCTGAAATGTTAGGTTGAGAACAATCCCTAATATTGTGTGTCAGATGTTTTAGTACCAGTTATTATATTACAGTTTTATATTTAACTTTACTTGGAAAAACTCCAGGTGCCGCTCTTAAATCACTATACTTTTCTTAACCTATAATTTATTGTCCTGCATCCAATTCTTGAGTATCAGGCTCAAACTACTCCCCATATTCTATATCCGATTCTTGAGTATCAGGCTCAAACTACTTCCCCTATTCTATATCCGATTCTTGAATATCAGGCTCAAACTACTCCCCCTGTTCTATATCCGATTCTTGAGGATCAGTCTCAAACTACTTCCCTTATTCTATATCAGATTCTTGAGGATCAGTCTCAAACTACTCCCCGTATTCGGTATCCGATTCTTTAATATCTCCCTCAAACTACTCCCCCAAGTCTATATCAGATTCTTGAGGATCAGGCTCAAACTACTCCCCCTTTCCTACATCCAAATGTTTTATTTGAAGGCTAAGTCTACTACGCCTAAACTATATCCCATTAATTAGTGTCAGGCTCAGATTTCTCCCCCTACTTATATCCAGTGCTATACTTAAAACCTCAGACTACTTCACCTATCTTATATCTTATTTCTGATATCTCGATATAGTTTGATTTTCTCTCTTTCAGTTGACCTGCAAACAAACCCGACAACAAAATTGCCCCTCCAGGTCAAAATTAGCATGTTGTTTTAAGTTTGGGATCAGTAAATACTCTCTCGTGTAACTTGATGTTCTGTCTATCACTTGGCCTGTAAACAAACCCGACAGTCAATTGATGGACAGAAAATTGAGCTACACGAGAGCGCATAAATTTTACTCATCCTTATCTGAAAACGATATGCTTCTTTTGAATTGGAGTGGCAATTTTACTATCTCTGACTAAACATTTCTTCAGTATTTTCTTCAGACTCAGTATAATAGTTAAATGGAAATCGGAGACTTCAGTACATCAGCAGAAACATCGACACAGTTCAAGTAAATATAAAACGTCAATGCCAGATAATATCTAGCCTCCATTATCCGCTGATCCAGTTGGGCGTAATTGGCACGACAGGATTATATTCCCCACAGACACTTCATAAGTAAAGGTTTGAAGTAGATTCTGAAATAGCGGCATTTGCAAGTATGTAAACACCGATTATAGCCTATCAAGTGTGCAAAAAAATATAATTTTCATCTTTTGTATCATATTCTTATTCTACTCGGGGTCCCGTCGTCTAAGGCAACTTGACTCGCCCTGGATATGATTCCTGTTTTGAGTGAGTGGGTGAGTGAGTATGGTTTTACGCCGCTTTTAGCAATATTCCAGCAATATCACGGCGGGGGACACCAGAAATGGGCTTCACACATTGTACCCATGTCGGGAATCGAACCCGGGTCTTCGGCGTGACGAGCGAACGCTTTAACCACTAGGCTACCCGACCGCCCCTATTCCTACTTTGACAACACCGTCTACGTACCCGAGCTCATGATGGTGGCCGTTTCGCCAAATCGTCTGAGGCCTGACTCACATAAGGCTGATGTGCAGTGATGTAAATGAAAAAAATTCAGAGCCGCGTTCCCAGAAAGTTTTTGAAAGACGTTGGAGTTATACCAAGTATATTCTAATAAATCAGAGTATTTGCTTGAATATTAATAATCTCTCGGTGAAAGGACAAGTTCCATTATGTCAAAACATTTGATTTTTTAACTTTGTACAGCATCCAGGTCCCTAGTACCGCTTCCAAAAGTTGTATAGTAGCCATGTAATGACCTTTCTAAAGTTGTATTGTAGCCATGTAATAACATTTCTAAAGTTGTGTAGGAGCCATGGAATAACATTTCTAAAGTTGTACATAGCCATGTAATAACATTTCTAAAGTTGTATAGTAGCCATGTAATGACCTTTCTAAAGTTGACACATAAATGTCCGATGCGATATGTTCACTTTATCCCCAACAACTGGTATCACGATAACTTGATAGTCACTCACAATCATGAACTTCGGAATATATAGTCGGAATCGTATAATGAACTCTGCATTTATCAGAAATTTCTTATTGCGCGGATCGATAATCATGATGTCAGTCACTGGATTGTCTGGTCCAGACTCGATTATTTACAGACCGACACCATATAGCTGGAATATTGCTGAGTGCGGCGTTAAACAACTTGAAAGTGAAACTGAAACAGACATCTCTTATGATTATGGCAAGGAATTTACCCCTTGTAATTACACGAGAAGACATTTCGGACAAATATTCCAGCGCAATACGCTAAATCTTAAAAGTAACAAAAGCTTAAAGTAATAATCTTATCCTATTTATTTTTTATCAACCCGTTAGAGAAAATGTTTCAGGAAGTAAAATTGCATAAAGTCGTTAAACCTATTAATATGTCCGTGCATGGCTTTCAGTTATTAAAAGTAATCATTCGGAATTAGCTTGATCATAATCGTTTTGAGATGCCTTGGGTGATTCGATGCTGACTCAGCCCACTTTGTGACGGAGGCAGGCATCGGGCGGGGTTCCAATGAGCAAAAAGTGATTGATCTATTCATGAAGGGCTATCACACCATATCGCGCAATGGAACACGAAAGGAAGCAGTCATCAATCATCAGAATGACCACTTTTCCTCAATGTACATAAATACAGGATAGGGTTTTCAATTGCCACTTCACACCTCCTTCTTGTTGAAACCGTCAAGTGTAAGTATTTCTTCTTATATTTTCTTTAGTGTGTTTGTTTGTTGTTTAACGCCGCACTCAGCAATATTCCAGCTATATATGACGGCGGTCTCTAAATATTCGAGCCTGGATCAGACAATCCAGTTATTGACATCATGAGCATCGATCAACGCAATTGGGATCGATGGCATGCATGAACCAAGTCAGCGAGCCTGACAACCCGATCCCGTTAGTCGCCTCTTAGGACAAGTATAGTCGTCTTTTACGGGAAGTCTGGGTTGCTGAAGACCTATTCTAACCCGGATTTCCACGGGTCTTTATTTCCTTTAGACATTGAGGCGCAGGATAAATTGTCTCCAACAACCTTTAGCACAAATTTAGTATTTATGGAGCGATGCCTCTGGTTTTAAGGGAAAAGCGACAATGACTTTAACACAAATTGAAAGAAATGACTACATCAAACATGTCGCAGGAATGGTCCAAACACATAACGTGACACAATAACACAATGTTCTTAAGATGAGATAAAGAGCTTCACTAATGCTAGACTCCAAAGACTTCAAATGTTTGCTATTACCTATTTATAACTTTTGCACATTTTAATTTCCCAGACTGTGAACCTTAAGTCGGGTTAGCCTTGAGGTTAGAGGGCTCGATTCCCGCAAAGGTACAATGTGTCCATTTCTCTTGGTCCCCGTCATGAAACTGCTTAAATGCGTACAATTATGCTCACTCACTAATATATCACGCATGTGGTAGGGCATCAGGTTTCATCAGTGAAACTAGACAGGAACATGTAGGTTCTTTGTAAAGCTCAACATGTCTGCAGTCAGGAGAAAAAGAAACTATCTGGACATAAAAGTACGTGGAATGATAAGAACTCTTTTGGTTTGTTAAATGAACAATTAAAGAAATTAACTACCTTTAAGAAATTATATCTTTTGTCACCACCTCTCCTTGAAAACGAATGAGAATTACACTCTGCATGTTTTCGGCTCATTACATTTTTATGAACGAATATTTCGTCCCCAGATTCCAGTCATCATGATGAATCTTATCACCATCGCTATTTTTGCCAGCCTAATGGTTGCTACTTTGGGTAAGCCAGCCTATGGTGGTATCGGCGGCGGCTTAGGACATGGTATTGGAGGCCTAGGAGGTCTTGGAGGCTTTGGGGGTCTTGGAGGCGGTCTGCATGGAGGCCTAGGAGGAATTGGAGGTTATGGCGGCTACGGAGGCTTTGGAGGTCTGCATGGAGGTCTTGGAGGTCTTGGAGGCGGCTTTGGAGGTCTTGGGGGTTTGGGTGGATATGGTGGCCTAGGAGGTCTTGGAGGTCTTGGAGGCCTTGGGGGTCTAGGGGGTTATGGCGGCTACGGAGGCCTAGGAGGCGGCCTGTATGGAGGCCTTGGAGGTCACGGCGGCTATGGAGGTCTTGGGGGTTATGGAGGCTTTGGAGGTCTGCATGGAGGTCTTGGAGGCTTCGGCCGTGGTAAGAAATTATAAATACACTGATATAAAAAACAAACATACTGAATACAAAGGCGGTGAATGTACTCGGAGATCAGCTTCTAAGGCGCGTTTTAATCAGCTGGCCGCTGGTTCGAATTACTCTATCATACCACTGTCGTAAATTTCTACAAACTCGTAACTCATAAACTGTTTAACTGGAACTTCCTTATTATTGAGAACAATCGATTCATTCATTTTCATACAAAAGCCACATATATTTGCCACTTTCATCAAATGTTTTATCCTTTTCTTTGCAGGATATTAATCAGGGAGAAGCGGTTTTATCTTGAGAAATCCGACCAACATTTTATAGAAAATGTTATTATACAGAATTAAAATTTGCAAACTGTTCCTTTGTTATTTTCTGTTGTTTTAATGTTGAATCCCATGGACATTCGGGGTTTACAATAGGCCCCCACCAACCTAAGCTGGTCGTAAGATTGTTTGTTTGTTTTCTCACGACGCACTCAGCAACATACACGCAATCAACCAAATCACTGAACCTGACAACCCGATAAAGTCGACCCTTACGTCCACCAGAGGGGACCTTTTCTAACCCGGAGTCCCCGTGGGGTAATAGGCGACTAAATGGACCGGATGGTCGACGTCACTGACAATGCGTGAGTAAGTGAATGTTAATTGACGCCATCGTCACAATGACACACGATCTCATTTTAGTCGACTCTTACGCCAAACATGGGATACAAGAGACCTTCTGCTGCTGAAGGGGACCAGGGTAAAACAGAACCAAAGTTTATTGTCGGATATGTGTGTGTCGGTAACATACAGAACACGTCCCATTTTAATTCTGGAAACCCAATAGTCCAGAAACTCTAGGTCTTTGCACAGTGTCGGTCAAAGGTATTTACAAAATTAAACATGCTGTTTTCATGGGAACATACTAAGGATGAAAAAAAGAAATGAAAAATGGTTCAAAAACTTAATATTTACACTATGTGGCACATGGGCGTGAATATGTTCCTTTACTCAAAACTCTTGGTTTTGTTTCGCAAAAGGTTTGTCACCGTAGTTCGTGTAGTTCGTGGGTTTTCCGCAAGTGGAAAGCATTCAATATAACATCTACACTACTTTCCTCCACCTCAAGCTGACACGCCGTGATACAACTGAGAAACTGCTCAGTGAGGCAACGATGTACATATCTCTATTCATAATTATTTGTAAGGTCCGTTCTTTGACATAAATCTAGTCGATATTTGTAAGGTCTGTTTTCTGACAAAATCTAGTTTATATTTGTTAGGTCTGTTCTCTGACAAAATCTAGTCTATATTTGTTAGGTCTGTTTTCTGACAAAATCTAGTCTATGTTTGTTAGGTCTGTTCTCTGACAAAATCTAGTCGATATTTGTTAGGTCTCTTCTCTGACAAAATCTAGTCTATATTTGTAAAGTCTGTTTTCTGACAAAATCTAGTCGATATTTGTAATGTTTGTTTTCTGACAAAATCAAGTCGCTACAGAACTAAACAGCGTAAAGTCGAGAACAATGATATTTCTTTGTGAAAGACCGTTTGACGGTTCGAATTTTAATCATGAATAGTTTTACTTGTGACGTGAACAATCATAACATGTTTAAGTTTGTTTTTCATTCTGAACCTGATTTCTAATCTTACAATCCATGTTTTAACAATAATAGAAGATTCAAGGACAAAAATTAATCAATAGTTTGCCAGTCACTCGACCTTCGTGTTATATGTATTATCATGAATTTGTGAAATGACGCGATTCAAGGAAACATGATCATGAGAATACCTTCGTTGGAAGAGTGAGTGAGTATGGTTTTACGCCGCTTTTATTCCAGCAATATCACGGCGGGGGACACCAGAAATTGGCTTCAAACATTGTACCCATGTCGGGAATCGAACACGGGTCTTTGGCCTGACGCGCGAACGCTTTAACCACTTGGCTACCCGACCGCCCCCCTCGTTGGAAGATAAGCAATGGGTTCCTTATATATCTACACGTATAACCGACGACTTTGGTATACACTAGGCTAAAACGGACAGGACAATCGGACATTACAATCCTAGTGTTCTTAAGTGAGTATTGTTTTATGCCGCGTTCCGTAATATTCCAGCAATAGCACATCGAGGTACGCCAGAAATGGGCTTCACGCATTGTACCCATCTGGGGCATCGAACCCGGGTCTTCGGCGTGACGAGTGAACGCTTTAACCGCTCGGCTTCCCCACCGCCGTATAGTTCTAAAGCTTCACGAACACCAGCAGTCATATTGTTGTGCAAGGTGTACAAAGCAGACAAAGGTACGCAAACTGCGGACACATTGCCGGTATATGAACAAACTTGATATAGTAATGTAAATATATATAAACCTAAGGAGTAGAATTCGTCGAGTTTTACGCCGCTTTCAGCAATATTCCTAACATATAATGGTTGGGGACACAAGAAAAGGGCTTCACAATTGTACCCGTGAAGGGGGATCAAACGCGGGCCTATGGTGTGACTGGAATGATTAAACAGTTGGCTACACCCATCCATCCCTCCTGCCCCTGTTGAAGGAGAAAACACGTCTTTAAGAACCTTCCTATATATTCACATGTGCATTTCAGCTCTTTGTTGCTGGTTGATCAGTTGAAACGGTATGACGTCACATATACATTACTACAAGGCGTTGTTCACTGTTAATGATATCACAAATTGGTATCATTGCGACACCTTATCGGGTTGAAATATTCTTATTTTCTTTCTTCACCTTTCAATGGATGATATACAGAATAATAATTATACTTTACTTCATGAATGAAGGTGTAGGTTCCATTTCCGAAAGGTGCCTGACTTATAGCTTCACCTTCTTTGGACGTATCACCCTATACTGCTTCTAGAGGTTTTTTGATAGAAGAATGATAGTTCTCTTAGAAACAGTGCTCTCTATATCGCGACAGTTTCGTGTTATGTTTGTGTTTTTGTTTAACGCCGCACTCAGCAATATTCCAGCTATATCACGGCGGTCTGTAAATAATCGAGTCTGGACTAGACAACCAAGTGATTGACACCAAGCGCATCGATCAACGCAATTGGGAGACGATGACATGCGTCATCCAAGTCGGCGAGCCTGACCACCCGATCTCGTTAGTCGCCTCTTACGACAAGCATATTCGCCTCTTACGGCAAGAATTGGTAGCTGAGTCCTATTCTACCCCCGATCTTTAGGTTAATCCGGAAAGTACCGTTACCAATAAAATCATGCTTGGAAACGTATTTGTGACATATTATCTATACATTCAACATTTTACCCACGGTTGATCCATTCAAACGAGTTACCTGACTAACAGTGTCCGATCAAAAGAGGTTTCACTGTACTAAGGGGCGGTCGGGTAGCCTAGTGGTTAAAGCGTTCGCTTGTCACGCCGAAGACCCGGGTTCGATTCCCGACATGGGTACATTGTGTGAAGCCCATTTCTGGTGTCCCCCGCCGTGATATTGCTGGGATATTGCTAAAAGCGGCGTAAAACCATACTCACTCACTCACTCACTCACTGTACTACATTCCCAAGGTGTCACTCATGTATATTGAAAGAGAAAAGAAACTGATCCTGTTCTAATCAATCATATCGTCATTTGGAGAAGCGAGTAAATCAACACTCTTATTTGAACATTTAAACCTTGAGGGCACTGCATCTTAAGGTTTTTGTTGTTGTTTAAGGCCGCAATGTTTCAGCTATATGACGGCGGACCCGACAATCCAGTGATTGACATCATGAGCATCGATCCACATAGAGTGTAGTTGTGAGTAATAAGTATCTAAATAGTCTCAATATATTATAAATAAGACGTGTTCAAGTTACTTTGTCGTTGAGTATACGTGTATGAGCTGACTCGGTATCATTAATATTGTATACACTCGTAATTTTAATATTTGTTAAGTTGCGAAACTTCACAGCTTCCTATGTTGATTTCTTTGAATTAAAACGGATAGCCACAAGTTGATTTTTATAGCATCAATAAAAACAACGCATCTTCACGGGTGGACAGTTAAAAAAAGTGAAATAAAAACAAGACACTTTTCAACTTTGACACCGACACTCATATACAGTTGTTTTCAGCAAAAGCCCCAAAATATTTAGCTTTGCATGGTATGGTCATGCTGGCATTTGAACCCGCATCTTGCGTAATACCAGCGAAAACACAGATTCAACAATCTGAAGCACTTACCTCCCTTGAAATGTTGACGCGGAAGTAAATCAGTGAGGAAAAATTTCAAAAGCAGTAACAGTCAACAAGGAACGTTTTACAAGAGAAACATGTTAAGCGGTTAACCTACGTGTGACAAGCACATGAACATCTACGATCTGGGAATCTACCTAATCACTCCTTGGTATCTGGGGCAGGGTGACTTGAGCCAGATACCCAGATACTCGCTCGATGAAAGGACGCGCGACATTGTACAACAGTCCCACGCTCTGGGTTCACTGAAGTACTGATGCATATTTTAAGGGATGTAATGTCGACGTGTGTTAAGTCTAATATCTGATAAATCATTTTTGCCGAAAATGGAAGAGCGGGTGGACGACCAGGGCAGCTATGTGCCAGGTATAATCGGCAACTTACCCCTCCTCCTTGAACAAGACGACCACCAATGTGAGTATTGTGGATTTGTTTATAAGATTAAATAATAACCTATATTTACAACTGACTTTTATTGACATAAAAATTTATGTTCATGTATGCATCAACGTTAAAGAGGTGTTACTCGTCACCTTGCGGGTCAATAAAACCGTGCAGGTCAATAAAATCAATAATGTTTGGTTTTCATCTAAGTCCTGTGAATGTTAAGATTGTCCGGGTTTTAATCATGTTAACTGAGATGTTTCTAACCAAATTATTCATTAGCATATAATTGTAATGCCAGAGAAAACGCTAAGAAGTAGACTGTCATGCCAGTTTTGACTATAAATATCCTGTAACCTCTGTTTGAACGAGCATAATAATAAATTTGTATCCCTACATCTTGGGAAATCCAAACAAATTAATAACAATATGAAAATAATAACCATATTGACAGTAATATAATTATAGTACATATTTATAAAAAGTAACTATTCTTAAAGGGAAATTACTATATGTTCATTTCTCATTTTTTGGCAATGATACCCCCTTTTTCAATTACATTTGTTTTTCACAAATTAACTTCCAATCCCCATTTGTTGGAAAAAAAGTAATACATTTAATTGTTCTGGAGACCATATTATAGGCCATTTGTGGAAAATATTATAATATTATAAGCATATAGAAGTAACATTAAATCAATACTACCTTGTGCAACAAACACACCATGATGCCATTCATTATATAGTTCTGTGACGAGCCCATTAATGAAGAAACTAAACAAAACTGGACTCAATATGCACCCTTGGCGTACACAACTAGATGTTAAGAAGCACTGTGTTTTACCCGATTGTGATTTAATTAAAGCCTTGTTTAAAACTGTATAAATGAAATGGTTATGCCCATATATGTTTGATAAAGTTTGTTTTTAAATATAACCTTTCATTCATGACTCAGTTGTGAACATATCAACTTGGCTGAAATAATGTTGATGCGACGTTAATTTTTAACTCACTCACTCTTAATGAATACATATCTTTTAGATCTAAAAACTATTTCCCATTGGTGAGAAATAAACATATTTTATTTTCTACATAATAGTAAGCTTTCTTTGGATCTACAAACGCACAAAAAACGACCCCTAAGTTTACATAAATATTTGGAACATAAAGCTTGCAATATAAATAAATTGCCAACCGTTGAATAGTTTTTGCGAAAACCAGCCTGACATTCAGATAGAAGATTCACACCCAACCAAACTCTAAGACGCCTTTCTGCAATAAAAGTAAACAGCTTTGCCCTAATATTAAAAAAATATCCCTGTATTTGCTGGGATCGGACCTTTCATTATCAAAAGTGCATTATACCTGAAGATGGCTATATTTTCTGTTTATAATGTGTAATTATTAATATGTTTACTTTGATGATAATTGCAGTTTATACTACACATATAATAAAGTATTTTTCATTGAATATTGTATTTTCAGTTAAAAGCAACACATACAGACAAAGCATCGATTCAGGTCACGGAAGTGTTCCTGATGATTTTACCATTGTCAAGCTTACAGTATTCGATATGAGAACACAGAGCAATGCGTATGTCAAAGGAGATCTCATTCGCTGTACAGGTATAGAAGATGGCATCAAGAGTCATTTAGGACAACAAAGTCGTATTTGTCCCGGTAACACATTTATCAGAGAGTTTCAAAACAAAAAGATTGCCATAGTCGTTTCCGATGACCAGCTGCAAGAACTACAAGTTGTATTTATGGTAATATCTGGCAGTGACCAGTATCCTAGGCCTGTATGCATTAGTATGAAACAGAATGAAAATATTTCGGACTTATTTGGCATACATTATGATGAAACCGGGCGTCGTGTTGACGCATTGTATATACAAGGCGATGAGAAAACAACTTGCAAAGTCCTGAAAACTGGAGTGTTCGGCGAACTTGCTCTGCTTCAGTTCGATAGATTGAATTTGTTTCTTGACGAACAGTTAGAGTTACGCATCCATAGATTTCTTGAAGAAAAGCGGGAAGAGATCTTGTATGTTAACTGTTTCAAAAGTGACACCATCAACCTATTAAGATCTAAGCTGAAAATAGAGTTCGAGGGCCTTTATCATAGAGGAGTCACGTTTCAGTTTAGTGATTCTGGAGATGTTCTCCAAGGAGACACATTAATAGGACAGATTGGCGGAAGGAATATTATCATGGACAAAAGTGAACCATATGATTTGACTCTATTTTCTACTCGTTCAGACACCATACTCGTGAACTTTAAGTTTGATGAACGACCTTATAGGACAATTATCAACAAGGATGATACGATTGAATGTCTAAAGCAATCTATTTCGAAGATCATTCACAAACCTGCCGTGGGTATGAAGCACTCACTTGGTGAAAGGAATTTGACAGATTTGAGAAAGGTTTCAGATCTGCTAAAAGCAAGACCAAAAGGATTGTTTTTTGTTGAAATGAGGACACCACGGGAAGTGACATTTATACATACGAGTAACAGCGGCGAAACTACCAGTCATAAAGTAACAGCTTTCAAACCAGAAACACTCGAAGACCTAAAAAGTAAACTTGCAGTTCGAATGGACATTGATCCATTCTTTCTTCAGTTGTACAGAAATGGATCTGTTTTGGGTGGCAGTGCAACCGTCAGGGACTTAACAAGTGACGAGGAAATAGAAGTTGTAGTTCATTCTCACCGTATACGTTTGTTTGTGAAGACCCCTGAAAATGCCAAGACATGTATTATTGATGACAGTCATACCTTCACCATTCATCATCTACAGCAGTTTCTCAGCGGTCTTTTAAACAAACACTTGGAAACAGTAGGTGTTGTTTATGATGGCATTACACTTGATCCGTCCTTAACATTGAATGCAGCTGGACTTAAGCACGAATGTGAGTTATCATTCACATATCCTTTGAAAAATGAGACAGTATCAAACATTGATTCGATGGTGGACACTAGAGATGGTGAAATGGAAGTACTGATGGATGTTACTGATCAAAGTCAGGCCCAGTCTGGTATGTATGCCTGTATCTATTAGTTTTCCCCTTGTTTCTATCAAAATCGGTGCAATAGTATTTAGGCAGGTATTTTTTTTATTTCTTTCATTGCAACCTATGCAGTTGGTAAAAGGCGAGTAAAAGGAACAGACTGTGATTGAATGTCGTACTCCGATGGCGTTGATCCGTGAAGTTGCATCCAATATCAATCACTGGTTTGTCTACCCGGGACATGACTAGCTACAGACTACCGTCATATTACCTGTATTTGCTGCGTACGGCAAAAGAGAAACAATTCTTTTAAAAGTCTTATTTAATGTGTGTGTGTTTGTTTGCTTAACGCCGCACTCAGCAATATTTCAGCTATATGACGGCGTTCTGTAAATAATCGCGTCTGGACCAGACAACCCAGTGATTGATATCATGAGCATTGATCCACACAATTGGGATACGATGACATGCATCGACCAAGTCAGCGAGCCTGACCACCCGATCCCGTCAGTCGCCTTGAACTACAAGCATAGAGTCGCCTTTTACGGCTAGCATGGGTTGCTGAAGACCTATTCTACCCCGGATCTTCACGGGTCTCTTATTTGATGGAGTTTAAATGACGTCATTCCATGACTATTTCCCATCATTAGCTGGTAAACGTAAACCTTTCTGAAATAAAATAGGAATCGAATTCGAAATTCTTAAATCACAGAGTTATAGCACTTGGTTTTCAGAAATATGGAATGCTTATCATTATGTCCAATCTGTGATGAGTTGAAGGATATCAGAGTTTCTTTAAAACAAAGATAATAGTTTTCAAATACAATGCAATTGAATAGCTTCCACTTTGTCATATTACCTGAATAGCTTCCACCATGTCATGTCAAGTGTTCAGGGACCGACAATTTGATATATATATATTCGGCGGTGGTGTCGGGGCTGAGATTTTGTATGGGGAAAAGCTATCCTTTCAGCTACATATGCAAAACCTTATATTTGGTTAATTTCAAAGTGAGATTGACCAATCAGAAAGAAGAACTTATAACCCCATATGAGCCCGTATACCTTCAGTACAAATCCAAGATGGTTGGTACTGACCTAATGTGAGACCATATACCGTCAGTAGTAGCCATCACATATTTCACATGCAAATGCTGGTACAGAAATTCATTATTCGACACTGTTTTGTGTTTTCATATCAATAATTGTGATGTGCATGGACATTAATTTTGAAAACAATACGTTCGTGACTGTATTGATAAAGATTATAGTTAAACATTTCAACAAGGTTTGGCCTCTAAGATTGAGATTGATGACATGCATCAACCAAGTCAGGTACGCGGACTTGGTTGATGCATGTCAGCGATCTCGATTGCGCGGATCGATGCTCATGATATCATTCACTGGATTGTCCCATAATCTACTGAACGTTCCAAGGGTTAACGACCCGTGAAGATCCGGGGTAGAATAGGTCTTCAGCATCTCATGCTTGCCATAAAAGGTGACTATGCTTGTCGTACGAGACGACTAACGGGATCGGGTGGTCAGGCACGCTGACTTGGTTGATGCATGTCATCGATCACAATTACGTGGATCGATGCTCATGATAACAATCACTGGATTATCTGGTCCAGACTCGATTATTTACCGACCGCCGTCATATAGCTGGGACATTGCTGAGTGCGTCGTTTAACAACAAACAAACAAACTCAAAGATTTAAAGAGTAGTCTCCCTTTGACCCCTGCGAAAAACACACCAGCCAGTGAAAACGTTTTGGTATAGCAAATTCGTTAGGTGTCTTTAGTTGCCATAAACGGTGTCATGTTATTTGTTTGTTGTCTGTAAATAATCGAGTCTTGACAAGACAATCCTGTGATTGACATCATAAGCATCGATCTACGCAATTGAGATCGATGACATGCATCAGCCAAGTCAGCGAGTCAGACCACCCGATCCCGTTAGTCGCCTCTTACGACAAGCATAGTCGCCTATTACGGCAAGTTTGGGTTGCTGAAGACATATTCTACCCCGTATCTTCACGGGTAGGTGTCATATCAAGTTGTTAGGAAACGACCATTTCATAGTTATATTCGGGGTGGAGGTAGGGGCTGGGATTTTTTTTATGGTAACAAGCTATCTTTTCAGCTACATATTTGTGGCTGATAAGTTATTGTATTTGTCGAGGGGAGGGGAGGGGAGGGAAGTATTTCTCAATTTCTCAATAATGTTTAGACATTAACTGACACCAGTATGGTCAAATTAATGTTAACACACGATGGGGGCAAGATTTCACACTATTGCTTTGTTCAAAAACAGTAGACCGCTTCCATGGTCTATTGGTAGAGCGTTCGCCCGGATAACGGAAGGTCCAGGGTTCGATCACCGGCCGCGTCATATCGGAAGTCATTAAAAGATGGTACTCGTTGTCACCTTGCGACATTAAGGGGCTAAAACAAGGACTAGTCGGCTCGGTGTCAGTATACTAGGATACCATGCCGCAGTTATCCTGGTATCTCAGTGGGCAAGCACTATAAAATCGGCATTAGTCCGGATTGGTACAAGCAACCACACACACAGAGACACAGACACACACACACACACACACACACACACACACACACACACACACATATACGTGCATGCACGTCGCTATAATAGTGCAATAATCTTAGACGCGACGTTAAACCCCATTTCATCTCACCTCTAAAACAGTAGGCTCCACTTTATCGCGTTTAGAAGTGCATCACATTTAAATTATCAATTAAAATATTGGCATTAAATGCCTTGGGAACTTTGCATATAAAATGTCCATGATATTCCTTTCTGTGCAGTCTAGGTAGAAATTAGCGACCAGTAGTTATTTTGGTCACTGACAACCTATGCTGGTCGTAAGATTCGACGAAATGGATCGTGTAGTCAGGTTCGGTTATTTGGTACATTGCGTACCATCGCATCCCGAGGACGGGGATCATGACTCATAACATCAAACACTGGATTTTTTGGTCCATGATAGATCTGGAATATTGCTGAGTGTGGCGTTAAACAACGAACAATTAGCTTACATAGTAGTACAGTAGTACATAGGTACCATTTCGCAGCAACACCGTAGTGTAATTATTCAATGATTTCCTTGTTTTCAGGAGACCTTATGCATGGTTCCAGACATAAAGCCATGCACACGAAAACAACAGTTCATGGCATAAGGGAGGAAAAGACATCAATCGTATCACACACAGGGACATTGAAGAACCCAACTGAACGCACCATGACCACTACACCCCAACCGACAGACTTAATGTCTATTCCAACGCCGAGAGCAGAAACTGCAACATTTAAAACTCCAGGCAATCCCTGGACATTCCCAAAGTGTCCGCAGAATGAGAACCAACAATCAGTTCGTGAATCACAAAACTCTGAAATGTCATCAGTTCATCAAAAAGCTCGGCCAATTACCTTTCCGATTCAGAGGGACAATGGTGGCAATACTGCACAAACGGGGTATTTTGAAAGAGTTACTAGCTATAGTACATCTGTGTACGAACGTTTTCCATCACAGCCTCCTGACGCGCCATTGTCCTTGCCCGGTGACCTCAACCACCTACCATGCACGTCGCAATTGGTACGTCATCAAGGTAATGATATGCGCGGCGCCATACCGTCTTCATCATCCTGGCCGTCATTACTACACGATCCAACCGATGGTATGTATGATATATGTTGTGCATAATGTGTGGCTTTACGTTGTGTGTAGTGATATTCCAGAAATACCACGGCAGGGCCACCCCACGAATGGCCTTCCGGAGAACCGGAAAGGCTTTGTTATTTTCGTTGCTTAAAGCCGCACTCAGCAATATTCCGGCTATATGACGGCGCTCTGTAAATAATCGAGTCTGGGCCAGACAATCCAGTGATTTATATCATTAGCATCGATCCACACAAATGGGATACGATGACATGCATCAACCAAGTCACCGAGCCCGTTAGTCGAATCTTACGACAAGCATAGTCGCTTTTTACCCACCTGAGCTAGAAATAAAAGAGTTGTTTGGTTGGTTGATTGGTTGGTTGTTTAACGCCGCACTCAGCAATATTCCAGCTATATGACAGCGGTCTGTAAATAATCGAGTCTGGACCTGACAATCCAGTGATTTATATTATGAGCATCGATCCATGCAATTGGGATACGATGACATGCATCAACCAAGTCAGCGAGCCTGACCACCCGAGCCCGTTAGTCGCCTCTTACGACAAGCATAGTCGCTTTTTACCCACCTGAGCTAGAACTAAAAGTGACCAGTGAAACCGCCTAATCTGTTTCATATTTTGACCTATGCATAAAGATTCGGAGTGACAAAAGACGAGCTACAAGGCTGTATGAACTTTCCCTTCATGTCGAGCCAACGTCCAGCAGCTACAGTCTTTGGTGTCAACATTTCACATTTCTTGATGTGCAATCCAGCATGGTCATTTTGCGAAGATTTCAAGAGCGTCAAACTAGTCTTGCTCAAAAGTTGTTTTATAAGTGTTACAGCATGTAAGGCCTTGGTAAAACTTTACAAAAGTTCTAAAAGATGACCTTTCAAAAGTCGCCGCATCATCGACAACAAAAATGTCTGATGCAGTTCCCTATTTTCACATACCAGTGTTTTTCAGGTGAACAACTGTCTCAATGTCTTTGTGACTGGTAATACCGGTTTGGCAAGGTATACCGGCCTTATCAAGAACACCTGCTATGATCCGTGTTTTAATAGTGATTCTTAACACATGTTTATGAAATTGTCGGAATCGTACAATGGACTCTGTGTTTAGCAGAGAGTTATACCATTATAAAAAATGTTTTGTTTGTTTGTTGTTTAACGCCGCACTCAGCATTGTTCCAGCTATATGACGGCGTCTGTAAATACTTGAGTCTGGAGCAGACAGTTCAGTGATTGACATCATGAGCATCGATCCACGGAATTGGAATACGATGACATTCATCAACCAAGTCAGCGAGCCCGACCAGCCGATCCCGTTAGTCGCCTTTTACGGTAGGCATTGGTGGCCGAAGACCGGATTGTCACGGGTCCTACGCAAGTGGGATACGATGACATGCATTTAACCAATTCAGCGAGTTTGACCACCCGATCCTCATAGTTGCCTGTAACCCAGGATCTTCACGGGTATTATGAAAAGTGTATGTCTCTTTTATTTTCACGTTATCAAGAACGTCCCAGTAGACCCAACCACCACACCAACCCCCAGAATATGAAATTGTACCGTGAAGATCCGTGGTAGAATTGGTCTTCAGCAACCAATGCTTGTCATGAAAGGCGACTATGCTTGTCGTATGAGGCGACTAACGGGATCGAGTGGTCGGGTTCGCTGACTTGGTTGATGCATGCTATCGTATTCCACTTGCGTGGATCGATGCTCATGACATCAATCACTGGATTTCACACCGCCTTCACATAGCTGGAATATTGCTGAGTGTGGCGTTAAACCAAACAAAACAATGTTGAAACAAGATACCTTGATGATCTTCATACATTACCAATTTATCAGACAATGAACATATTTTACTGTATCTTTCTAGCTGTTCCGGGAATTATCCTTAATGATCTTGCTGGGAGGCTTGGAAATGATTGGTATACATTTGGACTGCAGCTTGGACTTGAGGCACACAAGCTGGACGCTATCAAACATAATCAGAGGGACGATCTGAGGAATCAAGCTTTCAGTATGCTTAACCAGTGGAAGTTAACCCAAGGGAACAAAGCGACTCAGCAAAGGCTATGTGAATTGTTAAGAAAATGTGACCTCACAGCTCACGCAGAATCCATTGAGCAATATTTGGAATAAATTCAATGAGACAAACCAGAAAATGTCCGTATGGGGAAACGAGAGGCCTGAAATATATGTATAAAGTGGTTCGAATATGGATCACAACGATAGAGCATGTATTTTTTATTCAACATTCCTAGTATGGCTGAAGCTGTCAATATCCTGAGATTCCGTGAATTTCCGAGATTTAAATATCTCGTAATCTCCAGATCATCTCATGGTTGTAGTTTTCAGGATTCCATGAGATTCTAAAGGTGAAATATCCCATAATGTCCTAAAAGTTCCCAGGGTTAACGACCCGTGAAGATCCGGGGTAGAACAGGTCTTCAGCAACCCGTGCTTGCCCTTAAAGGCGACTAACGGGATCGGCTGGTCAGGCTCGCTGACTTGGTTGATGCATGTCATCATATCCCAATTGTGTAGATCGATGCTCGTGATGTCAATCACTGGATTGGCCTGTCCAAACTCGATTATTTACGGACCGCCGTCATATAGCTGGAAATTGCTGAGTGCGGCGTTAAACAACAATCAATTAATCAATCAATCCAACGGCTAACGCTGCCATGATCTGAACATCACATGGTTAAAGCTGTCAAAGTTTCGTGGCCTTCTCATGGTAAAAGCTGTAAATATTTTCTCTATGGTATCTTTTTCTAATCCGCATAACAAATGAGAATTCATATAAATAATGAAGTTTAATAAAAGCACATTCATATTTTTTTAACTGTAGTCTGTTCGTGAATGTATGGCTCTCCTACTGCAATTATTTACAGTAAGGGATATTGCTGAAGAGGAAAACTCGGGAGGCGACTGTGCTTGTGTTAAGAGGCGACTAAAGGGATCGGGTGGTCAGGCTCGGTGACTTGGTTGATGCATGTCATCGTATCCCAGTTTGCGTTGATCGATGTTAATCCCTGGATCGTCTGGTCCAGACTCGATTATTTATATACCGCCATCATATAGTTGGCATAGACAAGCATTGTTTGTTGGGACCTATATTCTTTTACCCGGAATCCTCACCGATCCACTCAATCGGGTTACATTGACACATCACCAACCAAGCCACCAAACCTGGACCCCTTTCCATTTACTCCCCTCGCTGAGGATTCAAACCTGGAATCCCGACGGAGTATTGTCATGGTAGAATAAGGAATGATAACCTCCCTCAGTGAATACAAGTTTAATAACGGCATTGTTTACAGTTGTTAGATATTCCACAGCGTGTGATCATAAAAGAGAACAGTTGACAATAAAAGTGATCATTCACTTAAGAAATCAATTAAATACTCAGTTTTCCACATGTAATATACCTTGTCTGTGGTTACTTAATCTTCAATGTCTACAGGTCACGTGACTGCTCATTCTCGGGCTAGCGTGAAATATGAAGGAAGATTTCGAGTTTGTGGGAGGCCAGATTTCCTTATACTTGCCTTTTTCATTAAGTCAAGTTAGATTTTGAAAGCAAAAAACGAATGATGAGTCGGGTAAATAACTGACATTTGCTTTGGGATCACTAAATCATATGATCATCACATTATGTATAAACACCATTATTAATCAGTATATCAGTTCATCATACCAGGGGCGGTCCGGTAGCCTAGTGGTTAAAGCGTTTGCTCGTCACGCCGAAGACCCGGGTACGATTCCCGACAGACGTACAATGTGTGAAGCCCATTTCTGGTGTCCCCCGCCGTGATATTGCTTGAATATTGCTAAAAGCGGCGTAAAATCCATACTCACTCACTCATCACACCAACTGTGTAGACCCGTGAAGATCCGGGGTAGAATAGGTCTTCAGCAACCTTTGCTTGCCGTAAAAGGCGACTATGTTTGTCGTAAGAGGCGACTAACGGGATCGGGTGGTCAGGTTCGCTGACTTGGTTGTGGATGTCATCGTCTCCCAATTGCGTGGATCGATGCTCATCACATCAATGACTGGATTGTCTGGTCCAGACTCGATTATTCACAGACCGACGTCATATAGCTGGAATATTGCTGAGTGCGGTGTTAAACAACAAACAAACTATACCTAATTGATTGCTAAAGGAGTGAAAGAGCAGACTCACTCGGCCACGTTACGACGGTCGATATTGCATCAAAATGATTAACAAATAAAATCAATTAAAGTATTTTTTTCAACAATACATTATTAACCCATTTATGTAATTTCTGTAACGGAATGTTGAATGAAACAGGACAATTATAGCTTTCATTTATGAGATGTTCGTGGTTAAAACGTTGCCTATTCACGTTGTAATCCCAGGTCGGATTCCTTCATGGATAAAATGTGTGAAGCCTATTCTTTCTAAACTCAGAAAAAATACGGACCGCCTTCCATAAATTCATTAGCTTTAACACATCGGTCGGGAACCCCAGCATAAAGCCGTGTTTACGGACGTTCGCCGTACAGGGGTATTTGCACACGTCGTGTTATGCCCTGTATACGTGTGTTTTCTACACCTGTATATCAGCATGTTTTCTTCTAATGGGTGACAACAAGACGTCCAAATGCGTATCTTTCTTTGCCCATTAAAGATCCGGTTTTCCAAAGACAAAGGAAAATATATCATCTTAACGCGCACACCTTGCGGATATTGACAACACTTCAGTCAGTTGTCCAATGGATTCGCCGCTTTGTTGATTGCAAAATTTATGGCTCACCTGTAAACACCCATGTTCTGACAGGTGCAACCTGCCCGCGTAGGGATTAACACATTGTTATTGAGTGGGTGCGCGACTAAATACTAGTATATTGCAAAACAAGTAGGAATATTTACAAGAGTGCGAAATATTACAAGAGTGAAATGTTGAGTGTGTACGCGGTAAATATTTAGCCATACTTCTGAAAAATAGTTCTCTCAACGATAAAGTAAATGACTCTCACTGAAACCGTAAATCACTCACACCGATAAAGTAAATGAATCTTACTGATAAAGTAAGTGACTCTCACCAATGAAGTAAATGACTCTTACTGATAAAGTACATGACTCTCGCCGATAAAGTACATGACTCTCATCGATAAAGTACATGACTCTTACTGGTAAAGTACATGACTCTCATCGATAAAGTAAATGACTCTCACCGATAAAGTAGATGACTCATCGATAAAGTACATGACTGTCGCCGATAAAGTACATGACTCTCATCGATAAAGTACATGACTCTCGCCAATAGAGTACATGACTCTCAACGATAATGTACATGACTCTCATCGATAAAGTACATGACTCTCACCGATAAAGTACATGACTCTCACCGATAGAGTACATGACTCTCAACGATAATGTACATGACTCTCATCGATAAAGTACATGACTCTCATCGATAAAGTACATGACTCTCACCAATAAAGTACATGACTCTCATCAATAAGGTGCATGACGTTCATCGATAGAGTACATGACTCTCATCGATATAGTAAATGACTCTCATCGATAAAGTAAATGACTCTCATCGATAAAGTAAATGACTCTCACCATTAAAGTACATGACTCTCACCGGCGTTAAACAACAAACCAGCCAACCAATATACGAGTACATGAGTGACGCCTTGGGAATGTAGTACAGTGAAACCTCTTTTGACCGGACACTGTCAAGGTAACCATTATGAATGGATCAATCTTGGGGAAAGGGTGGTATAGATAATGTGTCACAAATACGTATCCCAGCAGGGTTTTATTGGTAACAGTACTTTCCGGATTGACCTGGTTTCACTGTGTAACAGCGTCTTAATACTGTACTTACACAGTAGGTTTGGTTTGGTTTGGTTTGTTCGTTGTTTAACGCCGCATTCAGCAATATTCCAGCCATATGACGTCGGTCTGTAAATAATCGAGTCATGACCAGACAATCCAGTGATTGACATCATGAGCATCGATCCACCAAATTGTGATCGATGACATGCATCAACCAAGTCAGCGAGTCTGACCACCCGATCCCGTTAGTCGCCTCTTACGACAAGTATAGTCGCCTTTTACGACAAGCATAGGTTTCCTGAAGACCTATTCTACCCCGGATCTTCACGGGTCTACACAGTTGGTGTGATGAGTGAGTGAGTATGGTTTTTACGCCGCTTTTAGCAATATTCAAGCAATATCACGGCGGGGCCGGGGACACCAGAAATGGGCTTCACACATTGTACCTCTGTCGGGAATCGAACCCGGGTCTTCGGCGTGACGAGCGAACGCTTTAACCACTAGGCTACCGGACCGCCCCGGGTATGATGAACTGATATACTGATTAATAATGGTGTTTATACATAATATGATGATCATATGATTTAGTGATACCATAGCAAATGTCAGTTATTTGCCCGACTCATCATTCGTTTTTTGCTTTCAAAATCTAACTTGACTTAATGAAAAAAAAAGGATTTCCAAATGTATTGAAGAAATTTAATGATTTCATGTGGTTTTTCTCTGAATTGGGTTTGTAATGTATGGAGTCAATAATCTTAAAACTTGATGATAGATAATTATTTTTCATCTTCAGTAAGCTAAACCCTTGGCCCATAACAAACATCCAGTGTGCACTGGTGGAATTCAGAATAGCTTACTCTTATAGGTTATACACAATTTTTTATAAATATGTATCAAGACAAGTCAAATCAAGAAAGATGAGCTGGAAGGTGTAAATAAACATCACTTGCGGCGGTTTCATTACATTACTACGCTCAGTTTCTCAGTTTCATCAATTAATGTATATGTTATGTACTTGAGCGTGCGTTTCACACACAGATACATGTTAATTCATTTGAACGACCCTTTGTATACCAGAACAGTGTGTACTCTCTCACTCCAAAAGCCCGTTAGGAATATATTTAGGTCAGGCATTATAAGTATCTTTGATTATGTTAAACATTAATTTTTATTTATAACAAACGGCTGCAACTCCCCAGGCAGCTTGTCAACAGCGTCGTCGATAGTTTGTACCCGGAACAAGGATGTCAACAGACACGTCAGTCGCCGATATGGGGTCATGTGACACGACTGTGTTTGAGGACGACGATGAGGAAAAGACGCATGTCTTCAAAGTACACATTTAGTTAAGGGGCGATTTTCCTTCCATTGTGACTGTACTGACAATGGCCGAGTACTATGTTGTGCTGATGCCGCAACACAACAGTATGTAAACTGAGACAACAATATTCATAATTACAAGTAGATCCGTGATGGAACTCGAACCATGGTGCCGTTGAACAACGCGATCTTGGGGCTAAGGTGATCGTAACTCCCATACCTTAACATAGACTTACGACAGTAGTACTACTAAGGTTGTTTTGTACAACGACACATAGGTCTGAAGTTAACGGTTTAAGCCACTCATCTCCAAATTGAAAGAAATAATTGTTAAACTCTATATCGAGTACCATAGATGCGTTTATAAGGGATTTGTAGGGTACCTGGATTTGTCTAATTCTGTAAATTGTTCAACATGAATGTACGGTCGAAATCAAACGTACATGCCGTCACGGATTATTATCGTTTATGTATTTGATATAGACTGCCTGGCAAAAATACGAACACCAAAAGTTACAAACATTATCAAAACGTTACTGGGCTGAAACAGTCGCCTAAACACTGCAAACTTAAGGTCCGAAACGCAACCACGATACCCACATTAAATACATCACCATCGAATATCCATTCCTTGTTTGTTTCAGTTTAAGCCACCATCAAACATGGGCGTATACTATAAGTGGTAGCAGGATCACTCGGGCTACATAGGGTTTTATTCGTCCCGCGTGTGGTTTTAAAGCCCTATGCACCCCGAGTGATCCTGCTCACAACGAATTTATCTCACCGACATGTCTTAATATGACATTGTAAAAGAATTAAAACAAATTCAAAATTGATAGAAAACAGCTGTTCAATTGATATTGAGTTAACTTAAGCTATGTCAAGTGACTTTCCTTGACTCGGAAAAAACGTGCGGCTTTTTGTTTCGAAGCGGGGTATAAGGGATTTACTCTGCCTCTCATAAATTAACGTGCAGCCTGTCTTAATCGTGGCGGGGTGTAAGGGATTCATTCTCCCGCTGAGAAGTCTGATTCCCCCCAAGGCGGGATAAATAGTATTTTATCAAGATCACGTGGACGAATCAGAAGTCATCATTCTGACATGGAGGTATGATAATTTATTTGCACGGCAGTTCAGTTGTTCAATGGAACCTCACGAGTCATGAATGCGGTATGTTCGTACACATATATACTTGCGGGGTTTCCGGGACAGAATGACCCCAGTTAATCATGCTGATCTTTAGAACCGACTATTGAAGATGCGTTTTAATGCGTGACCTGGTTGATAGTGAATGAGTGAGTGAGTGAGTTTGGTTTAACGCCGTAGTATTTCAGTTATATCACGGCGTGTCAGCTTGATTTGGGAGGAAATCCAACAGAAGAGATCCGAGGTTTCACATTTTGGAGAAACCCACGAGCACGGACATTGTGGTGACAAAGTGAGACCCATATCTGGGATACGAACCATGATGAGAGGCGTCTTGTGCGCCTCGGGGACTCAGCTCAATGCCGGGTTAATAGTGCCAGCCCACTGAGATACCATGCCGCAGTTTAACATGAATACCCCACTGAGACACAGTATACTGACCGAGCCGACCAGTCCATGTTATAGCCCCCTAATGCCGAGCGCCAGGCAGCGAAACAACAAGTACCATCTTTTTTACGTGTTTTGGTATGACCCCGGACCTTTCGCTCCCCTGGCAGAATCTCGCCAGGGAGAAGAGAAATCAACATTGGATGTACTACTGTCTAAACCGGACTTAGACAGAATTCGTTGAGAATATAACTGGACATTCGATACAAATAATGTATGAAGCGATGCTCGCGAGTGTCATTATTTCTAATGAATATCCAGTTACGTTATCGGACTGAAAATACAGCATCAATATAAAACATACGTTGTAATAAGATTTAAAATAAGCCTGAAAGTTGAAATATATCCATAAATAAATGAAATACATACAACACAAACATGAATCACGGAATTTGCAGGCGGTACAATCGCAATACTTGAGAATCTTGAACTTTGTGAATTCGACATCCGTGCAACATTTGAACGTGCCCGCACATTCTACTGCCCGTGCATTTTGTGCGTTTTGATCGTTGTAGCCAATACATTCGTAATGCGCGAGCTTATAATTACTGCACGAGCTTACAATTTGTATCGCAGAAAGTTGGACAGTTAAGTTTCAATTCGTTACAGATGAATGCAGTTGTTCACGTGAGTGGCAGCCAGAAGATAACCTATGTTATGTTGTTCTACTTTAAAGGGGTTTTTTTTTATTGAGTAACAAACGGGGAAATGACAGACTGTTCTCAAAGTATTGTTTATTAATTCCAGCCATAAAATTTTGGGTTGACAGGTTTTGTAATGATATAATTAATAAAACCTACCTCCGTTTGAAAGATCACATGCTGCTGCTCAAACGGAGCACAAAGCACACTGATATTTTAGGGCAGTCCCACTTCTCCCGACCCGCCAAGATCCGGGATAGAATATGTCTTCAGCAACCCATTCTTGCCGTAAAAGGCGACTATGCATGTAAGAGGCGACTAACGGGATCGGGTGGTCAGGCTCGCTGACTCGGTTGATGCATGTCATCACAAATGCGTGGGTCGATGCTCATGATGTCAATCACTGGATTGTCTGGTCGAGACTCGATTATTTATATACCGCCATCATACAGATGGCATAGACAAGCATAGTTTGTTGGGACCTTTATTCTTTTACCCGGAATCCTCACCGATCCACTCAATCGGGTTACACTGACACATCACCAACCAGGCAACCAAACATGGACCCCTATCCATTTACTCCCCTCGCTGAGGATTCAAACCTGGAATCCCGACGGAGTATTGTCATGGTAGAATAAATGATAACCTCCCTCAGTGAATACAAGTTTAATAACGGCACTGTTTACAGTTGTTAGATATTCCACAGCGTATGATCATAAGAAACTTAAGAAATCAATTAAATACTCAGTTTTCCACATGTAATATACCTTGTCTGTGGTTACTTAATCCTCAGTGTCTACAGGTCACGTGACTGCCCATTCTCGGGATAACGTGAATATGAAGGAAGATTTCGTGTTTGTGGGAGGTCAGATTTCCTTAAACCTAATTGATTGCTAATAGGAGTTACATGCTGTGACGGGATCGGGTGGTCAGGCTCGCTGACTTGGTTGATGCATTTCATCGTATCCTAATGGGGTGGATCGATGCTCATAAGTGTCAATAAGTGGATTGTCTACTCCAGACTCGATCATTTACAGACCGCCGTCCAATATCTGGAGTATTGCTGAGTGCGGCGTTAAACAACAGCAACAGAGAAACAAACGAACAAACATACTCTTCCCACTTAGTGAGAGGCGCTTCACGGAGGGGGTCGGATAGTTTTGTGTTTAAGGCGTCCGCTCGTCACGCCGAAAACCCAGTTTCATTTCCCCACATGGGTACATTGTATTAAGCCCAATTCAGGGGACACACAAACCCCCACCTCACCCCCACCTCACCCCCACCTCACCCCCACCTTACCCCTCCCTCTATGCCAAGTGATACAAGCTAACAACTACAGTCCGTTTGGCTCAAAATAATAAGAATGAATAGCAACATAACACAAAATCGGGATTAGTCTTTTAACTGTCAATACGGTACACGGCAATGAATACCCTGTACCCCAAAATATCTGCAGTTTGTTATTTTTATTCCCACCACGGAAAAAGTTGTTTAAGAAACAATCATGTTGTGTGCAGACGTTTACATCTTGAACGGAGGGGGCACAGCGGTCGGAGGAACAGCGCAAGCACGTACTGCACGAGCAACATTCTCGTTGTTGACTCGACACGATACGCGACTCAGCTGATGGGAAACCGTTTCAACCTGTTTGTCACCTAAAGGTCCACTTAGACCCACACAAAGCTAAAAATTAACTTACAATAACCCCAGCGCTAAATATAGATTATCTTTGTGCAAACGGGTTCAGACTAAAAGCGGGGTACTAATTTCATGGAAATATTAATAACGCGTCATATAATAATACGAAACCACTGAACATATTGAGAAGTCTCGGTGAGTCATGATCAGTCATTCATGAAACACTTCCCTCTCCTCCCTAGCATCTTTATCTATATCTCAATTGACTAACCTACTCACTAAAGTCAGCTGTGTGGTGTCGATATCATATAACGACATATGCTCGGTTGACATACATGGGGTATCCGGTTCAAGTCTATCACGTGTCGTTACCTTAACCTATACGTTGCTGATGCATCGTTTGATTCAGAATATAACCCCGAGTTATGTATATGAATACAATATTCGCATAATTGTTATCCGATACAATTGCATTCCCAACTCTTTTTGATTTGTTTTTTAACTGTGTGTTACTGGATTTGACTACTGTCGGGTAGATGCTAGATCCTGTTCTTTGAAATTCTCCCCGTGAAACTTCCTGGTCTTACAGTAGTACAGCTATGTTTTGTGTCGTCGCCACAGCTGTCTCTCTGTGTGTCATCCTCATAATTATGCGTGTAGAGATTCCGTGTTGACAGAGGGCGTACTCAGCGTCGCCTTATCAAACTCCGCATGCGCCACGTATTTGTAGGAGGTCTTCATATATACGGGTAACCAAGTCGTCTAAAGCGCCACGATTCGCTGGCTGTATAGAGTTGCGTCCCTTAGGGTGGCAGGATCTTATGAGTATGGGATATAATCTCAGATTCACCTCGACGAGGGACCTTGGGTTTTCAGCTATTTAACAACAGGCGTCTTGATTTATTATCCCCATAGAGATTTCGGATCAGAATCGTGACCATTTAATGTTAATTCGTGACAACTTTTTGTTTAGTTCTAAATATATAAGTGTCTGCGGGTTCGCATCAGACACAACTTGGATAGTTACAAGGCTGCTAATTACACGCCCTGTTTGTTACATGACTGTTATGTTGACATAACTTATGATATGTAAGCATGCACCTGCCTGGCATCTTATAATAGAATGAGCCATTGTACACGATTGCGACAGAGGAAATGCCACTTGTAGAACCCTGTATTTATTTACAGAAAAAATCGCTTTACTTTAATGTGGAAATAAATCTTAAATTACAATATTTTTTTATGATTCAGCTAGATTAAGCTAATTTAATGTTGAAAAATGCTAAATGTTTAAAATTCAGTTCAATGGGTTATTCTAAGTTGAAGTCGAATACCATAATATTGTACATTTTACATTTGTTGGTTTTAGATATGTCACTGAACCATTTTGTACAAATATATCAATTAGTCATTGCTCTTAAATGGAACAAAATGTATTTGTTTAAACAGGCTGTGGGTTTTATCAAATGTATCTAATGAATATTTAAGCTATTCTTAAAAACAAGCATTTTAAGATTTGTAATAATTCAAACCAATATCTTATTATTCTGATATTTCTTATTATATGCATTGAATATCTACGGAGGTCGCCATATATATAGTCATCTTTATAATACGTTTACAAAATGTAAGCGTATTTAATATTCCCATATCATCATCATAATCATCATTATTATTATTATTATTATTATTATTATTATTATTATGATATTTCTTACTTTGCTTCCTTGTTCCGCTTAATTTTCAAACATTCAAACAGCCATGGTTTTTCCATGCTACAGGGAGTTATGCCTTATCGTCTCACGTTTGCCTTGGGTCTCAATCAAGAAACGCCTCGGGTGGTATTTAAATATACACCTATATACGGTGGCGGAAATACGATCCAGCATAGGTATAAAAAGCCAATCAAAACTAAGACATCTAAATGGCTACCAGGACATGGACTTTTATAATCAACACGCATTTTATTTTAATATCAACACGCATTTCCGGGCTTTTCCTTGAAGGAGTAATACTAAAAAAAATTACAAATCACACAGTTACTTTTTATATTTTTCATTTTTCAAATGGAGCAATTTTGTCAGTATTTAAGAAAATACAACACTTTAACACTCCGATTTTATCATTGTGGGTCCCTGTGAAGAGTCCGGGGTAGAATAGGTCTTCAGCAACCCATGCTTGCCGTAAAAGGCGACTATGCTTGTCGCAAAAGGGGACTAACGGGATTGGGTGGTCAGGCTCGCTGACTTGGTTGATGCATGTCATCGATCCCAATTGCGTGGATCGATGCTCATTATATTAATCACTGGATTGTCTGGTCCAGACTAGATTATTTACAGACCGCCGTCATATAGCTTGAATATTGATGAGTGCGGCGTTAAACAACAAACCAACCAACCAACCCTGTACAACATGAGAGAAAGAGTTGTTAATGTATTCGTGAATAATATTCATATGCTTGTTCAGAGACAAGATGGACCGAGAGGGGCGAAGAGTAAAATAGATAAGAATATTTATATTAATGATACTATATTATATAACAAATATGTTAGGTAATTGTATAATAAAAGTGCATTAAGATACTTTCTTAAATAAATGGTGAACTAATTAATAAGAAGAGTGAATGAAAATAAATTGTCATATAAACATATGCATCGACATAAAACGATACTTATTACTGATATTCGATAACAAAGAGATTTAGGGTCGCAGAGTAAAATATAAACGAATACTTATATTATGGATATTTCTTATAGTTAGGTAAATATATTATGGAACCTATTTTAATAAAGGGTAAACGAATTAATAGGAGGAATTAATAAAAATGATCAAAAATAAAAAACCCAAATGGCTTTGTTAAACAATATGCATAGCCACACTAAGATTCATGATGAGATAAATCGACACAGTTATAAGGGTGGACAAATAAAACTGTTACAAGAAAGGGTGAGGGTAAATGTATAAATTGATCTCACAAATAGAGATCATGAATCAATAAAAAACAATATCAAATAAACCAAGTATGAATTCATATGAAACGATTCTAATAGTCACACCTATTGTAACGATAATATTAAGCACCGCAGAATAAAAGGTGCCTTTAAGTTGTTTGTATGTGAACCCGCGTCTACCAGGTTCACTGAGTAACCTCTTGCGTACGTGACTCAACACAGGTGGGAGCATATTTCAAAAGCTAAATACTGTGTCGCAATCTACAGGTGAAAACTTTAAAGTTGTTCCTAAATTTAGTTACATATCCGACTATTCTGGAAAGTCCAATACCAACCTCCTTATCACGGATCCGTCCACGCCTTCCTGGTACGTCAACAGTACACGTCAATACAATTCATGTGCCTCATCCGGTTTGGAAAAGCTATAAAATGGACAAACGTTAAGGTTCGGAACACAACGGGCATCGAATCACTGAAAGCTGTTATATAGTTTTAGTTCGGTGATATATTTTTGACATTGCAAGAAAATTGCAATTTGAATTCCTTTCAGATTGAGATTTTAGTTTTTCATGAAATGAAGTTTTTCGTTTTGTTTTGCGTGTTGACGCTATTTAATTTAGCGAATGCTCGAATGCGCGAGTACTGCATAGGCGCTGTTGAAATTAACTGGAACTATGCGCCCAATGGAAACAGGGTGAATAACAACAGGTGGGTACTTTTCGAATGTAAATTATTGAATATTTAATACATGTTCTGTCGCTTGTACCTAAGGATATTATTTTTTAATTGTCCTTGTTTTGTTGCTTTCGAACTTTATTGTGTTGCTAGATTTACATATGACATGCCGGACAAAAGAAAAAAACACAATCAGGTTTAACAGTGGCAAAAAATTAACGAACAAAAAATGGTTATTTTATCGCGATGATTTGATACGGGTTTTATAGTTGTGTTTTGAACAGTTAGTAGTGCTTCGGCGACTATTTTCAGCTTAGTAACGTTATATTATGTTTGTAATATTTGGGTAAAAGGCGACTAACGGGATCGGGTGGTCAGGCTTGCTGACTTGGTTGATGCATGTCGTCGATCCCAAGTGCGTGGATCGATGCTCATGATATAAATCACTGGATTGTCTGGTCCAGACTCGATTATTTACAGACCGCCGCCATAAAGCTGGAATATTGCAGAGTGCGGCGCTACACAACAAACCAACAATGTAATATGTGGGTAAAATCCAATTTTCAAATGTATATTTTCTTTTGCTCGGCAGTTTATATTACCGAGAAAAACGTGGAAAATTATTGTTTTTTCTCTAAAGGCAGATATTTGATTTGTGTAATCCCTCGTTGAACTTGCACATCGTGTCATGTGTATCATGCGTTCTCCGAAACTCTCCATAAAGAGGGGAATCCTTTTTTTCAGTTCAAAATTTATTGAACGTAGTGTATACAAAACCTACATTATGAAGTATTGACGTTGGTCGTAAGCTTGAACACCCCCTTTGCAGATATTTTCTTTGTTTGTTGTTTAACGCCGCACTAAGCATTATTCCAGCTATATGACGGCGGTCTGTAAATACAATACAATATCGACCGTCGTAACGTGGCCGAGTGAGTCTGCTCTTTAGCTCCTATTAGCAATCAATTAGGTATAAGGAAATCTGGCCTCCCACAAACACGAAAACGTCCTTCATATTTCACGCTAGCCCGAGAATGAGCAGTCACGTGACCTGTAGACACTGAGGATTAAGTAACCACAGACCAGGTATATTACATGTGGAAAACTGAGTATTTAGTTGATTTCTAAAGTGTATGATCACTTTTATTGTCAACTGTTCTCTTTCATGATCACTCGCTGTGGAATATCTAACAACTGTAAACAGTGCCGTTATTAAACTTGTATTCACTGAGGGACGTTATCATTCCTTATTCTACCATGACAATACTCCGTCGGGATTCCAGGTTTGAATCCTCAGCGAGGGGAGTAATGGATACGGGTCCAGGTTTGGTTGCCTGGTGGGTGATGTGTCAATGTAACCCGAGTGGATCGGTGAGGGTTCCGGGTAAACGAATATAGGTCCCAACAAACTATGCTTGTCTATGCAATCTGTATGATGGCGGTATTTAGATAATCGAGTCTCGACCAGCGAACCAGTGATTGACATCATGAGCATCGACCCACGCATTTGGGATGACATGCATCTACCGAGTCGGTGAGCCTGACCACCCGATCTCTTTAGTCGCCTCTTACATGCATAGTCGCCTTTTACGGCAAGCATGGGTTGCTGAAGACCTATTCTACCATGGATCCTTTTGGGATATAGCTGGAATATACCAGTATCAAATCTATTTATTCTTTTTCCCAGTGACTTTGACACGTATCTCAAGCCGGGACAGGACCGTATAGGAAGTGTGTATAGGAAAATAGTATATCGGGAATTCACGGATGGGAGTTTCACGAAGCAGCGCCCCCATGCAGCAAGTCTGGGATACCTGGGCCCAATCCTGAGGGCCGAGGTTGGAGACACTATCAAAGTCTACTTCAAGAATATGGCGATGACTGCAGGTCGAAATTTTAGTGTCCATCCACACGGAGTCCAGTACAACAAAGATGCCGAAGGTTAGTTTTATTGTTGAAGCTTTGGTCGTTTTCCTTGTCACAGAGATGATGTTTTTTTCAGATGTAGTAGTATGTTGTCATTGATGTAGTGATGGCAGTGCTGCCTTGTTTCTTTCTTTGTATATCCCCGCTGTCATCAATATTGCGGTTACCTCACGGCTTATGGAAAGTATTTTGGTGTGGACTGGAAAATCCAGTGGTTGATAGTATGAGCAACGTCTCACGGTGTCAGGGTTCGATGACACGCAACGAGTCTGACCACCGGATCCAATTAAGTTGCCACTCAAAAGCAATAGAGTACTGCATACTTAGTCTAACCAGGGTCTCAGCGGGAGAGTAAGCCAAGAGGTTATATATCTTAAAAACTTATTATGGTGATAATGATGATGATGAATACCAATACTACTCATTATGATTATTATACAGATTAAAATGAATAAATGGAGCAAGGAGAGTTTGGGTGATCCTGGCACAGTCAGGCATTATTATAATTATTATATATTATTATTTTCATTATTATGTTTGTGTTTTGTTAATTTGTTTTTGTCATTTTAAGGTGCACTTTACGTGGACGCGACGACAGGTTCAGACAAGAACGATGACGGTGTAGCTCCCGGGGAGACGTTCACATATGTCTGGCGGGTGACGTCCAACTTCGCCCCAACAAGCGACGACTCGCGGTGCCTGGCCTGGGCCTATCACTCCCACGTGTTGCCGGTCCAGGATGTAGACAGCGGATTGGTCGGCGTTCTCATGACCTGCAAGAAAGGTGAGTACGCATGCTCGCAGCAACAGAGTCTGATTTAACGCCACCAAAAACAGTGTATCATTTACATATTATGGAGAATGAGCTTACTGTTTTGGGGAAGGCTGACACTGCCTGACACATGCATATGTCTGGATATTGGGAAACGAACACACGATCAGCTGACCCTGGCACTACTAAGGGGCAAAACTCTTTTACAAAATCTTTACCCAAACTCATGCAAAAGGGTTTAATACTTATATTGCTGCAGTTCTACTTTATCAATATCAAATGATATACAAAATATTGTATAATTATTAACTACACTTCTCTAATTTGAATTATTCCAGGCTCATAATTATTAACGGTATTTATATTCATCCCAAATTCCTGCCTAATCTAGCATGTATCACGGGGTTTCAACATATGTATGAATTTATGTATGTTTGTCTCGGGATTTCAACATACATGTATATACCATAACAAATAGTCGGTCCCCAGCGGCTTTAACGTCTCTTGTAAAACACTAGACGCTGGACAAAACGTCAGTATATGTCTTTATATATTAAAGGAACGCTTCGTTTTGGCAACAAACGCCGTGACATTGACAAAGAATTTGTGCTGTACATGGACCAGACGAACGAAGGACGGAGTTGGCTCCTCTCCCAAAACCTGGACAAATGTGGCAATCCTTCCGCATGCTTGTCCCTCAGCAACAATAACGATGGCTCCTTCCAAACGTCCAACTTGCTGTTCCACGTTAACGGCTATATGTACGGAAACCTGCCTGGCCTCGATGTAAGACAGCGTGATGACGTCGTCTTCCACTTCCTCTCACTGAACACCGGGATTCAGAGTGCCCACTTCAGCGGACAAGTCCTGACGTTCAGAAACCACAGGTACGTGGTATAACTAAAACAAGATGGAAGTCGATAAGATAAGCCTAGAGACTATATTCTACTGTCTATTCAATACCAATCTTGGACTAAACGTTGTGTTTCGTGCCTTGTGATACACCTAGACACTGTGGTCAAGCTCGGTGACTTGACTGATGCATGTCATCGTATCCCACTTGCGTAGGTCGATGCTCATCATATCAATCACTGGATTGACTGGTCCAGTCTCGATTATTTACAGAACGCCGTTATATAGCTGGAATAGTTCTGAGTGCGGCGTTAAACAAACAAACAAACAAACAAACATTAAATAAGACTCTAAGAAAAGTGTTTCTCTCTCTGCGGCACCAATCAACAAACAAACGAACTAAGACACTGTCTATATGTTAGCTGTGGATTATTAACAGCTCCAATATATATATACATCTTAAAGATTGCGTGATCAAACAAAGTGCTGTAGCAATTTTAACCAAAATTGATCAGACTGTCAATGTGCTCGAGCAAACTTCCCTTAAGGTGGTTTCAGGAAGCTACCAAAACGAAAACGGTAAGGGGTGAGAATTCCACATCCAGTGACAAAGCTTTCCTTTAGATATATTCTAAGGTTTAGTCTTTCTCTTGTGACGTTTTGATCTGATTCTGACGAGGTTCAGTTCCATACCGTAGTATTATGAGTAAAACCCAGAATCTTGGCCTTACATTGACCATCTGTACTCATAAGTACCTATGTTCTGGGTCTGCTACAGAGTGGACACGGTGACCTTCTACCCAGCTACGTTTGTATCAGCTCGTATGACGCCCATCAACACAGGCACGTGGCTGCTGTCCAGTAGGATCGCCGAGGCATTCGACGGTAGGTGGAATTCTTGTAACAATACCTTCCTTATTGTGTCGATTCACATCAGCCAATACTTAGATGTTAATCAAGGAAAAAATGTGGAAATATGGATTTTATCCCCCAATAAATTAATGTTATGAATTAAGGGGCGGTGAGGTAGCCTTGTGGTCAAAGCATTCGCTCGTTATGTCGAAGTCTCGGGTTCGATTCCCCACATGGGTACAATGTGTGAAGCCAGTTTCTGGTGTCCGCTGTGATATTGCTGGAATATTGCTCAAAGCGGCGTAAAACCATACTCACTTACTAACTATAAGGTTAAACTATAAGATAGATATGAACAAACAGGAAGAAAAGGTCCGTAGGTTTACAAACGTTCGACTGGTTCGAATCCGTACTATTTCTAGTGTCCCCCGATGTGTGATCTCCGCCGTTATGTTGCTGGAATACTGTGGTGTGAAACCATTTTGAATCATTCACTTTCTGAAGATAGTTTACAATGTACGTGTATTTTAACATGTCAGTCGTTTCGACATATACGTAAAGACGTTTGCAATCCTTTATTTCTTATTAGAAAAAGGATATATTTCTCACTATCCTCAGGTGGCATGCACGCATTCCTGAATGTCAACCCTCGCAGCGGCTGGCGTGGGAAGAGACATGTTAGTTTGTTCGAATCCCCGAGGCTTCCATGGGGGTACGGCAGATCCAGGAACAGGAAATACTATCTTGCTGCGGAGCTCATCGAGTGGGATTATGGTCCTTCCGGTAAAGATTTGTTCAATGGAGGAAATCTCACTGGTGATTCTGCAGGGTAAGCACTATCATGTTATTAACGTCAAGAAGAGAACATGTTTTTAACACACGTATAAAAGGTGTCTGCACTCAACGGTTTGTCACCAAATTTTAGTCTGGGTCTTGATTTCTGTAATTCGTGACATGAAACTGAGGCATTTCTCTGCTCAGTTTTCCTAATATTAACCACACGATGGATATGCATCATAAAAAAAGTTGAGTGTATGATATAGTTTTTAACGGATATTGGCATTTTACCTTGGCCTAGCTATAGCCCTCCTTAAAATCACATATATTTCAAGTTTGAATGTTCAATGTTTCAGCATCGCGAGCCAGTATTTTACCCGAGGACCAGACCGCATAGGGGGAGTGTATCAGAAAGCTGTGTATGTGGAATATACTGATGACAGTTTCCGGACGAAGAAACAACGGGAGGATAACGAGAAACACTTGGGATTCATGGGACCTGTCATTGCAGCCGAGGAAGGGGAGACAATCGAGGTCGTGTTCCGCAATAACGCCGATAGGCAGTACTCAGTATATCCACACGGCGTTATGTTCACAAAAGAAAATGAAGGTTTCCTTTACAAAAACCCCAAGAGTAAGTATAGAGCTTTTTTCGCTAAAACATCCGACTTGGTTCAAGCAGTTTTAATTTGCTTCATTCAAGATCAGTGTCCATGTTGTTCAACCCGTAGTTCATGGTATAGAGTTGCGTCCCTTAGTTGCTGAGATCCGTTGCACTTTGGTTTAGTTGTGGCCGGTCACAACTATGCCTTACTCGTAAGTTTCATCGAAGGGGTACCATCTTCAAACCGTGCTATTTGAACTTTGCTCCAACTTAAAGTGAACACGCCACGAACTTACATAGATGTGGTTCAAAGTTATATATTTATTCTCTCAATAATCCCTAAAACGTACTTGAATTACATAATCCGATTGTCCGAGAAACAAAAGCATTGTGTATTCAAAAGACACATCGTCACACATTGGACAAAAACTAACCACCTGCATACATGATCAACGGCAAGCAATCCAGTTCTTATGGAGAATATTACTTGTTTACTTTTTAACTCAATAGGGATTCTGGACTATAATGAGACGCCATTACCCTAAGCTTGTCTTAATAGCCGATTCAAATGAGGATCTGAGTATAACAGTGTGTCACCTTGCTGAGAATGTGGCATTAATCTCTCGGGGCGTGGAGGCGCGGCGCAAAACAACATTCACTTTCTCACGTTGGAATCTGTATTACCATACGGTATACATTTTAGATGTTTTCGTTTCAGGCAATCAGACAACGGGGAAAGTAGCACAGCCAGGGGAGACAATCACCTACAAGTTCCGGGTCCCCCAGATTATGGGACCTACACGAGATGACCTCGAGTGTTTGACGCTCACGTATCACTCCGCGGTTGACCCAATCAGAGACGTGCACTCAGGCCTCCTTGGTCCTCTCCTCGTCTGCAATAGAGGCCAACTTAAAAAACGATCGGTGAGCCGGTTACTGACATTTTCATACCAGACCACTAATTTCTTCATATTTCTATCGACATAATTTCTTTACTAACTGAGAGTGACATAACATATTGAAACAAATCCTTTTACAACTGGCCGTATATACTTTTTATCCAAATTGCGTAAATTGTTGTTGCCCAACGGGCACCAGAAAACATGTTGGGTGACATGTACTGCAAATGTCTTTTGGAAAAGGAAGGGTAGTCAGTTGGTTGAAGCTTTGATGAGTCAACAAGGAGACCATTCCCCCCAAAATTACATTAGGTAAAACCCATGGTTATTCTTGGTGCCCGCGAAGTGATATGGTTGTGAGTGTTGCTAAAAACAGTTCAGAACCACACCTGCTCACTCACAAACGCCTTTTCCTTTCAGTCTGGGTTCTTGTTCAGAAGGAGACGACCCACCTGGTACAGTCGTCTGACCCACCTGTACCTTTTGTTCATGACAGTGGACGAGAACAGGTCATGGTATATTGACCACAACATCCAGACCTTCACAACTGACCCAGCGTCCGTCAACAAGGATGACCCAGCCTTCTTCGGCTCAAACCGAAAACATGGTACGTGACAAAAATCAGTACCAGTCCTTGTAGAGCTGTAGTCGACGAATGAGTGTTTAAAATGATATGACATACATGTACTAGTTCGGACTAATGTCTAAACCAGACGAAAGTGGTGGTATGGGTAGTAGTAGCTGCATCATCCCGAGGCAAGAGAGTTAACTGGCTTTAAAAGTCCAGTTTCGACCCTTGCCGAACTAGGCTGGTATTATGGACTAACGAGTCTATGCATAGTCCAATCAAAATCTCGCAACGAAATCGAATCGAAATCCGGTTCGCAAACTGTCGTGCAGATTTCGGTCGATTGCAGGATTTGGAAAGCATGTGCCCCGCCAACTTGTTGTCAACAGATATTTTCCAAAACTTTTCATGTTTTTAATCACTTCGCGATGTAGACCCGTTTTATCACAATATAGACCTTGATTATCGATCAGATCGTCTTGTCTGGGCGGTGCCATTTTGTTCGAAACAAATGCAAGTAATGGAATCGGATTGGTTCACAGGAGAAACTCAGAAGGGACATAACTCATAACATCCCCTGGTGGCGCTACGATCGAGCCCAGGAATTCCAGCCTAGTTCGTCAAGGGTGGAAACTGGACATTATAGTCAGTTAACTCCCTTGCGTCGGGAAGATGTAGTAACTGTTGTAAAAATGCATTATTTTCGACATATTGATTCCATTACACACAAGTACATATTTGTATATATCTATTGATATGAACGGTTATCGTTTATCCATGCCATCGTTGAATATGTTTGATAATTTTATGTATCAGAAGGACGTTAATTTGTCAGAGCAGAGATGTATATATGTTGTTCATGTGTGGAAGTCATAAAGAGAAAAAGATCTATCGTGATACTAGGAGGGTTGTGTTCGATTTATGCCTATTCAATATTCCTTTCTTCATGACAGCCATCAATGGGCGAATGTTTGGAAACCTGGAGGGTCTGGAGATGTGCCAGGGGGATGAAGTTGCCTGGCATATCATCGGCTTTGGGGGATGGTTTGACATGCACGGGGTGAACTTCGACGGACAAACGCTGGATTATCTGGGGACAAAAGTGGAGGGCAAAGAAATCATCCCTGGCTCAGCGGTTACCCTGTTGTCATCACCGGATAAAGTTGGTCAGTGGCTCGTTTGTCAGTGTCCGTCACGGGTTTATTGGAAGCTGGTTATATTGACAATGTGATATACTTAACTAAGTTGTCATCCCAATTAAAAGATTGCAAATTCCAACAAAGTTCATGTGGTATCATTTTAAAAATTAATTACGTTATGAATAATTACAGCAATGAGAGCATCTCCAATAATGTAGTGCTAAACCAAAAGAGGGCGCCTGATGAAAGCCGGGAGGCCGAATGCTTGGGACCTTGTATATCTATGTATTTATTTGTATTCCCCTATGGTAAGGAACACGAAAGAAGATCGATAATTACTGTTTCAATCAAGGCTAGAAGATTGGTCCATGCCATTGACATGAATTTATATACCTGGAATCATAAGGTACACCATTCAAATACAGATTCATTTGTTGATATATTTGGCAATATTGATGAAAATGAGACTTGATGAGATTATCATGTCATATCCTCTCAGAAACAACATGGTTGTAGCCAGTTGTATATGTTTACAAGCAAATATATTCCAGCAATGTTTGACCCTGTTATATCTCATTCCTAGGTAAATGGGCACTTGTATGCCGGACTAACTTCCACTTGAAGACAGGGATGGTTGCTCTGTATGACGTCAAATCGTGTGGGGCCCAGCAGAAGCCTTTCGTAGCCAGCAAAACTCGGAAGTACTTCATTGCTGCAGAGGAGGTAGATTGGGACTACGCACCGATCCAGCGAGATCTCGTGACAGGGGAGAACTTGACAGATCCTTCTTTGTAAGTGTAACTGAAACCATATGATTAGTTTACATATTTTTGTAAATGGTTTGGGAATATCTATCATATGTACATGTATATTAGAATATATCACTGGAATCGTATTGTATTTGAAATGTGCATCTTTTATCTTTAGAAATATGCACCTTTATTGCAGTATAAAAGATGTTGTACATCTACTGAGTCCTTTTCACGATTAAAATCTAATCATCAAACCCCAACGGTGCCGGCGTGGTACGTTGCTCATGATATCAATCACTGATTTGTCTGGTTCAGACTCGATTATTTACAGGGCAACATTGTATACCTGGAATATTGTTTGAGTGAGGTGTTATCGAAAATCCTTACCTGCCTTGGATTAGGAGTGTACACACACAAGCACAAGCAAGGTGTGTGATTTAACGTCCGCTTCTAAAAACGTCTCCCAAATGCTTTTCACTTATTTTTCAGGGCAGGAAACTTGTTCGTCAAGGAAGATGACTTTTTCATTGGTAGTACCTACAAGAAGGCTGTTTATCGGGAGTACACAGATGCAACATTTAATACTCGCAAAACCCGCACAACCAATCAGGAACACCTTGGGGTTCTCGGACCCGTCATCAGAGGTGAGGTCGGGGATGTCATAGAAGTAGTTTTCAAAAATAAGGCCACCAGACCGTACTCTATTCATCCTCAGGGGGTCCGGTACGACAAAGGCAATGAGGGGTCGCTTTACAACGACGGAACCAGTCAGAAAGGTGACGACGGAGTACTTCCAGGTCAAACATTCACCTACCGTTGGGAGGTGCCCAGTAGAGCCGGTCCTGGTAAAAATGACCCTGACTGTATATCCTGGATGTATTTTTCGTCCGTGGACTCTGTCAAGGACATGAACAGTGGTTTGGTTGGTCCGTTGATCATCTGCAGCACCGGGACTCTGGATTACGATGATACAAGACGTGACGTTGATCGAGAATTCGCCATCCTCTTCTTTGTGTTTGATGAGAACGACAGCTGGTATCTCCAAGACAATGTCAACAGATTCGCACCGCAAAGAACGGATCTTGGTGATGCTGAGTTCCGAGCAAGCAATTCCATGAATTCCATCAACGGTCGTATCTATGGTAACCTGGATGGTCTGGTCATGGATGAAGGGGACTGCGTTGACTGGTTTATTCTTGGACTTGGATCAACATTTGACTATCATCCCGTTCATTTCCACGGACAGACGTTCCTGTTTAGAACGGACAAAGTTCACAGAGGTGACGTTATTGAGGTATTCCCGTCGACGACACAGGTAGTGACGATGCTGACGGACAACCCCGGCACGTGGATCCTGCATTGTCACTTCAGTGAGCATGTGAAGAACGGCATGGAAGTAACGTACACCGTTCGCCCATCGCCACAGTACGCCGGTAGCTACACAGCGTGAGTGAGTTAGCGACGCATTTTGTCGTGTCTGTTGAATGGGGGAGAAAAGTCCGAAGAGACATGGATCGTGTACGTCACTTTGATAGTGCACAATTAATGTGGCGCCGGATTTAGCATCGCATAATATTTCTTACCATGTGATGTTTACATGCAGTGCCAGTTTAGTTGTGAACTAAAAAATCGTTTTCATCATAGACCTACCAGTAATATTACGAATTTATGTTTATGTTATCAAGTGTTCCATACCACAGTATTCATAATTTAATGTCCTTTCATGAGCATTAAAGTGTATGCGTTTTCAGTATCTCTCAAATGCGAGCAAATGGTCTTTGTTGAGCATGATAGAATTACGAAATCCATTACATTTATTGAGAGAAAAGTGAGTGAGTGAGTGAGTTTCAAGCCGTAGTTTAGTGGTATTTCATCACCACTGTGGTTTTCAGAATCTCTCAAATATGGGCAAATTGTCTTTATTAAGCGTGGAAGAATTACAAAATCCATTAATTTATTAAGAGAAAAGTGAGTGAGTGAGTGAGTGAGTTTCAAGCCGTAGTTTAGTGGTATTTCATCATCACTGTGGTTTTCAGAATCTCTCAAATATGGTCTTTGTTAAGCGTGAAAGAATTACAAAATCCATTAATTTATTGAGCGAAAAGTGAATGAGTTTTAAGCCGTAGTTTAGTGGTATTACATCATCACTGTGGTTTGATGTAAGAATCAAGACAGGTTGTAGAAGATCTTAATATATGGACATCGGTTCCCAGTATAGTAGAATCACAAGACAATTGAATAGAAAACATCTTCAAGTTACAAGTCAGCATCTCTCATTTTCTCATGAGCTCTCATTTTAAATTTTGAAGATTTGTTGTCAACATTATATTACATCATGCTTACTTATTGCTGAGATGTTAAACTCGATCTCCCATAATCAGATTTTTATAACTTTTATGATTTTGATTTATGCGCATTTCATTATGAAATGGATGATTTAATCGAATTTTATATATTATTATTGGTGTGATTGCTTGTCAAGTGTCGTGAATATAAATATCCGTATTTTGCAATATTTTCGATTTGTGTAATATTTATATGATCCAAGAATATTCTGTGATAATGTTGCATATAAATATTTCTTTGTTACGAATGTGTCATAATATATGTTATGTAGTTTATTATATGTCTCATTCCAAATGTGTTCACAAGATATCAGATACACTGATATCTTTTTCTCATAATATTTTATTTTAACGTTTTTTTGCAATAAAGAATATTTCCTATGCTGATTGTTGTTATTGAATGAGGTGAACATTTATTGCATTATCATTCGCAAACTTAAGCAAGGGGAAACGAGGTTTGCTGCTATGTTTGATGGTGCTGAAAATGAAACAAGAAATGGTTATTCAATGGTGATGTACTTGATACAAGTATCGTAGTTGTTGTTTTTACCTAACGTATGCAGTGATTCGGAGAGTGTTTTAAGCCAAGCAAGTATACGTTTGTACTTGTTTTGGTCAAATACAAGTTTCAAGTGTATACTTTCTTTTGCCCGGCAAGGTAACTACGATTTTGTCCCTGCGATAACACGCGTGGATTAGAGCAACAGAGCCTGAGGGTATAAATACTCTGACGTTCTCCAATCCAGATGAGAAGCGCATGGGTGCACATCCATCCCTCTACATTCCAACCCAGTGTGGGCATTCTAAGCATTCATAGATTTGGAAGATTTATCGGTGAATTTTATTATCATTAACGTATTGGAACTCTTCAACAATATTATTTATAGATATAGTTTTGCTCTTTCTACCAAGATTCCAAAGAGCATCATACGACTCTTGCTCAGAAGTTGTTTGATCAAGGTTACAACATTCAAGGCATCACTAAAGCTTTCAAACGTTTTATGGTGGACATGGCATTTCCAAATTTGACACATCAGTGACAAAAATTACGTCCGATGCAATTCCCTAGTTTAACATATACCATATGTTTCAGGTGAACAATTGACTTGCCTTTTGATATGTTTGTGACGCGGGTGCACCTCTGGGGCAGGATACGCTCACCTTTTCGCGAACACCTGGTATCATCACTATTTGATAGTGATTCAACACATGCTTACGATGAAGTCGAAATCGAACAATTGACTCTGCTTTTAGCAGATATTTCTTATGAATATGGGAAGGGTTTTGTCGCTTTTGTATTTATATAATATAATACAACGGGTAATTCAAACCGAGCGACGTGTATACACGTGTATGAGTGTGTACTGGTCCGGTCTATTGTTGGTTTTATATATAGTGCTATCCAACTGGGATACCATGCGCAGTGTAACATGATACCCCTCTCAGACACAGTACATTGACTCAGGGCCGACCATGCCAGTCCTTGTTTTACCCCTTAAAGACGAAACAACAAGAACCATTTGTAACTAGTCTGTCTCACAGTCCCTGAACCATATTATTTTTCCTTCTCCCCAGCCATTTCTGAAATACAAAATCCCCAAATGAAAAATGTCTGAATTAATCTCCCGTCCCACTGGGGCTCCTCTTCAATTTAAATGGAATTATTTGTTCCCTTCAAAAATATATTTTTTCAGGGACTAAGCGTTATTCTATCGTTTAACGTATTTTGTTTTAAGGCAGCAAACCCTCTGCTCTGCGGTAAGACGTTCTATACACTAGACCACGCAGGCTGACCTTAGTCTGTGATGAAACACGAGATCACTGCGTGAGACTCGACAGCGTGATGTATGTGGATATGCTAGAATATGTTGGAATATTGAAATATAGCAAACCAAAATACCTGTCTGTGAGATGCAATCACTGTACAGAAATGTAATCAAAACAAAGCACTTTCCCCATCACTACAGTCGGGAATGTTAAACTGCAAATTGTGCTGTAAATGTAGTGGTTATAAAACTTCTATATTTAGCTTTTTTGAAGAGGATGGTGAAATAGTCATAGAGAAAGAGCGATTGGAAGTAACTCCAATATTTATGTCTGGGCCAGGCAATCCAATGACTGATAACACGAAGAACGAACCACACTGTACATGCGGGTGCGGGAACTCAAATCAACCAGGTCTCATTGTGTCCTCCCAAAATGCAGGCCACATATGATTGACACATAAAATATGGAGCAAATGGCATATACTGCTACTGACTTTGCAGTCATAATACATTGGATTGACACATAAAATATGGAACAAATGGCATATACTGCTACTTACTTTGCAGCCATAATACATTGGATTGACACATAAAATATGGAGCAAATGGCATATACTGCTACTTACTTTACAGTCATAATACATTGGATTGACACATAAAATATGGAACAAATGGCATATACTGCTACTTACTTTGCAGTCATAATACATTGGATTGACACATAAAATATGGAACAAATGGCATATACTGCTACTTACTTTGCAGCCATAATACATTGGATTGACACAAAATACATGAAACAAATGACATATACTGCTACTGAATGGCCATTGTGTTGACACATAGTAAACACCCTCTAGAATTTTGACAACATGGGTCACTGAACTATTCCACCTTATTTAATTAAATGTACCACAACATCTAGAAACTCAACAGGAGTTTTCTGACCGTTTCTCAACTGTTATTTGAGTCGGAACACCCTGCTGATGTTAGTCTAATACACTTTTAACGTAAGAGTGGGTAGAATATGAGAAGCTAGTAGGTGTCTTAATCTCATATATGTTGATAACAATTATATAGAGATACTAGTAAATCATAGTTTCTTTCAGGTTAAACAATAGTGTTTTTCAACTTATAATAATATACAAGAAAAGTCGCCATTCAAGGTTCAACAGAATGTTCTTAAGGATGAACAGAAAAGAGACGCCAGGGTATGATTTATTACAATGTTTGGGGGGTCTATTAAATAATTGGGGTGACTCTCATCTGTTATATATTCAACTTTACTACTTGGTCTGCCTTTTGGAAGGTCTTCGTTACATGGTGACCCATCCTCATTTTAAATACAAGCATGCATGGAATATTGGTGACCTATTCTCGAGCTGATCCGTAATCTCCGCGGGCTCACCAGGGAGTGAGGGAGGTTGGGTTTGATTTCAATGTTAATTTCACCCCGGTGTGCTGTCTGTTTATTCTGTTTCATTCGTTAGGAATTCAAAGAGAACTGGTCTTTTTTCTGAAAATCGCTCATTTGTTTAAAAATACCCATGAGATCTAGACTGGATCAGTCAGTATACTATATATAGAATACCAAAAGAAAACTTTTAATACACAAAGTGTATCAGACGAGAGTAAATACTCAATGGCTCAGATAATTACCAACAGCCCTGAAATTGTATATGAAGGTAATAATTGTTCACATTAGGTATACCTATCAGCTGTGTACAGTTTGCATACAACACCTGTCCCGATGTGGGTTAATATCAACTTAATGTATCATGGATTCTTTACTCATATATATTGTGTTTTGATAACAAGTAAAAAACAAGAAATTGCAATTTACTGTGCTTGCGTGTATGTAAAATTAAATGTTCTTTATAGCATGTACAGAAAGAAGAGTTTGCTTCATGAAGGTTGTGAGAAACGGACATATTGGATGGAAGAAGCGTCGAACATATACATTTGTGGAAGATGTATATATTATCAACTAGCATCACAAGTATAGTTAACAGATATCAACATTGTATTAGTATTGATGCACTTTGAGAACAGTAAAACAGGCATCACCTTTAACAATGGGTTATTGGATATATTGCAAGATCACGTGTATTGCGAATTTATTTCTCCCCACAATTAGCTATTGATAAGGTTTACAAGACACTAGACACTAAATACAAATAAACCCACAGCACAGAAATCGTCCAATTGCACGCCCCTCAAGTAAAAGCGTCATCCCGCATTACCAGATTCAGATTCAGCCATTTAATGATATGGTTAACCGCAGCAGGCGTCTTGTCTGACATTACATCTAATGGCAATCAAAATAGTTACAGGTTTCCTACAAAGAGGGCAAAGTAAGCCAGAGGATTCAAGTGTCCTTTCATTTACTTCAACACGGAGTATTACACTCTCGTAAACATCAATCACGCTAAACCCTTGTTATAAATGCTGCTGCATGCGCAGATCCGGGAATGTAGGAAGGCTGTAATAACTATCCACCATTGCGATGTTTTCAATGAAACGGAATGTCAATGAATCACGTATGCATTCTGCGCACTGTTTAAGCCAACAGATAACGAAACATCCCAATTGCGGCTATTATAACGAATTCAATGTCAGTCCGACTGTGCATAAATCTCATTGACAAATACCCATGTAAAGAATATTAATGTCAAGGTTATAGGACAGGCTTCTCTATACATTAAACGCATAATGCAATAGCGGTGGACATTATTGAGATTTAAGGTATGGCTATTCTATTTCATTGAACGGTCCTACACCTGTTAGTTATTTAATGAATCGTGGAAATAGAATGTGGTATATTTTATTACTTTTCTATTGTCCTATTGCAATATATAAGGAGCTGGGAATATTGAACACCAAGCTCTACCACCCTACTTCCTCGCGCGCATCATGTTGTAAGTACTTATACACTGATCTTTGCGATTTGGTTTGTTTCGGACAAACAATTTAGTTTTGTCGAGTCTCAGTTGACAGTCAATATGTGGGTAGTGTTAGTACTGTATTCACTATTTCACCTCAGCTATGGACATCCTATTCACACGAGTAAAACTATTGGAAGAACCCGAGTGATCAACATAGCAGCTGTCGACATTGACTGGGATTATGCGCCTCTTGGTAACCTTGTCAACGATGACCCGTGAGTATGATTCAGCAGCTTGTTGATCTCTTTAAGTGTTTTTTAGATTGTTTGTTTGTTTGTTGTTTAAAGCTGAACTCTACAATATTTAAGCTATATGACGGCAGTCTGTAAAAAAAATCGATTGATTGTTATCATGAACATCGATCCACGCAACAGGGATACGATGACATACATCAACCAAGAAAGCGAGCCTGACCACCCAATCCCGTTAGTCGCCTCTCCGACAAGAATGTGTTGCTGAAGGACTACTCTAACCCGTATCTTCACATATTCCTTGAGACTGTCCTGTCCACATCTAGTTAATCATTCGTATCACAATTATTCAGAAAAAACCCGCTTGATATAGAATTTTAAAATTACGTTCCTCAAACTATAACATGACTTATGGTGGAACCAAATACTCTCACTTACGGTGCAAAAACAAGCCCCCCATGGAGTATTGAGGTGCACGTAACTTTAGGCTAAACTGGTTTTACCTGATGGAAATAAAATTCTTTTAACTATATTGGTGTCTATCTGAATGTTATAAAAAAGTGAAACAAAATTAACATTTGCATGAAGATAAGTAGCTGTTATTTGAAACCTGACCTCCACACTTCGGTCGAAGGGAGCACACGAACATTTAGCTTGTAGAGTCCCCTGCACCCCGTTATGACATTCATATTACAATACAAAATTAAGTGCTTATATTATTAATATAAGCACTTAATTTTGTATTGATTAACTGACAAGGGGTGAGGACGTTCTAGAAATTTAAAACAATTTAAACAAGAACATGACAGCATGACAGGAAAGCCTTATCATTATCAAATTTCATCCATCAATTAAATTGAATACATCTTTATTATGAAATGGACTTTAAACTGTAAAATCATATTTAATAAACAGGACAGATGTAGCTTATACATTACTGATGTCGGTATAAAATACAATAATATAGCGTAATAGAAGATTATCATTCAGAATTTGTATTCCGCACCTAACCATACATCCGATCGATAACATCATTGTATGGAAAACGCTCTGTGAGGTATTATATACATGTATACCATATAATGCATTAGCTACAATTCGAAATAACGATCGATACACTTTCCTTCGGTCTTATAGTTATGCAATTACACTTTAATGATTATTATTGTTAAATATAGACTAAGTATAGTTTACAGGATATATATGGATGTAATTATATAAAAAGTTTACCGTTACAGTAAGTGTTAATATTGGATTCGGTGAATGCATACATTTGTGCAAAATATTTATTTGATTCATAACTATTCGAACTTAATCTTTGTTAAACATATCCTTTAATAAGATATAGTTTATGCATATTGTCTATATTTTCAAATTTTAAATATGAAACCGGCAGTTTAAAAAAGGCATGCTCATTTCTTGATACGTTTTTTTGTAATTGTTCTTTTTTAATTTTTAATTTGTGAGTTCATTCGGTGATGCTCTATTCCAGTGTTGCAAATAACTTCATCCAACAAGGTCCGAATCGTATAGGCAGCAAATACAAGAAGGTTGTATATAGAGAGTATACAGACAACAGCTTCTTGTATCAAGCTCCTAGGCCTGCCTGGTTGGGCTACCTTGGTCCAGTGTTCAGAGCTGAGGTCGGAGATACCATCCTCATCAGATTCGCCAACTTGGCCTTCAGATGCAACCAATCCTTCACTCTACACTCTCATGGAATCTTCTATTTGAAGAATGCTGAAGGTGGGTGAAACACACTTTCCACGTTAAGTAGCCTGGCGTCAACGATGAAAGGGAGATCTGTGGTAGTCGAGTCACTGGAGGAATCTCCGAAGACCCGGGTACGATTCCCCACGTAGTTCCACTGTGTGTATAACTTGAAGGGCCTGGTTATAGGTTTAGTTTTATTTCAATCACTCAAAGTTTGAAATAAGATCCGCAAACAAATCAAGAAAAAGCCTGAGGGTACGACAACAAGATACCCTGAAGTTTGTGAATTATTAAGATTTAAATACAAATTTCAATATGAGGTCGTTGATGGGTTACTGTAATAGCTGTTGTTGTAAAAGTTTAAAACATGTTTGCAGTATACGAAATAATATGATGAAGAAATGCTAAATAGATTTTCGGAAGTGAAACAAATTATTTAACTTTTATGTGTGGGTAACATTTGTATTATGTATATGCACCTCACACACACACGCACGCACGTATGCACGCACGCACACATACACGCACACACATATACACACACATACATACACATATACACATACACAAACATACACACACATACACACATATACACACATATATACGCACATACACACACACACACATACAAGTGACTACAGGGACAATGACACGTTTCCTTGAATAGCTCAATCGGAATTATATCAATCTTTGTACAGCACTAGGGATATCATGATTTGTTATTCCGGACAATTTCAAAAGTACACCGTCCGGATTAACGGGGCTTCACTGTGCGTAGGTAGGACATTGACAGACAGGCAGATGATAAAATGATAAAATACATGTACATGTGCCACTCCATACGGAGTTAAGAGACTCTTCTAAAACGTATTCACATATTTACTATACAGAATAAAAATAAAAGCTGACTAGCAACTGTATAAAACACGTTTAATTTTTTGGGTAAAATATCATTGCAGGATATAAAATATTATCGGACAAAATATAAGCTGTTTTCTGAACATCACACAGGTTGATAAAATTTGAGTCCAACTCGTGTCACTTGTTTGTGAGACAATGTCGGTCAACATTATACACTGGACAATTTAAAACAACAGTTTTCGTCTTCAACAACATATAGACACTGAAAGATGCCCTGTCGTCTCAAGGCGTGTTAATATATTGCCCTGATTCAATTTGGATTAACATCTCACCACAGGTGCCAGATATGAGGACAACACAAGCGGCAGCGACAAGCTTGATGATGCTGTGGCGCCTGGCCAGGTGTATGTATATGAGTGGGTTGTTCGCGAAACGTTTGCCCCGACTGCCGAGGATGAGAACTGTCTACCTTGGGCCTACCACTCACATCGTGTATCTACCAGGGATGTCGACACCGGCCTCGTCGGCATGTTCCTCACTTGCAAGAAGGGTACGTGTGTGTGTGTGTGTGTGTGTGTGTGTGTGTGTGTGTGTGTGTGTGTGTGTGTGTGTGTGTGTGTGTGTGTGTGTGTGTGTGTGTGTGTGTGCGTGCGCGCGTTGTTCACTGGCTGGACTGGCTATATTTAAATATCAGTCACTTACATGGCCCATTAAAGAAAATATTTTTCAAATTTCCTGCGCCATATGAAAAATAACCTGTTCTCCTTAAAATGCCTTTCTTGACAACTGACTACAGAACATTTTTCGATTTGTGTCGATATTCTTGATGTGAAAGCATTACAATCTCTCATCACTTCTGTTTCAAAAAAAAATAAAAAAATTAAAAACTTACCCCTTCTTACTTGTAAGAGAAACGTGTCCGAGAAACATTTAATTTATTTTAGGTAGCCTAAACAAAAACTAAACCACAAACATGTGTTAAGATATGAGTGTCTATCAGGTTTAAGTGGTTACTTTCCAGGAACACTTGACTCCAGTGGAAGACGCCATGACGTCGACAAGGAGTTCATTATATACCAGGACGTCGTTGAGGAACAGAAAAGTTGGTGTATCAGATCTAGCCTCAACAACTGTGTCAACGTCACCGAGTGTACGCGACTTCTCGACAACGAGGACGCCGCCTTCGCTGCCTCAAACACCATGGCTCACATGAACGGCTACATGTACGGCAACCTCCCTGGCCTCGTGGTGAACGTCGGCGAGAAAGTTGTGTGGCATTTCTTCTCTCTCAACGCTGGCTTACAGAGCGCTCACATCAACGGACAAGTTTTGTTGGTTCAAAATCATAGGTAAAATCGCAAACAGTAAATGTCAGGTTTTTAACACCGAAGAACCGGGTCGATTCGCCATGTGTACAATTTGTTAGGTCAAGTTGATATAAGCGGCGTAAAATCTGAGATTTTGTTCACAAATATCTTACATGTGGCGGGTAATTCACTTCAAACACCTCGCAAGTGATGCAGGGTTAAATATAGACTGACATTTAGTCCCAGATATAAAGTTATCTTAATTAAACATATATATCCACAATATAAAAAAAACCCCATTAAAATCCAAATCCAATCCATAATTTCAGAGCAACTGAGGCAATCTGAATTTGCCAAATCATTCTAGACTGGACTCTCTTTTTTAATTTATTCTCTAGGGTCTGTGTGACACACAAGGTTAAATACACCTTGGGTCGTAGCAGTATATTAGTCTAACCATGGGCGTTCGTAATGAAAGAGCCCCGGGGGATTCTGGGGGAAAGTAGGCCGCAAACTCCATGCTAGTTTAAGAGAGGACCAAATAGGATCGTGTGGCCAGGCCTATGTCAAGGCTAACTGCATGTCTTCGAATTCGTATCCCGACTACGTGGACCGTTGCTCATGCGCTTGTTCTGTTATTTCCAAATCGCCGATATATAGCTGGAATATTGCTGACAGTGCAAGTAAACAAGAGATTCATTCACTCACTAAATCAAAGAACATGATTTTATTCATGATAGGCGAAACATCATTCTAATCAGCAATAAATTAATTTATTAATAATAATAATGATAATAAAAATAAAAATAATAACAACAATAATCATCATCATCATCATCATCTTCATCATCATCATCGTCGTCGTCGTCGTCGTCGTCTTTGTCATCTCACAATGAGGTAGTAGGGATTTACGCTGCTCTTAACAGTATGACGATTGGTACGCCAAGAATGGGTTTCACATGAACCCATGTTTAATATGTTATACTGAAGTATTTAAATGTGCGCAGCACCATCCCTGAGGCCCAACAACAATGAGAATCACAGCCCCGTGTTTAGTGTTGAACACAACAGTAACGATCAGTTTACACCATAAACATCCCCAGCTTGTAATATGACCGAGGTGACCCCTCCCATTAGATGTATGTGGGCGCCCACTGTTTCAGGGTGTGTCACATAAGCCGTGGCATTTATGACCATGCTGTGACCAGTGGTCAGAATACGAACTTAGACACAATTGACATGGGTTGAATATTGTCTATCATTATTTATATTGCCCTTAAAATACATATAAAATAGTGCACTGCACACATATAATTATACTGTCATAAAATGTTCGCAAATACATGCTATAAATTCAAATGGATATATCATATATTTGGTATCATAACTGGATCTGATGAGAACTAGTAACTTTAACTATTACTCACGTGGAAAGGAATGTTGCTTCGAACTTGGAGATCTTTAAAATATTTTAATTACAAACATTACATCATTTCAATTTTAATTTTAATCAGTTTAAATCTAAATTTAGATATTCCATAATTTTAGGTACCCCAAATCAAATGCTCCCATGACCCTTTCTGACAGCCCAAACTATAAAAGGGATAGTAATATTCCTTGTAGGGTAGGGTGGTGGGTAAGCCAATATGTGAAGCCCATTTCTTGTGGCTACCCAACCTCTGTAATATTACTTAAGTATAACTAAAGCGGCGTACAGCCGCACACACTCACTCACTCGATATTTGTATCATTGTTAATGAAAATGACGATATGTCGCATTTTGTCGACAGTATTTTTGCTTTATTTATTTTTGTGTATGTCAGATATCGATGTACATGTATATTCCTGTACGATCACTTCACTATCTACGTCATGAGTATTGAATATTTCTACTATTGTATGACGTGTTTCAGAATGAACACAATCACGTTTTATCCCGCCACGTTCCGGTCAGCGCTGATGATACCCGAAAATCCAGGTGTCTGGCTCTTTGCGTCCAGAATCTCGACCTGGTACAGGAGTGAGTATTTCGCCCAGGCGATACATAATATTAATTTTTAATTCTTAGTGTAATTATATAAGTTAGTTCATTTTAATACATGCCCCTCCACACCTTACATACAACGTATATCTTGCACAGACGTTGATAACATCATCACCAACAGAATCAGTGTATTGTTATATAAGGAGATTCACAACCTGGTGGAGGGATATACAGTGTGTCCTCCCTATTCCAGACACCGTTAATCCGGGAACCCGTCTTCCGAACGATTCTTATTGGGAACGTGTGTCAGTAGTAATAGGACAGACTTTATAGTCTACCTATCACTGATTTGTTAATTTGAAAATTCATGTTCCGGGCGATTTCACCGGTAACGGTGCTATCCAGATAAATGAGGTTTCACTGTATGAGATGGACATATAAAGATATGATGGGAAAACTCCACATGATATACATGACCGTTTCGATATTTAATGTCACAAACATTAATTACATACACTAAAACCCAGTTAATCCACACCGTTCTCAATGAACTCAGTTTCCTGCTTCTTCAATTATGGGTACATTAAACTATCCCTTTCAGTAATATGTGGACTCATCTTCCCCAGGCAAGGGAGTTAAGTGACTATAACAGTCCTAACAGGACCTTTACAGTCAGTCAACTCCCTTGCCCCGGGAAGATGATGTGAACCTCATAAACAATAATTGTCTAAAATGTGGGTTTCTGATATAACGCAGTCTGGACTAACGAGGTGTTATTATGGATGCGATATATTGTAGACAAATATACTGTATGTAATATGATATTTAAAGGATTGAATGGCGGATAAATTCCTGAACTCTCTGCTTGCTGTAAGAACGGTCTAATGGGGATCGATGGGTTACGATGTGACGTCACAAGTTGCTCATGCTGTCAACCACTGGTTCCCGTTGTTACAGGATGTAATACTATAGCTGTCATTTTGCTGACTGCATTGAAACAAAACCATTCACCCTCTCCTCATATATGTATGATTGAATACATGTAAAGATCTCTGCGCTGTTTACTTGACCAGAATGACGTTCAGAAAGAGCCACTGTGTAATCAAACTAAGACCCAGGTACTATTGTTATAGATGGCATGCAAGCATACGTCCTCATTAAACCACGACAGAAAGGCGGTTACGGTTCTCTGTCGCCTTACTATTCCGCCAGTGACTTCCTGTCACGTGACCATTTGCCTGGATTATCTATACATGATGGACATTCCGGGAGTTTCCTCCCTTACCACGATGACATCCGGCCAGTCAAGCGGTACTTCATCGCAGCAGAGAAGGTGGTGTGGGACTACGGTCCGTCTGGCCAGGACCTGTACTTTGGAGGGTCGCTGACGAACCCCAACAGGTGAGGCAGGAGATGGAATATCTTTTGAAGACTTATAAGAAGGTGCTGAGGTGTGGTGAAATGGAGTTTAACGTCGCGTCCAAGTTGTCACTTATATAGCGATGTGAAATTGCGTATGTGTGTGTGGCTGCTTGTTTACGTCTGCACTGATGCCGATGTTATAGTGCTAGCCCTCTCAGATACCATGCCTCAGTTTAACATGAATACCCCACTCAGACACAGTATACTGACTCCGAACCGACTAGTCCTTGTTTGAGCGCATTATATCCGAGCGACAGGCAGGGTAACAACAAGTACCATCTTTAAACGTCTTTTGGTATGATGCGACTTTCCCCTCTCCGGAAATCTAGTTAGAAGGAGTCTGGTATAAGTGTAGAGGCATGAAACTGAAGTGAGAAATACGACAGTACATGTAAATATGTAAACAATAATCTGAATAACAAATATGATATGAAAGGGTTGTTGATGTTTGCCCTTCAGTGAAATCCATGTGAACGGGTATGGTGATGAAATTTATGCCGGCGATCATCGTTTCGAACAACAATTAGCTGATTCTGGTGCGACTAAGGGACGATACTTTACACAGCAAACTTCGGTGCCAGTGTATATACCAAAGCGTGGGCATGAGTTGGAATTTTTATACACGGAACAACATGCAAAATTACATTCACATTCTACTCGACAGCACGGCATCGACCTACTTCACCCGCGGCAACAGCACCATCGGCGGTCAGTACGTGAAGGCTCTGTACATAGAATACACCGACGCCACCTTCACGCAGAAGAAGTTCCGGACTCCAGACAAGGTAGTCACGGGAACACTTCCTGTATTTCTTGTAGTTGGGTGGTTTCCAGGATACCGCTGTGGAACTCAACATTTCGTTGATTCATTGATATGTTAGTTGATAAGTGTGAGTGAGTTGGGTTTAACGCAGCTTTTAACAGTATTCCAGTTATATCGCGGCGTGTCAGCTTAATGTGGGAGGAAAGTCCGAAGTGATGCAGGCCTCAGACGTTTACCACTTCGGTGAAACCCACGAGCACGGGTATGGTGCTGACAAACCTAGAAACATAATCGGGGCGAACCGGGATTCGAACCCACAACCATAGGTTTCTGGCATGTCCAAGGGACGCAACTCTGCACGGCGAAGCGCGGCGCCTTAGACGACTGGGCCACCCGTGCCCCCCAGTTGATAAGGATGCCTTATTAGGTGGTATTGCATGTACCTTATACATGCCATTGGTTTAGTATTTGTCAAATGCATTGTCTCGTGATCCTAGTCATTCGTTTCTCAGATACATCTTGGGCTGCTGGGTCCTGTTATCAAGGCCGAGGTCGGTGAGACAGTGGAGATAGTCTTCCTCAACAGAGCCGACCGCAACTACTCCGTGTACGTCCACGGAGTCACCTTCCCCAAGGAACAGGAGGGATTCGTCACAAAAGACCCTTACAGTGAGTCATGAAATCAGGATAGACAGTTGTGCTCTTATTATTCATCATGCAAAGGACGGACCCAGGTAATTCTTGCAATGTATACCTTTTTGGTACCGGTCTTCAGCAACCCATGCTTGTCGTAAGAGGCAACTAACGGGATGGGGTGGTCAGGCTTGCTGACTTTGTTGAATCATGTGAACGTATCCCAATTGCATAGATCGATACTCATACTGTCAATCACTTGATTATCTGTCCCAGACTCGATTATTCACCGACCACCGTCATATTGCTAGAATAAGGCTGTGTGTGGCGGTTCAATAACCCACAAACAAACTTACATACTCCCTGGATCGGCTTTATGTTAAAGCCAGACTGTTAAATGATTGCACCCAAACGAACATTAAATGTAACAACGTTCCTTCCACATAACATTGTCCTTTGGAACTGAAATGTTTCTTTTTCTTTATTAATAAACGTAATGTTGAAGACTTAAAGACTGAATGTAAATTGTGTTTGGAGGCGTGTTTGAATGCATTTGATGTGGCTCATTTAAATCTCAACTATGGCATTGGTGTTCACAATGTCATGTAGATATATAAGATATACCAGTCATCCATTTATCAATATATGGAGATTGAGAGACCTATTCTGTCTTTTTCCCAGATATCCCATGCTTGTCATTAGATCCGAGTAATAATGATTGAGTGGATCGTTGTTCATGCTCTCGACAAATGTTTGTCTGATCCATATTCAGATCTACGATATTGTTGTCTATATGGCGGCAAAGAACCTCATTCTCTGTATGTTTCTGTGTAGGCAACGGGACAGTGGGTAAGTTCGCACGACCTGGTGAGACAGTGGTGTACAGGTTCGAGGTGACCGACAGTGTGGCCCCCACCGAGGATGACCCCCCTTGTCTCACGTACACGTATCACTCCGCCGTGGACGTTGTCAAGGACGTGTACACCGGACTCATCGGACCAGTGGTCATCTGTAGGAAGGGACATAGCTTTGACTGGAAGTCCGAGGTATGTATCTGAACGTTTTCTTTGTGAATGGGTAGTACAACAGCGCCAGTGATAAGACGTTGACAACAGTTTAAAGTTTCTTTTTAAGTTTCGTAAGTAATTAAGTGAGCAAGTAATTGATTGAGTGGATGCGTGAGTGAGTGAGTAATTAATTGTGTGGGTGCGTGAGTGAGTGAGGGAGTGAGTAAAGTAGTGTGTGTAAATATTTCATTGTTATGAAATAATAAATCATGTTTATTTCAACATGTACGGTTAAAACACGTCGATACAATTGAACTAATATATTTATAATGAAATCGATTGAATTTTTTATGTTTGGTCCAAAATGGTGTAGTCGCGCTGTGGTTTCCGTCTCAAGGTGACTGGTCGGTGACTCAGTGGACTTGCCAGTATCCGCTAATAACGGGTTCACATTCAGATTGGTCTGTCACCTCAGATTTCAGTAAACTTACCCCACCTGCGTCCCTTTAAACTTTTTGCCATCAACACACTGACAACGTTTAAAACAATGGAATACTGGGGATATTTCTGCCCCTATGAGCTAAACCATATCTTGCTGTGGTCAAGTGGGGGGACCCCAGCGACTTCAGGCTTGTTTCAATACAAGAGCCATCTGCAATGGATGGTCAGACTCTGAAGGCGTCTGCCCTCATTGCGTGCCATCCTGTTCCCATGTCGTAGATTTTTTATCGCGTTTTCCGTCACTGGTTTTGCTGGTTTTATAGTGATGTAACTGGAATGTTAGCGCTTTCGCCGTTCAACACTATTGACTCACCCACTCATGTTGACCTCCAACCCCCGCAGGGTGGACCAGGACACTGGAGCAGCACTGGGTCCCCCACAGACCGGGAGTTCTTCCTCCTAATCCTCACCCTCAACGAGAACGAGTCCTGGTACATTGACGAGAACATACAGAGATTTGCTCTGAATCCCTCCATCGTCGACAAGACCAATTCTGGGTTTATACTCTCAAACACCATGTTCTGTGAGTTAAGATAAGAGCATAACTATTCTTATAAGAGCTATCATGTATGTAAGATTCCCTCCTATTATCGGACTCAGATGAGTGTGATATATGTCTTAAAAATAAATACAATAATGATTCATGAAGAATTGAGATTCTGTATGGATGTCACTGACCAAAGCATAAATCTAAAAAACAAGAATAGAAAGGTGCCAAAGATAGTGAAGGGAGAAGAAAGGGCGCAGAGAGTGAAGGGCGAAGAAAGGGCGCAGATAGTGGAGGGAGAAGAAAGGGCGCAGATAGTGGAGGGAAAAGAAAGGGCGCAGATAGTAAAGGGAGGAGAAAGGGCGCAGAAAGTGAAGGGAAAAGAAAGGGCGTAGAGAGTGAAGGAAAAGACAGGGCGCAGATAGTGGAGGGAGAAGAAAGGGCGCAGATAGTGGAGGGAGAAGAAAGGGCGCAGATAGTAAAGGGAGGAGAAAGGGCGCAGAGAGTGAAGGGAAAAGAAAGGGCCAGAGAGTGAAGGAAAAAGACAGGGCGCAGATAGTGGAGGGAGAAGAAAGGGCGCAGATAGTGGAGGGAGAAGAAAGGGCGCAGAGAGTGAAGGGCGAAGAAAGGGCGCAGATAGTAAAGGGAGGAGAAAGGGCGCAGAGAGTGAAGGGAAAAGAAAGGGCGCAGATAGTGGAGGGCGAAGAAAGGGCGCAGATAGTGGAGGGGGAAGAAAGGGCGCAGAGAGTGAAGGGCGAAGAAAGGGCGCAGATATTAAAGGGAGGAGAAAGGGCGCAGAGACTGAAGGGAAAAGAAAGGGTCAGAGAGTGAAGGGAAAAGACAGCGCGCAAATAGTGGAGGGAGAAGAAAGGGCGCAGATAGTAAAGGGCGAAGAAAGGGCGCAGAGAGTGAAGGGAAAAGAAAGGGCGCAGAGGGTGAAGGGAGAAGAAAGGGCGCAGATAGTGAAGGGAGAAGAAAGGGCGCAGATAGTAAAGATCGCCTAACGGCACAGATAGTAAATATCGTCATGTGCGCGAATAATTAAGGGAGTTGAAGAGCGCATTTAGTGAAGGGTTCTGAGGACCCAGATTGTAAAGGGTACGCAAGGGCGCGGAACGAAAAGCGTGTCCAAGGGCGCAGATAGTTAAGGGGTATTCGGTCGCAGAGAGTAATTGGTGTCAAATGCACAGAAAGTAAAGCGCGTTCAATGTCGCGGATTGTGAAGGGTGTCCAATGGCGCAGGTTGTGAATAGAGTCAAAGGCCGCAGAAAGTAAGGGATGTCAAATGTCGCAGATTGTAAAGGGTGTCTAATGGCGATGATATCCAAACATTCAGATGGTAAAGTAAATCACCACAACAATAGAACGGGCAGCATCCATTGTGTATCACCATGACGACAATTGGCTTCTGTCACGAATATGCGAAATGGGTCATTGGTCCTTTCTAGACGAACAACATCTAACAGACACATGGCCTCCAGAAGAGGGTCTGAATTACCCCTAAGATACGTCAGCGCACCTACTGCTGAACATACAGCACATTATATCCATTCGTTTAACACGATTCCTTAATACTTCAGCAATAAATGGCCGAACATTCGCCAACCTGCAAGGACTAGATATGTGCGTTGGTGATCACGTGACATGGCACCTGTTTGGCTTGGGGGCTTTCCGGGACAACCACGGCGTCAACTTCAACGGTCAAACACTGGAGGTGGACGGCAACCACGTGGAGGGGAAGGTCATCATCCCCGGGTCCGGGGTCACTCTCCATTCCATTCCGGACAGTGTTGGTCAGTATGTCGGAAACTCGGTATGCCACCGAGTCTTGTGTACAAAATATACAGCTGAGACGGGCGTAGAAGTAATTCGTCAGTTTGTGTAATGGCCACGTCAATTTATCTGCAGACGTGTAAATATCGATAAATATGATGAAATAACAGGATATACAACCGGATAAAGGCACAACAACAACATATTTGTTGTTATTGATAAATCAATCACATGACATTTGTCAAAAATGTCCGAAGAAATGTGGTTCGTTGATGTGTCTTAATGCCACATCATGTTTATTACTTGTGCTTGTTATCTCATTTTGCAGGGAGCATGAAACACATTTTGAAAAATGCTTTTTCTTGATCTTTCATATGCCCGTTTTGAAAAGGTTTTTTTTCATCCTGAATTGTTTTTTTTATAAATCTTACCTCCCGCCCATGTTCATGTTCACCAAGAAAATCCGTTGAAGCCAGAACAAGCATTTTGTCACATTTTTATTATGTTCTTCAGGTCGCTGGTCAGTCCACTGCCGCACCAACTTCCACTTTACCAACGGCATGGTCGCTCTGTACGACGTCTTCTCTTGCGGTGCACACCACTCCAAGCAGTGGGGGCATGAGCGACGTCATGTACGACGTTACTACATCGCCGCTGTTGAAGTTGTGTGGGACTACGCCCCAGTCCTGATTGACCTGGTCACTGGACTGCCCCTGACCAACACCTCACTGTGAGTATCGTGCTTCTGTACTAGTAATATGGATCCGACCGCCTCCGTGGTCTAATGGTAGAGCGTCCGCCCGGAGAGCGGAAGGTCCGGGATTCGATCCCCGACCGCGTCATACCAAAAGACGTCAAAAGGTGGTACTTGTTGTTACCCTGTCTGGCGCTCGGCATTAAGGGGCTGAAACAAGGACTGGTCGGCTCGGTCTGAGTGGGGTATTCATGTTAAACTGCTAGCACTATAAATCGCCATCAGTCCGGACTAGTACAGGCAGCCACATACACACACATACATGTGCAATAATCTTGGACGTGACGTTAAACCCTATTTAACCTCACCTAATATGGATCCCGATCTTCAAAGCGTTTGTAGCGCTACGATAGGCCATGCTAATACATAGGGCCGTAGTCGTATGGCTACGAGTGCCTTCTTAACCGTGGTCAAGGCTCATTGCGCAAAGCCTTCATCCACAAAGCGGTAACGAAACGACAGCCGTAAGTCTAATATAACTTAGAACATCTGCTGTAATCACTGATTTTCACAGCTAGTTTTCCCTTTACGCCAAATACAAACTGTTTCGGCGGATAATCGAGACTGGTTATTCTCTTCCATTGACGTATATATTTACGATAGTCTTAGCGCTACAATGGTTTTGTGGATCTGGACCCAGTTTGGGCGAAAGAAAAATGTTACTAAGTATTTCTTCTGAAATTAAATTGCGAATGTCTTAAATGGCTACCTTTTATATCACAGGGACGGATACAAGTTCATCAAAGGCGGCCCAAATTTCATTGGCAGTAAATATAAGAAGGCGTTGTACCGTCAATACACAGACAGCACCTTCACAACACAAATACCACGCGGACCGGAAACAGAACATCTAGGAACACTTGGGCCGTTTATTCGAGCGGAAGTAGGGGACATCGTTGAGGTTGTCTTCAGGAACCTGGCCACAAGAGCCTACTCGATTAACCCCGAGGGATTATTTTACAACAAAGCCAACGAAGGAGCACAGTATCAAGATGGCAGTACGTTTACTGGAGACAATGCAGTACCACCAGGTCAGACATACGTGTACCATTGGGAGGTACCAAAGAGGTCAGGTCCTGGCAAAAATGACCCCAACTGCATCAGCTGGTTGTATCATTCGTCCGTTGATTCGACCAAGGATATTAATAGTGGACTGGTCGGACCCCTCGTAATCTGTAGACGGGGGGTGTTGAACGCTTATGGTAAACGTACCGACAAGATAAACCGCGAATTTGCTCTTCTTTTTATAATATTCAACGAAAACGATAGCCATTATTTGCAGGAAAATGCTGCGACGTTCGCACCAAATAGAACTAGCGTTGGCGATGCCGATTTTAGAGACAGCAATCAGATGCATTCCATCAATGGACTTATATACGGGAATGTTCGTGGATTAACCATGACGGAAGGAGAGTCTGTTGCCTGGCACATTCTTGGTCTCGGCAGTTCTGCTGGCATTCATCCTGTCCACTTTCACGGTCAGACGTTTATACACCGCACGGACAAGGCTCACCGCAATGACGTCATAGAGGTATTTCCTTCCACAACCGAGACGGTGGAGATGTTCACTGATAATCCCGGCACGTGGCTGGTGCACTGTCACCTTGGGGATCACGTGAAGTTTGGAATGGAGGCTGTCTATACAATCAAACCAAAAAATAGAATTGTCGGCCCACACCAACTCAATCACTATTTATTTCGACAAAATCATTATTAATTGAACCGTAGCTTAATCATGTATCATACGTCATATGAGACATCATTGCATCTTCAATTGAAAATTAATTATTTTTTAATTGGAATACATTTCAAAGAATCTACATATATGGACATCTTTGTTGATGATTTAATTGCATTTGCTTGACTTGGATATAATGAAACAATTGAATTTCAATTGAAAATGTCTAAAGTTAACGATATTATATCCAAAACATGAACTGTACTGGCGCTTAGTCAGCACTCAAAGAATACTTCTAGGTGTATTTTTTAAAATATAATTTGTTTTAAAACTTTCAAAAATAAAATAATAATGGACAAAATATTGCTGATGGCTTTTTTTGACATAATTTGGAACATCTGAAACATGGTGGGAGTCATGTAGTTGCAGGTTCCTTTCTCAACCCAGACTCAATTGAAACAGTACACATCTACACAAAATTACCCAGCCACAGATTGCCGTTCACAAATCTCTACAGAGCGGTGCACTTTGGATCTCCATCTCCTCCGTTAATAAACGTGTACATATAAGGTAAATACGAACTGTACAATATAATCCTCTCTGAAGTACAACTCCATGCTAGTGTAGCTAGTTACTTTGAGTGTGTATCAAACTTAATTACACATAACACCCGGTACTTAATACAGTTGCTTCCTATAATATTGTGATTAACTTTGTCTACATGTACAATGACATGTTGCTTTTCAGGTTACGTCATTTGTACTCTGTGTAAATAAAGACCTGCCAAATATGCCTACACTACTGGATATATTTTCATTATTTATTCTCTGACATTTGGACTGCATTACCTCATATATGGAACATTTACTTAAAAGTCATAATTTGGGTTCGAATCCCAGTTCGCTCCGATTATGTTTCTGGTTCTGTCAGTCGTGAACGTGGGTTTAACAAGATGGTTAACGTCTAAGACCACACCACTTCAGGTTTTCCTCTAACATTAAGCTGAAACGCCGTGATATAACTGGAATATTGTTCAAAGCAGCGTTAAACCCAACTCACTCACTCACTCACTCACTACTATGACCTTCTTGAATACACCTGCTAATGAGTTTACGTGGTGACTAACGCGTTGTCAGTGCACGTTGATGAATTGTGAGAATAGTTGGATTATTGTGGAGTGATGCGTTAAACAACAATCAATATGAAGCAAGGTTTCGTTTTTCACTGTCTTTTGTTGTTGTGGCTGGAAAGATGGAATCGAGATTTCAATCAATACACAAGCGTACGTCATTGAATAATTTAATACATATGACTGACTGGTGCATTACCGGGTATGGATACAGATTTTTGTTTCCTATTTCTCACTAAAGTTTCGCTTATAAAGAAAAAGAAAATACCAACTCCTTTTAAAACAGTTCTGTTATTGTTTACATTCGGCCCCACCAAACGGATTACGAAGTACACACAACTATGCATGTAAGTACATGGTTCGACATTGCCATCCAGTCACACTCAAGAACTTCATTTTAAGCACGTGCATCCCGAATACACGTGTACGACATGGTAAGCATGCCTCCAACAATATTCTTGTTTCTTGTTGGGAGGGTTGAATGTTTGTCTTGTTATTTCTTTATAAGTATATAGATCCATAAATGTAAACCTGATTCTAATTTGTTACCGCTTTTAATAATGTCCCCTGCATTTCAATCAGATGTACTGGCCAACAATCAATATACTGATGTACTGACCAACAATCAATATACTGATGTACTGACCAACAATCAATATACTGATGTACTGACCAACAATCAATATACTGATGTACTGACCAACAATCAATATCCTAATGTACTGACAAACAATCAATATACTGATGCACTGACCCACAATCAATATCTTGATGTACTGACCAACAATCAATAATTTATTATACAGATGTACTGACCAACAAGCAATATACAGATGTACTGACCAACAATCTATGTACCGATGTACTGACCAACCATCTATATGCCGATGTACTGACCAACAATCTATATTCTGATGTACTGACAAACAATCAGTATACTGATGTACTGACCGACAATCAATGTACTGATGTACTGACCAACAATTGTGTACTGATCATGTACTGACCAACAATCAATGTACTGATCATGTACTGACCAACAATCAATATACTGATGTACTTACCAACAATCAATATACAGATGCACTGACCAACAATCAATATACCGATGTACTGATGTACTGACCAACAATCTATATTCCAATGAACTGACCAACAATCAATATACTGATGTACTGACCGACAATCAATGTACTGATGTACTGACCAACAATCAATGTACTGATCATGTACTGACCAACAATAAATGTACTGATCATGTACTGACCAACAAGCAATATACTGATGTACTTTGCAAGAAAAGCAATATACAGATGTAGTGACCAACAATCAATGTACTGATGTACTGACCAACAATCAATATACTGATGTACTGACCGACAATCAATATACTGATGTACTGACCGACAATCAATGTACTGATCATGTACTGACCAACAATCAATATACTGATGTACTGACCAACAATCAATATACTGATGTACTGACCAACAATCAATATACAGATGTGTACTGACCGACAATCAATGTACTGATGATGTACTGACCAACAATCAATATCCTGATGTACTTACCAACAATCAATATACAGATGCACTGACCAACAATCAATATACCGATGTACTGATGTACTGACCAACAATCTATATTCCAATGTACTGACCAACAATCCATGTACTGATGTACTGACCGACAATCAATATACTGATCATGTACTGACCAACAATCAATGTACTGATGTACTGACAGACAATCAATGTACTGATCATGTACTGACCAACAATCAATGTACTGATGTACTGACCAACAATCAATGTACTGATCTACTGACCGACAATCAATATACTGATGTGCTGACCAACAATCAACGTACTGATGTACTGAGGAACAATCTATATGCCGATGTACTGACCAACAATCAATATACTGATGTACTGACCAACAATCAATGTGCTGATGTACTGACCAACAATCAATGTACTGATGTACTGACCGACAATCAATGTACTGATCTACTGACCGACAATCAATATACTGATGTACTGACCTACAATCAATATACTGATGTACTGACCTACAATCAATGTACTGATCATGTACTGACCAACAATCAATATCCTGATGTACTGACCAACAATCAATGTACTGATGTACTGACCAACAATCAATATACTGATGTACTGGCCAACAATCAAAATCCTGATGTACTGACCAACAATCAATATACTGATGTACTAACCATCAATCAATATACTGATGTACTGACATACCCAGTCTACACGCTTCACTCTTTATGGTTTTATCTAGGTTTTATCCCGTCCCTCTCGCTTATAGGTATGTCAATAATATGACTATAGCACGTAGACATGTAAACTTAGGTTTATCAGTAATGGTAACAGTATCATCGGCATAGAATACAACCAAAAGACGCGTATTGTCATCAATCTGGCAAGGAAGTTACAGATATCCAGAATTTGGCAACTGGACTGAACACAAATATTCATACCTTCGTCCAACGTAATAAAAACTGTTTATCACTGATATTGTTGGAATTACTTTTTGTATTTGCACCTCCGAAAACTAAAACTTTCAAACTACAAATTTCTCCCATGTTTAAAGATTATGGCTGCACCAAAATATATTATTGTTTTACGAATTCTCCTCGATTTGACGTTAAAGAAATTAGTACTGACGTTAAATTCCGAAGAAAATTAAAATATTTGTTGGGACAAAAAGAATATATTCAAAACAAACATATTGTAAATGAACTACGTCATTTTTTGGTTGTTCAGTTTTCTTGTACGTTTCGACATTTAGAGCATGCTCATCGCTAACCGAAGACAGATATTGGTCTGGGCTTTTGCCTGCCTGAATGTTCATCTCACGAGGGAAGAACCAGCAAGTACTGAAACCTAATCCTCCCTGGCTGGTCTAATCCTCCCCATTCCTGTGTGATTATTCTGCATCTCATTCGTCCACCCAGGCGACCTATTACATGTGTCAGTTTTGAGCTATGTTCAAGCTCACATTGATCAGCACAACCACCGGACGCCACCTAGTCCATGCGCTCATTCATCATTGCTTAACGTTATGGCAGTATCAATGCTGGCACTGTCCAAGGACTCTTTATTCACAAGACTTTTAGCGTCCTGACAGTGTGTCTGGTGTGTATAAAGTTTGAAATGCGCAAGTTTTATCATTCCAGCATTAATGCAGCTTCTTTGATCCACGTTCTTCCGTGAACACTTGACACACTTATAGAAACCGCCCTTCCTAAAAGCCACGTATAATAAATTTTAATTTCTACGCGATCTTGTTTTTCTTACCTTCTTTGATAAAATCTGAAATGCAAAATAGAATATGATAATAAATTAGACATTTATAATCTTATATTATCCAGCTATCCAGATATATTCCTGGCTTAAACGACCTCCTGACATCGACACTAATTGGAGTATTCATGGTACATGTGATGGTATAATGATTACAGAATATTGTTATATATTGTCTACTGTACATGTACATGCATTCAGAAAATATCGAAGTATTAAGTTCTTTGAGAGGCATTAAGAAGTTGGAGTATTAAATAATGATAAGATATATAGATGAACTACTTTATTACAATTAGGAGCAACGTATCAGTGTAGGCTCTTATCCAGCTGTGATACAGCCTGAATAATGCTGGATGTTGCGTTAAAGAATACTCACTCACTCATTCGACATTGAGTAGTATTAAAAACTTCTAAAGCATATCTGACTTGAATGTGAAAAACTAACTCCAATATTTGAATTTATAATAAACAAAACCAAATCCTTTTTTACTCTATCAACGAAATTCTGGAATTTTAAAGTTACACGATAAACTGACAATATGGAACGTGTGGTAGTTTTTTTTATAAATTATCTTTGTTATTATTCATAGCTCTATTATCGGATTAAACCACCGTCATCATGACGATTAGGAAAAGTTCCAGATGGAGGGTGGAAACGCCTAACGATGATAATGACCATGACCTATTGCTCGTGATCTGTGCAAAACATACCTGATTATTTACTTGTTGATATACAGTTAAATATCTTTTTAGTAATTTCACTGCCGTTCATATTATCCACTTTGGCACGCTATTAATGTGTGTGAAGTGTAGTTCAGATACTGTCCGTCATCATTTCAACTTAAATATTCCGTTTTTGTCAGACAATATCCTTTTTTATTAATGGTGAACACAACAAATATGTCCGGTTCACGAAACTATCATAATTTTGCATAATTTGTAGTTCAGTAAAATCAAATGAAAGGACATATAACTTTAAGAAAATCGAAGACCGATCCTCACTTGGACACGTCATGTCCCACTGACCTTCACTCAAAAACAAGCACTCAATGACGTTTACGTGAATCTTAAGGAGGTATTAATAGAAAGGATTGGGTTGAGGAAGACAGTATACATTATCCCATATATTATTTATTTCATTGGAGCATTCCTTCAACCATGCCTGGAAGTGCAAATGTTTAAAACCTCTTGATGACGTCATTTATGGTAACCAATCAAAACGAGTCATGCAATTAAGGTGGATATAAAAGGGATCGCTTGTTGCCTTTCTATTGCGGTTCATCCATTGACAGTTCAGGTAGGTTGATATAAGGTGCTGCAATTGTTTTGAAGTGATTGTTATTGTATATCTTAGTGTATGTGTGTGTGTGTGTGTGTGTGTGTGTGTGTGTGTGCGTGTGTGTGTGTGTGTGTGTGTGTGTGTGTGTGTGTGTGTGTGTGTGTTGTAGATGCAGGCACATGGTTATGTTCAGTTGTTGTGGTTCGTTGTTCACAATCGGAAATATTCCAGTTATTTGACGGCGGTCTGTAGATAATCGAGTCTGGACCTGCCTGGACCTGCCTGGACCTGCCTGGACCATGCGGGTGGTCCAGTCGTCCAAGGTGCCGCCACCCCGGGGGAAACAAACCCGATTTATTCCCGAGCCGAGGTCGCCCATGGTTTTGTTGATTATGGATCACTAACTTTGGATGTCACCAAATGGTTGTCATATCTGTAGCTGGAAATTAATACAGTGACTTTAAGATACCATGTATATCAAATTTGTCTGATTTTCCTGGCCATGACTCAACCATGTCCAAGCCGCCTTGATGTAGTTGAATTATTTCTGACTGCGGCGTAAAACAACAAACAACGAGCAGATACGTAATGTATCAACCAGTGACTGAGTTGCATTATCTCCTTCCAGGACTAGCTGGTGATCACAATGGCAGGCACATGCATCACCGCTATATTCACACTCTATCTTTCCTTCTGTGTATCTGCCCTCCCGTTCAATGACAACGACGAGGACTCTTACAATCTGGATTTTATTTTCGGCGACCCACAGGCCCCTTCACCGAAAGGCGATGACACCACCGACGATAACTCCATATTTCCCAGTCGTGGTGATTCAGAATGGCCCTTGAATCTGTTTCCTAGCGACGATTTCTTCAACGACATTGACCTTGACAACGGCTTTAACGACGACGAAAACAACCTTGCCAACCAAAACACAGACAGTAAAAGTGGAGGGTTTGGTGGTGGCAAGGATTACCATGACAACGGCAATCCTTACGGCGGTGACAGTCAGAGTTATGATACTTCTCCCATTAAGCTGGGTTACTATGACAACAGCCAGACGCAGTCAAGCCCTTACCCACACCTGGCGTCTCCCCGTGTATTAGTCAAGGAGCATGTAGGTAAGTATATATATCTTTCAGTAGTCATCAAAATTTGTAAATAGACAAAATTCCTTACCAAATACGAATTTCACGCACACCTCGGACTAACGTCATTCATACCTCAGTATGGACCTTCTTTTGCGTTCATAACGCCACATGGAAAAAAGATATTAAAATCAATTCTTATGAATAAACAGGTCAACAATAAAAACACAGACTTTATTATTTATCATTAACACAAACGTTCTGTAGAAAACAATACAAAATCAGTGACATCGTCCAATGTAACAATATATGTGTATGGAAAAACTCACTGGCATTGTGCTGACACACCTAAGCTAATACGCGTTGCTAACATGTAGCATTGGAACCCACGATCAACTATTTTGGCAACTGAGACATGCAAAGTACGAGGACTTAGATAGCTGGAACACCCATCTATCAGTTCCCTTGGTCAGTTAGATAAAGCAAACGTGTAAAATACAATGTTGGGTAATAAAATTATATTTTTATAAATTTGTCCATGTTTCGTCAACTTTAGATGTTGACATGACTCTCAATTAAACTTCTTCTTTTCAGCAAAGAAGTGTCAACCGGAATTCTCTTTTGACTTCGAAGGAAACAGTCCGTTTACTGAGCGTTACAACAGGATATGGATGGGGAGTGAAGGAAATGTGTTTACTCATGACGGAGCTGCCGCCTTTCAGGGGGGATTTCTTTTCATTCCATTCTTCACCGGAAATGACCTCCGACCTGCATACCGCCTCACTCTACTGGTGAAAGCAAAGTCTTCAGAGTCATCAAACCAAGTTATCCTCAGCAACAGCTTCTCGCGGACATCAAGTACCTTCAGTCTGGCTTTGATTGGCAACAAAATACAACTGGTTATAATACCACGATACGGGAAGAAATATAGATATAAACAGACTAGGAAACCTGTGGTTTTATCCCTCCCGATCAATCAGGTAAGTTCATGAAGTGGAAGAATCACAATACCATTTTGACAGTGAAAGATATTTTATACTAATCATCGTGTGGGTCATTTCAAAAGTGTAAAGACCCGTGAAGATTCCGGGGAAGAATAGGTCTTCAGCATACCATGCTTGTCGTAAAAGGCGACTAACGGGATCGGGTAATCAGACTCGCTTACTTGGTTGATACATGTCATCGATCCAAATTGCAAGGATCTATGCTCATTATATCAATCACTGGATTGTCTGGTCCAGACTCGATTACTTACAGAGCGCTGTATAGCTGGAATATTGCCGAGTGCGGCGTTAAACAACCAACCAACCAACCAAAAGTGTAAAGGATTTCAGTACGGTCAATAGTTGGTTCTGTCCGGTATTAACAACAGTTCGGTTTGTCCGGATCTTTACCAAAGAGTTATCTTTCCTTACCTTAATTATTTGCGGTGCATGATTGCTGAAGAATGTATCGCTTGAAATAGTTTTTTGTTCCCATTCATAAAGAGAAAGTCCGGTGATCTGAGATCCTTCCACAAATTCACGTGTATAATTACGTCTACACGCGCTAAAACGGTAAACACTGCGGGCTTATTCATAACATTGAGTTCGAGGGGATGAGCGAGGGTTGGAAGTCATGACCTCTGACCTCAGTAGTTGCTTGATTGCACTGAAAGGAGTGAGAAAAAAACGTGTCGAGAAACAGCATTAAAGATTGAAAGTTACGCTCGTCATACAGCTAAGTCGCCTCGTGAAACAGGGCCCAGGTCATTTGAACATAAGCTCCTGGTAAGAGTCAAGGTAAGGTGTCTTACATAATCCATGGCCTTAGTTGGAGCAAAAAATTACAGCGCAACCTATGCACCTAACTGCAACTCTTTTCGAGCCATATCAATATTCACCGAGAGCCAGCAATCAATAAAAGTGGAGCTGTAATGGTTGCGTCATTATTCCGAAAGGGACTATCAATCGATCTCGGCGATGTCTGGATGTTACAATGCATTTGATTGTCGGTTACATTTCTACAGCAACATTAGCCCAGCCCAATAACGCAAGTCTTACCCCATGTTAACACGTTTTCACCAACAAATGTGCATTTACGTTACCCCGCGATTCTTGTAAATCGACAGTGTAGTAGTTGTTCAAAGCATTAAACGATGGGCGACAGCTGTGATATTTTATGTACATATATTACAGGGATCGTTTACGTACGTCTCGGTGGAGCAAGACGATGTCACGGTGAAGCTGACAGTCGGGGATAGGGCGGTGTACGGTGAGAGAGCCTCGGGCTGTAAGGTGGAAGGCTTTTGAAGAGGGTTTGGGCTGGACGGAGACTATCACATTTAAATTCACAACCCTCATGAATTATGCAATTTTATTGTAAATCAAGAAGTGTCAAATAGCAATGAAGTTTTAATTAAATCCCTAGAAATTATTTTTCTGGTGAATAGAAAAATAATATCATGCTGGAATATATTATTTTTTAACATGCGTCCTGGAAAGGATATATATTTTGTTTACAAAAAATATTGTGCTGAAATGTATATTTTGACATTATTATCAGTATGCATTATTTTTTTTATATTTTGTTGTATTATCGTGAGTTTGATATACTGTTTGTTGTTCATCAAATGAAACATGACTTTGAGTGAGTGAGTGAGTATTGTTCTACGCCACTGTTAGCAATATTCCAGCAATATCACGGCGGGGGACACCAGAAAATGGGCTTCACTCATTGTACCCTTGTGCGGAATCGAACCCGGGTCTTTGGCGTGACGAGCAAACACTTTAACCACCAGGCTACCCAACCGCCCCAACATGACTTTAAACACATTGATTGCTATTCCACAGCCTATGGGCGGATACCTGCAGTGAGCAATGAACCCCTCTACATTGGGGCCGGAGCAAGTGCACTTGGCTACCTGGATGATTACTATGGGGAAATTGATTCGGTAATAACTGACACAAAATAATGAAAACTATTTACCTAAAACCATATGTTACCATGGAACTTGCATGCTTCTCAGTAACCCTCAGCTTTGAGGGGTTAGTGAGTGAGTGTTGTTTTACGCCACTACCAGCAATGTTTCAGCTGTAACAAGGCGACACAGAATCCACAACGACTGCTGTTGGAGATTGTACGAGTGCTTCCAGTTAAATTTCATTTCACACTCGTCAAACCAGAAGAGTGTTTTGGTGTTTATCTTAACAGAACTGTGATGAACAACGAAGTTATACTTATGTGATGAATGTTAAATCTTTAACATGCAGTTATTAATATTTTAATATAATGTTGATTATGATTCGTTTTAATAAGAAGTTTAGTGTGTATATACATTTATTTAACGTTTTTACTTGTTAGACTTTTATTTAACGTTTAACCTCAAGTTATAAAAAGAACACCCGCATCTTCTAACATCACCTGACGTAGGCAAAGTAATGACATTATGGTGTTGTATTGTTTCATCATTCACTCCTAAATGTACATGTACATACATTTATTCTTCAGCTGGTCTTCGACAAGTGTCCGAGGAAGATAACGAAAGGATACTGACAACCGTCAACGTGTTGATGTAAACATGATACAAGAAATGAAGAGATATTTTTCATATAAAAATAAATTATATTCGCGCGCCGACATATTGTAAAGAAATAAAAAATCTGGATGTGTATTTCTTGTTTTATTTCATTGGATTGAGTTTATGCCATATTCAAGCCACGTGACGATGAAACCAAGAATGGGCTTTAGACATTGTATCCATGTTGGGATTCGAACCGGGGTATTCGGCATGACGAGCTAATACTTTAACCAATATCTACCCCATGGCTCTTGAACCTTTCAGTAATGTATCAGAAAGAGAGCAGCACATTGTCATACTGAGTTGGCTAACTGGAACATTATGTGAAATTATTATTTTGGATGTTTTAGTTAATTCCGCACTCAACAATTGCAACTTAGCAACTACGTGTCTCTTTTAAGAGACGAGAAACACGATCTTTATCTATGTGGCCTTACATAACTTAGAATCTTCACCTTGTGCTAAACGCGTGTCTTTAAACCACGAAGGTGCGGAGCATCTATGAACACACAGGATGTAATATGAAAAAAACACTCGACACTTGGATTTAGGGATGAATCCCTCTTGAAAATAACCTTGTACGTTTATGTCAGCGGGACATATATTCCGTAATTCCCCGCAGTGTTGGTTATTCTCCAAAACATGTACACTCACAACATTATCAGCAATGTCGCTCTATTAGCGGTTGTGGTGCCTAACAACTTCCCAACATGACCATGTCTCTCCAAATAGATTCTGCCGTGACATGAACACATTCGTGCAACAACAGTAACCTCGTGGGAGGTCGTGTTTCGTGTACACAATGACCAAAAGTAAATAGTTTACAGTATATACACCAACTGTAATCATTAACGTCACATTCATCACTCGTACATATATTCAAGTACTTGTTTAAAGGTTACACGAGTCACTGCTGTAACAAGCAGGATTTAATGACGTCAATATTACTGTGTCCAGCCAATCTTGGGCATACACGCATGACTGTATCAGTCCTCACAATTATCTCGTCACATGTCAATCAAGCAATATGATTAACCAATCAGAAAGCCCAAAGTGATACCGAATCCGCCATTTTGTCCAACAATTTTGACCTGATGGACCTTGATAGATTTATAGTGATAGATGTTTTTTTAAAACATCGATATCTCTAACATGATTCTTTATTAGAGTGAGTGAGTATGATTTGACGCCGCTTTTAGCAATATTCCAGCAATGTCACGGCGGGGGAAACCAGAAATGGGCTTTGCACATTGTACCCATGTGGGGAATCGAACCCGGGTCATTATTAGAAGTAAACAGGTTTTTTTTAAATACCCATACATGTTGATGACAAAGGATGACTTAAGTCATCTTCACCACGTTTGGATGCGAGGTGAACTCCACTCGGCTGATAGATTAAACTAACCTACCGCCTTTGCCTTGTTCCCAGTACGCCATGTTTGTCAGAGTACAATGGGGATCGGGTGGACTGGCACCATGTTTTGGCGGATTGCTGTGTAGTCATATTGCGACGGCCTGTACATAATCGAGTCTGGACCAGACAATCCAGTGATTTGATATTGTGAGCAACGCCCCGCGTCGCGATACACGATGACCCGCACACCACCAAGTCACCAAGTCTTACCACCTGTCTGTCGCCTCCTATGGTCAGCATAGGTTGCTGGTGACTTATTGAGCGCTACAGGAACCACAAGCAATAGTTATTCTTACACGGAAACCGGAGACTCGTATTTCTTGTTTCGTTTTATTCTCATAAGAGTAAAATCGATGTCGGACCATTCGCGCCATTAAGTCGCCTTCCAATTGATGTTGCTGGGAACCTATTCGGAATTCGCATCGGGTCATTTTAACCTGAGAGTGTTTTCGAAACACGTGTACCTGCACAGATAAATTGACAGTAAAATTCACCAGTTCTATTTAAGAAATAAACGACGAGTGGGAATTGTTTATCATACAATAAAACACTGCAGGGAGAATAAACCATGATGGGCGCAGACCCGATTTGTTTATTCTCCCTGCAGTGTTTTATTGTGCGATAAACAACGACCACGAGTTGTTTATTTCTTATCTGAGATATCAACATTTTGTTCAGCTTTTTTAGGATGTCAATAAATTGTACAAGCTTTACAACCCTTTATCCATATCTAAATAATGATGACTCCCTGAATACAAATCCGACCTCGGCAATGTCGGACAACTCCATTGATGTACATTTTTGGTAGTCTCACAATTTTCAGATCGACTATCTGCACCTTTTCTCCCTTTACTAATTGTCAAATTTCTTCCACTTTAGGGTACTGTCGTTCGGCCATTGCGTTCATCTGCACTGTCCAGCTACATCTATGCGGAACAACTCACTAGAGGCTTGGAGTTCCCTCTCAAACATAACGTCGTCCAATTTACGACATTATCAAGTTGCGAGCGCATGTTCGTATCTCCAGAAATGACGTCATGATAAAACAATGGTTTATCTTGAAATAAACAACGCTTCGTTCTTCATTGTTCTTTGCGATTTAGCTATCTCATACTTGTGCACATATGTTGCAGGCCAGTCTACATAGAAGGTGTATCCGTTCTGATAAAGTGAGTGAGTCGGTTTCAACGCCGCTTTGAACATTAATTTTTACGGTGTGTCACGTTTATTTGAGAGAAAGGAAAAAGGGATGCAAGTAGCAGACATTTGCCATTTTGGTAAAAATCCAGGGTGAACGGATATGATGCTGACAAACCAAGGATCATATTCAGGATGAATCTCAGAGATTCTGACATAACTTAGTGAACTGCCGAACACGAGGTCACTCGTGCCCTATGTAAAGTTTAAAATATAGAACTTAAGATACTTAACACCCGAAAAGGCCTGAGCGAGCGAATTAAGTTTTTCGAGGCTTTTACCACAATTCAGCAATGTCAGTGTGAAGGACACAAGAAATGGGCTTCACATATTTGGGCAATCGCCCCCGGGCGAGTGAGTAAAGTGGGACATGTCAAAAGTGCAAAATAATTTTTTGGGCCAAACCGAAAAGTAATTATATAGGTCAAACAGTATACCCATGTTGAAACATACAACTTAGAATATACCCCATTCAATTCAACGTCAATCCTTACTGATATTAGACATCGAATGAGTGAGTGAGTCTGGTTTAACGCCGCTTTTAACAATATTCCAGAAATATCACGGTGTGTCGGCATACTGTCGGATGAAAGCCTGAAAGTGATGCAGTGAAACCCACTGGCGTCAGTATGGCGCTGACACGCCTAGAAACATATTCGGGGCGAACCGGGATTCGAACCCACAATCGCAGGTTTCTGGCGTGCCTAAGGGAGACATCACAGCACACTGCAGCTTCTTGGACGACTGGGTCACCCGTGATCCCCACGTTGTCATCGACCTCGCGTAACCCAGGGTCAGCGTAACGCCTTTTGCCACTTAACTCAAGATTTATTGAACTCGCTGTTGACAGATGAAAAGTGTGTCTATGAATCACCCGCTAACACATTTTCAATTTACATGTCCGATAACAATAAATCAGACAGGCGCAACAACCATACAATGTACTCAGTATTTATAGGAGATACTGGAAACAGTGGTGATGCCGACAACTAAACAACAGACCCGTAGTCACCAACACAGAGGTAGACATGGTCGGAAGGTTCATCTTCGTTCTATTTGTAGGCTGTATCAGCAGTATTGAAACGTGTCGCACGTGTAAGATGACGCAGATACCTGGCTTTGAAAATATGAGACCAAAACATAAGAAGGGAGTCACGTTAACGCCACAGTCCACAGTCAGCCGAATTGAATGTGCCATAGCATGCGCTCCCCCGGCTGGTGCGTGCCCGCGTATGGAATCCCTGAGCGTCGCTCCCTGCACTCTGAACGAGCGTCAGTATTTTGGATACCAGAGTGTCACAGGGGAGTGTATTTGTATGGCAGGTTCCCTTCTGCTTTCCTTTGCATCTGCCCAAGTATATTCCAATGCTGCAGTTTATGAGCGGGGGTACAACGTGTACGAGATATCATGTCAAACAGGTAATAGCGAGTGAATGAGTTTTTTTAACAGTATTTGTTTGTTTGTTGTTTAATGCCAGCAATATTCCAGCAACATGACGGCGGCCTGTAAATAATCCAGTCTGGACCTGACAATCCAGTACTTGACATCATCAGCATCGATCCACGCAATTGGGATACCATGAGTGAGTGAGTGAGTATGGTTTTACGCCGCTTTTAGCAATATTCCAGCAATATCACGGCGGGGGACACCAGAAATGGGCTTCACACATTGTACCCATGTCGGGAATCGAACCCGGGTCTTCGGCGTGACGAGCCAACGCTTTAACCACTAGACTACCCGACCGCCCCTGGGATACCATGACATGCATCATCAACCAAGTCACCGAGCCTGACCACCCGATCCCGTTAGTCGCCTCTTACGACAAGAATTATATAGTCGCCTGTTACGGCAAGCATGGGTTGCTAAAGACCTATTCTACCTGAGATCTTCACGGGTGTTTTGAATAGTATTACATGTATGACGACTGTCGGTATTGATGACGAAAGCCCGAGATGATGCAGGTCTGAGACGTATACCGCTTCGGTGAAACCCACGAGCAAGGGTGTGGTTCTAAAAGCCGAAAACATATTTAATCAGGACGAATCTGAGATTTGGTCCCACGAACATTTCTTTCTGGCACAGCTAAGTGAAATTTCTTTGATGACTGGGCCACCCGTGCACCAAAACCGATCATAATTGTTGGTACTTTGTCGGATGTTCAGGGGATAAATTAGAGGTAGGTCTATTTCAATGACAACAATGCTTTAAAAGGTACTCTTTTGGCATACTAAGTCCAACTTCAGTCCGTTTGTCGCAAAATCGTACCGATGAAATTCAAAATAGATATAAATCCGAAAGCAACATTTCGTCTTAAATGACATGAAAGTGGTTTATTTGTTTATACCAACTCGTCGTCATTATTACAGACATCGTAATGAAGTGCAGAAAACGTTTAACAAACTCTCATGTAATTGGTTGTGCCAGAAATAAATGCCTGTTATTACAAGGGGTCTGCACTGTAAACTGAACAGACCTACATACCTACGGGCCATCTTCCCTAGGCAAGTGAGTTAACTGACTATGAAAGTCCAGTTTCCACCCTTGCCGAACTAGGCTGGTATTATGGCGTTACATTTTGGCTGGACTTACGAGTCTATGCCTAGTCCAATCAATATCGCGCAACGAAATCGAAATCCGGTTCGTAAACTGGCGTGCAGATTTCGGTCGATTGCAGGATTTGCAAAGCATGTGCACCGCCAACTCGTTGTCAACAGATATTTTCAAAACCTTTTCGTGTTTTTAATCAAGATGCTCGCGTGATTTGATGTACTTCGCGATGTAAGACCCGTTTCATCACAACATAGATCTTGATGATCGATCAGATCTTCTTTACTGGGCGCCGCAATTTTGTTTGAAACAAATGCAAGTGATGGAATCGGATTGGTCCATAGGAGAGGCTTAGAAGGGACATAACCGGTAATAGCCACTGGTGGCGCTACGATCGAGCCCAGTAATTCAAGCCTAGTTCGGCAAGGGTGGAAACTGGACTTTTAAAGTCAGTTAACTCTCTTGCCTCGGGAAGATGGTGTAAGGCCAACCCACTCCTGTCTTTTCTTAAACAAAATCATATTAAATGACGCATAATACAACGGTCGTGGTGTGAATTTAATCTCAGGCTTCCATCACTTTGACGTTTTCCCCACATAAAGTTGACACGTCGTGATATGACTGAACTGTTTTGCTTGGGTTTCATGCTATATGTATTATGACATATTGGTGAACTCCTTCCTACTGGTACGTTTCCTTTCAGATGTCTAACAACAGCTGTGTTCATCTAAACCAATCACTGACAAGGTGAACGAATAATGGACACCAAAGAGGCGACAACATGCAATGTTCAAGCACCTAAAGAACCTGAAGAAATATATTTGACAGAATAATCAATTAGAATCAGAACGATGAACTTTGTGTTCTGAAGTTTAAAATAATATCTGATAACATCCCATAACTACTAGTCTGCATATATCCCAAAATTATCGGCAGAAACATTATTACATTGGACACGCTGGGACCAGCGAACCAGAATCGTCACGAAAATGCGTAATTGCAAATGCAGCATCACTGAGATTTAAATTATTTGTTTTGAATGCCGCTCCCTTTACCGATTGAATGTACTGCTCTACCCTCATTGCTTTTTCCTAAAGGCTTTTGTTTGTATTTGTTTTTACAAATGTCTTTTGGACTCCAAATGCAAGTTTATCATAAGAACCGCCAAACATTAGGATCTGATGCCTGATTATGGTTTTGTTGTTTGCATAAAACGCAACATGAGACACTCAGGTATTATGTTGGAGTGAATTAAGATCTTCAAAATATATTGAGCCCAAGTTGTTTGAAAGAGGGCACCGGGTAGAAAGGAAGGGAATATATATACTTGACTACTGACGAAATTAAATCTGCAATAACCAGTGACATATTTTGTTCGTTAATATGTTCAGCGTGCAATATATGATGGCTGATTGATGTTTGTGTGATGTATAACATTGTCAACAACATATTGTGTGAAGCACAGTCTTCGTTTCCCCTGTCTAGATGTGGCTGAATTATTTGAAGAAGCGGTGTTAAATCAAACACATTCACTCCATGGGCGGATACAGCTTTTTTTTAAAGGGGGATGGTGGGGGGGGGGGGGGGGGGGGGGGGAGGGAGGGAGGGGGGGGGGGTGCACAATTAAGATATATTTATTGTCTTTGGTGGTAATTTATACAGAAATAAAGAGTTTTTTTCGAAATAAAAAGGGGGTGGTGGTGGGGAGGGGGGGTTGGAGTGTGCACCCCCCTCTGTATCCTCCCATGGCCTCTATGGATTGTTTGTTGTTTAACGCCGCACTCAACAATATTCCAGCTAAATGACGGCGGTCTGTAAATAATCGATTCCGGACCAGACAATCCAGTGATTGACATCCGGAGCATCCTGCAATTGGGATACGATGGCATCAACCAAGTCAGCGAGCCCGACCACCCGATTCCGTTAATTGCCTCTTACGACAGGAATGGGTTGCTTATGGCTGATTGAACCTAGAAAGCATTGCCTTTCTTTGTCTGTCGAGGAGGCTGTGGAGTCACCTGTAGCTTTTCTTTGCCTGTATCCCCGGGGATTGCGCACTGGGATATGTCTCCAGAAACCTAGTATGCTTGTAAGAGGCGACTGAAAAGGACTGGGTGACTTTGTTGAATTTATTTTACATGCCTTTGTTCCCTGAAGTTGCTCATTATTTCAACCACTGGTTTCTGTTGATTGTATATAGGCTACCGTGATATACATTTGTAGGTAGGATAGTGTCAGTTACGATGTAAAACAACAAACAAAACCAAAAGAGACATCACCTTTTGCTATATGCGTTGACCTGTAGTAGATTGTGTATTGCACCAATGAAGATCCGGGGTAGAATAGGTTTTCAGCAACCCATGCTTGCCGTAAAAGGTGACTATGCTTGTCGTAAAAGGCGACTTACGGGATCGGGTGGTCAGGCTCGCTGACTTGGTTGATGCATGTCATCGTATCCCAATTCCGTGGATCGATGCTCATGATATCAATCACTGGAGTGTCTTGTCCAGACTCGATTATTTACAGACCGCTGTCATATAGCTGGAATATTGCTGAATGCGGCATTTAACAACTAACCAAGATTGTGTATTGAGTACATTAATAGTGCTTCTGTTATAAGTAGAGGAGCATATTACAAAAATCTAGCTACACTTTAAACTGTAACAGGTATCCTTTCTGAACGATGCGGTTAGGATAACACAGTCAGTAAGTGAATGAGTCTGGTTTACGCCTCTTTTAGCAGCATTCGCGTTATATCACGGCGTGTCAGCTTGATGTGAGAGAAAAGCCCGAAGTGATGCAGGTCTAAGTCGTTTGCCAATTTGACGAAACCCACGACCCCGGATGTGGTCGTGACGAACCCAGAAACATCATTTACGCCAAATGTGGGATTCGAACCCACGTTTCTAGGTATCTGGCACGATAAAGAGAAGCGTCTCTGCACAACGGATTACGGCACTCAGACGACATGGTCTCCCGTGCCCCCATTTAGAAAGTGAGTCGGTTTCACGTCGATTTTAAGCAACATTCGAACAATTTCACGCCGGGGACAAGTAATAGCAATAAGTTTCACATTTTGTACCATGAGTGAAATCGAACCTGGTTGTCAGTGTGATGAGCGGACACGTTAACCACTGTGCTGCCACACCCTACCTTTAACCATGAAGCGTGTAGCGGTATTAAAAACGACAGAACCGCCCGTAAAATATTCCCCTTTCTTTCCGAGGACGTTTACGGTTGACTCCAAACATGCCAATCAATATTTTTTTCTTTCAGCACGACTGTAAGTCAATATTAGGACACACATCGTATGAGAACAGTCCATGAATAATCTTTATCAAGAGCTGAAATCAAAGTAAACAAATCCCACTCTATCCGTGTCAATACAACAGCGAGCCCTGTGTTCAGGGTCAGACCTAGCGACTATGATGGAGCCAACAATCTGTCACCAGTATCTGAAGCCCGGGAGCTTTCATATTCACATAGCACAATGACGACGACATTTATGTTATTTCTTTCGAGCAAAATTATTTTCCAAAGCTTTTCTCTATATTCAAATTGTCTTAAATTGACATTGACATCGAGGAAATATCAATACAAATGTCATGAAAATACTTCCCTGCATTTGATTGGTGTCTCTCATACATACCATAAAACCAAAATGTCAGAAAATTCGCAAGTCAAAATGTCAACAGTTTCAGGAAGAGCTAACTTATCTGGGCTCCTTTCTATTAAACATTAAAATACAATTTAACAAAAAAAACCTTAAAATATTTTCTTTCAGAGATTCAATTTTATTTGACATTTGTAACGTATTCGAGGTCTACTTTACCGGCGGGCATTATTTCCTTCTATATTGTCATACAGTGGCGTGTGCTGATTTTCCCCCACATAAACAGCTTTTAAAACGAAAGAACTCATGACATGTTGTAATCATACGTGTGTTTTAGATTTGACACCCACTCATATGCCCCGAGGATAATACGTCGAGAAATATGGACTTGACATGTTTTTTGTTGCAATCAAACAAACATAGAAGGTTATGGGTTTCATTGTACTGTGGAATGCAGTGAGACGTCGTTACAACGGACCCGATTAATCCGGAAACATCCCTTCTGGTAATTACTGTTGAGAACGTCTCTATTCGTTAAAGGAACTAAATTCATTAATCCGTATGAATTTACTTGGAGCTTACCGTCCGGTTTAACAGGGTCTCACTTTACTTAAGGACGGGAAAAACGGTTTATAATTATCGTCACAAAGAATATAAGAATTAAAGTCGGAAAGTGGTCTAAGTTTGATATTATCCTAATGCGGGAAGACACTACATTACAGTAAACATTAGTGTTTGAGTGAGTGAGGGAGTTGGGTGTAGCGCCGCTTTTAACAGTACATAAGTTATATCACGGCGTGTCAGCTTAATGTGGGAGGAAAGCCCGAAGTGATGTAAGGTCTCAGACGTTTACCCACGAGCACGGGTATGGTGCTGACAAAACTAGAAACATAATCGGAGCGAACCGGGATTCAAACCCACAATCATAGGTTTCTGGCGTGCCCAAGGGACGCAACTCTACACAGCGAATCGCGGCGCCTTAGACGACTGGGCCACCCGTGCCCCCCTGTAAACATTATACAGGATGAACCGTCGGTAGGAGTGAGTGAGTGCCTTGCGTCACATCGGCAGTATTTCAGCCATATCGTGACCGTCGTTAGGAATGTACAGGGAACGAAAACCGGCAAACGGACGTTGATTTAGAAAGTTGTGATGCAAATTAGTCATGACATGAATAAACAATAAACAAGGAACTATAAAGCAAGTTTAAAACAGAAACATAACCTTGATAGTGTGGACTTAATAATTGTTTAGAAACGAAATCAAAGAGATCAAAGTCCTTTCTGAGGTATCAATCATGGGGAGGCTTTCAAATGGTTGTGGTATCGAATACTCACAATAATAATGTGATTATTCTTTTGTCATTAAAACTTCTCCACACCTGGAGACAACACTATGTGTTTGTGTTCGTGCCACTTACAGATCGTTAAAACGGGTAACTATACATTCACACCTCGTTATAAGACAAACGCTATTTCGCTGAATTAATCCAGCCATAAAAGTAAGTGGAGTGATTTTTGCGGTTATGTTATTCTCATGCACCTGTTTTTTACAGCAATCTCCATGGGATTAAACGGCCGTGTAGAGAGAAGTTTAGCCCTATATATGGTATGCTGTGTCTTAGACCACCCACTGCCACAGCCGAGTTCGGGAGCGGTCATTTGTTGTAGGAATGTATGGGCCGGAGTCATAAGGGAGTGTCGCATAAGTTCAAATGTGGGTGACAACATATATCAACTATTGTTTACCCTTTTATAGTTGAGAGAATGATTTCGATATTTTGGAAGTTGTAGGTAGCAAAGGGGGTCACCAACTATTAGTTACATAGGCCCCGGGGGAACGAGAGTTGCGCCACCCACCGCCACCTCACCCCAGAGACCATATAATAGATTATATGGTCCCCGCTCACCCCAAACACCACACAATACCATATGGTACACACTAGCGGATCCAGAGGTGGGAGTTGTTACAATTCCTACCCCCTCTTCCCACTCCCCTAAATCCTCCGACCGAGACCCAACAACCCAACACCCTCTTTTTTCATTACCCTGGACCTGCCTCTTGATACCGTACAGTGCCATACACAACAACTAGCTAGGTCCCTTAATTCTCTAGCATTGACGAAGCAGGAATGACGTATTGATTTCAACTGCATTTCTCCGTTCAAGTCCTTTTGTGCTCTGTATTGAAACACGAGACGTTTTATAAGTTTTCAATATCCCACCAATAGTTCAAAGAAATTCTGCTGGTGTAGTGAATTCAGCTCTCACTACTGTTTCCTATTTATAAACAGTTAGGTCAATAACACCTCTCTTTATGAATACATGATCAATATGTCCCCTCTCATGCATACATGCGCCTCTCAAGCCAAGGTTCAACTCTCACAATCCACACAGAGAATGCACTAATGCATTTACAAAAATGCAATCAAATATTTTCAATGAAATCCATACTTCCAATTAAATCTAAATATTTGGTTAAGAAAATATCAAATTAAACGTGAATTAAAAGGGAAATTGTTCCGTTGCATTGCGAACGGGAATAATTTCCACTTTTAAAAAATCAATATTTCGTCACAGTGTAAACTCAATCAAGGTAAAAGCAACATGCCAACGAGAAATAGAGGATGTTTCTATATTTCTCTACCAATACGACCCCAAATATCTCGCCCCTGTCAACGAAAGCTCTAGAAAAAAGGCAAAGCATTTCCCGCATAGCCATCACTTAGCTCGCCAAACGGTAGCCTAGCTACTTAACGATGCGGAACGACCGGACCAAAGGGAGATTATCCACTTCGACGAGAGCAACCCGGAAATGATAAGGGACCGAATATCAACAATGATTTGGAGTGAATATACGCGAATTTGATGGTATGGCAATGTATCAACAACGTCGTCAAACCGCAGCAGAGCTATAGAGGACTCCTAGCTCCATTAGGTAAGTGTGTAGGATAGAATATATCCGTATTCCGATAATCACTTGGCGACGGATCATGCGTGCATATAATGCCTAATGGCACACAAGCAGCTGAAGCGAGTGCGAGGGGACCACACGTGGTTGCACCTAACAAAATGATAGCTGTTATTCAACGAAAGGGATATGGTATGACACCTTTCATTTGTAGCATTCGGCGCCAGTGTTTAAAACTGCGGCCCATGCTGTATAGGCAGCGTTAGGAGCGAGTAGAGCGGTACACGGCAATTACTGGGGCTATGTCTCGTCCTTATCATAAGATCGGGGACCCATGATTCATTGTTATGAAGGCATTAAAGACACACTGTCGGATTTTTTTTAAAATGCGTACATACATTCAAATTGTTTTTTATGTTATACTACAATTAAAATATCAAATGTCAGTGTAATACTTTAGATTAATATCACGATTGTATTGACCTATATGTTAATTTAACTTCCTATATTTCGACTGTAACATGTGTTAAATTTGCGATTCTTGCTATATATCGACTATTGTTATTCAATTAGTTCGTGATGTATAGATAGCGCTGAAAGGTATTTATATTTAATAATGAGACATGGAATGCACATTGACCGTTGTGTTTGTTGTTCATGTAGTATAATAATTGCTGCTACATTTGTATAGCGAGTGTTTATGTATATGATACGTGAGGATCCGGGGTAGAATAGGTCTTCAGAAACCCGTGCTTGCCGTGAAAGGCGACTATGCTTGTCGTACATAAGAGGCGACTAACGGGATCGGTTGGTCAGTCTCCTTGACTTAGTTGATGCATGTCGATCATCGCATCCCAATTGCGTGGATCGATGCTCATGATGTCAATCACTGGATTATCTGGTCCAGGCTCAATTGTTTACAGACCACTGTCATATAGCTGAAATATTACTAAGTGCGGCGTTAAACAACAAACAAACATGAATATGGATATTTCAATGTTGATTGTTTGTATATGTAAGTATAGCTATACGCAGTGTACACGGCGTGAAGAAAATCAGAAAAGGACCCCCGCCATATAGATGGAATATTGCTGAGTGCGGCGTTATACAACAAACAAACCAAACCAAAGCGTCAGAAAAGAGATGTAAAAATAGTTGGTTTTTTTTTTATAATTTCTATATATATCTCTGACATCTTTAATTACGGCCCATTCATTGTGATTATTTGGGAAATAACTCAACAGAAGTCAAGCATGTATTCAGGCAAACTAACAGAAGTCAGGCATGTATTGAGGCAAGTATTTGGCAAGAATGCAGCTACTAATACGTGCTCAATCACACAGTGTGTGTGTGCCACAACCCCGCACCTAGTATACCCTGGAGCTAGGGGCTGAGCTGAAGTCATTTACTTCGTACTTATACATCAGATCATTGAATGTCATACGTTCCTGTCGATTCCTGGTGACTTTAATTCACTATTTCATTTCCTGCCTGATGGCGTTTATCGGAAACGGAATTTGGGACAATGTCCACAATAGGATGAAGTGTAATTAATTTGGACATCACACTCATGGACGAGCTGCAGAGAACCTTAGCTTCCTAATATTGTAAACTCTAACCATTTAAGCCAGGGATTTTATCGGGAAATATTTTTTTCCCAGAACGTGCTTGAACATAATATGTTTCAGACTGGTTTTTAAAAAAACCCCAACCATATAGGCACATAGCTTTAATTAAGAACAAAAATATATTGTCTCCATACAAAATCCCCACCCCCCCCACCCCCCCCCCACCCCCCACCCCCCCCCACCCTTTAGATTTCTTTTTGAAAGCGAGTCTAGATAAGCGCCAGTATATAGTCAGAACATGGTGCTGTGTAAAAAGTATATTTAAAACTAATTGAGTGATATTTTTAGGGATGCTTTTCCGCTTCAGGATGAAAACAATTTACTTTTGATATATAGTTAACCGCATTCTTTGAATAATTATTTATATAATAAAGCAAAAAGTAGGTTTCGTTGGACTTTAGTACTAGTTGTAACTGTTTTCGATCGCCCCCGTGGGTACCTTTCAGCAGGTTTTAACCCCTGCAGCAGCCCCATGCCTGCCGAAGAATGAGGAATGTTTGCTTTCCAAATGTGACGTTGGTGATGGTTGCTGGTGGTTGCTATGGTATGAACCACTGGTTGATCACTTACTTGAGCGTTGAAACAACGGAAATAGTGGTGACGACATAAACTCAGTCTCTAGCTCATTAGATATGATTTTGTTTGTTGTTTTACGCCGCACTCAGCAGTATTCCAGCTATATGACGGCGGTCTGTAGGTAATCTAGTCTGGACCAGACAATCCAGTCATTGATATCATGAGCATCGACCTATATATAGGGATGCAATGATATGCATCAACCAAGTCTGACCACCCAATGGCGTTAGTCGCATCTAACGACAAGCATAGTCGCATTTTCAGGTATGAATGGCTTGCCGCAGACCTCTCCCCCCGGATTTTCACGGGTCCATCATATATGAGTTTGGGTTTGAAACGCCACGTTAATGTTCATAATAATCGTCAATTAATCTTCTTGGGGCATCCGAGGGGCCGCATTTTACTGTGCAGAGTGCCGTCACTTAGTCATGCCAGGATCCGCTGATCTTGGTCTGTCAGCACCGTAATTGGTAATGGGTCTCCCTCCCTTTCACATAATTTATCAACTTGCGCCAAGTTATATTACATTTTGGTATTTTCTCAGAAGCCTCTTCAAATTCGATGTCGGTCATTGAACCGTCCGTCCGTTTATTTCAAATTATTTGAATTTTATCTAATGTGAGTAACAAATTTCTTCCTCTGAAAGTGAGCTACACGACCTCATTCCTGTGTGTTTAAGTGTCAGTTTATGTAGCCTGGACACCTAATACTTATTCTCACTTACAGACTTGGGACTAGCTGTAAGAAATTATATAATACATAATTATTATATATTATTAATTATTAGCGCTTCTCTATAGCACCCTCTTTTGTTGGCAAATTTGGCAGCCACAGCATCCATATTGCTTTATACTGGATCACTTTCAGGGGTATGACAATTGATCGAATACAATCGATGCATTTTCATTTTTATTCAGTATATGGAAATACGTTGATTACACTTTCAGTAGTTGATATCGATATAACGCTGGACTTTCTAAGTTAAAATGCTATTTATGCATTGCATTTGTTGTTTAACGCCGCACTTAACAATATGCCAGCTGTATTATGAGGGCGGCTTTTAATAATCATGTCTGAACCAGACAATCCAATGACTGATATTAAGAGCAACGATCCACAGATGTACCCCGATATATGAAATTTCTTTAAAAAAAGTATAGTCAAGTCTAGAATGATATGGCAAGTCCAGATTGCCTCTGCTGAAATTAAGCATTGTTTTGGACTCTATATGGATTTTTATTTATATTTTTTTTATTTTGTATATATATATTTTAATTCCGGATGGGACCCAACACTAAAACGTACCAGAATTTGTACTTTACTAAGAAAGTGTTATCCCAAATATAACATTTGTTACATTTTACCACTTTCTAAGTGGCATTGTGTTTTCATATATTTTATTATAAGAACTTCATTTATGTGGCCAAATGTTAGTCTTAAAATAGTATTGCAGTAATGTTTGTCATCCGCTCCCTGGAAGTATCTCCTAGCTACGTTCAGATACCCACGTGAACGTTGTGTGATGTACATTATAGTTATCTCTGTTAGACATTTATTACCACAAATTGATATATGACATTTGGCTTTGATTTATTATCCAAGGGTGCTGTTTTCAAGTTGCTTCCTTTGACCACGAAATGCCTAATGCCTCAAGTCGACAGGATAATCCATAAGGCCACCACGTCAGCTGATTTATTTTAGAAACCCTTCTTGTTCAAAGCTCCAGATAAGCCAGAGTATTTGCGTTAAATATGCAGAGACGTTCACCATTACCCAATTAATGTTGAGTTACTTGACACATTGCGTAATTACCCATTGCAGGTATTCAGTGCATGAACGCCACTGCAGTGAATAATGCACATCTCGTTTATTGTAACTTAGATATGCATCGTACATCGCTTTTGTGCCACACTGGCGGAACATGGACAGATGCACATTAGAAATCACATGCAGCTGAAAAGCAATATAAGAAGATTTTTTCCCACTCATTGGTTTAAAATTCCCACGAAGACAGGATCCAATGGGATAATGAATACTACTCGAAAGAAGTCAAAGACCACCCGATTAGTTCATGGCAAGGCCGATTGACCATTCTATGAAAGAATCAGTTGTTCGTTAATTTCTTTTGAGATGTATATTTTGAGTATCTAAAGAAAGTTCGAGTAATTGCCCAACCTAAAGGATAAAAAATATATTGAGCGTTGTATTAGTTGTGTCTCTTTCTCTATTTACAGGCAATAATGTGATATGAGTTCACACAATGTTGTTTTCATCAAACCATGGAATCAACATTGTGTTGAGCGAGAACAACTCTGTAGCATCATGGCTCCTGAAGCAACACCAGGGACTGTGCATTACCAACAAACCCATGCTGAAGGAAGATATTGTAAATCTAACTGTACAAGGAAGTGGCCATCTTGCAATCGGCTTCCTGCAGACTCTGCCACATGATCTGATCAGTACTGGCGATGGTGGCTCGCTGCAAGAAGGCGTCCACTGGCATCGTTTCCGGTTCAAGAAGGACCACCTAGTTATCTCCCTTCAACGCGCCAGTGCCCAGACGGTGACCGTGCACCAAGGGAAGGAACTCGTTGATACAGTTGAGCATCGCCATCTGAGCAAAGGGGCTGGGCTATGGGTATGCCTGGATGTTCAATCAGGCGATATGAAAATCAAGATAGATTCTGGTAAGCATTCATTTATTATTTTATTTATTTATTCTATTATTTATCATGTTATTTTATACATATTTGGACACGAGTATGTTTATATGTACACACGCTTTGCAGACTTGCGCCCATTAAGCGTGCGTGAACCTATCGTAGTTGGTTCGAATCCCAGAATCGCTCGAAATATGTTTCATGGTTTGTCAGCACCAAAGTGGTAAAGGTCTAAGACCTATTTACTTTGAGCTTTCCTCCCACATCAAACTTGCACGCCTTAATATGATTCAAATACTGGAATTCAAAGCGGCGTTAAAACAATCCAATTCACACTGCAGGTACACACGTATTTTTATTTAGACTTTGGTACATTTGCGATGTATAAGAAGGGTACCAATGTGTGGTGTGTGGCATGCAGCATCTCATATCGGCGACATAGACGTATCTCCCCAGATCATGCTGACACGCCGTGATATAACTAATATATTGCTTACTCACGGTATTACCTATGTATATTTAGTGAGTGGGTTAAAATGTAACGGCACATCGACAATATTCCATCCTCTATATCTCCAGTATCGCGTTTCGTTAAACCTAAACTAACCCCTGGACTCATTCACGTGGTTGCGATCTCAAATTTACCCGCCCTTGATTTTCATCAACATTTTACCGACCAATAATACGCCGAGATGAGGGGGAAATTGTAAGGGTGGTAACTCCTATGGCCTAGAAACCAAAGACACCGCCAGATTTGATGGACGTGAAGACACCCTTTTCATCAAAAACATTGATGGGGGCTTTCTTTTGCGTTTCAGTCAGTTTTTCAATGTCAGAATTTGTCGCAGACTCGTAGACCATGTTGTTGATGTCGCCAAACCTACATTGAGGCTGGTTTGTAACTCGCATTCCGATTGGTCCGTTGGCATGTCACTTGAAATCGCGAGATTCACGGGAATGGATCCAGGAGAAAGTGTAGGTTTACCGAAATGCGAGTCCTGGAGAATATAGAGAATCGCCATATCGTGACGTGTATATTTATTAAGACTTGAGATGTTTGATACTTCAGAAGGGGTACCACAAGTGTTTGAAATACAAACTAATGTCAAGCTGCCAGCAGGACCCACAGACTTTAGGAGCGGTAGACCCTGACTAAACTCTCCAGGCCCTTATTTAGAAGAACTGTAGCTTATTGTGTAAAATGAATTGACACGCAAATGCATTGCAGGCCATAAGGGCCTATATAGATTTGAGGTGAGGTGAGGTGAGGTGAGGTGAGGTGAAATTGGGTTTTACGTCGCGTCCAAGATTATTCCACTTATATAGCGACGTGCATGCACGTGTACGTGTGTGTGTGGCTGCTTGTACTAGTCCGGACTGATGCCGATTTATAGTGCTAGCACACTGAGATACCATGCCGCAGTTTAACATGAATACCCCACTCAGACACAGTATACTGACTCCAAGCTGACCAGTCCTTGTTTTAGCCCCCCAATGCCGAGCGCCAGACAGGGTAACAACAAAGTACAATCTTTTAACGTCTTATTGTATGACGCGGCCGTGGATCGAACCCCGGACCTTCCGCTCTTCGGGCGGACGCTCTACCACAAGACCACGGAGGCGGTCAATATAAATTTAAAACTTCGGGTTCATCTCGAGCTCTGTCTGTCACGGCCCTGCTTATTTCGAACGCTGGGTACCACCCGTCATGGTGACTTCCACGACTTGCATCACTTTCCTCCCACATTAGGCTTACTCGCTCTGATACAACTAAAATAATGTTCAAAGCGGCGTTAAACGCAACTCTGTCACTCAATTGTCTTCAACCATTAGATGACACAGATGTTATATGGGTTCTTTGCAATGATGCATATCCTAATAGGCGACTAAGTTATTAGAACTCGGTTTTGTTAATTGTGTGTCATGGTACGCCGACAGCTTGGGACTTTGCTCCTGTTATCAACCACTTGTTTGTCTCGCCGGGATTCGGTTATTTACAGGCCGCCGTGCTATAACTGGAATATGATAAGCGCAAACTACAGTAAACTACGGTTATAACGAACTCAAAGGGACTACTAATTTTAGTTCGTTATAACCGGAATTCGTTATAAGCATATATACAGCATAACTAGAGCATATAGTGGGGACTAAAAAGTTAGTTCGTTATATCCGTTAGTTCGTTATAAGCGTGTTCGTTATAACCGTAGTGTACTGTACCAATATTCGTGAAGACGTTTTACCTGCAGCTTGTTTCATGTTTACTATGTATGATGACACTCACCGTAATAGCCTTACATTGTTGAGAGAAATTATTACAGGAATGATTTAGGCTGATACGTTTTTAGTTTGTGATCAGTCACTTTCGAACGGTTCCTAGACAAGTTTACTATTTCTTTTTTTCAGAAACCAGCCAGAACCAAGGTTGTGGCTTCTTAATGAATGCTCCACGTACTATTGCCTTCAGCGAGACCTCGGGACCAAACATTGTAATCTCTAACGGCGCGACATGCGCAGGTCTCGTCAAGCCTTACGGTGGCGCCCTCTGTGTAATAGATCATCCGCTCAAGAAAGGGGAGGCAATCCACTTCAGCATTGCTCAAATGAATTTCACCTCGGTCGCCTATGTGAAAGTGTTTCTGACAAATATAATACCGGTTCTGTTGACATTGAACAGCAGTGTGGACACAACGGGCCGGCTCTTCCCGTTGTTTAGTATTGACGTCGATGCCGACCTCGACGTAAAGCTGCAGATCAAGGGCGACGGACGCGTGACCTACAGGGTCATGACTGTTAAGAAGAGTGCCACTGTACACGGCCTTGACCTGGCAAGGCCAGTATTTGTCTGTATTCAGCTATATCAGGTCAAGGTCAAGTTGACGCCACCGCCAGACACTAACAACACGGATTATGGTGAGTAATAGAAAAGAAATGTCACCCGAAATTGTTTTGACTCACTTGACTTTAACACGTTGCCCTGACACAGATGGAATATTGATGAAAGGGGCTTTCAACAACATTTTCTCTATCTTGATTGATTCATGTTTTGATACAATTATGATGCTGACACAGCATTAAATCAATACAGTTTTGTTTGTTGAATCAAAACTTGCCTCTTGAATCTTGCTGGAAAACTGTACATGTTGTACTCTCAAGACATGTCACCATGAGTGTATGATCGATAGGTTTCAGTTACTATGTCATGTGACGACACATTGCTTGGTGTGTCAAGTGTGTCAAAAGTAAAATTGTAATTTACTAATACAATTTAAAAAATACATACTACACAACCCGTATATTTTGTTTGTATACTGTTGTTAAAGTTGGTCTGAATATTGTTTTGTTAATTTGAAAATGATGAGTCGTTCACCAATCAAAACCTACATGTACAGGTTCCGTGCCATCGACACCATTGGCTCTGCGACCAAGTAAGTGCATGCTACCACAGCATTAGATAAAGCTCGTATATAACTCTGTGGGACCGATAATTTGATAGTCTGGTGGGAGCAGGTGTGTGTGTGTGTGTGTGTGTGTTTCAATTACAGACCGCCGTCATATAGCTGGAATATTGCTGAGTGCGGCGTTAAACAACAAACAAGCAAACAAGCATATTTGATTAAATTGTCGGCCCCACTATGTACCAACATATACGCTCTGTGAAAATATGCACACATAACCTTTAGAATGTGCCCCATAAGGATATTTTAAACGATAGGTTAACATTTTGTTAGGTGAATTTTATTTGACTCTCGATATTGAGACATTACTCGCTTTTCGGGGATGGACGCTTCCATGCCCCGTCAGAGGGTGGGTTTGTAGGTGCTTGCTTGCTATTTGCAATGTGTTCGAACGCTATTCTTATTGTGCTAACAGACTATTTTTTCGCAATGTGTTCATACACTATTCTAGTGTACCGAAGAGGTATGTAGGTCCCCAGCAACGGTCATGCTCGGTGAATTGGTTGGTGGCATGTCATCGTATCCCATTTGCGTGAATCGATGCTCATGAAGTCAATCACTGGTTTGTCTATTCCAGTATTGAATATTGCAAAGTGCAGCGTTAAACACCAAACTATTCTCATTGTGTTAATGTACGATACTCATTGCGTTACTACGCTGTTATCATTGTGTTACTACGCTCTTCTCATTGTGTTAATACACTGTTGTCGTTGTGTTATCTTTTTATACTATCCCATTCGTTCCGAACTGGCAGACAATTCGTAAACGCTTATCCCTTGGAATCGATGTAGTGGGAGGCAGCGCAAATAACGTAGAGATGCGAATTTAATAGATACTGTTAGTTACACCCTAGCTTATCCAGTGCATTATATGTCCATTTTATTAAATATTATGAGAAATACCCTGAACCCTACCCGTGAAGATTCCGGGGTAGAATAGGTCTTCAGCAACCCATGCTTGCCGTAAAAGGTCACTATGCTTGTCGTAAAAGGCGACTAACGGGATCGGGTGGTCAGGCTCGCTGACTTGGTTGATGCAGGTTGAGTGCGGCGTTAAACAACAAACCAACCAACAAACCCTGAGCCCATTCTCCACATTCTCGTTTCGGAAATGGCATCATCCATCTTTATTGCCCCGTCCCACTTAGCGATCATAGCGCTAAGACGGTCGTAACTCCCACGCTTTAACATAAAATAATAATAATGTTTCATTAATATATAAATTGTCACGTGGTACGCATATGGTGTGCAACACCCGGCCAAACAGGCCTATGAGACACCAATTCCATTAACATAGTCATGGTTAAAATATATGCCAAGTGATTTCACTAATACAAGCATAGATTTACGACAGTCGTTGTGAAACTGGGCCATGTATTCTCTCGCAAATGAGAGTAACTTATTGAATGGCTATATTAGATTTAGTTTCGTGTCGTTGGTCCCGGACGAATGTAGGCTGGCGAATGGGCGCAGGGTATTTATTGTGATAGTTTCAAGATATAATACACTGGTGGTTGAATTGTGTTCGTAGCGGCGATACTCCTCACTCACTCAACCTCTATTCATAGAAGTCACGTAGACTCTACTCTCATACTGACCATAACATGTTATAAATAAATAATTGATTAATTGATGTTACGAATAATTAACTGATTAAATGGTGTTGTATAATAATGTGTAAATAATGAATTTTAACACATACTTTGCATAGCTATTAGATTTGTTGGACTTAATTGAGCGTTCTGGGTACAGAGTTGTGGTCATAGTGTATGTGTGGCGTCAGGTGGTGAGGCAGATTGTCTATAAGCTAAAGGCATGCATACATCATTCCACGCACGTTGCCTCTCAGCATTAACCGAATGTTCTATACATCTTTCTGCATGCCTATCTACTACCAACATATTTTTAGACCCGTGAAGATCCGGGTAGAATATGTATTCATCAACCCATGCTTGCCGTAAAAGGCGACTAAGCTTGTCGTAAAAGGCGACAAACGGGATCGGGTGGTCAGACTCGCTGACTTAGTTGATGCATGTCATCGTATCCCAACTGCGTTGATCGATGCTCATGATGTAAATCACTGGATTGTCAGGTCCAGACTCGATTATTTACAGAACGCCGTGTTACAACCAAGCACTAACATATTTTCATGGCAAGATCTACACAGTCGCTTTCTGCATCCCATCTAGCCTTCCTGTGCGTCATGTTATTTTGCAGGATGTTTTAACAGCAATGATATCTGACATTATTTTTGTGCCTTATAAATATTAAATTCTACTTCGCTATGAAACAAGAAATTCGAGTCTCCGGTTTCTGTTTAAAAATAACTATTGTTTGTATTTCCTGCAGTCCCAAGTTTTAAGGTCAAATTTCGCTTAGAAAAAGTCACCTATGCTGGTCGTAACAGGCGACCAAATGGATCGGTGGTCTGTCTCGGTGACTTGGTTGATTGCGTCTTCACAATATCATTGTTAACAATATCCATCACCGGATTACCTGGTCCAGACTCGATTATGTACAGGCCGCCGTCATATACATGTAGCTGGATATAGCAGAGTGCGGCGTTATACAACAAACAAACAAACGTCCCATTGACGTTCGACATGCACCACCTCAGGTTTTCTCCTACACAGCGGCGTTAAACTGAACTCACTGTTACGATAACAATGTAATAATGATAATTACAAAACCGATTAAAAGCAACACTGTCCTTACTTGATGGCTAGATTTAAGCCCTGCTCACTCCAATTGTACCTGATGAACTAATTGTGACTTGGCGCTATTAATAAGAAATGCGATGGAAGGACGGGCCCTTTGGGAAAAAAAATGATTTTCAATAAGAATGATATTAAAATCCATAAATATCCTGGTAGCGCAGTGGCGTAGACACAGACGTCACCATTTCCAAGATAATCTCAGTTCTTTGCATTGATATTGTTCTTTTCAGGAAACCCAGTCATGTGTCATATTCTTCTCGCGGTGTGAAATTCATGCCTAGGCGATTTGAAACCCGGAAATTATTAACGTCGCGGGCTTGATTTAGCTTGGCGGTTATGAGTTATTGTCTATGAACGAGACATCTGATTCAACTCATTTACATAGAGCACACGAGGTCGTGAAAACCTTCTAAAATATTGTACAGTATTTCAATAATACTACGGCTCTTCCTGCTTTGGTGGTGTAGTGGTAGAGCGTCTGCCCGGAGAGCGGAGGGTCGGGGCCCCGGCCGCGTAATACTTAACAACTTTAAATGATAGTACATGTTGTTACCCAGCCTGGCGCTCGGCATTAAGGGGCTAAAACAAGGACTGGTCGGCTCGGAGTCAATAGGTTGTGTCTGAGTGGGGTATTCATTTTAAACTGCGGCATGCTATCTCAGTGGGCCAGCACTATAACATCAAGAGCAGTATAAGAATATACCTCGAGAATTACAACAGGGAATCAACTATAGTCGCACACAGGTTCTGGACTCAAACTCGGACCTTCACCTTCCTACTTCCTTTAATATAGATCTGAACTGTTCTTCAGTAAGACGACCGCCTCCTCCGTGGTGTGATGAAGAGAGCGTTGCCCGAATATCGGGTATCCATGTCAAACGGCGGCACCATAAACCGGTCTATTACAAGCAGCCACGCACGCACGCACCTACCCACCCATGCACGTGCGCACGCACGCACGCACACACACGTGTGCATGCACGTCGATGTGTGACTGAGGTTTTAAACGCGACGATATATTCAATTTCTCCTCATCTCACATGTCGGGTCTTTTCTCCCACATTAAGCTGACACGCCGTGATATAAATGGATACTGTTAAATTGGCGTTAAACCCAACTCACTCACTCATCTCACATGTTATGTTATGTTTAAGACTTAAGGTGTTTGTTGGTTAAATGTTTAATGTCTGTCCACGAACAATTCTTTTAATTTGGTGGTAGAATAGGTCTCCAGCAACACATGCTTGCCGTAAAAGGCGACTAACGGGATCGGGTGGTCAGGCTCGCTTGCTTGGTTGATGCATGTCATCGATCCCAATTGCGTGGATCGATGCGCATGTTATTAATCACTGGATTGTCTGGTCCAGACTCGATTATTTACAGACCGCCGTCATATAGCTGGAATATTGCTGAGTGCGGCGTTAAACAATAAATCAAACAACTAATCATATTCGCGTGAAAGCGGCGTTAAACCTCACTCGCTCAGAACTCATTAACGCACACGGCGAGGAAATCCCGAGGCAATGCATGATGTTTATCACTTTCGTGAAACCCACGAGCACGGGTATAGTGCTGACAAACCTTGAACCCAGTCATTGGTTTCTTGTGTGCCCAAGGGACGCAACTCTTCACAACTGATTACGGCGTCACAGACGACTGAGCCACCCGTGATCCCCACCACGACCACTAATATGAACGCCTGACTTGTAAGTTCGACGGTCTCAAACGACGCTTGAATTTCAATGCCTTTTTAAAAAATAAAATGTTTATCGGTTTCAGTTCACTCTTCTCCGCCTTCAATCGGAAGACCCCCTCGAGACACGCTTGTCAAGAAGCCATAAAGACGTCATATGTGTTATCTATGGTATTTGTGTGTTGCATGAACGCTGATTTGTGTATTTGGAATATCTATGATCAGTTACAAACAAGCACGATCTGTGTACAACCATAAAGGACGTTCGTAAAACAGCTATCTCCCTTAGTAGACTGGCGGAGCTTGACAAATATTCTGTGAAAATCGAAGTCTCATTTCGGGACGTCACTTGTCATGTAATAATCTTGGAGGTGTATTATGTTATATTTTCGTCATATTTTAATCTCTTTCCTCTTGTCAAATTTTTATCTATTACTCTTTTTGAATAAACTATGTACATGTATTTGGTGTTTTTATGTCCCGTGACTGCCTCCGTGGTCTAGTGATAGAGCGTCCACCCGGAGAGCGGAAGGTCCGGGGTTTGATCCCCGGCCGCGCCATACCAAAAGACGTTAAAAGATGGTACTTGTTGTTCCCCTGTCTGGCGCTCGGCATTAAGGGTTAAGGCAAGGACTGGTCGGCTCGGAGTCAGTATACTGTGTCTGAGTCATGTTAAACTGCGACATGGTATCTCAGTGGGCTAGCACTCTAAATCGGCATCAGTCCGGTCTAGTACAAGCAGCCACACACACACACGTACATGCACGTCGCTATATAAGTCTTGGACGCGACGTTAAACCCAATTTCACCTCGACTCACCTTTTATGTCCCGTGGTCCTGATGGATATCAGTTTGTGTTTCACGAATTAAACCTAAACCTAAATTTTAAACCTTTCGATGAGACAAACGAGTACCTTGATTTCATTAGTTTGTCTCTCAAATGATATTTACCAGGATACAAGACGTACATAAATGGAATAAATTCAAACTATATATCATGAAACACAATCTTAATCGAATATGAATGAAATCCTGTTTTATAAAACGGCTTTGAAACGTGTTTGAGGCGACGAGAAACTGGTTAGTTTGTCAGAATCGTCGCCTCTTTCCATCGAAAAGAACTGCAATAGGAAAGAAAATTATACGGGTGTCTACTGTTTTATTATGAGGAAAACAAGGTTTCGGAGTATATCCTTAGTCCTTCGTCAGTTGAATCATTCTCTTCCTTATGTGTATCACTTCTAAATGCCTTTCAAAGACCATCTTCCCGAGGCAAGAGAGTTAACTGACTATAAAAGTCCAGTTTCCACCCTTTCCGAACTAGGCTGGGATTATGGAGTTACATTTTGGCTGGCCTAACGAGTCCAATCAAAATCGCGCAACGAAATCGACATCCGGTTCGCAATATGTCATGCAGAGTTCGGTCGATTGCAGGATTTGCAAAGCGTGTGCATCGCCAACTCGTTGTCAACAGATATTTTCCAAATCTTTTCATGTTTTTTTCAACGTTTTCTCAGAAACAGTTATGGAAACAAGGATGACATTTCACATTAATGGATACATATGTTGAAAACCAGCATCGGAAAGTAATACTCTGCAGAGTTATTACCCCTGTCTTCTTTTTATGGACACGGCGCACTGTACCCCAACAAGACAGATTGTCGGGCAAACAGTTATGGATACAAGGATGACACATCATTTGGGGATATATATGCTGATCGTGTACGAAAAGCATAATTGAAAGTTCAAGTACTACAGACTTATGGCCCTTGTTTGATTTTTCAACGTGTACCGCCAATTTCTCAGTGAGCACTATTGATGACATTTTGAAAACATCGCCTCTTTTTAAGTTAGATAACCGCCATCAAGAATAATTATTTTAAAGAGTTGTTGCCCTTGTTTTACTTTTAACGTTTGCTCAAATGACGTTAGGGTTACTTTTAACGTTTGCTCAAATGACGTTAGGGTTTGTTTCAAAGGCATGATGTATTTGTTACCTGATCATATATCTCCGTGGATTTTTAACACATCAGGTAAGTACTGAACTGGTTTATGTTTTACTTTTGGAATAAGGACTTCTTACAGTCAAGGTGCATATTATCGAGTAGACAGCCGCGTCCATGGACCAACGCCACAATATGACCTACATGTACCTCACTCACTCACTCGCTGACTCACTCCTAATGGCGCACTGGCTAATCACCACACCCCGGAATATGCAGGTGCGCACGAAGAATTACGAGAAAGAACATTTGAACATTTCAATGTCGGACTTAATGAAAACCGTATACTTTATTTAAATAATCTGCCGGCTAAAGAAAGTATACTCTTGATAAATTTATTGACCCCAAAAAATAAAAAAAGATTATCAGCGCGTTACTAGGCTGACAACAGTTACTTAAACACTGCAAACTTAGGGCCACAAACTCAACTATGATACCCCTGTCAAATACATCACCGTCGAATAAGACCCGTGGAGATCCGGGGTAGAATAGGTCTTCAGCAACCCATGCTTGCCGTAAAAGACGACTATGCTTGTCGTAACGGGATCGGGTGGTCAGGCTCGCTTACTTGGTTGATGCATGTCATCGATCCCAATTGCTTTTGATCGATGCTCATAATGTCAATCACTGGATTGTCTGGTCAAGACTCGATAATTTACAGACCGCCGTCATATAGATGGAATATTGCTGAGTGCGGCGATAAACAAAAAAACAACCAACCAACCATCGAATAACCGTTTTTTGTTTCATTTTTAGCCACGATCAAACATGCTTGTATACTTTCTTTTGCCCGGCAGTATATATTTTCTTACTCTGACAATTTCTGAACAGTATTTCTTGCTCGGGGTTCGTGACTAAAATCGATATGCTAGGAGATCGTAAGGGAAACATATTCGCACCAGTAACATTGATAATGTTGAGCTACAGAAACCAAGGAAAGTGATCTCTAAATTATTCAGTTTCCACGTCATTGGAACATTAGCACTGACGACACACAGGCTAGGTGATGCGAAAAGAGGTTTAAAGTCTCGTTAAAGAGAGAAAGTTTATTTGTCACAGGCATTTTTTACAATTCTAATTTTCTCCTCGAATTTAATATTTTTTGGACATATCAAATATATTCTTGCTTAAGACTCAACAGTTTGGAATGAGAGAGTTTTTAACTCAAACCGCGCAGTTAACATCAACATATAAAGACTGTATGACAGTTAATATTTTTTTAATTTTTTTTTTAAATTTGTGCCACAAACAATGTCATTATATAGTACCACATGTCTTTGTAAGGTAGACAAATAAAACAAAAGTAAACAGTATGTTTTTATTTTTCTGTTTTGTATTAAACAGAATTGTAACACCTTTAACAACTCTTTTTAACACCTCTGATGTGTATCATCTATTCTGGTAGGTTTACCATTCTTTAACCGGATACTTTTTCTTCCTTTTTTTTTAAGAAAACACCTTGAGAAAATGTAATTTTTGTAGCAGGCAATCTTATTTTCAAAGGTCTGAAGCATTTTTTTTTACGAATTTTCAGGAACAATTTTGTTTTGTATTTCGATAAAATCTCAGACAGTTCCTGTTTGTTTATTAACGATGCACTCACAATAGTCCAGCTTTATGACGGCGGTGTGTAAATAATCGACTGTGGACCAGGAAATCAAGTGATTCACATCTACGAAAACGCAGCGAAAAGGCTCACGGTCGCCCTGACCTGTTCTTCAGTTACATCACTGTGTGCCGGCTGATTGTAGGAGTGAACGAGTAAGAGAGTTGGTTGAACGCCACTTTGAACAATATTCCAGTTATAAGCCGTGGGACAAAAGTAAGTATACCGAGGATTTTTTAAATGTAATTGAAAACAGAAAAAACGGTTGTTAAAAGTATTTAACCCTCACTCATTCCTGCAACAGTTTGTAAAATGTAATCTGTTGCTGTGTAATTTTGTGTAAATATACAATGGTTCAATGAAGTCTGGGGTAAGAAATCAACTTTAAACAACATGACCCCTACCACGTTCCAAATGTTTTGTTTTTTTATTGATTTTCAAAGATAAGATGCCAGTTGTGTATTATGCAAAAGAAAAACCTTAGTTATTTAGTATTTTTTACGAATTTCTAAATCCAGTTATATTTTTAAAAATAAAACCAGATCTGATTGGTTGCTACATGGGTGAAATAATGCCGATGCGACGTTACAGTTAAACTCACTCACTAGTATTCTTTGAGTGCTGACTAAGCGGTAGATATCACATCGGTAACTTAAGACACTTTCAATTGAAAATAAAACATACGCTAAAATCAACTGAGGGGTATAGTTTCTTTTGCCCTGCAGTTTATCACGGCGTGTCATCTTGATGTAGGAGGAAAGCCCGAAGTGAAGCAGATCTCAGACGTTTACCACTTTGGTTAAACCCACGAGCACGGGCATGGTGCTGACAAACCTTGAAACATCCACAGGAGATACCACGAGATCAGTGAACTGAATCACAAATGATTTGCAGACCATTGTGACATCATCGGTTTCCACGACACCACAATCAAATGACATCACTAATCTCCCTGGTTAGATGAATGGTTTGTTGTTTAACGCCGCACTTAGCAATATTCCAGCTATATGACGGCGGTCTGTAAATAATCGAGTCTGGACCAGACAAGCCAGTGAATAATATCATGAGCATCGATCCACGCAATTGGGATCGATGACATGCATCAACCAAGTCAGCGAGCCTGACCACCCAATCCCGTTAGTCGCCTTTTACGACAAGCATAGTCGCCTCTTACGGCAAGTATGAGTTGCTGAAGACCTATTCTACCCCGGATCTCCACGGGCCCTGGTACTGAAGCTGGTTGGCCAAGACACTGGTAATTACCGGTTACTAATGAAACATTTGGAAGAATGATATTGGATAAGGAGAATCTCATTTAATATCAAACATGTCAACTCGTGTTGATACATCTAATGACACTTTGCCGAGATTCTCTCTATATTTTGTATCATGCTCTTCCAATACAACATTTGTGCCTCCCCGGGCCCAGTCGATCGATCAGATTAGGCCAGGCATTGTGTATGATAATGGCAATTGTATTGGCTGTTTTGGTTGTAATTGACCCTAATGTTGAGACAAGACGGATTACTCGGATGAATCAAATGACCAGTATCGATTTTTCGTTTACTAATGTCCACTCATATACATAATTATACTTGCACATATACAGCACGGGGTTTGATGGTTCTGGTTTATGCGTAACATAACACGGTAGCCGTTATCTTTGCTTATGAATGTAAAGTGTCCAGTATTAATGAAAGGGCTATTTGTGACTGTGGTTTCATATACCTCATAGCCAAGGTTGTTTTCTTTCTTTCTTGTTTAGGGGCTGTCGGGTAGCCAAGTGGTTAAAGCGTTCGCTCGTCACGCCTAAGACCCGGGTTCGATTCCCGACATGGGTACAATGTGTGAAGCCCATTTCTGGTGTCCCCCGCCGTGATATTGCTGGAATATTGCTAAAAGCGGCGTAAAACCATATTCACTCACTCACTCACTTTCTTGTTTAACGCCGCACTCAGCAATATTCCAGCTGTATGACGGCAGTCTGTAAATGATCGAGTCTGGACCAGACAATCTAGTGATTGACCGTGATCATGAGCATCGATCCACGCAATTGGGACACGATGACATGCATCAACCAAGTCGGCGAGCCTGACCACACGATCCCGTTAGTCGCCTCTTACGACAAGCATAGTCGCCCTTTACGGCAAGCATGGGTTGCCAAAGGTTCTACCCCGGATCTTCATGGGTCTCATAGCAGAGCATTGACGAATGATCCCAATATTGTTCATTTGTTAAATTTAACAATATTGTTTGTGTTAACCATCAGGCTCGGTCGTTTGTTCGACCCCTTCAAGAGAAATGCCTGGAAACGCGACCTACGTATTTTTTGTCTTCTCGGTCCCTCACGAATATAATAGTATGCAAACATTTAAGTTCTGTTTATAATATTTGGATATAAAAGACACATACATGTATGTAGATGCAGATTACATGATTATATGAAATATTCATAGTGTCTTTTTAAAAATGTAAAATAGCATCTTATCTGCTTCTTATTGCAAACTTTGAACTGACGTGGTCATACCATAAATGATAAATAATCAGTGTTGCTATGGTGTTGATTACGTCCCTTGTCCATAGGCGCGTCTCTTTAAAACCCACACATTGGACCTTTTTCAATTTTTCAAAATATGTTTTTTTCTGCATGATTCAGTCTGTATTTCTTTCATTTGTTTACAAACACAAAATCTCACAAGTCAGCTCAGCTCAGCTCAGTGCGTCCTTGCAGCTCAGTGCGTCAGCTCAGCTCAATGCGTCAGTTCATCTCAGTGCGTCAGTGCAGCTCAATGCGTCAGCTCAGCTCAGTGCGTCCTTGCAGCCCAATGCGTCAGTTCATCTCAGTGCGTCAGTGCAGCTCAATGCGTCAGCTCAGCTCAGTGCGTCCTTGCAGCCCAATGCGTCAGCTCGGCTCAGTGCGTCAGTGCAGCTCAATGCGTCAGTTCATCTCAGTGCGTCAGTGCAGCTCAATGCGTCAGCTCAGCTCAGTGCGTCAGCTCAGCTCAATGCATCAGTTCATCTCAGTGCGTCAGTGCAACTCAATGCGTCAGCTCAGCTCAGTGCGTCCTTGCAGCCCAATGCGTCAGCTCGGCTCAGTGCGTCAGTGCAACTCAATGCGTCAGTTCATCTCAGTGCGTCAGTGCAGCTCAATGCGTCAGCTCAGCTCAGTGCGTCAGTGCAGCTCAATGCGTCAGTTCATCAAAGTGTGTCAGTGCAGCTCAATGCGTCAGTGCAGCTCAGTGCGTCAGTGCAGCTCAATGCGTCAGTTCATCTCAGTGTGTCAGTGCAGCTCAATGCGTCAGCTCAGCTCAGTGCGTCAGTGCAGCTCAATGCGTCAGCTCAGCTCAGTGCGTCAGTGCAGCTCAATGCGTCAGTTCATCTCAGTGCGTCAGTGCAGCTCAATGCGTCAGCTCAGCTCAGTGCGTCAGTGCAGCTCAATGCGTCAGTTCATCTCAGTGCGTCAGTGCAGTTCAATCCGTCAACTCAGCTCAATGCGTCAGTGCAGCTCAATGCGTCAGTTCATCTCAGTGCGTCAGTGAAGCTCAATGCGTCAGCTCAGCTCAGTGTGTCAGTGCAGCTCAATGCGTCAGTTCATCTCAGTGCGTCAGTGCAGCTCAATGCGTCAGCTCAGCTCAGTGCGTCAGTGCAGCTCAATGCGTCAGTTCATCTCAGTGCGTCAGTGCAGCTCAATGCGTCAGCTCAGCTCAGTGCGTCCTTGCAGCCCAATGCGTCAGCTCGGCTCAGTGCGTCAGTGCAACTCAATGCGTCAGTTCATCTCAGTGCTTCAGTGCAGCTCAATGCGTATGCTCAGTGCGTCAGCTCAGCTCAGTGCGTCAGTGCAGCTCAATGCATCAGCTTGGCTGAGTGCGCCAGTGCAGCTCAGTGCGCCAGTTCCAGCCAGTGTGTGAAGGTGTGTCTCTGTCCCCCTTCGTTCCTGGTATTGGTGAAGGAGACCAAAGGACGCACGATGCCGACAACATGGCACTACTACAGATCACGTCAAGGAGACCGTGCAGCACCATAGCAACATCACCACATCACCAGAATCGCTACATCCGGGTCCTCCACCTTCAACACAAGACACTCACTGCAACGTAAACTGCAACACATATTCTCGGTTTACGTGCCACGTCTGCACACACAGTCCGTATCCGTTTACGAGCTGCCACATTCCAAGCAAGAGGGCTCTCCTCTGATGTTATTTTACCACAACGTCATCGACTTCAGCGGGTGCAGTGGAGTCGATTACATCATCAGTGGATTACCCGACGTTGGCGTCGCGTCTGGTCTAGTGAACGAATTAAATACTCGATTCTAGCCCAGGTTTAACACTTTAGAGTCTGTGTGCCTGAACACACATTTTGTATACATCGGAAATTTAAACTGAAACAGAGACATTACTTCCCGCTCATCACACCTAGACATTCAAGTAAACCGACCTATCCAGTGAACTAACGTTTTGTGATAGTTTCGGATTAGGCCACCGCAAATTGATAACTTCTTTGGTGGAATAACCGTACCGCTTGGGGCTCGTTGCTGAGGAGGTTAATGTTTTAGAATTCCCTGATTGGATAATAATCAAAATCATCTGCGTTCACGTCAGATACCTTCCGAACCGGGATTTTGACCTACGCATTGGCGTGCTCAAGGGACGCAACTCTGCACATGGCATTGTGGCGAATTAGACGACCTGACCATCCGTGCCCCGGGTTACCGGAAGAGATGCGACGAATGTTTCAATACAGCTGCCAACATGAGTGATATTGATTACAGGACACTGTGAATATAGAAGGTGATTGTCGTGTTTTGTGGCGATGTTGACTCGAGGCATCTGAATTAGTTTAATTACAACCACCTGGAATCCGCGCTGACTTCCGGGACGTCCGTCTCAATTTGCTCCAGGCATTTTACGTCCTAATCATCGTACTGAATCGTCAGCGTTTAAGAGGATTTGTTAAAACGACTATACATGTTGTCGACTGGGCAACTACGGTTTGTAAGAGGTGAAGTAAACTGGGGTTTAAAGCCGCGTTCAAGGTTTTTAGAGGCTTATTTAACAACGTATATTCAAGTGTGCACACGTCTAAGTTAAGGGGAAAGGGGGGGGGGGGGGGGGGGGGGGCACGGGTGGCCCAGTCGTCTAAGGCGCCGCGATTCGCTGTGCAGAGTTGCGTCCCCTTGGCACGCCAGAAACCTATGATTGTGGTTTCGAATCTCGGTTCGCCCCGATTATGTTTCTAGGTTTGTCAGCACCATACCCGTGCTCGTGGGTTTCACCGAAGTGGTAAACGTCTGAGACCTGCTTCACTTCGGGATTTCCTCCCACATTAAGCTGACACGCCGTGATATAACTGCAATACCGTTAAAAACGGCGTTTAACCCAACTCACTCACTCACTAAGTTAAGGTATGGGAGTTACGCTCACCTGAGCGCTAGGGTTGCTTTGTTCAACGGCACCCAGACCACGGAGGCGGTCACGATTTGTGAGACTGTGGTTTGCTTTTTGTATTAACTCTCGATTCCATACTGATACCAAGTCGTGATGGACCCCGAGTACGACACGTATAGTTACAACTAACTAATTGTAAATCGTGTTACTATAGAGTGTGACATTGCTGAGTGCAGGTCATCGCATTCTGACGGCATAGATCGTTGCTCATGCCGTCAACCACACGTTTGACTTGCTCAATTGAGAATATTTACAGGCCCTGGTGATGTAGATGGAATTTTGTTGACTACAGCATAAAACAACTTTAACAACACAAGGCGACCTTAGTGATGTGACCATGTAAACCCCTTAACCCTTAAACAACTTAACAACTACAAGTTGTCGGACTTTCATTTTTGTGGAAGTATCGGTGGCTGAGCGGGTAAGATCGCTGACTTTGTAGTGCTGGCGATTATGTGCTTCACTCTGGCAGTGTGAGTTCGAATCCCGGATGGGACTGAACCCAAAAAAGTATAGAATCTGTACTTTACTCAGAAAGTGTTATCCCAAATATAACATTTGTTTAACTTTAACAACACAAGGCGATGTTAGTGATGCGGCATTCGTCGACGCAGTGAGTGAAAATCCCTGATCCAAGTATTGGATTAATGAATAGATCACATCTAATTTGTTTAGCCGTTGCATGGACTGAGAGTGTTACTGTGTCAGAGTCATTGTGTTATCGTAGTTGGGATAAAATTATGTTTGAATTATTCCACAGCTGGTTAGACTTCGCGCGTAGGTTATCTTAAAGCGTCCATAAAATTCTCTAGATGTGCCTTGTAAAACGACATTGGACGGTACGCTATCACATAATGCTTGTTGGAGCAATTATTGTATACTGACACACCAGGAAAACTCATAGTGGAACTTGGAAGATAATGTTCAGCGAACCGACAACAAACAAAGAAATTGGTATGAGATAGCGCGGTCTGATGGCTGGCAACATTCAGTAATGTTGTCTGTGTTTGAATCCTCATTCACGTTGTCAAACCTGGCCATACGCTTCCAGTCGCTTGTTACTTATCAAAAGTCAAAATCTGTTATGCGTTTTCAAAGTGTTTTGTCAAAGACAAGCTTTTGTATGAGTTGTCGATCGTTCCATTTTTCGTACCCTGTTCCTCATTAACATAAGTTAGCCGTATCTGACCGGTGTTGAATTTGTTTAGCGTTTGCAATATAATACAAGGGGAGGTGAAGTGGGGTTTAACGTCGCGTCAAGATTATTGCACTTTAATAGGGACGTGCATGCACGTGTGTGTGGCCGGGGGGGAGGGGGGAATGGAACATGACCTGTTACATCCTATCACTCCTCATGCTTGTATATGTCAATGATTTGACGGTACATGTACGTGATATCCAACAGATGGTTGATGAGGCCGGTTGCTTTAAATTTGAAATAAATGAAACTGAAACAAACTGTCAAAAGCAACGTGTGAGTGATTGTGTGAGTGATTGTGTGAGTGAGTGAGTGAGTGAGTGATTGAGTGAGTGAGTGAGTGTGTGTGAGAGTGAGTGTGTGTGTGAGTGTGTGTGTGAGTGAGTGAGTGATAGTGTGTGTGTGTGAGAGAGAGAGAGTGTGTGTGTGTGTGTGTACGAGAGAGAGAGAGAGAGAGAGTGTGTGTGTGTGTGTGTGTCCGCTTGTACAAGTCCGGACTAATGACTATTTGATAGTGCTGGCCCACTGACACAGTTTAACATAAATATTCCACAATATACTGACTCCGAGCCGACCATGCCTTGTTTTAGCACCTTAATGCTGAGCGTCAGGCAGGGTTACAACAAGTGCCGTCTTTCAACGTGTTTTGGTATGAGGCGACCAGGGATAAACCCCCGGTCAGACGCTCTACCACTAGACCACGGAGGCGGTCGCTGTAAGCAAAGGTAATGAGGCAATTTGTAATCAATTGCGTAGACAGCTAAACACGCCAAGTAAAATGACAACTAGACTCCTTGTTTAGGTCTGAGGACACAGTCGAAACTGTTGACAATTCCCATTGGAAGAGAGGCTTCCAAAAGGTAATGCAACCAGTTTTCATGACTTCTGTGACCAGTTGAACTACAACTTTAGACCTCCTCCAGAAAGATGGGTTTGTTTGTTTGTTTGTTTTCTTACTGCTTCTCAATTGATACCAAAACAGCACGTCTGTCTGTAAATAATCGAGGCTGGACCAGACAATCGAGTGACTGACATCATGAGCCCGATCCACGCAATTGGGATCGATGACATCCATCAACCAAGTCAACGAGCCTGACCACCCGATCCCGTTAGTCGCCTCTTACGACAAGCATAGTCGCCTTTTGCGGCAAGCATAGGTTGCTGAAGACCTATTCTACCCCGGATCTTCACGGGTCACAGAAAGAAAGGCTTTGCCAGATGTTGGGTGCGGGAGTTAAAGTAACACAAACTTCCTGCTTCATGTATCTATACGCTTCATGAGAGATGGTATATTGCAAACAGGACAACAGGAGACAAGTGTCTAAAGACATAACGCTGAAAATGGCACAGGTCAAGGTAATGAGAACTCAATATCTCATGTGTCCACCAGTTGCACCAAGTACTGCCTGGCGGCACCTCTTGTAATCTTACACATCCGGCATACTACTTAATTTGTCTTGGCAGTTAATTTAAGAACTCTTGAGTCATATCAGTGTACACAGCGGTACAAGTAAATAAGACTGGAATTACACATTGATGTGCATGACCACGCGTGCTCATAAGCCTAGAGCTCAATATTTGATTGATTTGAAAGAAAAAGAAAAGACGAAAAATGAATATCTCGGTACCCCAAATGTCTGTAAGCAATCGTTCAACTGCAAAGATGAGGCTTTGGTAGGACTGAAATTTTCATAAATGACTTCATTTTCATGCACTTCATTTCGCTTATGCACTAAAGTCTTTCACTCATGTATATTAATATCTCACATGCTTTTCGTTTTTAAGGCGTATATGACAATACAGATGTAACTTTGCGATGCAAATATGCATGAGTATTCTTTGCTTTTCAATAACAGACATTTATTTGGGTTCAGGTATTGGATAGAGATGAGCCTTCGGCTGAAGACCTTGAATAATCTTCCAAAGAAGAGGATTTGAAACTTCGATCAACCTGGACCCTCGGCGAATGTATCCCCCGATAGTAGAATCAATATTCTCACTCCAGCATTCCTGCAGCATTTAAAATGCATTGGGGATTTCTAATAGGCCAGATATTCACCGTGTGTCCCGTTTCTCTAAAGTTTGCCAAACATTTGCAAGAATGCTCCCAATAAGTCTGTGACTTCAGAAGGTCCTTCATCTTCACACATATAGTTTCAGAAAATACATTGTTTAAACTGTTGTGTAATTTACAGTGATGAAATAAAAGCGACTGTCAATAGACGCTTCTTTGAATAGTTTTTCAGTTGTGTCTAGCATGTCAGCTTAATGCGAGAGGAGAGCCCGAGGTGCCGCACATCTTGTACATTTACCGCCACGGTGAAACCCTGGGTGACCATGATCTTAGTTCTTTACACGCCAGAGGACAACTCTCCGCACCTTCTCGTGGCGCCTCAGACGACAGGGCCACCTGCGCCAAATGTTGATGCGAATGACGTGTTAGTAAACACTGTAAATAAAACCCTTTCCATATTCATCAGAAGCGTCTGCCAAACCGATTGTACGATTCCTACTATACCATGATCATGTGATCACATTGTGATGATACCAGGTATGTAAGGGGAGCGTATCCTGCCCATCGGTGGCACCCGTCACAAACACATGCAAAGGCAAGTCAGAAGTTGTTTTGATAGTATTTGTCTTTAAATCGGGATACTGTTCAGTAGTGTTGGATACAACGTCCAAATCGATAACAAAAATGTACCACCTACCTACCTGTGATGACGTCCTAGACTAACATCGTGTCTCTGAAATGAACAGATGTTAATTTATAGATATAACATATAATGAACATGAAGAAAATCTCTGGGCACCTTTTTATTATATGGTATAACTATAAAGCTTTGGTGATGAAGTCCTAGGCTAACATCTAGTCTCTGGAAAGAAATATTTTACACAAATATACAGTTGTTAAATTGTAGTTCTAACATATGATAAAGAGGAGCCCAGAGACTTTCTTCGTTTTCAGCCTGATACTGCAGTAATCCAGACTTGCAAAATACTAGAGACTTGCATGGGCTGTAGTGGATATATTTGTTTCAGGGTCTTAATGACAGACTTTCAAAACGTTCTTTCAGACCATCGTAAAAGTCGCAATACATATGAGTGAGGTGTTCAACCGTATTCACTCATACACTCAATCACTGATGCAAGTGTACAATTGAACTAAACTATTGTTTAAACGAAAAAAAACACTGTTAGTGTGTTATGACAAAAGTTTATGTTATGATTGTATAGAATAAGACCGAATTCCAAATCGATATATTTAATAACAGACATAAACCAAAAGTTAAGCCCTTATCACTCTTCGATTGTCAGAGTGCACAGCAACACGTCGAACTCATATGCATCATCCTTCAACGGCTGTTTGAGTAAGAATTCTTTACTTGAAATCAAGCGTTGCTGATATCACGGGTGTTCCCTGCACTACGTACAAAAGTAGGAGTTGCGTTTCGGATAATGTTCAATGACTGAATGTTTGTGTTTGGGCGAATGTTCTGTCCTCTCTTGACAACATCTGTCAGTTCTCGTGGTCGATCTGTCCTCGTGCTGGAAGACATCACATACCTTAATGAATCACCTTGATATGAAAACGGGGATGAGGTATATTAATGAAACAGATCGGAAAGCATTCAGTGCACTGGTCCTGGCATATACAACAAATGTCATGTCGATCAATGGATGGACACAACTAATCGTTTCCCCTCTCCATCCCGTGGGCGTACTAACTGTTTTGGTAAAAATAGCTATTGATCCAGCGGACAGATTTAATCCATCAGTAGGACTTAGACAATCTGTTTAAAAGGTTACGTTATTCAAATGAGGAAACATATAGATCTCTTGACATTTGATGGAAATGTCCACAAGAAGAACCCACAGTTCGCCTTTTTTCCTGAGGTCGATGATTCAGTTCATTTGGATTTCTGTTAATCAACATTTGGTTTGTTGTTAAGTAAATATGTTGAGGTAGTACTTGACATATCTACGATGCGTAGTCTCTGTTGACAACACCAGTTTATATTTAGCGTAAGTACTAGATATAGTGACCCACTCTCCCCGCCGCCTCGTGTAATTATGCCAATGAAACTCATTTAGCGGCGCATGACTAATGATCCAGTGTAGGACCAGGATGCAGCATGTACACAATGTATAAGTTCCTGGACGCCGACATTTTCCTGAGGACTGGGTAGCAGGATCTGTGCACGGATGATGACTTTTGTGTTTGACCATGCTCTTAAATTCTCTCCAAATGCATTGTGGCTCTGTAAACATCTCTGCAATTGCCAGAATGAGGAAGCTGTTTATTCTTTCGATGATATTTCGTTTATGTAAACCTTTAACGTCATATCAAGGTGAGCTACAGTGACTTATTTGTTTTTTTGTTTGTTCGTTCCTTATCCGGAGGCTTCATGTCGCTTGTGCTCATGTATTGAATAGTGTTGTCATTTATTGTTTTGTGACTTGTTTTTTGTGTCTATCGGTTCCCGGACGCAAATGAATAAACCTAGGCTAAGATGAGTACCCGTATGCATATGACGCATACGAGTGTCCCAAGGGTATCCTCCCATTTGTCACACACCTTAATGAATCCACAGGACAGGGTTGACTGCAGGGCTGTTCCCTTCCCCTTACCTGAAGGATTCAGGCAGAACAACTCAACACCAGATTGTTTAGAGCATCTTTATATGTGTACAAATGCGTCACTCCTCAGCACTTGATTATATTAATTTTCTTTACTTTCGCGAACACTTGGTATCATCACTATTTTACAGTGATTCATAAACACATGCTAATACATAATTGGAATCGTAGTTTCGACTCGCCTTTAATGGATATGCGATATGGAAAGGGTTTTGTTGATTTTATTTATTTATCTTTATATAATATGACATGAGCTTCACAGTACGACAAGGGGCGGTCGGATAGCCTGGTGGTTAAAGCGTTCGCTCGTCACGCCGAAGACCCGGGTTCGATTCCCGACATGGGTACAATGTGTGAAGCCCATTTCTGGTGTCTTCTGGTGTGTTCCATGTCACTGATATTTGAGGGACGGTCGGGTAGCCTAGTGGTTAAAGCGTTCGCTCGTCACGCCGAAGACCCGGATTCGATTCCAGACAAGCCCATTTCTAGGACAAGAATATTGCTTAAAGCGGCATAAAATCAAACTCACTCACTCACTCATTGATATTTGCCAATCTTTATTCACCATCGGAAGGATAAATAACTTTTGAAACCAGCAACCAGACAAAACAGACAAAACCATAAGAACCAATACAACATTAGGAGGAAGCATTTACCGCTTTAAAAAATAACTTTTCAGCAACAAACAAAATATGGATCTTAGTTCGTATGATGATTAAAACCTTGTTCTATTTCTCGTAAAAAAATTGTTGAAACTGTTTTCAAGTTTCATACATACTGTATAGGTCATTTATTTGTGAATCATTTCACACAATAAGCATGTTCAATTAGAATTTAGGCATCTATCTATCCTCACGTGACCTGTCTTCGAGCCCCTATACAATAGGTAACCATGCGCTGAGTGAAGTAATCACAGTAGCCGGTTCAAAGCCCACACATCAACGTGTTCGTCACTTGTCGCTAAAGTTATGTTACGAATGAGGTAAAGTGAAATGGTGTTTAACGTCGCATCCAAGATTATTGCACTTATATAGCGACGTGCATGCACGTGTGTGTGTGGCTGCTTGTACTAGTCCGGACTGATGCCGATTTAAACGTGTTGAATGAGTAAGGTTTACCGTAGCTTTAAGCAATATTTTGATGATACCACATTGTACCACATTGATGATACCCACGATCATGTGTATGGTGCTGACATATCAAGGATCCTAAATCAGTGCAAATCTGACATTCCAACCCACGGCCATAGGATTCGGACACGCCTAAGGGACGCAACTCTCCGCAGAGAAAGCCTTTAAGGTTTATCGTTTCATTTGTTTTAATAGGCTGTGTTATTGGGTGTCGTGATTGAATTATATATCTTTCCCGTTTTCACAGAAGAATTATCAGAAATCCATAGTTCTTTCGCTTTAAAGAATCAATGAAGTAGGCGTCTCGGGCTGTACAGGAATGATAGTTTCAGAGAGAGTTTCATTTTCAGTTTGAGAAAAGACGCGACCAAACGAGAGAAACGTCTTTTCAAGCGTGCATCGTGAAAGGTTACACTTCGTTGATAAGCTAATGTCCTGTACCGATGGGTTTTAAAAAGTTGATGAAGTAAAAGAAAGTAATGTACAATGTTCTTGGCTGTTTTCAGTGGAATAATTGAATCATTTTGAACGAGCCACAAAATCTACATCATGATTAATTCAATATGACGGTTTTCGTTTGAATGAATCAAAGTATTTGATAAGATACACAATACACCACTTCCTACATTCCGAATCAATTACACGATGAATAAAAGTTTTTTAAAGTTAAACCATTGATATTATGCAGAGTGGCAACATAAGATGTGCCATGTAAATAATGTATGACCCCATGGGGTTCTAAGTTCCAATGTTTTTAGCACCAAAGCATTGGTCATTCAATCTCGGAAATGAAGTTTCGAAACTGAAGACTACATTTGCATTGTATTCAACAGATTCGTTTGTCACCCCGAGAGGTGCTCGGCTGAACTAATTAAAAGCAGTCTATCGAGAGATCTTTTGATTAAAACTACTGCGAGTATTTACAGTGAGACCTCGTTAATTCAGTTCTTTTATGGTCCCTGCTGAATCCGCTTTATTTATTAGTATCGTAACGGTAAAAGAAAACTTTTCTCTAACAATCTGAGGAGATCCACCTAACTTATTCAATCACACCCACGTTCCCTTATGTGAGGCCGCCTCCGTTGTGTAACGGACATAACGTCTGCCCGAAGAGCGGAAGGTCGGTGCCCCGATCCCGGCTTCGCCATACCAAAAGACGTGTAAATAAATAACTTGTTGTTACCCTGCCTTGAGCTCGTCAGAAATCCGAATCTGAATGGGGTATCCATGTTAAACTGGGGCATGGTATTCTATTGGGTCAGCACCTTAAAACCGTCATTAGAGCGGACAAGTAGCAGCAGTACACACGTGCGTGCACGTCACTATAAAAAGTGAAATCATCCCATTTCACAGAACCTAATGTTATCACGTTATAGCAAATGTAATTTTAGTTCATGACTGTATCATTTATCATCCACCATGGCATAGTCTTGAACTTTCTGACTTCATCAATGAGCTAACCTTCACAATGAATTCCGACTCGCATGCGGTAATTTGTTTGCCTTATCCATTCTCTAGTATAGTTCTCGATTGGTTTGTGGTGCATTTGTATTATTGCATACAAGCTCGACGAAAGCACAATACACTCGGGGGGCATTTGTGGCCCAGTCGTCTAAAACTCCGCAATTACTTTTGTAGAGCTGCGTCCCTTCGGTGTTGTGGGCTCGAATCCCCGTTCGCCCCGATTATGTTTCTAGGTTTGTCAACACCATACCATTGCTTGTGGTAAACGTCTGACACCTGCATTACTTCGAGCCTTCCTCCTACATTAATCTGACACGCAGTGATATCACATAGATACTGTTCAAAGCGACGTTAAATCAAACTCACTCACTCTATCATAGTACATTCATTAATGATGTATGCTTTTCTAAAGAAGTGTACAAAAAAGCGGGTTGGCTGGACAGTTCTGAGCCTAACTATGATGGACAGCGTTGACTGAGTGGGTGAGTGAGTGAGTTGGGTTTAACACCGCTTTTAACATTATTCCAGTTATATCGCAGCGTGTCAGCTTAATGTGGGAGGAAAGCCCGAAGTGATGCAGGTCTCGGACGTTTATCATCTCCCTTCGAGGTCCACATTTCTGCCAACGATGCTGGAGTACCTGGATGGTGTGTACTTGTCAGACAATTCGTTCTTCAAGTTTGGCAAGAGGTGGAGATGTGACGCTGCCAATTCGACGACGGACACTTGTGCACAGGTGCATTGTCTTGGTGAAACAACCAACCAACCAACCCACACAGTTTTTCTAAGCAGATTAGCATAATATTGGCCATTAATGTTTTGACCTTTCGAGGGGTAGTCCACAAGTAGGATTTCTTTGGAGATCCATAAAACCGATGCCATAATTTTGCTAGTGGATGAAAAAGATTTTGCCTTCTTCTGAGATGCTGGCTGTTTCCGTTAATTGACTGTTGTTGAGCCCCTGTCGGATAGTGGCGAACCCAAGACTCATCCATTGTTACAAATCGCTTAACAAACCCAGCTAGTTTGCTGCAAAACCACGTAACTTCTCGCGAGAGACAATGGACCTGGAGCGCTTCAGATCAAGAGTGAGAAGCCTAGGGACCCAGCGTGCTGAAACCTTTGTTATGCCTTGTTCATTCCTCAGAATGTTCTCAACTCTCGCATGAGAGATTTCTACTGCGTTGGTAACGTATGGTGTGAGTCGTTGATCACCCCTATTCACATTATGTATTTCAGCTAACTTTTTCTTAGTGGAAGCAGTTGTGAAGGTCATCCTGATCTTGGTTCATCTTCGAGGCTCTCACTCCCCCTCTCGAACTCCGCTGCATACCTTTCATAAACTTCGAGTGATGTCATCCTATTGTTTCTACGGGTCCTTGTTTTTGTCTAATAGCCTCTCAGCAAGCAGGGACTTTCTTCAGAATATCCCTGTCTCGGGGTCTTACAGAAGGTAACACCTGTAAAGTTGGTTTGACATGTTTTCAATGTCCCCAGTTAGAAATATTTTGCTGGTGAGCACAATCTACATTATACACATTATAATGCTAACTAAAGGAAATATGCGATATAGTGTAATATGAAACAGCAAATATTACTTATATCAGGATCAAACCTGCAATATTCGTAATTGTAGCCAAGGGAGTGAACCACTAGGCAACAGAGAGTGGTTTTAAGTGTCTCTTTTTTCAAGTACACGAACGTAGATATATACTACGCACATGTCCTTTGGTTCATGGAAAGTGTGTTGAAAACATAAATTTATTGTTTAAGATTTTTCTTTCGCAAGTCAGATGAATAACTTCCCCTCATGTATGCTAGCAAATATATACAATCTGAGAATTAAAATTTTTTCTCACCTCTGTGGAGTTTACATTCTCAATCAAACCCTCGGAGTCGTCTTTTATGCTTAACTCAACTATGGCAATAACTGAGTATTATCCCCTAGTTGACACCATGTCTGCATGTTTGGCTGTTGGAAATGCTTGATGATATCGTGGTTGGCCACTTTGTCTGTTTTCATCAATAGAGAAACCCGCATCAAATGCAGCCAGTGAAGGATTGGAAACATTTATTGCACTTTAACATGCACCTTGTTATGGTTGACTATACACCGTAGTCGTTAGCCTCAGAACATTTCAGCCTCCCCTCGTAGCAAGTGTACAATTAAGAAACTTATTTATGTAGAATTACTTATTTTGATCGTGAAACTACATGTCTAGGAGAGTCACAAGTGACCATAAGGGTCAAATACTACATTCGCCACGATTATGATCCTTGATTTGTTAGCAACATGCTTGTAGGTTTCCCCAAAAAGGTAAACGTTTACGTATACCATCTGCTCCACTTTGAGCTTTTCTCACACATTTGCAGACACGCCATGGTATAACTGAAATATCGTAAAATGTTCATGGCGTTAAACCCAACGTGATGACTAAATTTCGATATATGCGCTGGCGTTTAGACCGAACCCAAACTGAGGGCATCATTCTCCGAGGTTGACATCATGTTTGCTTGGATGGCGGTTGGAGTAAGCCATTTCATTTACTTGAGGACACCGCTGTAGGCAATTTTTGTCCATTTTCATCAATAGCGAATTTTGTCAATTTTCATCAATAGCGAATACCGAGACACTTTTGTTCCTGGTTGTGTACTTGGGTCCAAAGCAGACTGTAAGCATAGGCTTGGTCTGTCATACAGACCCGGATACAAATATATCCAATACAGCCCATGAAAGGCTATAATGTTTGGCAAGTCTAATTTTTTTTCAGGGAATCGATGTTAGTCTAGCATGGGCTGTATTTTACGTAATACATGCTAACTCTTAAGGTTGGACTATACATATTTTGTATTTACTACATTACTATTACACTTAACGACTCTTTCATTCAGACCTATCCTGATTGTATTACGTTAGTGATACAAGGGCTGGTCAACAGTTCTAAGCCTGACTAACCTTCATCTATGGTCCATAACAAAGTGAACTAGTCAATGTAGTACATTGTTTGGGGTCCAATATACACAGAAATGGAAAAGAAGTTTTTGACTTTAAAGAAAAGTACTCCCCAAGAAATTCATGACCGCATGTCAAAAGTGTATGGGGATACGTGCCCTCGCTATTCCACTGTTAAACGTTGGGCAGCTATGTTGAAGGTAGGGTGAACAAGCCTTGATTATGACCCTTCTATCAATGAAGATTAATCAATCAAGGAGGTTTACAAACCTATACTGTCATGATCAGATAGATGTATTACCATTGTTGAACTTGAGGAAGACACAGGTCTAAGCCATGGATCCATTGAAAATATTATTCATGAACATTTACAGTAGACTAAGATATCTGCTCGATGGGTGCCAAAGTTTCTAAATTCTGATCTAAGGAAAAAAGAACTACATTACCAGAGACAATTTTGAGCTAAATGAGGAGGATTTCGTCAAATTCAATAAGAGATTAGTAACGGGTGATGAAACATGGGTCTATCACTATGATCCCGAGTCAAGACGTCATTCCATGGAATGGCACTATCCCGGTTCCCCGGCACCAAAGAAATTCAAGTCTTCAAGATCAGTGAAGAAAGTTATGGCCACTGAATTCAGGGATGCAAAGGGTGTGAATCCTGTTGATTACGTAGAAAGTCAAAAGACGATTACCGGTGGCTACTACGTTCATTTGCTTCATCGCCTGAGAGATCCTATCAAAGAAAAGCGGCGAGGAATGCTGACTGTTGGAGTTCTACATGTTCATGTTCATGACAATGCCTCTTCTCACACCTCTGGACTTGCAAGGCCTGTTGTGCGCCAATGTGGGTTCGAAGAGCTTCCTCACCCCCCATAATCGCCACATCTGTCACCAAGTGATTTCCACCTGTTTCCTAAACTGACAGAACACATTCGTGGAAAGGGTTATGACGACGACGATGACCTCAAAGCTGCCGCGTATGGGTTTTTCAGGGTGGCTTTTGAAAACTTCACTGTCGATATGTGAAGTGTATTGAAAGGCAGGGAGATTATGTCGAAAAATAAAATTGAAAACACTTTCACAATTGTTCGTTTTGTTGTTAGGCTTAAAACGTTTTGACCAGCCCTCGTATCAACAGGGGGCCCGAGTGGCCAAGGGTCTTAGGCACCGCAATTTGCTGTACAGAACTGAGAAGTTTTTTCCTAGAAACAAACTGAATCTGAATCTTAACACTTCTGGGCCCACTTGCACAAAACGATCTTAGCACTAAGACTATTGTAAGCCTTTGTTAAAGTATGGAAGTTAAGATCATCTTAGCGCTAAGATCGCTTTGTGCAAGTGGGCCCTGGTGTGCCAGAAACCATTCATCGATAATACGAATTCCGGATCGTCCTTATTTGTCAAGATCAGTGGTAAACGCCTGAGAGCTGCATCACTTCGGGCTTTCCTGCAAGGTCAAGCTGACACGCTATGTTACACATAAAACACCGTTGAAGGTGGCATTACACCAACTCACTGACACTCTTCCATCAATATCAACAGTTATTGGAGGGATATCTTTAAACGCGGAGATATGTGGTAATGACATTTGTAGCGCCAGCTCAACGTGCGATTAGTGTACCTTGGTCAAGGTCAGGCAAGTATCTGATTGGCTGAAATATGTATGCCTTGGAGCTATATGGACGTTTCATCCAATTTCGGATTATTTACAGACCGTCGTCATACAGCTGGAATATTTCTTAGTGCGGTGTTAATCAACAAACAAACAAATCGATTGACGTTTGGAGGTATATTCCTTATGCGTGTGTATTAGTGTTACATTTTTAAAACAATATCATCGATGAATCACGAGTTCTTCTTCGCTGACGAAATGGAAGACAACATCTTTATCGTCGTCGAAATGAGCGTTTTGACCCAGATTGTGTACCTGAATTCGACAAATTCGGTTGCGGTAGTGTCATGGTGTGAGGGCCATATCCTACACCACGAAATCTGACTTGGTTGGGGTTCAGGGAAATTTGACAGCAAATCGCTACATGAATCAAATTCTTCAACCTCACCTTCTTCCAATCATTGACCGTCAGAGGGAGCTGTTTCAACAGGAGAACGTATCCCAATTATTCTGAGTGGTTAGGCAGGTTTGGTATCCATTCCAAAATGCCAAACTTAGCAAACATCAATCTCAGGCAAAGTCACAGACAGGTCAGTGGACATTCTACCAAAAGCACTCCTAAGTCTAAGTATAAAACATCGTAATCTGTATTGTGTCTTGAGAAGCATGCAAGCAGTTTAAATATGTATGTTCCAAATAACAGCAAAGAGCTAACCTTTAGGTTTTTAACATAAAACTTAATCCTAACCAAACAATCATGTCCTAAGGTAGGGACAACTTTGCGTCAACAAGCGGCTCAGTTAAATGCTTCCAACCGAGTTCAAATCCGTGAAAAATATTATTGGCAAATTCAGTTTCCTGATGTTTTCCAGATATTATCCTCTCAAAACAAGTAATCAGCAAATCTCGAAGTACAGGTAACACACAACTGAACAGGTAGGACAACCATTGTCTGGATCTTTCAGTAGTCTTAAAATCTATCATACTCCGGGCGTTTGTGTTTACATTAATACAACATCGAAACCATCATGGCATCTTAATTATAAAACGATATTTTTATTTTCCAAAGCGTATGCTGCTTGTTTCTCTTTTGATATAATCAGTGTGCTGCAGTCACAAACTAACAGGGGTGAAAAAGACCGTAATTTGTCCCTAGAAAAACTGTAACAAAATAATGTGTTTGCTGGACGTGAAATACAATGTATTGTGAAACAACTTACTGTGTTTGAGTCTTCCTTCCCTAGAAACAGAATATAATTATGGCCTATTAAATACGTTTGGAAACTTTGAGTTGGACCACCGTGATGTCCGTCCCCTGTTTCTGTCCAAACATTTGATTTTTCAACTTGGCCTGGGCAGGACACATTCACCTTTACGCGAGTACCTGGTTTCATCACTAATTGTCAGTGATACGTCAGCACATGCTCATGATAAAGTCGGAATCGCACACTTGAGTGCATTTGGCACGGATTTCTGACGATGGAAAGGGTTGCTTTACAGTCAATAGGAGAAAAGTAAAGTTTAAAGTTGTTGGCCTGCTAAGATGAGTATGAAGTTGTGTATGCATTTTTGTTTGTGTCAGTAAGTGTAATCACGGGTGTGTGCGTTTGTGATAATATGTCCGTGCTAACGCGGACGCATGCGTTTCTGATTTTGTCTTTGCTTGTCTTGAGCGTATGTATATTTTTGCGTGGGTGTATGCGCACGTTTGTGGGTTTTCGTGATATTTATGTTGGAATTTGGTCTCTGTCATATTTTGCATTTTCCTGAATTTACACTTTTGAGATGATGTTTGCTCCGGCGAGGGCTAATTGTGTTGGGGTCTGAATCCAAACATTTGTTTTGGTTGTCTGTGTGACGTATTGAGGAGGCCAGTGTACATGGATGCATTGTTGTATATTCATGCTTGATATTTGACGTGCAATGCATATCTGTTTAAATTCTGTATTTGCCCGAAAATAAGTTCGTGCCCAATAGACGTTGAATGTCTTTGACTTTCAGTGCTATTGACATGTGTGTTGATTAAGATCATCAGAGTTACTGTCGCAATGTTTTCTATTACATTCTATCTATTGTCTCAAACTTCATGACTGTTATATGTGATACAGATTCACTCCTATTGATTGTAATAGAGAACTTATTTGTGAACTTGTGTTCAGTAGTTTTAATTTCCGCAGGTATCATCAAAGTGACTTGTTATTTGTTGTTGTTGAAAAGGGACAACGTAATTAATTTGCCTTCCGTGATGCCATCCAGTATCTCCAACTGAACTCCAATGCATACATGTCACCTTTAGGGGATATTGCTCCTTCATTTGCCAATGTCTAGAGGTAGGCATCCAAGGGGAAAAGAGAGCCTCCAAGATTATCCTAGATCAGGAAGACCGTCCACTGCAATCAATGAGGAAAATGTTCATAAATACATGATATGAGTATGGATGATCGACGACTGACTACACGTCACATAAGAGAGACGTCTCTTGAGAGAGACGAGAACATTCTAAGGAATGAGCTGGACATGACATAGATTCCAGCAAGCTTGGTTCCAAGGCTTCTGACTCCTAATCAGAAACGCTCTCGTAAGAAGCTACGTCGTTTTGAAGCGGACCCAACTGATTTTGTTGAACGATTTACAGCCATGGATGGTTCACATTAACAGGTACAGAACAACGGCCAGAGCAAGGGAAACATATAATGTCTTCTCCGACGAAGAAGGCAAAGTCTGTTCGATCAGCTGGCAAGGTGATGACTTCGATTTTCTAAGATTCTCTTTTCTGCTGAGGAGGATGTTTTACATCACCAGGATAAAGCGTATCCCACCAGAGGGATCCAGACACTCCAGAATCGTTGGCGAAGTGTGTGGAGCTCGGAGGGTATTACGTTGAAAATAAATTGCAACCAACTGCATCAATGCAGTCAATTATAGTAAGACTCAGAATGTTTCTGCCACCCCTCGTATGTTCCTTCTCCCTGTTACATGTAGTTTCAACATTACTAAGAGTCTTCATCTGACCAAGGGCATCAACCCTTACAAATGTTCACTATCCCTAGCTCAAGGAGCAATCAAAGTTACAATTTCTTCAGTCAGTTCAAAACAATTCCTAATACCAATAAAAAGTCAATCTCCATAATATACCACGAGGACCCGTCAAGGAAAAATAGATCACAGTGACCTGTTTTCTCCCAATCTTTTCATAAAGTTCTGTTATTATCAGTTTTGTTCCGCTTTCAAAAGGATTTTAAAAGAACATGTAAGGAAAACACACTTGAAGACGGATGTTACTATTTCTTCAACCACTGTAATAGGACTATCCATGTAACCCAGTCGTCGGAGGCCATGATCCTCTTATTTGATCATTCGAATCTAAATTCCGCTTGATTAATGTAATCTATGTTTTTTTCAGCAACATACCCATGCTTCTAGCTCTTAATTGTCAACGTCTTAGTCTTTCTATACCTCGGGCGTTCCTCCAACATGAAGCTGACAGGATGTGAAACAATTTACAAAAAACGATTCGTGAGATGGTATCAAGAGAGACTAAATAGAATGGCATCGTGAATGAGATTCGTCCCTCTGCCTTGTGTCGAGTCGAATTCGAGTCTCATACATTGTATAGCATATAGCATTCAGTCGCTGTTATTCATCTAAGTTTCGTGTTAAATTGAAACGAGTATGGTGCAGTTTGAATAACTATATTAAGAACCGAAGAGGTTCATTTCATTTTACCGATCTTTTTACTGGATCAGATCTGTAAGATCAAGACTGTTTTAATTATCGTGCAAATTAAAAATGATACACACAAAAAAAGATAATTTCATAGTTTGCAAGAATTTTACGAAGAATAATATGAAGAAATCAGAAAATCTCATTGCCCAAATGTAAGAGCACCATGAGGTGCATAAAACCTCACGAAATTCGCATGTCATCTTCTTATATTTTTCTGGTTCTTCAACTTTAAAGTGCACATGTACACAACACTGTACTTGAACTGGATAGAGACTGCCACCTTCACATATCAATCAGAAAGACGAATATAGACAAGTTTTGTTTCAAACAAAAGTCCACGAATAAATCAAAATAAATTACAGATATTTTTTCTCACAAAGTAAGGATCTGACTAACAACATAGCCGCTCTTAAAAAGTATGATACGGACGAACACACGACAATTTTTACTGATATTTAAAAGGCAGAGAAACTGAATAAATATTTTCAATCTATATCTGATGTCCACGATACAAGAACAACTATGCCCGACTTCACATTTCGTACAGAGACAGAGATAAACAACATAATCATATCTAAAAAGGAAATTGAAGACATAATACAATGTTTGCCTCTTAATAAAGCCTCCGGACCGGATAAAATTTGTCATAAATTATTAAAGAAAACTTTATATTCTATAAGCGAAGCATTGTGTTTACTGTTCAATATGTCACTACAATCAAGTATATTTCCATCAGTGTGGAAAAAAGCAAACGTTATGCCATTATTTAAGAAAGGTGATCACACCATCGTTTCTAATTATAGACCGATATCACTCATTAGTTGTTTAGGAAAATTGTTTGAGAGAGTAGTGTTCAAACATTTATATAATTATTTTCATGAGAACAAATTGTTGTATAAGTACCAATCTGGGTTTCAGGCTGGTCACTCAACTGTCCATCAACTAATAGAATTTTACCACCAAATTTGTACAGCGTTAGATAACAAAGAAAACTATTGTATTGTATTCTGTGATGTATCAAAAGCCTTTGATCGTGTATGGCACAGTGGGCTTGTGTATAAATTAGAGAGGTATGGTATAAAAGGCCAATTGTTGTAATGGATTACCAGTTACATAAGTAATCGTAGCCAAAGCGTATTTGTGAATGGGGAAATATCCAAACCAAGATACATGAAGGCTGGCGTGCCACAGGGGTCCGTGCTTGGTCCTTTACTCTTTATTGTTTATGTAAATGACATTGCTGATAAATTAGACTGTATGACTGTTTGCCGACGATACATCGATTGGCATGTCATCCAATGGTAACAGTGTACTGGAACGTTCCTTAAGCACAAATTTAGCAATCTTAAGTGAATGGGCGAAACTTTGGCTCATAACTTACAATCCCGATAAGACCAAATCGGTTCTATTCTCTCGCAAAGACAACGGGGGTCTAAAACTATATTTCAACGGAAAAGAAATCAGCTCTGTAAACAGTCATAAGCACTTGGGTGTTATACTTGAAGCCAGTGGCAAATGGTCTTGTCATATAGATACCATAATTAAAACAACTTCCAAGATGATTTACTCAATGAGAAAACTCAAACATCTACCTCACAGAAATACTATTAACAATGTATATCAAATGTTCATAAGACCACACTTTGAATACGCATGTGAGGTTTGGGATGGTTGCACCGAAGGACAAAGTGAGAAATTAGAACAATTACAATTAGAAGCTGCACGCGTTGTAACTGGTCTACCTAAATATGCCCCCAGGCATTCATTACATTACGAAACCGGTTGGGAACCCTTAGTTGAGCGTAGAAAGAAACGTAAACTTTGTCTTTTCTTCAAAATTAATCATAACATGGCCCCTTCCTATCTAACAGATATTCTACCCAAAACCGTTGCTGCAAAAAACTCATACAGTCTCAGAAACTCTGAAAACATCAGTGTTCCTCTCACAAGACTAAGACATTCGTGTGAATCCTTTTACCCATCGTCTATCCGATTGTGGAACTCTATTCCGTTATCAGACCGAAATTCTACGATTTCTTGTTTTAAAAATTCGCTACAAAAGCACCACCCCACGTCACCTGCGTACTTCGCTTATGGAAAAAGAAAATATAATATCTTACACACAAAACTGAGATACATGTGCAGTCAGTTGAATTATGATTTATATAGAATTGGTATAAAAGATCATCCGAACTGTACATGTTCGAATACATGTGAAAATGCATATCATTATCTCATGGAATGTCCATTGTTTAGCTATCAGCGTGAAATTATGTTAAACAGCCTTAAGAATATTGTTCATAACATACCTATTGATGTACACTTACTGTTGCACGGCATTGCACATGACGTTGTTACAGAAAATGAAGCTATATTTAAGGCAGTACAACATTATATATGTACAACTATAAGATTTGTGTAAAGAACTGTTCATTCAACAATCTCTCTCTCTCTCTCTCTCTCTCTCTCTCTCTCTCTCTCTCTCTCTCTCTCTCTCTCTCTCTCATCTATAGTGTTTTATGTTTTATGCATATATATTGAATTTGAAATTGTGAATATTTTGTAAATACCAGGGAGAGGGCATTCTAAGTTGGAAGAACTTGTCCCCCAATCCCGTTCACTCCTTGTGAATAAATATGTTTATATCAAGGATCTGATGTCTTTGACTGTTCTTGAAATACACATAGGTTACATCTCCAACATCACGAAAAAGTCTTTAAACGAAACCCTATACAGCGAAGAACACAAAACGACTTAAGACTACAGTTAATTGCGAAAGATGCAAAGAAAAACCTATTTTCTTCAGTAACCAGATATAATTAATGCCAGTCCAGCAGTGCGAGGTCTTGCTTTTTGTGTTCAGAAAATCAATCACAGACAGTGGTGCTAATTGTGTCCTTGCCAGTCTACATAATGTCATTTAACGAAGTAGATATACATCTATTAATGCAATATTGTTTTTACTTGGATAGAGACATTGTCCAGAGTTACTGAACAATTATTTTGAGGCCAAATTATTATTCTCTTGAACAGTTTCGCTGTGCACAGTTGCGTACCTTGGGCATGCCACAAGCCTATGATCGTGGGTTCGAATCCCGGTTCATCGATTATGTTTCTAGATTTGTCAACAATATACCCGTGCTCGTGGGATTCACCAAAGTGATAAACATCTACGACCTGCTTAACTCCTCCCACATCACGTCATGATGTAACTGGAATACTGTTCAAAGCGGCGTTGAACCAGAGTCACCCACTCGTCTTGCTTGAAACTACAAATATTATTAAAGACGTGTCAACGAGATCACGTTATCGCAATATCGCAATTGAAATATCCATAGATCTGCCGAGTCAGACCAAAGTTCTCGGATTGTTATTTGCCTATCGGTCTGTCACACCTAGAGAACTATTCTATACCTCGAGGTATTTCATAAAGGTTACACGGATTAATAGAACTTCGGTCTGTACAAACATTTCCAATGCACTTTTCTGATGCTGTGCAGGAAGAATCATGTTCCAGCAATTCAACGCTAAATTAGATGCCATCATATATTGGTGTACGTCTCCAGCTTGATTACACCCATCAATACTCGGACAGCAGTTCCAGGTTCGTCCTGGTTATGCCTTCAGATTTGTCAGCACCATGCCCGGGCAGTTCTCGTGGGTTTCACACGCCTTGATACCGTGAGTGTGTGTGGCTTGACGCCGCTTTTGGGAATATTCTAGCAATATCACGGCGGTAGACACCATAAATGGGCTTCACACATTGTACCCATGTGAGGAATCGAATCTGGGCCTTAGGTGTGACGAGCCAGCGTGTTAACCATTTGGCCACACCACAGCCCCGTGATATTACATAACTGGAATACCTTTCAAAGTGGCGTTGAACCTAACTCATTCACAACATATCACAAATTAAATGCCATTGCATTTCTGTATGATTGCATAGCGTTTAAATTGGGTCAGAGTATCGGCTACAGTGTAATACACTCATGGGAAAAAAGTATACACTTTTAAATTGATATTTTCCAATAAACTATCAAAGTGAGCAACATGGTATGAGGCTTAAAACAGTTGCTCATGAACTGCTAAATTAATATCCAAAACACAAAGCGTTGGCCGTAAAGATGCACTGCAGTGGCCAAAAATTACGCAACTGCTTTTCCAGGTATTCGTTAAATTGCACGTGTTGAATTTGTATAAAAAGGCGAAGAACCGTTGCTAAGACATCACATGTAATAAAAAAACCCACCAAAGATGTCATGGTTAACTGCGGAACAAAGAGAGAGTGTCATGGGTATGGAGCAGATGGGAGCCAACCACACCCAGATTGAAGAAACCTAAACTGTACACGGGCAACGGTCGTCAGACTGTTTCAACGCTTCAGACAGACTGGCAGGACACAAGACGGGCCAAGATCGGCCAAACCACGGGTGACAACGCAACAGGAAGATCGGCACTTGTGCACGTATAATCTCAGCAACAGGTTCGTCACGGCGACGGCATCGACAGAACGGCATTAGGACCGTCTATGCTACGTCTCCGTGACGCAGGTATTAGAACTCGCCGTCCCTTTCGTGGAATGGTACTGACCCGGGAACATCGACGTCGAAAACTGCAGTGGGCAGTAGGGCGTTGGCATGTCCGTGGTTGGCAGAGAGTGCTTTTCTCTGACGAAAGCAGGTTTCGGCTGTTTCACAATGAGTATACCGTCGCAGGGGGGGGGGGGGGGGGGGGGGAGGGAGGGCTCTGTTTGGTGCCATACTGCATTCAAGAAGTTCATCTGTATGGTGGAGGTGGTAAGTTGGTTTGGGGTGGAATTTGTTGCATCCAACGGACAAGACTTCATCAGCATCCGTGGCAACCTCTTCGGGCAGCGATGCAGAGATGATGTTCTTCAACCCATGGTGCTTCCATTCCTTCGCCCCAACTGAACACTTGTGGGATCATCTGAAGCGTCAGATCCGAAGACGTCCACATCCACCAGCAAACCAGCCACAGCTTGCCGACGCTTTAAGAATTGAATGGAATCGGATTCCCGATTACGTCATTTGGCGGCTAACAACATCAATGATGCGGTGAGTCTGGGCGTGCAGTGGTGCTCATGGTGGTCATACTCGTTTCTGAGCGTACCAGGTATCCGTTAAAGCCCACAAAGACAGTACCTGGTTGACTCTGAACATTCCTGTGAACTGTGATCTGCCTGCCCCCATGTCCATGTAAACGTCTTGTACGCGTCACCTGTTTTGAGTTTCGCAATGAAATTGTGCACGGACTATCTCATAAGACCCTATTAGCGAATACACCATCATTGGATATCATTCTCGTGTTTGTTTTCATTGTATTGACCATCAAACTTGGTGTATACTTTCTTTTGCCCACTAGTTTATTACATCAAGAAGTCCATCATTATGCTAAAAAATATACTCACCGCCAAAAGAAACGCGGATATCATACATTGTGTTTAAGATATGTAGACTTGCTTATATTCCAGAGATATGACATTGGTTCGATGCACAAATGAACAAACTGAACGTCATGACGTCATAGATCCATGACTCGAGAGGCACCATTTGCCTCGTGCAGGATTACTGTATACGTTTGAAAATCACGTGCAGCATAAGAATAATAAATACAAACACTCTGTGGTAACACTTGGCTGATTGTTCGTTTTGTCATTAGGTGGTACACATTGGAAACATTTCTTCTTAACATAAACTGGGCGGCAAAAGAAATTATAGGTCGAGTTCCATGATTTATCAAAAATAACAAGAAGAGGTTTTGTTGTGAATTATAATATAAGGGAGGGGTAACAAATGATTGATCAACCACAGTTTGAATGAAATTGTGCAATCACAGGTAATGTAAGCTCAAGGTAAACAATGGTGGGGTAAGAAATTTCATTTTCAAAAGTTGTCTGAAATGTCACCAAAAAATTGTCAGACACACTACAAGTTCATTGTCGACACAGTTGCCTTCAATAGCGTGTATGACCTCCAGCTGCCTCAATGCATGCTGTGATACGCCGCCTCATCGATGACGTCAGTCTTCTGATGACGTGGACTGGAATCCGTTGCCACTCGTCTCTCAGGACCTGCTGCAATTCTTGTCTGTTGACAGGAGGCTGATGGCGTGCTCTAATCTGTCTGTCAAGATGGTCCCACAGATGTTTAATAGGATTCATATCGGGTGAGTGTGCAGGCCAGGGCAAAACGTCAACGTTCTGCTGGTTTAGGAAGTTCCGAGTCAGTCTTGCATTATGGGTCCTGGCATTGTCGTTTTGAAACAGTGTCCCCTGCTGTTGGTTTTGTAAGAACGGAAGCACAACTGGCTGCAACACTTGGTCTCTGTACTGCACAGCGTCCAGGTTTCCCTGTATAATCACCAAATCAGTCTTCTGATCTCCACAAATACCGCCAAACACCATGACACCTCCCCCGCCGAATGAATGGACCTCTTGAATACACGCCGGAGCCAAACGTTCCCCTCTGCGTCGATAAACTCGTTCTCTGCCGTCATTTCGAAACAAGTTAAACCGACTTTCATCAGTAAACTGCACTCGACGCCATTTAATCACTTGCCAGCGTCGAACCTGCCTCGCCCATCGCAGTCTCAGGCGTCGATGTTGAGCAGTCAGTACCATTCCTCGGAAAGGACGATACGCTCGGATTCCAGCAGCACGAAGTCGTAGTACTGTACGTTGGCTAATGGCACCGGTGTCCCAAGGCTGTTTCTGCTGTCGCCGTCGCCGTCGCCGTTACGAATCTGTTTCACAGGTGAATGAGCCGTATCTGATCGTCTTCCAGTGGTGTTGTCACTCGGGGTCGTCCGGTTCTAGGCCTGTCCTGTGTCCTCCCTGTCTGCCTGTACCGTTGAATCAGCCTGGCTACTGTCAATGGTGAACAACCAAAACATTCTGGCAATTTGGACCTGTGTTGCCCCCATTTCGGCAATACCGATGGCTCTCTCTCTCTCTCTCTCTCTCTCTCTCTGCTCCTGTGACAGTCGTGGCATTTTTGTGTGTGCTTTTATCACGTGTGGTTATACCCTGCAGACCACAGGTCCACCCGTGCCTGCTATAAACAATAGTCCTATGTATCCTTAAGTAGTGATGGGCACTAATGTGGCTTTATGCCATGAGAAAATCTTACTGTTTTTCTCAGATAGGTTTGCATTCATTTAACTTCAGTAGTTTCTGAGAGAACTTTTCCCAATTTCAGAATGCACTAAGTTGAAGAGTCTTATCGGAGTTTGTGACCAGTACACATCAGTGTGTAAAATTTCATTTCTCTAAAATATTTTTGAGAAAATGTGTCCCCATTTTGAAGCGGATGGACGGACGGACGGACGGACGGACGGACGGACGGAGGGACGAACTCCCTTCCAATATCCAGTTCGTGGCGGGGATAAGAACGCCAATAATATTCCATGACCATGTGTATTAGAGTAAATAGTAGTACTTACATCGTTTTCGTTTATGTTCAATAACCCAATCAGGGGGAAATGTCATGGAAATGATTATCTTAAAGTTTTATTTTATTATTTATGGATGTGGTAGTTAGTTTGCTATTCATCCCAGGCCGCGTCTCACCAAAAGACATTACAAGATGGTACTTGTTGTTACCCTGTCCGGCGCATAAAGGGGCTAAAACAAGAACTGGTCAGCTCGGAGTCAGTATACCGTGTCTGAGTGGGGTATTCACGATCACGTTAAACTGCAGCATGGTATCTCAGTGAGCTGGCACTATATATCGGCATCAGTCCGGACTAGTACAATCACACACACACACACACACGCAGGCACGCACGCACGCACGCACGCACACACACACACACACACACACACACACATGCATGCACGTCGCTATATAAGTGCATTATAACGCGACGTTAAACCCCATTTCACCTTACCCCACCTAGTTTGCTAATCCCATGTTAAGAAACACACTTTGGCTATGCGCCCCAGACTATTGCATTCCCCGGCGGTCCAGGAGAGCTTGTTCTCTCCAAGGTCCGTGCACAAGTTTATAGAAGAAGAAGAGAAGAAGAAAATTATTTTATTAAAGTGTCACATGCTGCAGTACTAAATATATGAACATATAAACATTTCATTAAAAAAACAGCAGTTGGCCTACGAGACACTAATTACATAATGATACATTTAAAATATATAAAAAAAGAAAGGAAAAATTAGTTGCAACTTTATATATTACTACACCCACACCCACACCCACACCCACACCCACACCCATACCGATACACCCACACACACATCCGCATTGAAATCCCGCTCAAAGCATTCAAACAGGTAAGCATACAAACAGGTAAGCATAAAGGACGCTCACAGCAATCTCATACAGGACACCCACAGCAGCCTCATACATAACACTCACAGCAATCTCATTCAGAACACTCACAACAATTTCACACAGAACACTCACAACAATCTCATTCAGAACACTCGCAGCAATCTCATACAAAACACTCACGGCAATCTCATACATGTCATACATCTATACACATATGCGTCCATATACACACAACTTAATTCATCAATCGTGTATACTCACCTACATGTATAACCAGCATACATACTAACATACCAACCTACATACATACCTATATCCATCAAACATAAATCAATCCGTATTATACATACACAGGTCCATCCATACCTAAGTCCGTTCAAACACATCTCAATCCAAATATACTAACACACATCCATACCTATATCCATTCAAACACACCTCAATCCAAATATACTAACACACATACAACCATACATCCATACCTTTATCCATCCATACACATATCGATCCATATATACATACACACATACAACCATACAAGTGTCGTACTGAATACAGTATGAACATACATTAAATACAACAGATGATATAAATGAGAGGCACTGTGTACTAACGTACATAAACACACCCGCCTACACACCTACGTGCATATATAAGACAATGCATAACATTATGGATGGGATAAAAAGTAATTAAAATAAAAGCTAACAGTTTATATAAAGTTTACGGCGCCTGTACATTCTGTAGACAAGGGAGGCTAGGGATTTACTTATACATGTAGTATTCATTAGATAACAGGTCTGTTGCAGTGGAGAAAAGGTTGGGAAGGAGGGCTCCAAGGAGGTAATATAATTCCATAAATCATATCTTAAATCAGAATAAAAGGTACATTCAGTTAGAAAGTGGATTTCATCTTCGATTGCTTTAGAGTCACACATTTTACATATCCTTTCTTCCAAGGGGACAGTCGGTCGTGAAAATCTACCGGTCTCTATTTCAAGAGGTAAAGTTCCTGTACGTATTTTGGCGAGTGTACTTCGATAAGATCGGTCCATTATAAGTTGAACATATGGTTGAGTGTTAAGCGAGCCCTTAAAGAGTCTATATGTTCTAAGTTTGTTACCGTTTATAAGCCCTCGATCGTTCCACAGCTGACGTAGCCAGTCGTGGTAATCATTGGATATAAGCCAAGTCTTTATGTAGTCCATGTCAGGGGGTGTTATATATCTAAATATATCTAAAATAGGTAGTTGCCACGACTTGATAAGTGTAAAAACCTTATTAGTCCATGATTTACGATAATTACGTGACCATAGATGGACTTTATATACCTGTGTCAGGATCTTGTGTCTTTACCACTAACCACCAGTTAAACGACCACTTGAAAATAAAATATACATTTTTGATGTTCCAAGTAACGCCATTCAAGCAACGCTGTACTCGCTTCAGTTTAACAGAACACCATGTACGAGTAGATGTTGTGTAATCAGCCATGGTCAAGGTACATAATGACGGTCTGTGTAGTAAGATTAAACTTCCAATCCGCGTAACGGTAATTATATACTTTACTGCCTATGAGACTAGACGTTAACTGGACACAAGACCAGGCGATGTCTTTCATTCAAGAAGCCATATAATACTAAGTTGTCCCGTGAAGATCCGGGTTAGTAGTGGTCTTCAGCAAACAATGCTTGTCGCCAGAGGCGACTAGCGAGATCGGGTGGTCAGGCTCGCTGACTTGGTTGGTGCATGTCATCGTATCCCAATTGCGTGGATTGATGTCATGATGTCAAACACTGGATTGTCAGGGCCAGATTCCATCATTTACAGACCGCCGGCCCATATCTGGAATTTGAACAAACAACAAACGAACAAACCATAGTGGGAGAGTGATCTTTGAATCGTGTTTCAAATATATCACAGTGTCGTAGTGCAAGCCGTTAGCCCTTGCTGGCCACGTGTGTTAGAGTCACCACAACCACACTCCTATTTCCCTCAATGACCTAATATAATCTAGAAGACTAACAACGCATTCTCCTTCACGTCAACGCGACATTGCTCATGAATGTATTACAACAGCTGACAAAGACATCAAATCTGGACCCAAATTACCAAAGTGGTCAAGTAGGCGTGGTACCCACTCCAAAAACCCAAACTTGACAAACATAATCCCACGCAAAAGTCAATCAGTATTCACAAACCGGGTCAATGGGCAGCCTACCGTCTCAAAATCACTTCCACGACTGAGCATAAAAAATAATCATCCTTTCTGTGTTCCCGGAAAGCCCAATAGCAAACATAAAATGCATTGTTCATAATATGGGAAACCTAACCACGCTTACAGTAAATTAATAGTGCAACCAAACACTCGTATCCCAGTGTACGGAATACACACGTGTGGGTCGACAAGCTGATAATCAAAGGGATTTCATCCATTTGACCTACACCAAGGCCGAGTTCCAATCAATGAAGGGTAAATACTACCCTGTCTCCTCAATCAATAATCAACAAATATCATAGTAAAGGTTAACACAGCAAACTAAACCTAAAAAGTAGGATGGTTCTGTCTTCTAGACACATTTTGCACAGTGGGCCTTCCTGTGTCCTCTCCTCATAAATAAACCACGGGGGTGTAACAATTAAAATCTGTATTCATAATCTTAGTATGTACACGATCAGTGATAGATTAGTATTTGTCTGTTCCAAGCTATTTTGTTAATAGTGAATGTTCTCCTCTAATTTGACTTAGTTCGACACACTTTGTCAAACGCGGACATTACTCTGCAAGAGGACTCATGTCAAGTTGCGGCCCTCTGTACAATACATGTCAAATCTGGGCTCGGATCAATTGTATTTCATTGAAATCTCCTGGGCTGACTTCAATCAAGTGTCAGGAGACACCATTTCCAATCGACGTGACCTTTCGAAAATAATTTCTCTTGGTAGGGCAACTGGTCAATTCAAATTGTGAGCAAGATAATTTCATGAAATGTGTAGAAGCTTATAGGTTAGGTACGGAAGCGTAGTAGGGCCACGGTGACATTTGTTTTTGTCTAAGTATCTCCTACGTGGGGCTTATTATCTTCTACGTAGAACTTAGTATCTCCTACGTAGGACTTACTGTCTCCTACGAAGGACTTACTATCTCCTACGTAGGACTTACTATCTCCTACGTAGGACTTACTATCTCCTACGCAGGACTAATTCCTGCGTAGAAGATAGTGATTCTAGGCCATACTAAGTCCTACGGAGGAGATACTAAGTCCTACGTAGGAGATACTAATTCCTACATAGGAGATAATCCTCAAAAATTCACCGTGGCCCTACAAGGCTTCCGTATTTAGGGTTAAATGCAAAACCTTTCATTTAGACATGTACCAAATACGTTTCCCGTACATTAGCAACTGGAACTTCTACCACCCCCTTTTTAATATACACTCTTCAAAAAAGAAACGCACAGGTAGATTTTTAGTAAATTTATTGTACCCAATAAAGTTGATATATTTAATGTAATTTCATATGTACAAGTATGAAATTTTGGAGCTCGATAGTCACATAATGCCGTTGTACAACGGCATTGAAAACTGTTCATTGTCATATCACATAAGGCCACAAGGTGGCGCTTAACTCGGTATCTCGTGTGACCGCCCCGGGCAGCAATCACGGCTCTGCATCTCCTCGGCACTGACTGGATAAGTGTACGAATTCTGTCCTGCGACATTCTGAGCCATTCTGCTTGCAACGCGTTGGCCGGTTGTGGGAGTGTCTGCGGCGTGTTGACGTGGAGGTACACGTCGATCGAGTTCATCCCTGAGGTGTTCGATTGGGTTGAGATCTGGAGTTCTCGACGGCCAGGGCAGGGGGTTGATGTTGGTATTACGAATGGTAGTCTACCGTGACACGAGCTGTGTGTGGTGGAGCGTTGTCCTGCTGAAACAGCTCCCTCTGGTCGTCAATGATTGGAAGAAAGTGAGGTTGAAGAATTTGATTCATGTAGCGATTTTCTGTCAAACACACCATGACACTATCACCACCGAATTTGTCGAATTCAGGTACACAATGTGTGGCAAAATGCCCATACATGTTGTCTTCCATCTCACCAGTGAAGAAATCGTTATTCATCGCTAAAACCACACCGGCTGTAAGGTATGGCACCAACGCAAGCGTCGCTGTCGATTGATCTGTTGCAAAACAGGGACGATAAGTGGTCGTCTGGGTCGGATTCCAGCCTCGCGAAGATGGTTCCTGACAGTCTGGTCCAATGTCCGCCTAACACCAGGGATGCGTCCCACAGTCTCCGTAGCTGTGGCATTGTGATGACGTAGGTGGAACAGTCGATGTAGCGATCCTGTGCAGGGGTGGTAATTCTTGGTCGGCCGGTTCTCGGACGGTCTGCAGTAGAATTGAACTGTGTGTATCGGTCACAAAGGCGGCGAATGGCGATGTGGTGTGGCATGCAACAGAAGACTGCGATACCCCTCTTTCTTCCGATCGGCAGCGTTGAGTCTCGGCATTTTTGAACTTGAAACATGATGGCAATTGAATGACAAATTAATGGCTTATGCTTGAAGTTGCCTTTTATTAGCCACAACCACGAGTTACGAACGCCATAACTTGCACGTGCATTTTGCTTTACTGTTTTCCTCCATGACATTTTTGAACAAGTTTTGACGCACCGTTTGTCGAAAATCAGGCCACCAACATTTTCCAATAACATATATCCAATTTATACACACCGGATATCAGTGAACTACATACTACCTGTGCGTATCTCTTTTGTTTGAAGACTGTATACCACAATTTATTACTCGCCCTTGAAGAGATCACCCGTTTAATATTAAAAAGCTCGTATTACACATTATGTTAAAGTATTAAAGTTACAATCACCTTTCCGCTACGATAGCTTTGTGGAACAGACCCCTGAATTCTAAAGGTGGGCCGTTGTATTGTATTGAATTAAACGTTACAATTGTTTACGTATAATGGATAATGCTGTGGATCGCATAGATGTCTGCCTATTCAAACACGAAACACAAGACAGTGAATGTTAAAAAAAGGTTAGAGAGAGAGAAAGAGAGTGAGAGAGAGAGAGAGTTTGTTTGTTTGTTGTTTAACGCCGCACTCAGCAATATTTCTGCTATATGACGGCGGTATGTAAGTAATCGAGTCTGGACCAGACGATCCAGTGATTGACAACATGAGCATCGATCCACGCAATTGGGATCGATGACATGCATCAACCAAGTCAGCGAGAGAGAGAGGTACACAAATACTATTTCCAAGCTACTTTTCCCTTTTCGGAGGAGGTGACATTAGATGCATCGTTTGTTTGTAGCGTCGCATTCAGTAATATCCATTTAATATAACGGCGGCCTGTCTGGGCCAGACAATCTAGTGATTGATATTGTGAGCCACGATCCACAATCCACGATCGCAATGACACGCAACCAACCAGATCATGACATATTCTAACGGGCGAAGTGTTTTGTGGTTGATGGAAATATTTTGATATGGAAAGACACGTCAACACAAGGATTAACTCATGTTAATAAATATCGCTGTGTGGACATTGGGGTTTGTTCTTCAATAACAATTGACGACATTGCAACATTTTATGCTTTATTCATAAACAACACGGATAACGAACAATTACATATACATTTGTTCTCAAATGAGATCAATACCATATTATCAACCAAGTCACTGAGCCTGGAGTATTGCTGAATGCGGCGTTATACAACAAACAAACCAACCAATCAAACAGTCCTAGTAACGAAAGCAATCCACATTTGGAGCTATTCTTGTGAGGAAGTATTTCCGATCATGGAAAAATTATAGCAAATTTTTCCATCGAAATTACCAGGAAACACTGATAATCGGCCAAGATAAAGTGTGAGTGACACTGTTCCTGTGTATAAATGACGAGAAGCGAAGAACAATGCAACCAGCTAACTGAATTGGATGTCACGACAGAAACAACACAGATGGACAAAACTAATGATTAATCTTAAAGATAAAAAAGGAAAAAGTGCAAAAGAATTATTCAAAGGGAAATGCTCGTGCACAATTCATGTTTTGGTACATTCTGTTTACGAGAAAGCTCGAAAAATAAAATTAGTTCTCTTGATATGATGGATATTTTCAAAACTTTATCAGTATCAGTGACCGTTGTGACTGATTAAGTCAGGTGGATGTCGTAATATTGACATGGACAACAATTCCTGTTACCATTACGACAATAGTGATAAATAAGATTGATTCATTCCTTCGCTATCTTGCAATTGAGCGATTCAGCTTACGGGGTTTTACCGTACATACAAATGTATTTGCACTTTATTACCCAAGTGGTGAAGATAAAGGTGGTAAGATACTAAATCCGTACGCCACAAGTGTGTCGTACAAGGTTGACCTTGTTTTATTTGTTTTGATTGGATAACCGTGACCTCTGTTTCACCGGGACTACTTTTTTCATTCATAAACACCTTGTTCATTTAGCAACTACTAGGCTGGCCTGAAGCAATCTCACGAGTGCGAGATATATTTACAAACACTTTGTTAAAGCAAACAAGATAGTCACACGCATCAAATTCGGTTTGCACTCTATATAAGTTATGCATTGAGCTTCTACAGACATTTTATAATCGAGCTATATCCATTTACAATGTACGACTACCGATCAATAGATCGATGGCCTCCAGGAGAGAGACGCACCCGACCACTTTCGCAACTTTCAATTTGATTTAACGTATAAGTATAGGAATGATCCGGTTGTGCCATCAGTGTCCCTTTCGAAGCGTATTTTGTAGCACCTTTGTTTGTTCACGACTGCACAACCAGATCACTCAAAGTATTTCCGATACAAATCATTCGAAAACTCCGTAAAAGTTTGCCTGATTTCAGCTTATGTGGACCAAAATATGCCAATGTGAACAATAACATTCCCTATCTCTTGCGTAAAACGCTGTGAGAAGATCACGTTTGTCTCTTCCAAAAAATGGTACGGACATGATATAAATTCAGCTGATAGACCAAGGAAACCGAACCATTTTGAATGCACAGACGGGACCCCCCGACGGTTTGTCCGACATTCAAAGCGGCGCTAATGTGTCTTTTAAATTTTCATATTGGTGTCCTGCGTACTAACAATATGGCGCTTGAATTACCATAAGTTGAAGAAATCTTTCTAAAAAGATCTTGAGCGTCGGTGCTGTTATGTTTGCAAACACAACTGCAGGCGCATGTTGTTAATGCATATGCATAGAAATGTCAACAATGCCCATATTTGGGCACATCAAAATTCACCCGCAACCAGCAATCGGTTTCAGTTTGGTCTGCCAATGAACGAAAGTTGTTATGTATTTACACTTAGATACATTTCTAACATGGATAATAAATAAAATACCACACTCACTCTTGTTACATACCATTCTACGAAACAAGTGGACTTTCTATGGTATCTGACCGAGCGAAAGGTTTAACCTAAATATAAATAGTTGACACCACAACGACCTTTTAAATACAATGCAATGTAGCCTTCTGTTGAGAAGCTTGCAACTCATCTGAGAGATTTATCAACCTTTGCTTTTCGTAGGAGAGGGATAAACATTATTATTATTATTATTATTATTATCATTATTATTATTATTATTCCTAAGGATTCGAACGTTTCATGTTGTGTATAGGAATGTTTTACCAGTTCACATTGTCAATCCATTAACATAATAAGATTTGTTTTCCTTTCATCCTGTAATTGGTTCAGAAAGTTGAATGTGATTTTTGTATCTTTCGAATGTATCTGTTAGATCAAATGAAAACCATCATTATGAATTAATTATCACCTGAATATAATGGTTTGTTAAAATAATTTCTTGAAACGTCAGTAACAACCACATGAACGACTACCATTCACTGACACTAAATCTGCAATTAGACAACATATAAAAGATCAATGACAGCATAACTGGAATAAACAGGTGGCCCTTGAGATTCGTGGCATTAAACCGTAACTACATCATTGTGAATGTTCTCGACCAGCTCGTCATGAAGAAGTCCTGCGGCGATGCCGTATTGAATACAGTTTATAACACACATTCATTTATATCGAGAGGATCCACCTGAATACATGTATCCCTTGAAATACTCCAATTACTATCAAGCACATTTTGCTGAGTGTGATACTGCCTTTATACCTTCGTGCCTTATCTGGCCTTTTTGAAACAGTTTCTAACAACCTAATTCAACATATTTGATAAGAAATCAATCTGTGTGATAAAATGTAGATCTTAATTTATCAGTTAATTACCTTTGGATGGGATATTTGACTGAGATTGTAGTGACCCTTCTCGCCGCCAATATCTGCAAGATTGTTGATGCAGAGCTAAGCAATAATAATCCACTCAATCACTCAAAACCATATAAGCAGCCGCAAAGTTTTTATATACGTTTCTGTTCCTTTACACATTAACTTATCAATAATGTATGACATTTCAAGACGCGCGTTGGAAAAGAGGTTTCTCTCGTTTTGCCAAGTTTTTGCCAAGTGAAACTCTCTCTGAATCGACGATTGTTTGAAGGTCAAATACTTGGCACGGATTTCACTATGGATTCTCAAAAACTCTTCTGTGAAAACTAGAGACAGATATATCACTAGACCCAATATCAGCAGCCTGTTTACATAAAACGTCAACGCCAGAGTGAGGGACTTGGTGAGTTATTACAATACCTTGTCAACGTCAGAGTGAGGGACTGAGTGAGTTAATACAATAACTTGTCAACGCCAGAGTGAGGGACTGAGTGAGTTAATACAATAACTTGTCAACGCCAGAGTGAGGGACTGAGTGAGTTAATACAATACCTTGTCAACGTCAGAGTGAGGGACTGAGCGAGTTAATACAATACCTTATCAACGCCAGAGTGAGGGACTTGGTGAGTTATTACAATACCTTGTCAACGTCAGAGTGAGGGACTGAGCGAGTTAATACAATACCTTATCAACGCCAGAGTGAGGGACTTGGTGAGTTAATACAATACCTTGTCAACGCCAGAGTGAGGGACTGAGTGAGTTAATACAATACCTTGTCAACGCCAGAGTGAGGGACTGAGTGAGTTAATACAATACAATACCTTGCCAGAGTGAGGGACTGAGTGAGTTAATAAAATAAAATACCTTGTCAACGCCAGACTTTTCTTCTTAAAAACGAACCCCCAATGCGCTGGTGCTTGTCTTTGCAAGAATTGGATTCAGACATCAAGCATATCAAAGGCAAAGACAACGTTACTGCTGATGCATTGTACCGAGTTGGTGGGGAGTGATCACTTCTGACTGCAAATATGATTTCCATTCTTGTAAACACTTCTCATAATTATCACGTATATTGTTTAATGTCTAGTAGTTTTTGTACTTTTATTTGCAAAAAAAGTTCTCCGAAGGAGGTGAGTGTTTTATAGAAGTGTTATAAACAATTATTGCATTGTTTCTGTTGAGGTTTCAGTAGAAGTTTATTTCAAAGGTTTTTTTTTAAAATGATTAGTTGTCAGCAATGTGCTACTATTTAATGTACACTTTTGTGGAGAAGTTATTAAGATGCTCAAATTATCTGTAAACTTTCGAAATAGCATGAATGGGTGTCAAACGTTACAGAAACATGTGGAATATTCTGTTATGTTCTGGTGACACTGAACTTGTCTGGCATTGTGTAAAAAGTTTTGGAAAGTGGTTAGACTATTTAATTGAAGCTTGTGCGTCCCTGTATCATCTCATGTTTCATCTGACATTACATCAAGACCAGCTTTTGTGTGAAGATTACTTTCCAGCCTGGTGTTCAGCCTCGGCCCGTCTCGAAAGCTTTACCACTGTTGCGGCGAGGTGATTATTATTCTTGTCATTGTCATGTCGACTGCTCTCACATTTTATACTGCCATTGAATTTCGTACTACGACTCTATTGTGTTCTGCCATTGTAATTGTTATGCAGTAATTTGTATTGACTTGTAAACGTAGTTAATTTTGAAATACAATTAACATTTTGTTTCAGTTTGGGAATTGACACGTAACAATACCATCTCATACATCTGAAACATATATATTTCAGCAACCTCTAAATGTTGACACATCACTGCAGAACAAAAGGTCTTATGAGTCATTGACCACACTTCTTGGTTTGTGAATACAAGAGGGAGATGTGCTTTTTGATCAATACAGCTGTAAATTGCAGCTTATTTGTTATTTGCTCCCAGAAGATAAAACACCTTTGGTGACCTTTGTTCTTGATGATATTTTGCCTGCTTATATTCACACACTATATCAATGAAAATATGTTATATCCTATAAGTTCTTCGCGGGCCAGACAAATCCATAAAAAAGAGCCCCTTCGCCTGCCGCAGGAGACAAAACAAATGGCTCGTTACCTGGTTTTGACGTCAAATTCCTTGAGAAGCTTCTGGCGCAATAAGTTAATAGGGGCTATTAAATTTACAGACGTATGGGGACGCTATACTCATGCAAGAAAGACATTAAGCTTCTGACATATGGCCCCCATGTCTCGTGTAGACTCCTTAACGTGAATGCACTTATGTGTCTGTCTTAAGATACCGAGAACGATGTAGTGCGTCAATGAAAGTGACGACTGTGCTGTGGAGTATGATAATTTGATGCCTCAGTACAATTACATTGTTAAGCTCCAAAACCTTTTATACGTGGACATCGTTGATATGTTAAAAAATACCTTCCGACAGTAATCTTTACATCGTTAATAAGGCAAATAGGACCCGTAAAGCCACAAAGAAAGGATGAGGTGGAAGGTGGCAGATGATAGCAGGCGGTGGTTGTGCTACCCTAGAAGGCTGGTGGGCATCATCAACTTAAGGGATGAGATACCCCCACACACACTCACACACACCCCCACTCCCACTCCCACCCCCCAGTGCAGTTTAAGATGCAAATTTGAGGACAAATGAGAAATTCCTGAAACAAAGGAATGTTATTAAAATAAGAATTCATTGTATTTCCGTTCACATGTTTAATGTGATGGGTAATATGAACGTAATATATATAGTAAACACTAGTAAAAACATACCAAATTCGTTACTTTACATGCTTCTTTTGTGTAGGTGTGCCGCTGCTTGGCGTGTCTTTATCAGAATGTACACTCTACTATACAGATACCTATTGCTATACCTCTTAATTTTGGTGAAATATTCATGGAAACGCATGGATTTGAGTGTGGTTTGTTGAGTGAGTGAGTTAAAATTTAACGTCGCGTCGGCATTATTTCTGCCATATAGCGACGGGAACAAGTTCATATATACACAAGTGGGTCATGAATACAAAGTTTTATTAAGAAAACATTTTATCAAACACATTTGGGCATAACAATGTCATTTATACAGTTTAAAACACAGGCAAAAGGCCACCAGTAACCTCGCTGGGAATCACGGGGGCTTACGGTACCTCAGCTTCGTGCACAGCAATGAGTGTTCTTAAAACACTGGTTGATGATAGTTACATCGATTATGATAGGAATTATTTTACGGTACTTTAACCTCCTGGGCAGAGCCTTCAAAAATGTCAGTGGTAAAATCATCACACCTAACTTTAAAAACAAGCAATTATTTTTTCACATCCATATTTAAAATGTATTATTCAGGACAATTTCTTTCAAGTAACTTTAGATGAGATGCCCGCTTACACGGGAAAAGATATCTTGGTAAACCGACTATGGCCAATACGAAATCCTCGTGAGCATAAGCCATGAACACCGGTATATGGTGCTGACAAACATAGGAACATAATCGAATTCGATCCACGATCACCGCTACAGGTTTCAGGTAAGCCTAAGCGACGCAACTCTGCAAAGCGAATCGAGACGACTAGGCCGTGTCCGTATTCTTTAAACATAAGGTGTAATTCAGTTTCAAATTTATTGACCTCGATGTTTATTTCGAATGGACATACCTTGGTCAACACACCACATCAATCTTTACTACTGAAGCCAAAGCTGTCTTAACAGCTTTGACCTATATTAACAACAAAATCAATCCAAAAAATGTCATAATCTTTTCAGATTCATTGTCTTGCCTTCAGCAAATTCAAAGTGTCCTCTCAAATCATTCCATAATCCTTGACATTTTAGAATGTTTCAATGATCTTTCTACTGGCCAGTGTGACATCGTCTTTGTTGGCAAAGGTAACTCAAAAGCCGATGCTGCAGCTAAAGCAGCTCTTGACAAACCGTTATCTCCACTCCTTATCCCCGTACATCGATTTCAAACCAACTTATCAAAAGTTATACTCGGGATCTCATGCAAAAAGGGTGGGACACCCAGGTAGGAATCAATGAACTTCAACGAATACTCGGTCATACCTACCTGGGTTGTTAGTCAAGACATGATGAGTGAGTGAGTGAGTATGGTTTTACGCCGCTTTTAGCAATATTTCAGCAATATCACGGCGGGGGACACCAGAAATGGGCTTCACACATTGTACCCATGTCGGGAATCGAACCCGGGTCTTCGGCGTGACGAGCGAACGCTTTAACCACTAGGCTACCCGACCGCCCCTAAAACATGATGAGGAGAGCCTGACGTGTTGCAGGCCTTAGGCGTTTCTCATGATCACTTTGAGCATGAGCCATGAACACCGGTATATGGTGCTGACAAACATAGGAACATAGTCGAATTCGATTCACGATCACCGCTACAGGTTTAAAAGGTTACAAATTTAAAAGACTATCCTGCTTGTTCCTTTGGAAATGGTCAATTAGGAGATAAACACAGTCATTCTACAATGACTAAATGAAATGCGAATTCTTTGGTGCTAGGAAATATTTTGAGTGAAGCGACAAGGGTTGAGTCCAGTGTTCTGAGAGGGTTATCGGTGTGAATTACGGATTCACCGACAACAGCCTTTAAACAAAATATGGCGATGTATCTGCTCAGGCAGTTTGTTTACACCGTAATACTTCACTCGAACATGTGACAGACATTGACAGCATATAGGCACGGTAACTTGGAAAACTAACATAAGGTGGGCACGCCTAAAGAAAACTAAGCAAGCTTTGCAAAGCCTTCGATCTACACCGAACGTCACCATTATGACGTCATATCGCTCATTGTGACGTAAAATATAAGACGTCACAGTCGTGTATAGAAAAGCGCTAAATTACTAGCTCTCTGTTGTCCACCAAACTTAAAATACACTCTCTTTGTTGATTTCTATCGTGTTTTCTGCACGAAATGTACTGCCACACATCTTTTGAATTTTGTAACTTTACATTTTGTAACCTACAATTGTAAATGTAATTATTTATATACGCCTACCGACAATGATTGAAAAAAGTTCTTTTCTATGAATATTAGCTTCCTCGGTGATGCGGCCGTCAAACCAGCTGTTTTAGTCAGAGGAGGTTTATTGTGTTTTAATAGCCTCTGATTGACCAATCACAATCGACTAATTTCGAAATTCATGGTAGAATCAGCATTTTTACTCCATACATATGAAACGAAAAATGACATCGACAGATACAACTGCTGACGAAAAACAATAGGATGGAGATATTGTTCCAGTATGACATGACCGGTAACCGCTAATGTATGTGGTGTCGGAAGTATTACAGATATAAAGACAGACCCATCAACTGCAACCACAACCAGAACTGTAATCTGATTGCGAAACCTCAAGCTTGTCATTATAATTCGTGGCTTTGGATAAATAAATTGTATTGGTTACAAAATATAGTGTTCTACGATCGGGCCTGGAGCCAAATTTTCCACAAACAAATATAACTGCCGGTAATGAATAACCATTATGCATATAAAAATTACTGCCCTGTCTTGCTTCTGGGACAGTTTATGTATAACTCGTGACAGTGTAGAGATAAACCTGAAAACCAAAGTATGAACAAGTCTGTGACCCAAGAGGACCATAGTTTTATACAGTTACATCTCCTATAAAAATTAACATGGGTTATAAGCTTCCTCGTGGTCATAGATTAAAAAAGAATATTTCCTGGCAAAAAGCTAAACTGAGCCTTTTCGTTTGTTTGTTTTCTAACACTCAGAAATTTCCAACTTCATGACGAAGAGCTGCATGAATATACGGGTTAGAATATAGGTCTTCAGCAATCCATGCTTGCCGGAAGAGGCGACTATGCTTGTCAATCCAAGTCATTGATGTCATGAGCATCGATCCACGCAATTGGGATACGATGACATGCATCAACAAAGTCAGCGAATTTGACCACCCGACCCCGTTAATCGCCTCTTACGACAAGCATGTGTTGCTGAATACTAGTACCTATTACATCATAATCCATTGAGTCCTTTTTCTCCTCTCCCACGCCATCGTGTGCCGATCTGAAGAAAGAGTCAGGGCAGTTCTTATTTTATTTACACAGGGATAGCCGAAGCGGACGCGATACCCGGCGGGCTCCTATGGGTATAGTTCTTTGCTATGAAGGAAATATCTTCCCGGACAACGGTAGCGGGACATGTGTAAATTTACGTTGGCGGCATAATTATACGTATAGCCAGAAACCAAGCTGACAGATTAGTGAGTCGTGTCGTGCTTCGTATCTGATATGCTGTCTAGCCAGGAAGGAAGAGCCGAGAATACTTCAGCATGTGCATGATTTGAAGGTAATTCCTGAGCATTCGCCCTTAGTAAGATTTCCAGAAAATCCCAAGTGAATGTCACGAACATTGAATTAACGAGGTGAATTGTACGCCTCAGATACACGCCGTTGTCGAACCATAATTAATGTTGTACAAGAACTTGATGGCTTGTCTTTCGTTTTTTCTTTGATGTTTTATATTTCTTTTAAAGTTTCCTGATATTGATTGTGTGTAGTCTGGCACTTTGTCTATATCGGCATTGTTTGCTGGTAAACATTCAACTGAGGCATCTTTTTGTGAACCCTACACAGATACAATTATGTGATTTGTGCTTAAGCTAATACGTTCCACTAAATATTGTATACCACAAAGGTCATTTATCCGTATACATCTTATATCCCGTTCACATGCACCTTTTCATGTATGTGTGAATATCCAGTGAGAATACTAATCTTGTAAACGTGTTTACTCATGTGTGTATATTTACACCAGGAGCAAATTTGTTTCATGTCTGGAGCAGGTGCAAAGGTGTAAATGTAACTTTGTACTGTATGTATGTGTTGTTATGTGTACGTTCATGCCTGTGTCAGAGGATGATATAATTAATATATCTGTTCATTTGCCAACACCAAACAAATTGTCAACAGTTCTGTATTTTGAAGTTGACGCTATTCAGTGTACAGCAATACCAACTTTAATGCGGACATCTAGAGCTGAGCGGACGGTGTTTTCTTTGGGCTTCATGGAGTAAAAAATGTGTGTACAGATTAAATCAAACACATGTTTCGTGCAAAGATTTTTGTACGGTAACTCTCTTCTCATTCGACTTTGATTGGAAAACTACCTTTTCATGTTGAAAGTCGTGAACAAACTGATGAATTTGAGTACCTTGCACCTTAACATACCTTATTTGCATACCTAATTATATAAGTTAATCTTCACGTGAACGCAGAGTAAACTAACATATACCCCGTTCACATGCACAACATGCAATAAGTAATTTTGTACATATGTAACTATACACACAAGTGTATATGTAGATTTACTATGCATTAACATGAAAATTAACTTAAGCGTGTAAATAAGGTATGTCAATGGTGTGAGGCACACAAATTCATCGGTCTGTTCACGACTTTCAACATAAAAAGGTTGAGAGTTACCTTACAGAAACCTTCGCATGAAGCAACTTGTGTCTGATTTAACATGTACACCAATTTTTGACCCCATAGACCCAAAGAAATCACCGTCCACCCAGCACTGAATGTCAGCATAAAAGTTGGTATTGCTGTAGTCTGAATAGTATCATTTTCAGAATAGAGAAGTGACGTTGACATAAACGTTCACATTTCAACATATACATACAGTGCAAATTTACATTTACATTTGCACCTGCTCGAGACATGATGCAAATTTCCTCCTGGTGTAAACACACATGAGTAAACGCGTTCACATGACAAATATACTCACGTATGTTTTTCTACACGCGTATGCACACAAACACACATATGTATAGTGGCGCATGTGAACGGGGTATTAGTTAAACACAATCAAGTGTCTTACGACATGCATTCCTTCGTGTGTCTGAACGTCAATGTCTTTCTTGCATGAGTTTCAAGGTAACGATGTTGTAAACATATTATTAGTGTATGTTGGAAGGCTCCGGTAACCTAGTTGCCCAATGACAGGATACCGCGATTCGCAGTGCTGGGAAGCATGCCAAACAATTTCTTGTATGATTGTGTGTTCGATTCCATTTCGTCACTGAAAGCAACCAACCCACCCACCACCTTTCTCACTCACTGGTGTCTGCTTATATCAAAAGTACTGTCCTCACAAAGACACTGTGGCGTAAGTGCACTGACCCTGATATTTAACATATTGTTCACAATTCCCGTGTTCCAAGTGTGCATTAATATCAAGTAACAAACTTTCATCCTAGCTGCTTTGCTATGTCTCCATCAGCAACTTATTCTAACACAATAACACCTCAAAAACAGAAGTAATGAATACAAATAGATCTCATCTCGATTTCTACCACCCTGGGAATTAACTTTTCACGCGAGGTAGTGCGCCTAAAACTGGCGTAGGAAATAATGTCCTCTTATTCATTAACAGAGAAGCCACGGAAATAGTGTTCACCACGTATATATGAAGGGTTCATAATAACAAAACAGACTCTGATGAGATACGTGAATGTTTCAATCTTCAAGGATAAAAGCTGTTTCCGAATGTGGGAGGTTTATATTATGGGAGAAAGAAAGCGATAATAGAACAAAAATATGATTGACTCGTTTAAAAAGCTACACATCATGGCGGGTGCCAATGTTCTGAATTCATAACAGCACAATTTGAAAACATACTCTTGTATTTAGAATAAAAATGATTGAATCGAGCCACGGTTTGATGACATGAATACGAAACTCCAGGAGTATTCAATCGTTAAAAATATACATTATAATTTGTGTTCAAATTCCATCTTCAGAAAAATATATATCGTATTGTACATTTACAAGTACTGAAACAATTCCGATTACACATTCTAGATTTCTCGTGTCAACGACATATCCAAATAATTAAATTATTCCAATATGTGCATGTTCACATCCGAATTTCAATTTATGCATACGAAATACTGAGTTCATCAAAGGCTGTTTGGACCTTATATCAGCATATATATTGATACGGATTAAAGTTCTGGCGTAAAATTACTCTTCATCTGTTATATACATACAGTCAAACACCGTTGTGTCGAAGTTAAAGGGACGTACGTAAATACTTCGAGTTATCCGAGGTTCGACACAACCGAGAATGGTGAAAACAGAAGGAATATGCAAGGACCAAGCTAATGCTTCGAGACACACGTAACTTCGACACATTAAACATCCTCTTCTTTACAGATAGTATATTGATGCGCAGGGCACTTGTTTCACTCCACAATGCAACGCCGTTGAATAAATTCCGTTTAGATGACATGCTAGGATGGCTAGACGCTCACTAGGTACTTGAAAACAAAACTAATCAAGTTTCTAACTCCTAGCTCCCTCATTGTCATCAGACTGATCGCGTGACTTTGGTTAAGTCATTGTCAGCAGAAATTCAAACTGAAAACGTTCAGGGCCAAAACCCGTATATTTTACAAAACCCGTATATTTTAACGTCACGTTAACTTCCAAGCAACCGTTGAGACCCCCATGGCACGTTAGTCAACCATTTGATGTTAGTTGCAGAATCGAAAAAGTATAATCATTAAACATTTTCAATCAGTAATGAAGATTTAATAGCTGCTTATGCTTTTAAATGGATTAGTCGGAGAGACAATTTCTGCAATTTGTTGAATATGTGCAGAAGAAGTTACAGTTTCGTGTACTACTCGTCTGGTTTCGCGTTTCAATTTTATCCATCATGTGGTGAGGGAGAAGTTGTAACGGACCACAAATGACCTACAGGTGATGTTAAACAACCCCGCAGTGAAATGTAAGGGAGCGTATGCAAGTATACTAGCAGAAAAACTAACTGTGCTACGTATAAAGTGGTGTAAATGTTGTGTTATTAAAAATAACAAAACAGTATTTTGTCATTCGTCTGACCAATGCTTTATCATAAAAAATGTATCACAAGACCCATACCTGGTAACAGGAAACAGAACGCCATAAAAGAGGGGTGGTGTAACAACTCAATCAACAATGTTAATCTCGGGTGTGACCACCATATCCATTGAGACAGGCAGCGGCAGCGCATGGAAGACACGAGATGATTGAGTTGTCTTCCAAATGACAACCAAAGGTTTACCTACTGAGCTAGCGTTACCGACTGGTTCTGGTCCTGTCGTAGGCGTCGTTTATATCATCCCTGACATGTTCCATGGAGGAGTGGTCTGGAGAAACAGCCATCCAAGGCAGAACGGCAATGCCATGCAGGCTCGAGTATATGGCTTCATTATTATGTATTGAAAGTAGCATTATTTAGTTTCAGAATAAATATAATTTATTTTAAAGGACTTTATATGAAGCAGTTATTTTTTCAGTTATATGTCTTCATGCCACCTGTTGACGCCACATCACTACGGGATACACCACAATGTCGACAAAGCCTTCGAGCTCTAGAAACTACACCCCAGAGCTAAGTCAACAACAAATTCGGAAAAATCTAAGACGTATCGATATCTAAACGGTATTTTTTCATATACTTTAAAAACTACTTCAACACCAGAGAATACCAAGGCTCGGTTATTGGGCGTAAAAGGCAAAATAGCGGTGGAAATTATATGAATTGATCACTGAAAATCACCAGGTATTCGCAAAAAGGGAAAGTATGCCTAATCCTACCGGATGCACCCACCACCTACACAATTTACATTAGAAAATAACGGTGTGTTTTATGACCTTACACATCAGAATTCCTGGGTCATCTCCAATTTGTCAGACACCCCATTTGTCAGACAGCTTAAAACCACAACTTTTATGGTTAAGGGCACATCAGGCGTTGTAGTCCCTAAAATCCGAATAGACTAGTTCTGTCGTCAACAACTGTCTGACAACTGGTACAAAAGAAAACATAAATTATACAAATCAGTGTTTATTCTTGATATATTATTGCTTTATACTTTGGAATATATTGCTCAGTTTAAGGAATTTTACATTATATGCATGAAGTAATATTACTTCCACATCAATGTCAATGTACTGTCAGTCACTGAAGCCAGAATTGGATGTGACGTACTCAACTTTGCGTTATGCAGCTCCCGCAGTGGTTTGGTATCCATTCTTCTGAACATGTGTCTTATATAATATACATGTAGCTACTCATTTCAGTAAAAACAACTCACTTACTTGATAACGGTGTTAGAACCTACACCGAAACGTTGTTCATCCATAAATTCTTATCCTTTCTTAGCGCTCCAACTCTAAATGCCTATCAAAGAAGCAGCTCGGATGAATTTAGTTATGAGATTAAACATATCTAAACGGTGAACATATCAGTGGCAACTGAATAGAACTAAACTTTTATTTAAAAAGGTTTCGTTTCAGTTAAACAATAGTCCTCTGTCTGACAAAAGGGTGTCTGACAAATGGGAGGACCCCCTTCTCCTGCCATGCGACAATCAAGTGTTGGTGGACCAGATAATCCAGTGACACGGTAGCGCATATGCTGATTTCGTTGAAAAGGCAATCGATTTAGTCATTGATTAAATTTTATTTTACTTTCTGTAAGTTATTTAATTATTCTCTCGACGTGACAGTGTTCACAAGCCTTCCATTATAGGTAGCATATCTACAATAAGCTGAGATGACTCTTATTGATTTGAAAGAAGACATTACCAGTAATTGATTATACAAATCGTGGAATTGTCAAGCTTTTGCATCATGACGGCATTCAACTTTAATATATACCAGCTGATATTAGTTACATATCTTCAAACCTTCCCACAAACATATTTCTTCATAAGCGATCGACTTAACATAAAAAAAGGAATCATGCTTGGATGGAACCCTCTTTGCAAAGTTTGTCTTAAGCCGAGTCGCAAAAGATCATGTGCTTTATCGGTTCATTCTTCCAACGCGTGCAGTTTGCAATTTTTATATCAATATTGCTAGCTTGTAAAGCTTACTGGCGAAAAGTCTTTTATACCCCATGAGTGGTGTCTGTGTATCTATATCCGTAGTAATGAGACAGAGCCATCCATGTATCACACTCCACAACACAGTTGTCATTTTCCTTTGACCAACGACACCATTCTTGGTATCTTAAGACAGACAGACACATTAGGGCATTCACTTTGAAATGTCGACACGAGACATGGAGGACGTATGTCTGAACCCTAATGTCTTTCTTGTATGTGTTCCAATGTTACGAGGTCTAGCGTCCTTGTACGTCTGTACACTTAATAGCGTCTATTAACGTATTGTGCCATAAGCTTCTCAAGGTATTTGACAAAAAAACTTGTTAGGAGCCATTCATTTTATCTCCTTGGGCAGGCGAAGATTTTTGTATAAAGTGTCTGGTTCGGGAAAAAAAACTAATGAGATCTAAGTTTCTCTGACTTTAGTATTGTGTGATAAAAGCAGGACATACATCGCAAAAGTCGCAAAAGGTCTTTATCTTTATCCTGTGGAAGGACCCTCTTTATTGCAAATAACAAATATGCTCTTGTCTCATTTTCTTTCAACGGCTGTAATATACATTTATATTGGTGAAAAAAGCACATCTCTCCCTTGTATCAACAGAAATGTCAAGGGCCTATGATAAGACAAAGCTGTTCTGACCTGACTTTTAAACCTCTTTACATGTACAGCATTGATGAAATAGGCGACTCCAGATGTATGAGATTGATAACGATCAGAGAAATTATACTTTATGTGTGCTCCATGAGGTGCGTGAATAATTAAAAGTTGACCATGTTGGTTAACCACTAATTACATTGATGCATTATGTAGTTAGAAAAAGTACTTAAAAAGTTATGTGTCGGAAAAGATTATCACAGTGTTGAAGGGTTATTCTAACCCTTTGAACTCTTTCTTTAGATCACAATCGTCTCTTTAACTTCACAGTTGATCCACACTTTAAGCTTTAGACCTACCGACAAATGTCGATCAAGCAAGAGATCTGATCTTTTAAGCAGGGTTTACTCCGAGCCAATCAAGTAAACATTTGTTTGAGACTTCATGATGTCTTGGTGCTTTCTATCACGTCCGCGCAATTCAAGTCTCAGAACCACTAGTTTCTGTGTGATTGGCTCGATTACCAGGCAAAATATAATCAATTTCTATGTACTCTCGGGGATTTCAGGGTTACAAACGCTTCCATGATTTGTGGTACCAGTGGAAACGACCCTGCCAATTCAGCTGTCTTTTTCATCGTTAGCATTCAGAGCACGTAGTCAATAGATCATTTCAATTCTCCTAGGAACACGCGGGCTGTTGAAACCACCTTCAGTTGTCAAATCATTCCTGTAGTGGCAGCACCGTCGCATATTGCTGACGTGAAATACTTCATGTGATAATCAGGTCACATTATGTGTGTAATGGGCGGACAAAGCAACGTCTGCTGTTCGTTATCAGAAGGAATTGAAAAATATTTTCTTAATATTAAATCAGTAGGTGTTACATTTCCAGCACACAAATAATGTTCGTGATGATACATTTGTATTATGTTCACGTTTGGCTTATACTCATGCCATTTACGCCATGTTTCGTTTTCCCCTTCAGATAAAGTGGGATTTCTTAGTGTTGCTATTCTAGTTAACGTGATCATTTGTAATATACAGTTGAGGTTAAAGCAAAATTGCATGATGCTCCACTGATTTACTAACATGCACACTTTTTGAAAGGACATGCTCTGTCGACATGCATATGTATATGCATGGTTGTGTACGTGTATGTTCGTTTCCATTTAAACTTCAAATTTGACTGACATTTTACGTTCTTTCTTTTAAAATTTCAAAACATATTAAACATCTCCAAAAGAGATTATTAAATAAACATTACCAAGAATGAAGATATTTATGATTCAAAATATCAGTACTTTTAAAACTGTGGAAAGACATTCAATATGCTCATCTCCAGGTTTAATAGCGCACAATTGGCACATGCTTCAAGAGCAATGATTTTAAGTTGTAATGTTAATTTGTAGGAGTCTGCTATCGATATTTAGGTCTGTATGTTGATAAATGTCGAAGGTTGTCATTGTCATCACTAGAGAAGTCACCTGTCATTTTATGCATGGCCACATACTATTTGCAGTATCATGAGGTAGCGGAATTTACATCGTGGCTGCGACCACGTTCGACAACATGTTCCTGTAATTGATCAACTTGGTTAATCTAGGAAAAAGAAACTGGTGGTGGGTCCAAAAGTTGCAAGGAATCACTGTCAAATAGCGATGAGACCAAAAAGGTAAGCGTATCCTGCCCCACCATCCGTCCCACACTCACACACACGCACGCACGCACGCACGCACGCACGCACGCACGCACGCACACACGCACGCACGCACGCACGCACACATGCATTAAAAGCAAGTCACACATTCACCAACAAAGACACAGGAACATATTGTACAAGTCTAAATATGGAATTGCATCGGACACCATTTTGGTCACTTATGCCTTAAATATGGAAATGTCCAAAAGAAAGACATTGTGACAGCTTCGTTTTTCATTTAGTATAGGCATTACATAGAAAGTGATGTGGCGTCAAAATGTCATACTTAGCGGGCATCCGTGTCACAGTATTAAATGTATAATGTCACATGACTACACAGACTTGAACATCATTTCTCAACATTACCGGACTACTAATGGGCAATTGTGTCGAGTATGTTTAATGAAGGAACCCATCTGTATAAACAATAATGGAGAAACCACATGAGATCGAATGTTTTTTCGGTGTGTACCACAGTGACAAACTCAAAGTATTATATGATGTTATTGATTTTAAGGACAGTATAGTAAGGGGTAAACAAACTCCAACATGTTCCTGTAATGGAACACTTTGGTTCATCTAGGAAAATGAAACTGATGGTGGGTCCTCAAAGTTGAAAGATTGGAAAATCTTTTGGAAAAACTGATATTTTTTCTGAGAATGTTACTTACATTAAGGCATCAATTCCGTTGTTTGCAGATTCAAAATTCAGGAACATGCTGTGTTCTTCTGAGTTTCTAGTTTGGCCACTCGTTTCAATGCAATACCAAGGACTAAACTTTAGTCGATACCATAGGTCCTTACTGTTTGTTGAGTCATCATCAGCAAACGTCTGGAGTCTTTTGATTTCTTTCAACGACATGTGGTATAGTCTTGTTCTAACTTTGTGCTGCCCCTATGTTTCCTGAAGCAGAGGCAACACATATTCCAAATAAATGGTATCTTTTTTATTTCGTCCTTTCTTGCGACGGCGGTGCCTTTAGGATGCCGGAGACAGGCTCAATACATTCACAGTTTGTTGGTTAGAAAGACTGCCAACGTCTCAGTTTTGTCATTACAACCATATGACATTGCTGTACACAGCAGTAGAATCCACTGATTTTCTCTGTATATCATGTATGCCATATTATATGTTAGTGTCACTAGTGTCACATGAAGAAATACTGGTTGGAATGGGTCCGAAAGAAACATGTCCTCCACCTTTTCTGTACATTTTATGATGTAATTAGTAAATGAATCTTTGTAAATGTCTAATGTCGGTTTTATAATGCCTGCCAACTGACATACCATGTCGCAGTTTAACATGGATACAACCCTCAGACATGGTATACTGACTCCGAGACGACTAGTCCTTGTTTTGCCCCTTAATGCCGAGCGCCAGTCACGAAAATAAACAAGAACCATCTTTTTAACTTTTTGGGGTTTGACACGGCCTGGGATCGTACCACTAAACATCGTTTCTGCTGAAAGAGTGAGTAAAAATTCCCGCAATATCACGGTGGGGGACACCAGAAATTGGCTTCATCCATTGTACCCATGTCGGGAATCGAACCCGGGTCTTCAGCATGACGAGCGAACGCTTTAACCACTAGGCTACCCGACCGCCCCTCTGCTGAAAGACGGTCTATCCACTTATCCACGGAAGCGGTCCCTTTGTTTTGAAAATACAAATTGCCTTAGAGATCATGGAGGCCTACTCGAGGCCTACAGTCTAGACCATATATTACACTAGTTCCGTATGTTGGACAACGTATGGGTGCGTCTTGGCCCAAACTGTTTCTCTTTTGTCTGTTCAAAAGCTAGTGACATGTCTCGGAGTCAAAATGACCACCAGCAGACAAATAGACTTGGTTCTTGTAAATAAAAGTACCTAAATTATAGGAAATCGCTGCCGAAAGCAGAGTCGATCGTACGATTCGGGTTGCATCATAAGCATACATGTATGTTTAGTAATCACTGTCAAATAGCGATAAGACCAAAAAGGTAAGCGTATCCTGCCCCAACCTGTGCGTGGCATCCGTCACACACTCATGCAAGAAAAGAAAGTCAATCATTCACATGATCATTGCATCGGACACCATTTTGGTCACCAATGCAACAGAAGAAGGACACTGTGACGGCTTCGTTTTCCATTTAGTATAGGTATTACATAGTAAGAGGTCAGGCGTCAAAATGTTATAGTTAGTGGCCATCCGTGTCACAGTATTAGATGTATACTCTCCAAAAGAAGAAACGCAATACGGAGATTTTTGGCCATAAAAGCAAAATTAGCGGACTAAGAGGTGCAAATTGAAGAGGTTCAATGTGTTATAGTGTCAGTGACAAATGTCCAGGATCAAAATGATAGCAACAAGGACATTAGTCGGGAAACACGAACGATTCGGATAAACGCACCCAGTGCATTAGCAAAAGGGTCAAGGAGCTGCACGCACTGCAAGACTAGTGCAGCAGCACTATGAACGGTATCAAAGTGCAATGTTTTTGATTGCCTGTCATCTGAGTCATTTGAACAGTGACAGTTCAACAACATGCCAAGATTAATAGAAGTGCAAAGAAACAACGCTATATGCCGCTTGCAGGCAGGGGAATCCCGATCAGCTGTAGCCAGGGTTTTCAATGCAGCGCCCAGCACTATCACAAGGCTGTGGGATCGGTTTCAACAGCATGGGTCAACACGTGATCGGCCAAGATCCTATGGCTCAACGATACATCAACGAATTTCTCGTCAACCACAACCCAAGATTTTGCAGCAGTTGGCTTTTGCGTTGCAGACTGGTGGGCTACCATTCCCCAGGATGTGATTCGCATACTCGTTTCTTCCAGTGGCAGAAGATGTCAGACCGCTATCGATTCCAATGGAGGACATACGCGTTATTGATGGTAGCTGACCATCACCTTGGACTTTTCCTATGTACCAACAACTGAGATGACTAGTAGTACAATCACCTCTACAGTGTTCTCTCAACAACATTTTGGTTCAATACCTTGTACAGTTCCTCGTATACATGTATTTGCCTACCTCACACATGCGTTTCTTTTTTTTGATAGTATATGATGCCACATGACTACACAGACTTTAACATAATTTCTCAACTTTACCAGACTACAAATGGGCAATTGTGTCGAGTATGTTTAATGAAGGAACTGATCTGTATGAACAATATAATGGAGAAACCACATGAGATCGGATATTTTTGTGTGTGTACCACATTGACTAACTTCAAGCATTATATGATGTTATTGATTTTAAGGACAGTATAGTAAGGGGTAAACAAACTCCAACAAGGTTTGGAAAATGAGGAAAACCTAAATCCAATTAAGAACATGAGTATTCTGTTACAACACTTTTCGATGCATAGGTTTTAGTGAGTGAGTAAGTGAGTAGGGTTTAACGCCGCTTTTAGCAATATTCCAGCAATATCATGGCGGGGGACACCACAAATGGGCTTCACACATTGTACCCATGTCGGGAATCGAACCCGGGTCTTCGGCGTGACGAGCGAACGCTTTAACCACTAGGCTACCCGACCGCCCTGCATAGGTTTTAAGAAATTGAGATACAAAGTAATAGAATGTACACTGCTCACAACCGTTAACGTTGCTGATTGTTGGTGAATTGTTAACGACAAAACTTCGTAAACTTAAGTAACATAAAGGTTTCGTGAAGAAACAACAATAATTACGCAAACAGACTGTAGCTGTCCCACAAACGTACTGTAGCTGTTCCTCAAACGTACTGTAGCTATTCCTCAAACGTACTGTAGTGGTTCCACAAACGTACTGCAGTGGTTCCACAAACGTACTGTAGCTGTTCCTCAAACGTACTGCAGTGGTTCCACAAACGTACTGCAGTTAATCCACAAACGTACTGTAGCTGTTCCACAAACGTACTGCAGCTGTTCCACAACCGTACTCTGCTTCCTGTTACCTCAATTACACCGCCTCTTTTACTCAAATAGTATAAGAAGGAAAACCATTCTGCATACTAAACTAAACCAAGGTGACACTTCTTCAATATGGGATTTATTAAGCAAAGGTTTGAACGATGGTCCAAACTGTAAAACGTTTTATCAATAAGACAGATATCTCAATGTACGCATAAATGAATTCATGTGAACTCCATTAACAATTGACAATATAAAAACTGCTAAATGATTATATTGAATTGATATTATAGGTAACTGCGGAGCTTCCTTGTTCTCTTAATGATATCAGTATTATAGTGAGTGAGTATGGTTTTTAAGCCGCTTTTTGGAATATTCCATTAATAGAAATGGGCTTCACACATTGTACCCGTGTGGGGAATCGAATCAGGGCTTTCGGCGTGAAGAGCAAACGCTTTAACCACTAAGCCAGCCCACCGCCCCTATCAGTATTTGATACAAGATGTATTACTATGAAGGAAAGTGTCAATTGATCGAAATGTACACACATATTTTCCATTCTTCAAAATGTCGTTTATGAAAATATCTGGGAGAGTATTATCTTAGTTGCAAGAACCTGTACTTTATCTTGTCATGCGAATAGAAAATGTTTAATTAAACGGTTTTATCACAATAGGGTCGAGCATATCTCTTTGAGTTCGAAATTTAAGACGACATAATGAGACATTTTCTCTTAAGTTGTTCTCGTTTCGTGATGTATGCACGTTTAGATCCATGATTACATGATTAACGAAAACACACAGCGCACTCTGGACGAAGAGGCATTAAGCTTCACGGTGGGGGATCATACAAAACGGAAGATACGACGGGCTTCACCCGACGGGGTCGCAGGTGATGGATGCGAGTCGCTGGGAAGTTATACATGTATTAGTGACAGAAGTTTGATAAGCGAACGTCACAGGAGACTGCTAATGAATCAGTAACACGTGCGTTAAGATTTGTTTTCTATTTGGATAATAAATCAATTGGCATTGGAAAATAAAATATTTGACAGGTATTTCAAAATAACCTTTACCTATGCTAAATGGGTTATCGTTTATCAACTACTAAGTTAGTGTCGCAATGTTGCTCTACACTTTTCACGAAAACGAATGAATGAAACGTTTGAAACCAACGCTGATTCAGAAGGATATGCCGATTGTACAATTTCCCGATTTGTGTTTGATTCCCGATCTGAGATAACTTTGGGCGTTATTTCATATCAAGTTACACCCCTGTAACATATGATCACCCTGTATTGTCGTATGCACAAGCACCATTGTCATCAATGCTATGACTGGATTGGCATGACCCTCAAGGTTGGTACCAAACCTTCTGACTTTTTTCTAAATATATAAAGGTTTGAAATATTGTATATTTGCTTGGGTGAGGGGGCGGTCGGGTAGCCTAGTGGTTAAAGCGTTAGCTCGTCACGCCGAAGACCCGGGTTCGATTCCCGACACGGGTGTCCCCCGCCGTGATATTGCTGGAATATTGCTAAAAGCGGCGTAAAATCATACTCACTCACTCGCTCCTTGGTTGAGAAAACATTTGTAAATTGTTTGCATGCCTGGGAAATTGTATGTACCATTCCGGATACCAAGGGTATGTATTTGAAAAGTTTGCATATACTCATATTACTGGTACGAAAACATTTATGTTTCAAGTATGTGAATTATTGGACTAACGTTGTTGCATTTTTACATGCAATAATGCCTTTGTCATGAATGCTGATGTAACCTCATTAACATTATGTTACTCAGGGTAACATACAACTAAACAAAGGACTTACACGCGCACTCACACCTTAGTTGTTAAAGAAAATAAAGAAAAACAAGAAATCACACATACAAACTAACATATACTTACTTCAGTTTCATCTCCTCTACCTATGTGCACCACAGTAACTTCTATTTTTAAAAAGGGGGTGGGGGGGCAAGGGTGGTCCAGTCGTTTAAGGCGCCGCGATTCGCTGTTCAGAGTTGCGCCCCTTGGGCACGCCAGAAACCTATGATTGTGGGTTCGAATTCCGGCTCCCCCCTGATAATGTTTCTAGGTTTATCAGCATCATACCCGTGCTCGTGGGTGCACCAAATTGGTAAACGTGTGAGACCTGCATCACTTCGGGCTTTCCTCCCACATTAAGCCGACACGCCGTGATATAACTGGAATAACGTTAAAAGCGACGTTAAACCCAACTCACTCACTCACTCTATTTCCAAAACAAAAATTCATCACAAAAGTCGGGCACCCGATCTCCATGCATTATTTCTTCACCTGACAAAAAAACTGTCCTGTTTTGAAAACTGAAACTGATCAAATCTTACTATATAGTTGAAAGATACTGCACAAACCCTTTGAAGACCTGACTTTGTCAAACCAACAACGTCATCTGTAGCATTGAATGTACTCTTTGTGGTTTGATTTATGTTGGAGAGACACAACAGGAATTATCGACACGAGGTAGCCAGCCTACCACCATTTCCATTTAAATCACCACATCATTTGCATGGAAGTCAGTATATCTGAGAAAGTATTCTTTCCATCTAATGGTCTTTACAATTAATGCAGTCACCCAGAGCACATCATTGGATTCGACATTGGATTCGACTCTTGTGTACAGCAATGCCCTTTGGGTTTAATTTAATAATAGAAGTAGTGTTTCTAACCATCGAACTGCCAATGTATTTAAGTCTGTTTCCGGCATATTAAAGATGCCACCGTCACAAGAAAGGACGAAGGACGAGTGATACCGTTGATGGCTCTACAAACAGTAGTGAGTGAGTATGGTTTTACGCCGCTTTTAGCAATATTCCAGCAATATCACGGCGGGGGACACCACAAATGGGCCTCACACATTGTACCCATGTCGGGAATCGAACCCGGGTCTTCAGCGTGACGAGCGAACGCTTTAACCACTAGGCTACCCGACCGCCCCCTACAAACAGTAAACTCCTACGGTATCGACTAGAGGGTATAGTTCATGATATGGTTTGCAAAGTTAACTTTATCCAAACCAGAAACAGACTCCACGAAGTCCGCTCCACTAAACGACAGTATGTTCTTCAATTTCAACCCTGCAAACAAGGGATGCTTTTAACTGAAAACGAAAACATCTTTCCCGAATTGTCCCACAATCTTCCAACTTTCAAGACCAAACAACAGTTTCATATTCCTATATGAACACCATCACATCCAAGTTGTTCAATTATAGGAACGTGTTTCAGAACGAGGACTTGGCAGCTAAGATGTAAATTCCACTACCTGTGTGTGTCAAGACTCATTATACTGCTACAACCATGTGGCCATACAAAAACACTGATTTCACTTTCCCAAATGGCATCACAAATTTAAAATAATTTCGGATGCTGTTGAAGCATAGACTAAAATGGGCCAAAAGAGAAGATGGAACTGTTGAATATTTTTCAGAGTGTCTTAAGTTGGTGCGTGATATTGTCATTGATAAACTACATAAACTGCAAAAGAGGAAACAGAATTGGAATAAACCTATTTTGTCACAGCCAAGAGACCCTAAAACCTGACGACATGTCCATTCCTCTTGTGTAATGGATTCCAAAGCACCATAAAAATCCGTGCAAAGACAGATATATTGCTGGGTCCAACAAATAAACCAGCAAATCCCTGTCTTAAAGATTAACCATAATACTAAATACAATCAAAGAAGGGCTTTCTTCGCGTTCACAGAACGTATTAAGAGATGTTGAATTAATAGCATCTTTTTTTCTTAAAATCTCAAGGGATCGATTTGCTTACAGTTTTCCAATCTCAGAAAAGATCCAATTTCAATTATGCCAAAACTGTACACCACTGTCCCACACGACAATTTAAAGAACAACTTCATTCCTTAATCCATGGTACATTTGTTACTAAACGCGGAGATAACAGATGTAGGTACATACTTATATGGAAAGGTTCAGGACAATTTGTCGAGAATGAAAGTAAGATTATATAACAGGAAGTTTTTTTAGAAAACATAATGTGAAATGCTGGACTTGCTCACTGATAACATCTATGTGAAATTTGGGCTATAAGACGTTTAGGCGTCCCCCTGGGCGCTAATTGTGTTCCCCTACTTGCTTATCTGTTTCTTTGTGTATATGAATCGGAGTTCCTAAAAGAATTGGCAAAATCGATGATCTGACATTGTTCAATAACAATGAAATAGCCAATTTCCTTCCACTGATTTACCCACCTGAACTAAATGAGACCAGTGGAACCGCCTTATCTGTTTCATATTTAGAGTGAGTGAGTTGGGTTTAACGCCGTTTTTAACAGTATCCCCGTATCACGGTGTCATATTTAGATCAATCCTTAAAGATTCAGAATGACAAAATAAATATCGACAAGAGGAATGACTTTGTCAACGTTTCTGTTATGTCGAGCAATAATTCAGCAGCTCCGGCCTTTAGTGTCTACATTTCACAACTATTTAGGCACAATCGAACATGCCCTTTCTTCGAATATTGTAAAAAGTATCATACAAAAGTTGTTTCATAAGGGTTACAACATTCAAGGCCTCAGTCGGAATCGTACAATGGAGATGTCTTATGATTATGTAATTTATTTTTGTCTGCAGTCACTCTGTTTGTTACAAATTAACGAAAACAAAATATATCTCTGTGAAATGTTTCTTCAAAACGTCAAAATCTAAGTCTTCTTGATATTCGAATTTACGACACGTGAAACAATAAAAATTGAAGAGGAGATATAGAATAGGGCTCCGATCAGGTAAAACCCAGCATTTGGGATCAATATAACGAAGCATATTTCAGTTGACTTGTCCAGGTCTGTCACAACTGTGTCCCCTTATGGCCTTCAGAATTAAAGGGTTATCAACATCACCATTCTATAATATGTGCTATGTCTGTTATTCATTAATATACATGTAGTAATAATCTGACGTGAACAGCTCTAAATGTTTTGATTAGCTATAAACTATAAACTCCCACTAAGGGAGTGGTTCTAGGCATGTCCGCGAACTAGCGGTTGTAATCTTGTAATCATTTGTTCTCGAGAAACTGTTATTACGGACAAACTCCATCTGTTTGAGAACGCAGTACGAAGATTAGGGAGTGATATAACTAATCTCTCACCATAAATAATTCAATAATAGTTGTGCTGTATTTTACGCGTTCCATCATTTTTCAATACCAAAGGCAATTTGTACGTTTGGTTCAAACGTGATAATGAATGAGTGAAATAATAAGTTTATCGATATTGATCGTAATGAGCTGTTCGCCTTACTTTCGGAATATTGCTGGGTGCGGCGTTAAACAAGAAACAAACACACTCAAAAGTTAAAAGGATTGAATCCTGCTGACTCCGAGATGGAACATTGGGTTCAGTTTAACATGTGAGAAAACACTCTTCACAAGACTGTATGCTAAGACATTCCAATAGTCAACTTTCCCTTGATGTCGAGCAATATTCCTGCTGCTCCAGCCCTAAAAGGTTGTGAAATGTAAACACCATAGGCTAGAGCTGCAGAAATATTGCTCGACATTTGTTGATAACTCATATATCTATGTCTGATGATAAAGTTGATAACTGATATTTTTACAGTATTTTTGTTGAAATATATATATATATATTTGTTTAAAGAAGGCCTTTACCCGCTCCACAAGCCACCCCCACACCGACCCCCATCCCCGCCAGAAGATCAAAAGGTCCCTAATTGAACCATACTTACATGAATCATTTGAATCATTTTTAAACACATTATTTGTTATTATTTGTTCATAACAATCCCTATGTGAATTTGATTTTACAATGGTCTCCCATCCGTTTTGTATTCGACATGGTGTGTGTTGACGACCTATTGCTGACGTACATATATATTGTACGCCGTGATAAAACTGGAACACTGTTCAAAGCGGCGTCAAACCCAACTCACTCGCTCACATGCATGTTGTCTTAGTGTGATGATGTCTTGTGTTGACACTGTAGGATGGTGCCGTATGTATGTTGTATGTGTAAACAGAGTATGATGAGGACGTATGTTGATTCCGTGTGTTGATGACGTACATGGATGTTGACGGCGTGTGCTGATGCCTTGTGTTAACACTGTGTCATCATGCTTGTATGTATGTTTGTACAGTATGTGTTGACAGAGTATGATGAGGACGTATGTTGATTTCGTGTGTTGTAACGTATGTTGTTACAGTATGTGTTGACATTGAATGTTGGTGGCGTGTTTTGACGACCTATGTTGATTCGTGTGTTGATGACGTTCAGGGATGTTGACGCCGTGTGCTAATGCCTTGTGGTAACACTGTATGATCATGCTGTATGTTGTATGTGTTGGCAGCGTGTGTTGATGGCGTGTGTATTGTTTTATCCCCTCAATGTCTAGCGCCCGACAGACAGGATAACACATACCATATTGTAACGTCATTTGCTTTAGGTTTACATTCTATACATATATGTTGTGTACTAACTGTTTACGCATAAAACTTTGGTGCACACTGTGAACAGCGGAGTGTTTCATTTGTTAGTTTTGTTTGTTGTTTAATGAAGCACTCAGCAATTTGCCAGTTTGGGTTTCCTCTGGGCCTATTCTTAAACCGCAAGAACCCCGGGGCGAAGTGTATGGTGGTGTGAAGGAAATAATTGAATATACTAAGACACATTAACACAAGCATTAACCCAAGTTGATAAATATCGATGTGTGAGCATTGGGTTTAGTTCTTCAATAACACATGACGACATTGCAACATTTTATGCTTATTGGATAACGGACATTTACATATACATTTATTCTCAAATGAGATCAATGATGATGGGAAAATAGCCTGACTTGATAACACATAGCACACCGATATAAAGAAAATTGACATAGCAGCTGTGTGCATTAAATAATTCGTAATTGCCTGGATGGTTCAGCCTGTCGCCCAGTTGCTGACCTGCCGAGTGTAAGAAGGGTATGATCATGAATATGATTGGAGGTCTCATAAATAAATTACGCACTTTTTAGAAAGTGAGGTGAGATGGAATGGCAATTAATGTCGTGTTCTAGATTATTTCACCGATCAATCTTATACAGATTATACAATTTAAGAACCGTCACACAAAAAATACATAATTATGAGATGCGTCGTGAATAAAGACACATTGTTTATGCTAAAATGTTTACAATGGTTTGTTATTTTCAGGAAACAATAAATGACACTTCTATCACATGAAATAAATATAAACTGCGAGTGAGTTTTGTTATAATTGTACTCAATATATGCTCAAATGAACAATATACTAGATTAAAACAGAGGAAAATTATTTTTTCCAGCTTTTTTGACGGAACAAATTATATGCTTCAAAAAGAAACAAAAAAACAATTCCCGTGAGAATATCAAAAGGTCCCTCATGGGAACATACTTATATAAGTAAACAATTATATATTTGCTCATAACTGCAACTGTATATTCCTTTTTTATATGGGGCGGTCGGGTAGCCTAGTGGTTAAAGCGTTTGCTCGTCACGCCGAAGACCCGGGTTCGATTCCCGACATGGGTACAATGTGTGAAGTCCATTACTGGTGTCCCCCGCCGTGATATTGCTGGAATATTGCTAAAAGCGGCGGCGTTAAACCATACTCACTCACTCACCCCATTTGATTATATACAAGGGTCCCCCATACTTTTGCATTCAACATGCATGTACGTTGACGCTGTGTGGTGATGCCTTGTATTGACACTGTGGTGATGCCGTGTGTTGACACTGTGGTGATGCCTAATGTTAACACTATGGTGATGTCTTATGTTGACACTGTGGTGATGCCTTATGTTGACACTGTGTTGATGCCTTGTGATGACACTGTGGTGATGCCTTATGTTGACACTGTGGTGATGCCTTGTATTGACACTGTGGTGATGCCTAATGTTGACACTATGGTGATGTCTTATGTTGACACTGTTGTGATGCCTTGTGTTGACACGGTGGTGATGCCTTTTGTTGACACTGTGGTGATGCCTTGTGTTGACACTGTGGTGATGCCTTATGTTGACACTGTGTGAGGATGCCGTATGTATGTTGTTAGTATCTGTTGACAGTGTATGCTGGTGGCGTGTGCTGACGACGTATGTTGATATGGTGTGTTGACGACGTACATGGATATTGGCGCCGTGTGGTGATGCCTTGTGTTGACACTGTGGTGATGCCTTATGTTGACACTGAGTGATGATGCCTATGTATATTGTTAGTATCTGTTGACAGTGTATGCTGGTGGCGTGTGCTGACGACGTATGTTGATATCGTGTGTTGGGGACGTACATGGATGTTGACAATGTGGTGATGCCTTATGTCGACACTGTGTGATGATGCCGAATGTATGTTGTATGCATTGGCAGTGTGTGTTGATGGCGTGTGTTGACGTGTCTTGCCATCCAATGATGAATATGCCTGTTTGTAGTGTATATTGACGCTAGGTGCTGGTGCCGTTGGTTGACGTGTTTTCACAACCTATGTTGCAGAACTTGTAGACGGCGTATGTTGATTTCCTAATATGCTTGATTACTTGTTTTGACATTGAAAGTTGGCGCCATGTGTTGATGCGGTTCGTTGATATATGCTGACAAGGGTGGTGCTACAATATATTAATGTCGATAATATAACACTTAAAATTGTACATGTCTGCAACGAAGTATTGCTCACCACCGACATGAGTGAGTGAGAGGGTTTCACGTCGCCTTCAAAAGTAGTTCAGTCGTACCTCGTCGTGTCAGCTTAATGTAGGAGGACAATCAGAGGCGCAGGTCGTACTCGTTTAGCGCTTCATAGTCGACACCTACGAGTACGTGTGTAGCGCTTACCAGCACATGGTCATAACCAGGGTGACTCTGATAATTGATTTTGTTTGTTTGTTTGTTTGTTCTTTAACGCCACACTCAATACTCCAGCTGTATGACGGCGGGCTGTAAATAATCGAGTCTGGACCAGACTATCCAAAAATCGGTATTGTGACCAACAATCCATCCCGTCGGGGAGCGATGACACGCAACCAACCAAGTCACCGATCTATTTCGTCAAGCACGGGTTGCTCAGGACATATACTAGTGGGCGAAGTGGTTTGTGGTTGATGGAAATATTTGAATATGCTAAGACACGTCAACACAAGCATAAACCCATGTTAATAAATATCGATGTGTGAGCATTGAGGTTAGTTCTTCAATAACAAATGACGAATTGCAACATTTTATGCTTTATTCATACACAAAAACAAGGCGTCTCAAAACGGATAATACACATTTACAAAACATTTATTCTCAAATGAGATCAATGATGATAGGAAAATAGCATGACTTGATAACACATAGCACACCGATATAAAGAAAATTGACATAGCAGCTGTGTGCATTAAACAATTCGTAATTGCCTGGATGGTTCAGTCTGTCGCCCAGTTGCTAACCTGTCGTGTATAAGAAGGGTATGGTCATGAGTTTTCATAAACAAATTATGCTCTCTTTAGAAAGTGAGGTGAGGTTGAATGGCAATTAATGTCGGTTTCTAGATTATTTCACCTATCAATTTTAACGAGTGAGTGAGTAGGGTTTAACGCCGCTTTTAACAGTATTCCAGTTATATCAAGGCGTGTCAAGGAGGAAAGCCCGAAGTGATGCAGGTCTCAGACGTTTACCTCTTCGGTCAAACCCACGAGCACGGGTATGGTGCTGATAAACCTAGAAACATAATCGGGGTGAACCGGGATTCCAACCAACAATCATAGGCTTCTGGCATGCCCAAGGGACGCATCTCTGCACAGCGAATCGCGGCGCCTTAGACGACTGGGCCATCCGTGCCCCCACAATTTTATTGTCATGGACATATTATCACTATTGAGAAAGGTCATTAAGAAATTACATAATTATGAGATGCGTTTTGAACAAGGACACATTGTTAATTGCTAAAAATGATTACAATGTTATTTTCAGGAAACAATAAACAACACTTCTACGACATGAAACGAATATAAATAGCGTGAGGGCTGCAAAAGAATTACCTACGTGGGGATGGATGAAATCTCTACCATATCCATTACTTTCTATGTTGTGGAATGTACAATTGTATTTCCGAATTTGGTGACGTCGTTAACGCTTAACGTCATTCAAAATATCCGATTTACAGGTGCGATTCCTTGCTTGCACTGGTACTTTAGGCATGGTAAGTGTGAACTGTGGTAAAGAACTTGTTATCGAGGAAGTCTTGGCTAAGGAAGTCAAGAAAGGAGCTATCGATGATACGAAACGAAACGATAATCACAGACTAAAGTTCAAATGGTCAACAACAAGCGGAATAATTCCAATATAACTCAATTCTTGTGTTGCTTACGACAATGATGACGTCACATTTTATAATTGTGGCGCTATATGAACACTGTTGGTATCTAGGCCCAGTTCTAGACCTGTCAAACACCGTTTGATGTGTCAAACTTACGGTTGTCTCGAAGTAAAAGCATGGATCCTGCTTATTCCTTTTTTATTCGTCATGCTCGGTTGTGTCGAACCTCGAAGCATTAACGTGGGTCCTTTCAACTTCGACACAACAGTGTTTGACTGTACTGTATCACATTTTCAAACATGTCCTGAACTGAGTAATACAATGATAAAGTACAACATGAGCTATTTAAATATATTATGCAATAAACGTGCCTATTTGAGTTATTGAGTTATTTGGGCTTTAATCCGCGGTGAACGGCACTTCAGCTACATCTCGATGTGACAGCTCTATTTGAGATGAAAGTCCAACGTGTTTGTTTCCTCTTTGGTGGAGCACACAAGCAAGGGTTTAGTGCTGACAGACTGGTTACGCATCATATTAATCTCGGTGAATATAGTATTCGGACCAACCACTAGGGCATCCTCAATGGGCCTGAAGACGCGGATGTGTACAGCGACTTGAGCCACCGCAAACGACTGAGCCACCCGTGTCCCATTCTGCGCACCGCACTATTATCAATAAATTGAAATAAATAGCATAAAATAAAAGCGACCAAAACATCTCCATAATCATGAGAAGTACCTGCTAAAAGATTGTCGTACGATTCAGACTACACCATAATCTTGTGTTTATGAATCACTATCAATTGGTGGTAACAGCAGGTGTTCGCGAAAAGGTCAAAAACACATGCAAAGGCAAACAACACCGAACATATTGCTATTAGTCGAAATATGGATTTGAATCGAACACAATTTTGGTCAATTTATGCGTCAAATATGTAAATATACCATAAACTTTTTTTTATAAAGCCTTACTAAGACCTTGCTTTTAGTTATCGTAATAAACAACTTTTGAGCAAGAGTCGTATGACGCTCTTAGAAGGAGCATGATAAAAAGTTGTGAAATGTAGACACCAAAGGCGGGAGCTGCTGGAATATTGCTCGATAAAAGGGAAAATTTAATTATCCTCTTTGGCATACATTCTTGTACATTATTTATTGTCACTCTAAATTTTCATGCATAGATCTAAATATGAAACAGATAAGGCGGTTTCACGGGTCTCTTCGATTTCTTATTCAGATAGGTAAACCCGATGAATTGAATTGGCTATTTGACCATTTTTGAACGATATCAGATCATCAAGGTTCCTGAAGTTTTGATTTTGCACAATTCGAGCAAATAAAGCAAATGTCTATGTCATAAAACAACACTAAAGGCACCATTTGTATAACTGTTTTACAACTACCCAATGTAATATGATAAGGTATACCTCTGAAACTCTGAAACAAATATCTCCCGTAAGGACGATCAAGTACCTGCGCTTTTGCTAATTAACGACGACAAACTATAGCTAATATCCAACATCGTCACTTGGTTGATGCAGTTGTGTCTATCTGGAATGGAATGATGTCATCAGGAAATAGTTTAATATGAGTTTACGTATGAAAGGGGGAATCGACAGCTTCAAATTTGCAGCCCAAACATGAATTCAAGTCAGTACAGTAAAAACGACTTTGTTTTGCTGACTACACGATGTGTGCAGTTAATCACCGCTTACTATATATCTCCATATAAAATAGCATTTAAAAACTGATATCCTGTATTCCATTTCTGAGGAAACACACCTGCGTGATAAAATTCTGATTGGAATGTCATTTTTTTATATTCTGAAGAAAAGATATAATGATAAATATTGTTACAATTTTATCAAGTTAATGCATTGATGTTCTTGGGTTCCATCCATAAAAATGTTGTTATATTTTAGTGCATAATGAGATGGTGCAGTGACGATTATAACGTGCAACAACAAATCCATTTAAATGTACGTACAGTACGTAAGAACATGTTCGCAATCGGTTTTTTTGTTCACTCGTTAGTGGCGTGTATAGGCCCATGTAAGAAATTGGTCATTCCCGTTTTAGTCAGCTTCATCACGACGGTCTGTGAATAATACAGCCTTACCCGACCAATCCAGTGGTTCATTACTTGAGCAACGATCTGTAATATCTCGGCCAATCAGACACTCGTTGTAACCACCCGATACTCATTTGTCAATAAGCATTTGCAACTTCTTTACTGCTCTGGAATCCCAGTTGGGACCGCCATTAAACATGCGTTGATAATCATTGATTTTTGACTTGATAAAAGGGTTCAAACCTAAAAATATTAGTTTATTGTATAGCTGTAGTCAATAATTTCTCGAAAGTGTGTTAACTAAATCAATGTATCTGTTTGTATACAAAATGCGTCATCAGCAACAAATGGATTGTATTATGAAAATAAAAAATTAGTCATTTTACAACTTTTCTGGTCCTGTATTCCATGTGACGTTATCATAAATAATAGGCAAATAAAGTTATACAACTCAAAACCTGTAAAAATGAAGTTGCGGCGCCTTAACAACTTGGGCATCCCTGCTGCTCATTGAGGTTCTACTCTTATGCATTTTTCAGAAATGACATTGTAGTATATGGCATCATCTCACTGGAGTAGTTACACCAGAGAACATCACGATGGTGTCACAAGGTTGCCTTTCTCCTGATTGTAGAACCTCGTCTGGAAAAATACAAATGTTCAATGTTAACTGATAGTGAAGGAATCACATTCCACTAATGTCCTCCAACAGTATTGTAAGCTATGTACACACGATTAAGGACTGGTATTTTGTCCTTGGTCTTGGTAAATTCTTGTAGCAATCATTGAAATATTGGCAATTTCGTTACAAAAGTGAAACATCTCAAAAGCAAACAACCTATATTGATTTTGCTATTTCCATTTCCTTCCATGTGTCTGTTGGTCACTCTGGTGGGGTGAGATTGAAGGACTCGTTAAATTCCTTAATCACAACGGGATTTCTCAAACCGTTTGGATACAGTTTGGAACGATATATCAGTAGCGTTGAAGACAACAATTTAGATGCTGACATGTTTTTCAGTATTTTCTCTATATCATTCGACATAACCTAATTTTTCAGTTTTTGGTTTCTCTCAAAATTTTATTAAATGTTTCCAAGTTTACAGCAAACTGACAATGTTGTTATATCCTGCTAGACCTTTAGCAATGTCAAGAAATATCATTGTGGACAGTAATATTTTCTCCATGACCAATGGTACCACTGTTTCGATTACTTCAGATGCAACTCCACCTTTCCATTAGAAATGTCACATTTGGGAATAAGTTCTGTCGTCTCCTCCTTTATTGTGTCTTTCTCGTCGATTCGTGGAGGTGATCCATTGAATTTGAACGGACAAAAGTTTTCAATTTCATCAGGCGTTATGGAAGTGTCCCTCTTAACACTGGTCGATCTACTTGAGCATGCAATACTTGACCGTGTGATACTCGGCATACCCCGTCCTCTTTTTCGATCTCGGCGGTCATTCCTCAACAGAACTCCATCTGTTTCAGAGCACCCTGGGTAAATCTTAAAAGCTCGGTATCCACACCATCGGAATCTAGCTTTCACTTCCTCTCTGAAATTCTCGTTCAGCCAACAGTAGACGAAAGGGTTATAACACGTGCTGCTGATGGCGATCCAGTGACAGATGAAGAAGGCTCTACTGTCATGGTGGAATACCTCAGCATTGGGATGAAAGTCTGTCAGAAGATGGTACAGAATAAGAGGCAGCCAACATAAGGCAAACACAATCACAACTGCGATCAAAAGCTTAATGCTTCTTCTTTTCGCACGTTGCTGAGATTGGTGCTGATTTTCTGTTACAGCCCCGACATGGGTTCTTGCCCATAGTTTACGTACTATACGTCCATACGCAAAGGCGATGAAGGTCAACGGGATGCAGTATTGCATGATGATGGTAACCACAGTAAGATACTGTTCAAATGAATCCAGTGATTCAGGAAATGATGATCGACATCGTCGAAGCTTTGACGTGAAAAGATTGACCTCCTGCACACTTGTGTAGATGCCATATGGTAAAGAGAGGCAGATGGCCAATACCCATATGAACACAAGAACCGTTATTGCCAATTGCTTGGACATACGAATTGTTAGAGGAGTCAGAATCACTCGATGCCTGTCAATGGCGATCGCTGTCAGGGTATAGGTTGACACATACACAGAGACCATTAACGAGAAGTTCACAAGGTGACACAGAAAATCTCCTAATGGCCATTCATCCAATATATGTCTGAGAATATTGAATGGGACATTAATGCAGGTAATAAGAAGGTCCGAGATTGCTAGGTTTGCAATGAAGAAGTTGGTAGCTGTGTGAAGTCGTTTGTTCTTCAGAATGACATAACAAACAAGAGAGTTCCCGAAGAAGGAGATAAGACTTAAGATGCTGTATGCGATGATGATGATTATATTCTCTACTGTCTGGTCACGTTTGAAGGATTGGGACTTGAAAGAGCTCCCATTGGACTGGTTTGATAGCCATAGGGAAATGTCGGTCTGAGTTACATTCTTGTCATCAAGTCCCAAGAGATACCACACGTCGTCGTACGCCATTGCTTCACAGGAAACTCTGAAACACATAAACATAGTGATTCTTGAAACATTATTTCATGGAACACTTTGAAGCACACAATCATAATGATTCTTGAAACATTGCTTCAGGAGATAATCTCAAACTTTACAGCATAGGGTCTCTAAACAATGCATGGTGACTCATATGATTAAGACTGTGTCATAGAATATTATTAGATATATTCATTAACAAAAAATCCCTCACATTATCAATTCAATTTTTTAATAGCTTTCATATATAAAGTGTTACCTACATTTACATGAGTGTAAACCATGAGTATATTAGAAAACAAGTCATATAATTATAAAATAAGCTTTCTTCTGATGGAATGGAATGTTTCCCCGGATAATATTAGTGACTGACTATTCTCTGGTGTTGACGTTTCAAATTTCACAGATAATGTTGACATATCTTCAATAACACAAAATTTCTTACATTATCAATGTAAATCATGAGTATATCAAACCATACTTGAAGAAAAAAAGAAGAGAAAGCAGCAATGATTACAATTTTCACTTGAGTTACCGACAAAACAGTCCATTTCAGAACTAAGACTTTATCACAAGTATGTGTTTCGTGAATTACTATCAGATCATGATGATAGCATTTGTTCGTGAAAAGGTGAGCGTATCTTGAACGACTGGAGGGACTTGTAACAAACACATGTGAAGCCATGTCAAATGTTCACCTGAACAAATAGGGAAACGTGGTGCATGTCAAAGTATCGAATTGCATCGGACATCTTTTTGGTCACTGATGTATTAAATTGGAAATGTCCTCCACATGTCTACCATAAAACGTTTCGAATGCTTTACTATGGCCTTGAACGTTGCAAACCTGTTCTAACAACTTCTGGGCAAGAGCCGTATGAGGCCTTTTGAAACCTTATGTTTCCTCGGCGAGTTTTACTATAGTATCGTAGAACAAACTATTCTTCAACGAATGATACATGTCAATATTTTCGGACTGATATTCATATTCTTCTGGATTTTTTTTGTTCATGCGAATTAAATAAACCTTTTGCATGATTGCGCAGTTTCTTATTCATTCTATGACGCTGACATGAATAGAAGCCAAAAACGGACCTCAATGGACGTTAAAGGAACACGATTCTTTCATATCACTCTAGTCAATCTTTCGTGGCATGGCTACAGTAATATGAAAGAATTGAGTGTTCTTTAACCTCTTCCAAGTACTAATTACGACAAATATTAAAGGGACACCAATTTGCCTATACGAAAACCTTCATCATCTGACATCCAAATGCCTCTGGCGTTAAGTGATATGAGACAGCAAAAATATGATTATGTTCCTTATGAAGTCGGAATTAACTGTACATGATTGTTCGGTAGTCGATATAGCACATAGCTTGTATGTACGATACAGTCTCACTTCAACTTTTAACGTATCTTAGAGACTTACTGAGGCCATCGTGAACGTACAACTACAGAAAAACCCTTCAAACCGTCAGCCGCAGCAGCATCTATAAATGAGTTAGCACGTCATCTCAAAATCGTTATTCCACACTCAGCAGGTCCTCCTATAACCTACAATCAAAATGCTCTAAAAGCAAAGCCAGACCATTCTAACGCATCGTCGGTTTTTCCGTTTTCGCATTCATCAGTTAGGGTAGTCTTTACGTGAGAGCCAAAACGAGGTAAAACTAAAGATTTTTGTTTTTGTTTGTTTGTTTGTTGTTTAACGCCGCACTCAGCAATATTCCAGCCATATGACGGCGGTCTGTTAAATAATCGAGTCTGGACCAGTCAATCCAGTGATTAATATCATGAGCATCGATCCACGCAATTGGGATCGATGACATGCATCAACCAAGTCAGCGAGCCTGACTACCCGATCCCGTTAGTCGCCTTTTACGACAAGCATAGTCGCCTTTGACAGCATGCATGGGTTGCTGAAGACCTATTCTACCCCGGAATCTTCACGGGTCTATTGTAAGAAGTAACATTTGTATACATAGTAAAACTAAAGACATATGGGATGTTAAAAAGGAAATTGTGTTAACTTCTGTGATAATTCTACTGTTGTCGCTCTAGTAAAAACATTACCGAAGTGGAAGCTTTTGAAGTGTGAATGAACGCTATGAATACCTTTGCTGTTTTGTGGGGAGGTTTGGTGGATAATTCTATTTATCATTTTTTATTTTTTTTACTAATTCCTTTTTGGGGGGATGATGGGTTAGGGGATGTCATTTAGTGTATGGCCTGATGAGACTCTTACGTGGTACGATTTGAAAGCGCTAGCGAATTAAACTGTGTTCAATCTTACTCAACTAATTTAATTTTAATTATCACCAGTTAGAACTTTACTGCTCTCTCTCTCTCTCTCTCTCTCTCTCTCTCTCTCTCTCTCTCTCTCTCTCTCTCTCTCTCTCTCTCTCTCTCTCTCTCTCTCTCTCTCTCTCTAACGGGCCTTGCCAGTTGGACCGGTTGATCTATTCCAAGATTAGTCTTTCCGTAATTGTCTCGCACTGTAACGAGCTAAAAGGACTATCAGTGTAGCAACTACAACGCCACCACACAGCTGAAGTTGTGCTAAATCCACGCTAAATCTGTGTTCAATGCCTAACTGTTAAAATGTTAATGTTCTTTAAGCATAGATATATGTGTAGCCTTTTAACTCTGGTATGTTCGTAGCTTTTCCTAAGATATGGGCACCATTATCAAGACAACTGAAAAGCAAATACAAAGGCAAATTAGAATTGTTCTTTCCATTAAAACTTGGTACGACACACTCGTTACAACACAGCTAAATGCATGATCCTAACTTTATCATGAGTATATTGGTATTTGGGGACTGACCATTTATGAAACGTTGTCATGATTATAGTAAGGTGTTGTTGTTCACACAAGAAATCCAGTATGGATCAGCCAACATACAAACAAATAAGGCATTCATTCCAGATAGGGCTTACAGAACCTAGTATGAAAAGAGAATGGAACTCAGATATGTGCTGTGGAACATGACTGTATCCAAATATCCGAATTTGTCTCTCAAGACTGAAACTAAAGGAAACTATTCCAGACATGTCACACATAAAACTAATTTTACTCAAGAGGATTCAATTCCGGACTTGTCTCAGAAAAGGTAACTTAAAACGAAAGGTATGTATTCTGGTTTCACCTGACAAATACAATCGAAACCAAAATCTTGGTCTGTCTCACAAAGCATACCTAACACAGGATCCACGTATCATAACATTTATTGTTACATAAAATCAATTACTAAAGCATCCTGTAAGCCCACTACAGTAAGAAAATCTATTTAGGTGGGTGGGTAGTACATACTGATTGTAACATACTGAATTTGTGGATATATATTCAAATTCAAAAGTTATAGTCACATGGACATTTTCACTTCTGTTGCATGTGTTTTGCAAGAAATAACGAATATTCGAAAGAGCTGCTTGGAAATTCCTTTTCGCGTACACCTAGTATCATGACTAATTGATAGTGATTCAAAATATATATAACGCAAACATACCAGCAGTCTCGAATTTCCAACGAAGCAGACTCCGTTGGGTGTTAATGAAAAATAGCGATGAAATAAATGCTTTAATATGATATGGTCGGGGTTGTAAATGGACCCTAAGTTCAGCAGAGTCATTTTGCTTGTGTGAAGGGTATGGTCTCTTTTATTCAACTGTTCTGAGTGAAAATGACACATGCTTGGCCAAAGAATGCTTGAATCCAATAACCTTGCAGCGTGACGTTGCACGTCAGTTCAACGTCTACAGGAACACTATATGGTACTTATGGCGACCTTATTTACAGAAGGACTACGTCAGAGACCGTCCCCGTAGTGGCCCCCTAGTGACAACCTTTCGCGAATGCCTAAGGATTTAAACAACGCATCTCCGACACAGGTCCAGACAGCAACACAGGCGATCTGCGAGGACAGTCTTACGACGTCTACGCATCTACGGCATCCGTGCGAGGCGCCCAGCCCAAAGGCGGATCCGGACGGCAAACATCAGCGACGACGTCTCCAGTGGTGACTCGAATTCCTTTCACCCGATATTTTGACCTGATGGCTTCGCGTAAACGGGGTTTTATTGGAAAATAAATTCACCTCAAATTTTAGATACAGATATCATACAGATTGTGAAGTAACTGTATATATTCCAGAACCAGTGACGTATGAACCTGACGCTTTCTTCACTTTTCAAATATATTTCATAAATATTGTTATATGCCATGGTGTGTTTGATATAACGTTTACTATTCGCTGTGAAAGATTATTAAAACTTTTATCACTCAGAACTGACCGTCTCCGTGGTCCAGTGGATAGAGCGTCTGCCCGGAGAGCGGAACGTCGTTCGCTCGATCCCTGACCGCTTCATTTCAAAAATCGTTAAAAGATGCGGCAAACTGCGGCATGGTATCTCAGTGAGCTAGCGCCATAAATCGGCATTAATCCGGACTTGTACAAACAAACACACACACACACACACACACCGTCACGTTAAACCCAATTTCACCTCATGCTTTGCAACAATGATTATGTGTCCCTATGAACAATCATTGCCGTGTTGACGTGGATCATAAACTTGAATGGTTTTATCATGATTAAACGGTTTAATCTGTGTCTGAAGTGTTGATGTGAGCCGATGCCCTGAGACATCTAGTCAAGCAGATTGATGAACGACTCCTGTATATTTGTTCCTTGGGGGAATTGGCGGGCAGACTGCATTAAACGAGCAAACTAATACTGTTTTCTTTTGTAACTGGGGTCACCATTACCAGCATGAGAGTGATTAATTTCTGGGATAGTAATAGTAAATCGATCTACTCCAGCGAACCGCAGACATTATATTCCTAGCATACCTGTCACTATCGACCATTTTTAGAAACGGGTTGCTAAAATAGGCATTCTTGACGTATTGCAACGTTTCTAATTTGGTCTGTTTCTGTGGGGTAATATGTCTCGCATTTCACTCGTTTGTTATGCAATTTCTCAAGTTATTCACTTTATTGAGAAGGCAGCAGTATGATAAAGGAGACAAAAGTTTATGGAAAACAACTTCTTTTTTGTTTTGATCTTTAAACCGTTGTCAAGCAAGACTGAATAATGAACATGGTACATGGAATTATATATGGTAGGTGAAGGATTAACAGTAACATCATTTATCATACATTAAAGGGATTAAAAGTATCCATAAACTTTTGTCTACTTTGTCATCCTTTAACTTGTAAGAAATAGCTATCAATTATAAAACATATTAGGTGTTTGCAACTGTACGGTTGCATATATACGGATGTTTTTGAGAATTTGCTGCCCAGAAATGTTGTTTGAGTGTGTGAGTGGAGTGGAATGGAGTGGAGTGGAGTGAGTGAGGTTTTACGGCGCTGTGTTAGCAATATTCCAGCAATATCACGGCGGTGGACACCATAAATTGGCTTCACACATTCTGCCCAAGTGAAGAATCGAACCCGGGTCTTCACCGTGACGAGCGAACGCTTTAACCACTAGGCTACCCCACCGCCCCGTCCCGCCGAAGACGCAGGTTTAATCATCCACATGAGTACAATGTGTGAAGCACATTTCTGATGTCCCCTTTCGTGATATTACTGGAACATTGCTAAAAGCGGCTCGCAACCATACACACTCACTCACAATATCATTTACAGCAGGCAATTGAAAAGGTAGTCAAATGACTATTTCCATTTAATAGTCATAAAACACATCATTAGATTTCGATTTCTGTATTTCAATATTAGAATGCCACCTGTGACACTAAAAGAAATGTGTTTCGTCAGTATATTAATACTGGATACGATTTTTTTAAAGCTATTTTTAGGACATCTCGCATTAAACCATGCCTCAAGCTGTTTTACAGGTGTACGCGGTTCACCCCCAGAGTGCTAGAACATCGCCCACCTCAACATCTTCAAACTCATCAACTTCTTCAAATCTGAGCAAACCTACATCGAAGCAACAATTATCTAGCTACACGCCAACGGCAAACAACGCACAAAGAAATTTAAATATCGCGAACCTGAGCCAAGACTGTAGACACAGAAAAAAAACCTGCAAAACGGAACGAAGACAATTTATGAGTACCCTGATCCAGGTTCTTATCTCACTGGCTTGTAAATGTTTTTTCCTGTCCATATGGTTGATAATTGTAAACATGAATGTAACTTCCATGTCTTTTGTCCATATGTATGTAAGAACTTTCTATTGTACAAGATAAAATGGAAAGTGTGTTGTGAATCGTATGTAAATATATAATTTTGTAATAAAAGTCTGTAAAAAAGCTCCATACTCTTATACTCTAATCCTAGAAACGGTCTATAGCCTAATCCCCTTGTTGTTTCAAGATATGTCACACACATGAGTGATTTAGAAAATACCGTGAGTACATTCGTAGTTCAAGAGGACCATTAGATGTATGACCACAGAAGCATTTCTCTCCATGACAGTGGGATTCAGATCCATGTGAATGTGCATCTTGCACAAGGGGTTCGTGAGGTTTTCGCGTGTGGTATTACAAACCGTGGCTTACTGTACTTGTTCTTCAGAAAAATACTTTCTTTTCAAATCACCTTTAATTTCATGTACATGAATTAGGCAATCCCAATTAATTGCTCTTCCCTATAAAAATATATATTTTAAAGATACCAAAGTGATTTATTGAACGCAAAATATATGGGACAAACACTGTCAATAGAAACAATGATCATTCCTATATTCATTTTTTATTCTGTTTTGTTTTTTCTTCTGATATTTCTATGGTAATACAACTTGAGGAATGATACGTAAATGCTCTTGAAAAGCATTTTATGTTTTAAAAAAGTGACTTAAGAGTTTTCAAACGATTACAAATTGCTTGGAAAATGACAAGTATGATTTTATTTTCATAATGCCTATACTGTCAAAAGTAGCGTAAAACCCACTCACGCACCCTCTATGAAATCATACCGAGGAAACGGAGCCGATTCGTAAACCTAAATCTACTGACTCGGTTCAACAGTGTAAAAACATTAACAATGCATTCATGTGGTGTCAAGACTAATCGTCCCTTTCTCAATCAGAAACCCAAATTTAGAGTAATACCAGTTGACATCTGTGGAAGTTAAATCAGGTTTTTAGTGATCCCCGGCGTCTTGTGGTCTGTTTCCTTTTGATCAACGCTTAATTAATCATTGGTTACGGATTTAATTCATATTATTCGTGGATCTTGGTGTATTTAAGATAAGGATCTTGTTTTCTGTTTTAGTGTTAGCGTGCTCTGTGCAATTGATTAAAAAGTAGAAGACGGCAAAGCAATATCTTCCATCACCTGGAAGTTATTCTGAAATATTTAAAGTGAGTATCTCTGAACAGTTCTGGCAGGAAATAAAAGCGACAAGGCCATTTCAAAAACAATAATAATAATAATAATAATAATAATAATAATAATAATAATAATAATAATAATAAATGATAAATCCAATGCAATCATTTATATCATTATATAAGGCTGCAGTGTTGGGGAGTCTTCACATTCTCCGAAAAGTTCTGGGTGGGTTTGACTAGGCAGCGCTTCCCTGGAGAAGTCCAATTCGCTGTCTGGGCTGCGTGTAGAGGGGGCAAGGGCCCTGAGCTGATGATGAACCTAATTAACCAGCCTGACTGTGCCAGGATCACCCAAACCCTCTTTGCTGCATTTTTTATTTTAATCTGTAAATAATAATAATAATAACATCCACACCCTCACATACAGAATCATGACAGACAATAGATCCCACCACCCTCGCTCTTCACTCAATCGCTTATATTTACCAATTATGATGGGAGGGCGCTGATTGATTAATTTGGAGGTTTAATGATAGAATTGTTTTGTGCACTTTTGAACACATTTATTTGTCTGATGATCCTCTTGTGAGGCATGCATCTAGTTTATTTCATGGAAAATGATAAATACAAAATTCTTTGGAATAGTATTGTACTTAATACAATGATAATAAGTCCTTCGCTTGGATTAACAGAAGGCTTTCTGTTTGCTGCTCAGAACCAGTCACTTCCCACTCGAAATCGTCAATGTGTGATAGTGCATCAAAAGTTGAATATGAAATGTAGAAATGTAACGAAACTGTCCGTTGCATTGTCAGTGGATGACCAGCTTTGGCACAAACACAGTATCTAAAGCGACATGATGGAGTGGCTCGATCATTTTATTACCGTCTTCGCAATGCGTGTGGTTTTGACACACAGGTCCATCCATGGTACGACCCAGAATATGTAGAGGGCGTCGTGGAAAAAGATAAATACAAAATTCCTTGGAATAGGCCCGTATACAGCCTCAAAATTATCAGGCCAACAAACCTGATCTTGTCGTTTTTGATAAATCCAATTAAATCATTTCTGTCCCTTTTGTGATTGACAAGATTCAGGAAATTACAAGGACTGTACATTCGTTTCCAACATACTGTTTGTAATTAAATGTGTTTTAACAACCGCTATTGAGGATATTATTAAATGGATATTATCATTAACATGAAACTAACTTGTTCGTTATTTTAAGAAAGTTATTCTATGTGTGAGGATAAGCAAATTAAAAATGTCATTATAACCTAGGAATTGGAACGTTCGTTCTGAAAAAACATTGGCATTGGCATTATGACCAGAAAGAACTGTTGTTAAATACTTAACCATCTCTCGTTTCTACCACAGTTTGTAAACAGTAATCTGTTGTATATCAATTTTAAACAAAGACGCATGGACAATTGTACCATTCCTCTTTGCTCCTGTATTGTCACGTACTATTCTTTATCACAAACAGTACATGTATTCCGACTTCAATTAAGCATCACCATAATGCTTATTTATTTAAGTAGAGCTAATTGCATTTATGCAACGTCGTGGATGTTGCAAATGACATGGGTATGTATTTATATGAACATGCAATGGAACGAAAAACGAATCAAGACTGCATGTCCAATTTACTACTTCAACGTATTCAACAACGATTCTTCTTTCGAACACATAAATACTTTTTTATCAGTTCAATTCCGTCATTTTGTCTGAAACATTAGAAACGATTCACTCTATTTCGCGTTAGTCTATACAGGTCATTATACACAAGTGTGTGTGTTTGCTTATGTTTGTGCATATGTATGAATATACTGTGTACGTGTGTACATACGTATGTCATATACCTGAAATATTGCTGAGTGCGGGGTTAAACGACAAACAACAAATATATGTATGTGTGTAAGTGTGCATGTGTGTCAATATAGGTGCGTATGTGTGTGCATGTTTATATGTGTGTATGGACATATGTGCGTACGTGTGTGTATGTGTGTGTGTACATGAGTGTGTATATGTATTTTTGAGTGCCATAAAAACGACAGAAAATCTTTCAATAGTAGTGACCTTCCAGGTAAACTGATGGTACACCACCTTCAGGAAAATACCAGTCGTACATGACGGAAGACACCACAAATGGTGCAGTGAACTCCTGATTGAATCGAATCCGGTCTTCGTTTACCCATTAACCGATAAACCAACGCACACAAAGGATACATTCTTATATATACTCAATATACTTAATATGCCACGTACTCACATGTAAGCTGATGCGTTATCCTATCCTAGAAACACCGCTGACCAGAAACACGGCACAAGTCTAACTGCGACATACCGTGGTACACATGCTCTGTCTCATGTACAGCAAGTACCTGTCATATGTCCATTATGACTGATCAGGTGCACTGTTCACACTGCCATTGAGGCGATGTCTTTAGCCTGCACACTGAAGTGCACTGGTGGACGTCTTAATGGCTTGAGGATGCACCGTGGAGTGTTGCCAACCGAACACCTAAAAACTGTAATAAAATGTTATGTTTAAGAATCATTGATCGATCTATCCAGAATATTTGACGATGTACATGTCAAAATAATAATCCGTAAAAATTATTACTTATCTTAATGACAAATGTATATTATTTAATAATTACTTTTCATTTTAAGAAGCAGTGACATTTTTCTATTTTACCACAATAGCATATGAGGGATGAAATAATGTCATTCACCTGTGGAAAATGTGCTTAATATCACTTGAAATTATAAATGGTGATAAAAGATGTATGAATCAACAGTTTGTAAGAAACATGGGAAAGGAAACATATATAATCACAATGCAAACCAAGAAATTAATGTTAAAATTAATATCAAAACAATTGAACGCTTAAAAGACTAACATATCAAACAAGAAGAATTCAATCCACATATGCATTACTGTAATCAATACTGTTATCAAGTCTTAACGTGATAGCTAACCAACACACTCGTGACTTAACAGATAAACTTTCTACTGAAACTGCCTTTTACTGCCAGTTACCTCTCTGTAAATACCATTGCCACGACGAGGAATCAGAAGACAGTCGCGATGAGTTCTGTAAGCTACAGCTTTGTAATACATGTATGTTTAGTCTGATCATGAGCTTTGGCGATCCTTCATCATCGACCATTGACTGGCTGCCAGCTTATTGAAAACGATCTGGAATAACGTTTCTATCGGTACCATGGCAGCTTTGTCCGAAGATTACAGAAACGTTTTACTTGCCGACATTGAATTTCCAGGGATGTTTAAAAGGAAAGTGTTTCTGTTAAGGCTCAGATCCCTTTGTAAAGAACTGTATTGATAGAAGTATGTGGCGTTCGGTTTAAGAGCTAGTGTGGGTTAAGTGGTCAATATCACATTTGTCTGCATCATCTTGATCTGGTAATAATATATACTATTTGTTCAAACTGGAGTCTCGTAGCGAAGGTCAGCCTTGAAACATTCAATGTCAATGAATGGTATGAACTTTCACAGTTAACAGTTCCAAAAACGTTCGTTCTACCCTAAAGCGTTATTGGGGCTTACTTGTGTGTTTATACTCAGTGATCTTGAGATTAAATATCGTCTTTAAGTTCAAAAGGTTGTAAATGGAACTTTGGCAGTTTTTGACAGTATTTCATTTGGTTCAATGTGACGAGTAAATTCTCCTTAGAACACATTCAACCCATTCCTCAATCCTCGATGCCGTCAAGAAAATCAACTATGTGCAAATCATTTAAACACTTTTCAATTTTCTTAAACCACAGTTGAGTATAGATTACAAAACAGTAAAAAAGTCGTACTGGTATATAGAGAAGACGTCCACAGTGAATGAAAATGCACATACGAATCCGTTGTAGTCAAATACAACTGACACGTATATCCGAACTCCGGTACGAATGACAACGTTGATTTTGATATACATGAAACAACATCAACGCTGTTAAGCCGTGAACAAACATATTGTACCTTTGTTTTGGCTGTATGTTGTTTAGGGGCCAACCATTCAATATTCGTGGGAGTAGGGGTCGGGGTGGTAGGTGGTGTAGAGTGCAGGGGTAGGTGTTCGAGACAGGAATACCCGATATAATTTTAGTCAGTACTTAATGCGTCAAAACACGCAATCCATATCTGTAAAAGGTGGAGCTGAATACATATTTTTCAAAAAAGCCCATACAGGTGATTCAAGTCTGAGACGTTTACCATGAATGATCAGGCCGAATTTGGATAACATATTATCAATAATGAATAATAACAAAAACGACCATATTCATAAGAATTCTCTCGATTCGATTGTACATGTACGATTCCATCGATATCATGAGCATGTATTCATCATTCACTATTCATTAGTGATTATGATGATGCCATGTGTTCGCGAAAAGGTGAGCGTATCCTTCCCATGGGTGCTTATAGAAGGCATACTTAGAGAATACCCTGTTTGGAATTATGGATTATCCGCGCAGAATGAACTGAGAGGTTTTGAAAATAAATTCACTGCAACCCGTGCCCAAATGGTTAATATTAAAATAATGATGTTTTTTCGCAATAAACAATATTAAGAATATCAGATTGCAAGGTAATGTCGAAGAAACCACTCCATGGATACAATACATCCAACTGGAAACGAGTTTGTTCTTGGAAACTTATAATTCTGATATTGATGGATTTGTAGCCCTCCGTAGTCTTATATGTGATATTTCCTTCACGACGAACTTTAAATTCTCGACCAATTCTATTGACAATAATCTTTCACTGTCGCCTACATATCCCATGGCGTCCCGCTGGCCAATCCTGCAACTTCCCCTAAAAAGCAAACAATCGACTCCAGACCGAGGTGGCATTTCATCAATATTGATGCTGTTGGTTTTCAATGAAGACCCATTGGAGCCAGCTACCAAATATTCGAATTTCATTCAAAGAATTAGTGGGTCATGACTTTGTTAGATTCAATTCATTAGATGTTTAAGAGACTATTGCAGAACAAAATATGGTGCCACATTTCCCATTGCCATAAATTGGTTAACATTGTCGTGTCTCTCGAGATTATTAAGACATCGAATCAGCACTTCCGAAAGCTTCTATTTCATGTCTGTTGGGGAATAATGTGTGAAGCACTGAGGTTTAGAAAGTAATTTCAACAACATTAACCTCAAGTGAGCCATGACAAAATTTACATGAGTCTTCCCATTCAACTGATTTCACATTTAAGCCCACGAGGTTGCCTACCATGTTAATTGTCACTCGACCTAACACATTTGCATATCAACAACACATTAACAAACACGGAAAACCTAAAATTGGCATGTTAAAAATATACAAATTCTAATTTTCAACGTTACATGCCAAATAAATATCATTACTCATAAATGCGTTTTCGTAAACCATGACAGGTTTTGCGGGAAAAAATCTTTCCTTGAATTAAGTGGGAGCTATTTCGCGATCATTGCTTCTGTTGGCCCTTAACAGACATTGTCCTACATGGTCGTACATGGACTTAACCACACGTTCTATTTGGATATCCACACACGTTCCTTAAATTTGTTGAAACTTATCGTACGTGAACATGATAATGGATATTCATGTGGGTATATCAAATTATGTCCATAGAAAGGAACGTACTTCAAAACATAACAGAAGTTAATAGTGAGTGAGTTGGGCTCAACGTCGCTTTGAACAGTATTTCAGTATATCACGGCATGTTTGCTTCATGTTGGAGCGACCTCTACCGTTGAGTCGCCACATGTTAAAAAGAGAGAGACAAAACCCTTTCCATATTCATGAGAAACCTCTGCCAAAAACAGAGTCGATTGTACGATTCCGACCATGTCATGGGCATGTGTTTATGAATCGTTATCAGATAGTGGTGATACCAGTTGTTCTCGAACAGGTGCTCGTATCCTGCCCAAAAGGTGGCACCCATCACAACCACATGCAAAGGCAAGTCAATAGTTCACCTAATAAAAACGCGGGAATATATGATACAGATCAAGAAAGGGAATTGCATCCGACATCATAAGTACAATATAGCTTACAGAGCATTCTTTTCACTTGTTTTTCGTCCACGTATATTGCTGAGACAATTTGATTTAGCTGACAATCTGTTGGAGGGTTCATCCACTCACTCTGTGCAATACATCAGCGAATGAGATACAATATCAGCGCTACAAATAAAACCATTGCCTCAAAATATAAAACTTTAAGTTTCCACCCATAAAGTTTCTCTTTGTGATCCAGTCGAGAGTGTGCTGATGTTGGCGATTGTTGACAACAGATGAATACTAATACAGGTCATACTAAATCAATTGGCATTATTAAATACATGTAGCAATATTCCAGCTATTTGAAGTCGATCTGTAGATAATCGAATCTGGACCAGAGGATTTTTGTGATCGATATTGTGAGCAACGATCCACGACGTCGGGTTACGGTATTACGCAATGAAGCAAGTTACCAAGGCTGACCACCCGATCCAGCCCTTACGCCCAGCATACTGTATTGGGTTGTTGGGGACCAATTCTAACCCGCTAACCCTACGAGGTTAATTAAATTAGGTACACAATGGTATGTTGGTTGGTTGTTTGTTGTTTAACGCCGCATTCAGCAATAGTCCATCTATATGACGGCGGTCTGTAAATAATCCAGTCTGGACCAGACACTCCAGTGATTAATATCATGATCATCGATCCACGCAATTGGGATCGATGACATGCATCAACCAAGTCAGCGAGCCTGACCACCCGATCCCGTTAGTCGCCTTTTACGACAAGCATAGTAACCTTTTACGGCAAGCATGGTTTGCTGAAGGCCTATTCTACCCCGGATCTTCACGGGTACAATGGTATGTAGAACTAATGGATTAGAACCAAACGTTGTGTTTGTAGGTTTTTGTTGTTAGTAAAAGTAGGCCCGAATTATGAACTTGAGAGAACCCCATTTAGACCCCACAGAAACCACTGGTCAGACGAAGCTAACACTTTCAAACGATACACGAAAAATGAGTTACTGAGTGAATTTGTGTCTCAACGTCGCTTTGAACAGTATTCAAGTTATATCACGGCGTGTCACTTAATGTGCGACGAAAACCCGAAGCAATGAAGGTCTCAGACGTTTCCTATTTTTGTGAAGCCCACGAGCACGGGTATGGTGCTGACAAAACTAGAAGCAGGGATTCGAACCCATGGCCACAAATTCCTGGCGTGTCAAAGGGACACTACTCTGCACAGCGAATTGAGACGCTTTAGACGACTTGACCGCCGATAGACGAAAAGTGGTTAAAAGCTTGGGACAAAACGTGCTGAAACCGTTGCCATTCCCATTTCATTCCTCTACTCCCGCGTGACAGATGCCATCGGTATTGGCAATGTGACGTGTGGTGAGTCGTCGATTATCGACAATCATACTCATGTATCGTGTCAACATTGTTCTTAGTTGTGACAGCTGAAGGTCTTCCAGATCATGAATCGTCGTCCAGGCTCTCTCTCTTTCCCTCTTGAACTCTTCTGCCCACCTCTCAACAGTGGCAAAGAAGGAGCATCATCAGGAGTGGAAACAATGTCCGCATGGATGGCTGTTAGCTCTTTCAATTGGAGATACTTGATGGCAGTGCGGAAGCTAAACGAATGTTGTCAATTTCCATCAACAGTGACTACCAAGTGATTCTAATGCCTGCATGAATATGCTGCCTGGTTGTGTATTTGATTGAACTGCAGCCTTCAGGCATGGTAAGTATTGTACTTAATAAAATAATAATAAATCCTTCGCTTCGATGAAGTCGGCTGACCTGAAAAGTGAAACAGAATCTTTCTGTTTGCTGCTCAGGCCTAGTCACTTCCCACTCGAAATCGTCAATGTCTGATTTTGCATCAAAATCTAAATATGAAATATAGATTATGGAATGAATTTAACGAAACTGTCCTATGCATTGTCAGTGGATGCCGAGCTTTGGCACAAACACAATATCTTAAGCGACATGATGGAGTGGCTCGATCATTTTATTACCGTCTTCGCCATGCTTGTGGTTCTGGCACACAGGTCCATCCATGGTACGATCAAGAATATGTAGAGGGCGTAATGGAAAAAGATAAATACACATTCTTTGGAATAGGCCCGTAAAGAGCCTCAAAATTATCAGGCCAACAAACCTGATCTTGTCGTTTTTGATAAATCCAATGAAATCATTTCTGTCCCTTTTGTGATTGACAAGATTCAGGAAAAGCATGTCAAATAAGCGGACCTCGCTTTCGAAATGTCACGCTTGCATCCCACATACCAAGATGTCATAATAATAATAATAATAATAATAATAATAATAATAATAATAATAATGACAAACATTTACGAATGGAAAAAGAACAGATGTATGTTCATTAGGCTTTTGAAACCTCAACTTAATTCATGATCAAAAGTATAATTTTCAAAGCTTCCCCATATAGCTCAATGTGTATTTGTGCACTCACACCATAATGTAATCTGCCTCCCAGTATTGTCACTAGCTATGACGTCATATGCTTTATGACGTCAAAAGCAGAGCTTTGGCTGTCGCCTAGGACTACCTTTTACTTCTCACTCTATTGTCTATGTAACATCAAAGGCATTATGACCCCACACACACTACTGTTGTGCGTCGCCTAGGATTACAATGTAAGCTAAAGTTTTCATTACACCCGAAGAGCCGTTGAACGGCGAAAGGTCTTGTGTGGATAAAGGACTTTTGACAAGCACGAGTAACTGTACTCTGGACCCTGGCAGTCTCTTTCTCACACCATATTTTCATGTTCGAGACAGACAATCTTTTTTGTCGGCTGTGCAGTTTGTACGACGCCCCCAAACACCCCATCCCCCCTTCTACCCCCCCCCCCCCCCCCCCCCCCCACACACACACACAACCCCCCCACTCCACACACACACACATACACCACACACCCCTTTGGAGATATGACAGTGACGTGAATAATAATGTTGATCATCCTGTGTGTTTACAATATTGATAGTTTAATGCACCTGTAATGACCTTCCTGGGGCCTGAAAATGTCGAGGTAGCACACGATGGCTGACATGAAGGGCTGTATCTCCAATATGCTTAACCCATTGTGTTACAACATGTTCATATGGCCAATATTGTTGTAATGTGATGTCTGTCCAAGTACAAGAAACATGTTCAAGTATAATCAATTTGATTTCTTTGAATTTAACTTCCAAAGTCATGTGTTATCTGAATCTCCCTTGGCCATGTACTCTGCAATGCTATACATTGTCTGCCACCTTTCGCCTGGCCTTACAACAAGGGAGGACTGTACTTTCGTTTCCAACAGAATGTTTGTAATTAAATTAATTAACTGAATAATGTTAAAAGCGGCGTTAAACCCAACTCACTCACTCACTCAAACAACAGGGATTGAGGATATTATTACAGAAATGGATATCATCATTAACATGGAACTAACTTGTACGTTATTTTAAGAAAGTTATTCCATGTGTGAAGATTAGCTGTACAAGCTGAGAATACTTAAATTAGTTTGTTAACTTAGAGGAGGAAGTTATTTCTAAAGATAAACTACATTGCCAATTTTATGTGAGAAAACAACTTTAACATGGCATTATAACCAGGGAATTGGAACGTTCGTTCGCGGAAAAAACCATTTGCATTGGCGTTGTGACCAGAAAGAACTGTTGTCAAACTGTTGTACCATTCCTCTTTGTTCCTGTATTGTCACGTACTATTCTTTATCACAAACAGTACATGTATTCCGACGTCAATTACACATCACCATAATGCTTTTTTATTTAAGTAGAGCTAATTGCATTTACGCAACGTCGTGGATGTTGCAAATGACATGGGTATGTAGTTATATGATCATGCAATGGAACGAAAAACGAATCAAGACTGCATGTCCAATTTACTACTTCAACGTATTCAACACCGATTCTTCCTTTCGAACACATTAATGCTGATTTATCAGTTCAATTCCGTCATTATCTCTGAAACATTAGAAACGATTCAATCTATTTCGCGTAGGTATATACAGGTCACTAAACACGTTGCCCGCTGTTTAATCAACAGAGGCATACATGTAGCGTGTGCGTGGAGGTCACTACAAACAGGGACCACTTGGCGGGAACTGTGGCTCTTAAAATCATTTATATGACGTCTTAGGGGGATGCCATGCATATGTGATGTCGCCAGAAAACATACCATGCGTGGTTGCACAATCGTATTTACGACGCAAGCTGTTTTTGCTGATCACGGGGAACATTCGCATTAAAAATCTTGATTATCATGGCAGATTAGACATTCATGACCATGTGTGTGTGTACGTGAGTACGTGCGTGCGTGCGTGCGTGCGTGTGTGTGTGTGTGTGCTTATAAACAGGGTAGCATTATAACCAGGGACGACAGAATAGAGTATGGCCAGTCTATTGTGTCTAATTCTAGGTCAGAAAATCAACAGTGTTGTATTTTGTCTAATTTATTCCCTTTGGGTCAGATAACCAACAGTTTAATTGTTTGACTTGTTTGTTCTCTTTGGTTGAGAAAATCAGTAGTGTGATATTTCGTCTAATTCCTTCTCTGTTTGTCAGATAATCGACAATGATATTTTGGCACGTTAATTCCCTTGAGGACCAGATAATCAACAGTGTGATGTTTCATTTAATCATGTTTCTTTCCTTCCGGTCACCAACAGTGTGGTAATTTGGCTAGTTAATTCTCGGGTCAACAACAGTTTCTGTTCACCTCGCTACATATATCGAAACAATCGTTATTCTTGCGTGATATCGTTGTCTGCTGTTGATCAGCGGTATCCATTTGGTTACCTCACATCGATTATAAAAGCTGATGTTTAGGAATGATTAATTGTTCTACCCTGGGTATTTTACTGCGAACACGGCATGATACGGAATACTCAAAACAATTCCTTCTAAATGTTCACGTCAATTATAAACACAAACCGAGGATCAAAATTAAAGAAAGTCTCCCGAGTTTGTTTTAATGTAATTGAAAATTTAAAGACTTGTTGTTAAATTTGATGATGTCGACTTAACTATCCCTTTTCCCGCAACAGTTTGTAAAATGTAATCTGTGACTGGGTAACTTTGTATAAGTGTAAATTGGTTCAATGCAGAATAGTGTAAGAAATTAATTTGCAACCACATAACCCCTATCCTGTGTGGAATGTGTGCCGAAGAAAGCACATTTATGGGTTTTCAAAGATAGGATGTCTAGGATACCCATCAGCAATTGTGTAAAAACAATATTAATTTTCAAGTTTTCAAACAAATCATATATTAAAAAATAAAACAATGCAGAAGTATTCTTTGAGTGATGACTTATCGCCAGTACAGTTCAGGTTTTAGATATAATATTTCTAACTTTAGATATATCATTTGAAATGCAAACATATGATAAAATCAATTGAGAGGCATAGTTTCATGTTACATGTCACTACATCTGTCGAAATTATCGATAGTCTATGGCATCGATATGGCATAACCTAATCGCATTTACGCAACGTCACGGAAGTTTCAAATGACCTGGGTATGTATTCATATGTATGTATATATATTATATATATATATATATATATATATATGTGTGTGTGTGTGTGTGTGTGTGTGTGTGTGTGTCTGTGTGTGTGTCTGTGTGTGTGTGTGTGTCTGTGTGTGTCTGTGTGTGTGTGTGTGTGTGTCTGTGTGTGTGTGTGTCTGTGTGTGTGTGTGTGTGTCTGTGTGTGTCTGTGTGTAAACTGAGGCCTCGGGGAATGGCTGGGCGCCACTTTTAGGAATATTCCAGTCGTACATGACGGAAGACACCACAAATGGTGCACTGTACCCCTGATGGAATCGAACCCGGTCTTCGTTTACCCATTAACCGATAAACCAATGCACTCAAAGGATACATTCTTATATATACTCAATATACTTAATATGCCACGTACTCACATGTAAGCTGATGCGTTATCCTATCCTAGAAACACCGCTGACCAGAAACACGGCACAAGTCTAACTGCGACATACCGTGGTACACATGCTCTGTCTCATGTACAGCAAGTACCTGTCATATGTCCATTATGACTGATCAGGCGCACTGTTCACACTGCCATTGAGGCGATGTCTTTAGCCTGCACACTTAAGTGCACTGGTGGACGTCTTAATAGCTTGAGGATGCACCGCGGAGTGTTGCCAACCGAACACCTAAAAACTGTGATAAAATGTTATGTTTAAGAATCATTGATCGATCTATCCAGAATATTTGACGATGTACATGTCAAAATAATAATAACTATTATTACTTATCTTAATGACAAATGTATATCATTTAGTAATTACTTTGCATTTTAAAAAGCAGTGACATTTTTCAATTTTACATATGAGGGATGAAATAATTTCAATCACCTGGGAAACAGATGCTTAATGTCACTTGATTCATAAATGGTGATAAAAGATTTATGAAACAACAGTTGGTAAGAAAGATTGAAATGGAAATATTTATATATAATCCCTTTACATCTTTCTCATGAACATTTCAAACAAGAAATTAATTTCACAATAAACGTTATACATTTGAACAGTCACTTAAATGACTAATATATCAAATAAGCAGAATTCAATCCACATATGCATTACTGTAAACAATACCGTTCTCAGGCCTTAACGTGATAGCAAACCAACACCCTCGTGACTTAACAGATAAACCTTTCAAAATATGACTTTTGATAGTTCACTGCCAGTTACATCTTCCGAAGAATCGGAAGACTGTCGCGATGAGTTCTGTAAGCTACAGCTTTGTAATACATGTCTGCTTAGTCTGATCATGAGCTCCTTCATCATCGATCATTGACTGGCTGCCAGCTTATTGAAAACGATCTGGAATAACGTTTCTATCGGTACCATGGCAGCTTTGCCCGAAGATAACGGAAACGTTTTGCTTGCCGACATTGAATTTCCAGGGATGTTTTAAAAGGAAAATGTTTCAATTAAGGCTCAGATCCCTCTGTAAAGAACTGTATTGATAGAAGTATGTGGCGTTCGGTTTAAGAGCTAGTGTGGGTTAAGTGGTCAATATCACATTTGTCTGCATCATCTTGATCTGGTAATTATATATACTATTTGTTCAAACTGGAGTCTCGTAGCGAAGGTCAGCCTTGAAACATTCAGGTCCCGAAAGAGTCAATGAATGGTATGAACTTTCACAGTTAACAGTTCCAAAAACGTTTGTTCTACCCAAAAGAGTTATCGGGGCTCACTTGCGTAGTAATGCCCAGTGATCTTCAGATTAAATACCGTCGTTAACTTCCAACGGTTGTAAACTTTCAGCAAATGGAACTTTGGCAGTCTTTGACAGTATTTCATTTTGTTCAAGGTGAAAAGTAAATTCTCCACATTCCGCTGTGCGAATTCATATAACTAACAGTATTAGTGTGATAAGTTCAACTATCAATACATTGTTAAAGACAAATCCTTGATGCCGTCAAGAAAATCAACTATGTGGTGGTGTAGGGGTAGGGGAATGTGTTCGAGACAGGATATAATTTTAGTCAATACTAAATGCGTCAAAACACGCAATCCATATCTGTGAAAGGTGGAACTGAATACATATTTTTTCAAAACACCCCATACAGATGATGCAAGTCTAAGACGTATACCATGCATGATAAGGCCGAATCTGGATAACGTATATCATCAATAATAAATAATAACAAAAGCGACCATATTCATAAGAAATCTCTGCCAAAAGCAGTATCGAGTGTACGATTCCAACTATATCATGAGCATGTGTTCATTATTCACTATCAAGTAGTGATCTTCATGATGTCATGTGTTCGCCAAAAGGTGAGCGGATCCTTCCCCACCGGTGGCAATGGAATGCATACTCAGAATGAACTGAGAGGTTTAGAAAATAAATTCACTGCAAGCCGTGCCCAAATGGTTAATATTAAAATAATGATGTTTTTTCGCAATAAACAATACAATGAATATCAGATTGCAAGATAATGTCGAAGAAACCACTCCATGGATACAATACATCCAACTGGAAACGAGTTTGTTCTTGGAAACTTATAATTCTGATATTGATGGATTTGTAGCCCTCCATAGTTTTATATGTGATATTTCCTTCGCGACGAAGTCTAAATTCTCGACCAATTCTATTGACAAAAAATCTTTCACTGCCGCCTACATATCCCATGGCGTCCCGCTGGCCAATCCTGCAACTTCCCCTAAAAAGCAAACAATCGACTCCAGACCGAGGTGGCATTTCATCAATATTGATGCTGTTGGTTTTCAATGAAGACCCATTTGAGCCAGCTACCAAATATTTGGATTTCATTCAAATAATTAGTGGGTCATGACTTTGTTAGATTCAATTCATTAAATGTTTAATAGACTATTGCAGAACAAAATATGGTGTCACATTACCCAATGCCATAAATTGGTTAACATTGTCGTGTCTCTCGAGATTATTAAGACACCGAATCAGCACTTCCGAAAGCTTCCTATTTCATGTCTGTAGGAGAATAATGTGTGAAGCACTGAGATTTAGGAAGTAATTTCAACAACATTAACCTCAAGTGAGCCATGGCACAATTTACATGAGTCTTCCCATTCAAATGATTTCACATTTAAGCCCACGAGGTTGCCTTCTATGTTAATTGTCACTCGACCAAACACACACTGACATGTCAATAACAAATAAACACGGAAAACCTAAAATTGGCATGTTAAAAAAGACAAATGCTAATTTTCAACGTTACATGCCAAATAAGTATCATTATTCATAAATACGTTTTCGTAAGCCATGACAGGTTTTGCGGGAAAAAATCTTTCCTTGAATTAAAAGGGAGCTATTTTGCGATCATTGCTTCTGTTGGCCCTTAACAGAAACGGACATTGTCCGACATGGGCGTACATGGACTTAGCCATGTTTTCTATTGGGATAGCCACACACGCAACAGGTTTCTTTGTTGAAACATATCGTACATGATAATGGATATTCATGTGGGTATATCAAGATATGTCGGTATATCAAGATCAAGCGTGCTGAAACCGTTGCCATGCCCATTTCATTCCCATACTCTCTCGTGGCAGATGCCTTCGGTATTGGCAATGTGACGTGTGGTGAGTCGTCGACAATCATACTCATGTAACATTGTTCTTAGTTGTGGCAGTTGAAGGTCTTCCAGATCATGACTCATAGTCCAGGCTCTCTCTCTTTCCCTCTTGAACTCTTCTGCCCACCTCTCAACAGTGGCAAAGGACGGATCATCATCAGCAGTGGAAACAATGTCCGCATGGATGGCTGTTAGCTCTTTCAATTGGAGATACTTGATGGCAGTGCGGAAGCTAAATGAATGTTGTCAATTTCCATCAACAGTGAATACTAGTACCTAGTCATTCTAATGCCTGCATAGATATGCTGTCTGGTTGAGTATGTGATTAAACTGCAGCCCTCAGGCATGGGACGTATTGTACTTAATACAAAAATAAATCCTTCGCGTGGATGAAGTCGGCTGGCCTGAAAAGTGAAACAGAAAACTTTCTGTTTGCTGCTCAGGCCCAGTCACTTCCCACTCGAAATCGTCAATGTGTGATTTTGCATCAAAATGTGAGTGAGTGAGTGAGTATGGTTTTACGCCGTTTTTAGCAATATTCCAGCAATATCACGGCGGGGGACACCAGAAATGGGCTTCACACATTGTACCCATGTCGGGAATCGAACGCATCAAAATGTGAATAAGATATGTAGAATGTGTAATGAATTTAGTGACACTCTAACTTATTGTCAGTGGATGCCATGCTTTATCACAAATACAGTATCCAAATGATGGAATGGCTCGATGCTTTTATTACCGTATTCGCCATGCTTGTGGTTTTGGCACAGAGGTCCACCCATGGTACGACCAGGAATATGTAGAGGGCGTCATGGAAAATGATGAATACAAAATCCTTTGGAATAGGCCCATTTACAGCCTCAGACGTATCCAGGCCACCAAACCTGATCTTGTCCTTTTTGATAAATCCAATGAAATCAGTTATATCATTGGATTTTCTGTCCCCTTTGACACTAATGTGATTGACAAGTTTGAGGAAAAACATGGCAAATATGCGGACTTCGCTTTCGAAAGGTCACGCTTGCATCCCAAGTACAAAGTTGTCCCACTCCCAATTGTTCTCAGTACCTTAGGTTTGGTACCTCCCAATCTGTTGACTGACATTGGGAGAGTACCCGGGTTTGCTATCAGGAATACAGCCCTTCTGACAACCGGGGTAATGCAGAAGGCTGCAGTTTTGGGGAGTCTTCACATTCTCCGAAAAGTTCTGGGTAGGTTTGACTAGGCAGCGCATTCGTCCCATTCGCTGTCTGGGCTGCGTGTAGAGGGGGCAAGGGCCCTGAGCTGATGATGAGCCCAACCAGCCTGACTGTGCTAGGACCCCCTAAACCCTCTTTGCTGCATTTTTTATTTTAATCTGTAAATAATAATACAATGAAATCATTTATATCATTGAAGTTTCTGTCCTTTTGACAACAATGTGATTGACAAGATTCTGGAAAAACATGGCAAATATGAAGACCTCTCTTTGATCTGTACATAATAATAATGATATTGATAATGATGATGATGATGATGATAATAATAATAATAATAATAATAATAATACAACTGTTAAGGAAATGAAAACGCCCAACAATTCACCATATTGTACACACTAAACATTCAGAAATTATTTTACATTCCACGCGGGGACGCCGAGGTTAAGCAAAATCGTAAATGTCCACCTTGTCCATCAAAACACAACGCCAAAGCTGAACACACTACAGCAAGGTTGAGTCTCTGTACATGTTGGTGGTTATAAACCATCCATTAAATCTTATTTAATACACTGTTCGTAATTCTTCATGTTAGAAACCAACTTAAAAATCTGAACCTTTCGTCTACATTGAAACTTCACAAGCAATACACAGCAGTGGGTGAGGTTCAATATCAGTGCTTTAAGTTTCCACCAAGATAGGTTCTCCTAGAAATAAAGTAGAAAGTTTTATAACACTAGCGAATGTAAACAGCAGCTGAATACATGAACATTTTTTGTCAAGCAGGACAATGAAAGCGAAAACCAAATTATCTTTCAGATGTTCAGTCTGATTTGTATCATGTGCAGGTTTTTGCAGTTTTTCGGAGAAATGTCTCTTTCTCACACCATAGTCTGATGTTCGAGACAGACATGATCGTTTTTGTCGGTTGTACAGTTTTACACTTCCCCAAATAATCTGTTCCTGGGTTATTTTGTATAAATATAAATTCTGAACAAAGACGCATGGACAATTGTACCATTCCCTTTTGCTCCTGTATTGTCACGTATTATTCTTTATCAGTAAAAGTACATGTATTCCGACTACAAATAAACATCACCATAATGCTTATTTCTTTAAGTAGATCGAATTGCAACGTCGTGGATGTTTCAAATGACATGGGTATGTATTAATATGATCATGCAATGAAAGGAAAACGATTCAAGACTGCATGTCCAATTTACTATTCCAACGTATTCAACAATGATTCTTCCTTTCGGAACTCATCAATGCTGATTTATCATGTTCAATTCCGTCATTTTGTCTGACACATTCGGAACGATTCCACCTATTTCGCGTTAGTCTATACAAGTCATTATACACGTCACCCGCTGTTTACTCTGAAGAGGCATAGCGTGTAGGTCGATACAAACCGTGTGTGTGTGTGTGTGTGTGTGTGTGTGTGTGAGTGCTTATAAACAGGGTGGCATTATAACCAGGGACGACAGAGTATGACCAGTCTATTTTGTCGAATACTGGGTCAGAAAAATCAACAGTGTTGTATTTTGTCTAATATATTCCCTTTGGGTCAGATAACCAACAGTGTAATTGTTTGACTTGTTTGTTCTCTTTGGTTGAGAAAATCAATAGTATGATATTTCGTCTAGTTCCTTCTCTGTTGGTCAGATAATCGACAATGATATTTTATCTGGTTAATTCCCTTTGGGACCAGATAATCAACAGTGTGACGTTTCATCTAATCATGTTTCTTTCCTCCCGGTAACCAACAGTGTGGTAATTTGGCTAGTTAATTCCTCGGGCCAACAACAGTTTCTGTTCACGTCGCTACATATATCGAAACAATCGTTATTCTTGCGTGATATCGTTGTCTGCTATTGATCAGCGGTATCCATTTGGGTACCTCACATCGATTATAAAAGCTGGTGTTTAGGAATGATTAATTGTTCTACCCTGGGTATTTTACTGCGAACACGGCATGATACGGAGTAGTCAACACAATTGTTACTAAATGTTCACGTCAAATATAAACATAAACCGAGGGGCAAAAGAAACTACATCGAGTTTGTTTTTGATGTGATTGAAAATTGAAAGACTTGTTGTTAAATTTGATTATATCTACATGACCATCACTCGTTCCTACAATAGTTTGTAAAAAGTAATTTGTGACTGGGTAACTTTGTATAAATATAAATTGGTTCAATGAAGAACAGGGTAAGAAATGAATTTGCAACCACATGACCCCTATCCTGTGTGGAATGTGGAAAATCCTTCAAACATAGATAGTTTACCTTCCATGTAAACTGAAGGTACACATTTTAGCCTCGGGGAATGGTTGTGCGCCACTTTTAGGAATATTCCAGTCATACATGACGGAAAACAACAAAAATAGTGCAGTGTACTCCTGTACGGTCTTCGTTTACCCATTAACCGATAAACCAACGCACACAAAGAATACATACTCAGTATACTTAATATGCCACGTACTCACATGTAAGCTGGTGCGTTATCCTATCCTAGAAACACCGCTGACCAGAAACACGGCACAAGTCTAACTGCGACATACTGTGGTACACATGCTCTGTCTCATGTACAGCAAGTACCTGTCATATGTCCATTATGACTGATCAGGTGCACTGTTCACACTGCCATTGAGGCGATGTCTTTAGCCTGCACACTTAAGTGCACTGGTGGGTGGCTCAATGGCTTGAGGATGCACCGTGGAGTGTTGCCAACCGAACACCTAAAAACTGTAATAAAATGTTGTGTTTAAGAATCATTGATCGATCTATCCAGAATATTTGACGATGTACATGTCAAAATAATTATATGTTAGAATTATTACTTATCTTAATGACAAAAGTATGTTGTTCAATAAATACTTTTCATTTTAAGAAGCAGTGACATATTTCAATTTTACCACAAAAGCATATGAGGGATGAAATAATTTCATTCACCTGGGAAAAAGTTGCAAGTGTCACTTGAATTATAAATGGTGATAAAAGATTTATGTAACAACGGTTGGTAAGAAAGATTGAAAAGGAAATATATATATATATATATATACACGAATGAACATTTACCTCATTTTTGTATAGATATATATGAAAATTCAAAACAAGATTTTAATTTCATAATTAATATCAAAACAATTGAACGCTTAAATGACTAACATATCAAACAAGAAGAATTCAATCCACATATGCATTGCTGTAAACAATACCGTTCTCAGGCCTTAACGTTATAGCAAACCAACACACTCGTGACTTAACAGATAAACCTTCTACTTAAACTGCCTTTCAAAACGTGACATTTGATAGTTTACTGCCAGTTACCTCTCAGTAAATACCATTCCAACGACGAGGAATCGGAAGACAGTCGCGATGAGTTCTGTAAGCTACAGCTTTGTAATACATGTCTGCTTAGTCTGATCAGAAGCTTTGGCGATCCTTCATCATTGATCATTGACTTGCTGTCAGCTTATTGAAAACGATCTCGAATGATGTCTCTATCGATACCATGGCAGCTTTGCACGAAGATAACGGAAACGTTTTGCTTGCCGACATTGAATTTCCAGGGATGTTTTAAAAGGAAACTTTTTAAAGTGTTTCTGTTAAGGCTCAGATCCCTCAAAAGAACTGTATTGATAGAAGTATGTGGCGTTCTGTTTAAGAGCTAAAGGCTTAAGTGGTCAATATCACATTTGTCTGCATTCGCTTGATCTAGTAATTATATACTAGTATACTATTTGTACAAACTGGAGTCTCGTAGCGAAGAGTCAATGAATGGTATGAACTTTCACAGTTAACAGTTCCAAAAACGTTCGTTCTACCCAAAGCGTAATTTAGGAATACTTGTGTGTTTTTGCACAGTGATCTTAAGATTAAATATCGTCGTTAAGTTCCAGTTCCGTCGTTGTAAACTTTCAGTAAATGGAACTTTGGCAGTCTTTTGAGGTATTCTATTTTGTTCTGTGTGAATAGTAAATTCTCCTTCGAACACATTCCGCTGTGTGAATTCATATAACTGACAGGATTAGTGTGATGAGTTCAACTATCAACCCATTCCTCAATCCTTGATGCCGTCCAGAAAATCAACAATGTGCCATTTCATTTAAACACTTTTCAATTTTCTTAAACCGTGTACAACTAGGAGATATGTTTTAATCCAAGAGATGGCACCTAAAATGTATTTAAGAAAACAAGAACAGCTCTCCAAATACCACAGTTGAGTATAGATTATAATTTACAAAACAGTAAAATAATCGTACTGGTATATAGAGAAGACGTCCAGAATGAATGAAATTGCAAATAACAATCCGTTGCCCACAAATACAAATACAGCCCACAGATATCCTATCTCAATGATAACGTTGATTTTAGTATACATGAAACTACACCAACGCTGTTTATATAACTCCAGTGAACGAACATATTTTACCTTTGGTTTTGCTGTATGTTGTTTCGGGACCGATGATTTAATATTCATGGGAGTGGGGATCGTGGTGGTGTGGTTCGTGTTCGAGACAGGATATATATATTTTCAGTCAATACTGAATGCGTCAAAACACGCAATCCATTTCTGTGAAAGGTGGAGCTGAATACATATTTTTCAAAACATCCTATACTGGTGATGCAAGTCTTAGACGTTTACCATGCATGATCAAGTCGAATCTGGATAACATTTATCATCAATAATTAATAATAACAAAAGCGACCATATTCATAAGAAGTCTCTTCCGAAAGCAGAGTCGATTGTACGATCCCTACTTTATCATGAGCATGTGTTCATGAATCACTATCAAGTAGTGATCATGATAATGCCATGTGTCGCGAAAAGGTGAGCGTATCCTTCCCCTGGGTGGCAATAGAAGGCATACTTAGAGAATACCCTGTATGGAATTATGGATTATCCGCGCAGAATGAACTGAGAGGTTTTGAAAATAAATTCACTGCAATCCGTGCTCAAATGGTAAATATTAAAATAATGATGTTTTTTCGCAATAAACAATATTAAGAATATCAGATTGCAAGGTAATGTCGAAGAAACCACTCCATGGATACAATACATCCAACTGGAAACGAGTTTGTTCTTGGAAACTAATAATTCTGATATTGATGGATTTGTAGCCCTCCATAGTCTTATATGGGATATTTCCTTCACGACAAAGTCCTTTCTATTGACAATATCTTACTGTCGCCTACATATCCCATGACGTCCCCTGGCCAATCCTGCAACTTCCCCTACAAAGCAAACAATCGACTCCAGACTGAGGTGGCATTTCATCAATATTGATGCTGCCAAATATTCGGATTTCATTCAAAGAATGACACACACTTTGTTAGATTCATTTAATTAAATGTTAACGAGACTATTGCGGAACAAAATATGGTGCCACATTTACCAATGACCATAAATTGGTTAACATTGTCGTGTCTCTCGAGATGGTTTAGACACAGAATCAGCACTTCTTAAAGCTTCCTATTTCATGTCTGTTGGAGAATAATGTGTGAAGCACTGAGATTTAGAAAGTAATTCGAACAACATTAACCTCAAGTGAGCCATGACACAATTTACATGAGTCTTCCCATTCAACTGATTGCTTGTTTCACATTAAGCCCACGAGGTTGCCTTCCATGTTAATTGTCACTCGACCAAACACATTTACATATCAACAACACATAAACAAACACGAAAAACCTAAAATTTGCCATGTTCAAAGAAAGCAAATGATAATTTTCAACGTGTTACGCAGAATAAATATCTTTATTCAAACCACGTTTTCGTGAACCATGATATAGCTTTTCGGAGCTCTCACTTTCACGATCATTGTTTCTGTTGACCCTCAACATGAGCGTACATGGACTTAACCATGCGTTCTATTTGGATATCGTCATGCGCAACAGGTTCCTTTGTTGTAACCTATCGTAGATGATAATGGATATTCGTGTGGATATATCAAGATTTGTCCGAAGAAAGGAACGTACTTGAAAGCATAACACTAGTTTATAGTAAGTGAGTTGGGCTCAACGTCGCCTTGAACAGTAACGGCGTGTTAGCTTCATGTTGGAGCGACTTCTACCTTCATGTCGCCACATGTAAATAAAAGCGACACAAACCTTTCCATATAAACTGACGTCCAAAAGAAACTTTACCAACTGAAAATATAAATTTCAGACAAAGTAGAAAAATTTTTTCGATGAAGTCTATCTAAAACACTTAACCTAACTACAAAAATAGTGTATGCAGAAAATGTTAATCGTCTGTTACATGTTTGCGAGATAACACGCGAAAAAGTGAAAAAAACGTGCACCACGGACAACTGCAAATGCACGTGCGGGTAAAGGTATAAAACGATTGCAACGGCAAGTCAGACGTCCACCGTGATGAAAAACACAAAAGAAATGCCACGACTCACAGTCGAACAACGTGAACGAGCCTTGGGTATGGTACAGATGGGAGCCACCCACGCCCATATTGCACGAACCTTTCGGTTGCTCCCGTGTTGCCGTTACCAACTTGATGCAACGTTACAGACAGACAGGGCGGACCGCTGACAGGCCAAGAACAGGCAGACCCAGGGTGACCAGGCCCCATGATGACCGGTACTTGCGTACCTTGCACCTCCGAAATCGCTTCCTGACAGTGACGTCATCGGCGACAAATGCCTTAGGTCACAGGGTTAGTCGACAGATTGTGGCTAGGAGACTCAGGGCTCACGGAATCAGGGCTTTTAGAACATACAGAGGACAGCTATTGACAGCGCAACATCGTCGTCTGCGATTGAGATGGGCCCGGACTGTACGACGTTGGCAACGACGTGACTGGCAGAGGGTTGTCTTCACTGACGAAATTCGATTCTGTATGTTTAGGCTGATGGAAGACAACGTGTTTACCGCCGAAGGGGTGAACGAACGGCGGCGTGTTGCGTGCAGGAGGTCGTACCATATGGTGGAGGGATTGTCATGGTGTGGGGAGGGATCTGTGGGCAGGAGAGGACACCGCGGGTCATCGTTGACGGAAACTTGACAGCTCAGCGGTACATGGATAACATTCTTCGTCCAGTTGTCCTACCATTTCTCCAACAGCAGCCACGTGGTGTCATGTATCAGCATGACAATGCTAGAGCCCATACAGCCAGAATTGTCACTAACTTCGTCGCAGCCAACAACGTCAACGTCTTGCCGTGGCCTGCACGTTCACCCGACATGTCCCCCATAGAACACCCCTGGGACTTGATGGATCGTCGTGTTCGACAACGACCACACTCTCCAGCCAACCGGCAAGAACTGATCTTGGCCCTCCAAGAAGAATGGCGTCAAATCCCACGTGACATCATCTGACTGACTTTTTCTGTGCGTCGAAGAGTTTTTGCGTGTATTGAGGCATTTGGTAGTCACACACGCTGATAATGACTTGTTACTGAACGTGAGCGATTGTTTATGTACTCTGCCTATTGTCCATGATTCTGAAAGCTCGAGTTTTGTACCACACCCAACTTTGGGAGGCTCTGACGTCATTCTCGGTCGCGGTATGATTATCATTTTCAGTGTGGATTATGTTGATATATTGATCTTCTCAATACACTTTACTTCATGCATGTATGTTTTGTTGTTTTTGAGAAAGAGTGATTTTAAACTGATAATCTTCCTATGCCTACTCATTACAGTTATTCTTATGTAATAAATATTCTTAGTAATTATAATGAGCAAACATTATTTCTAGTTTGTAAATTCTTATATTATGCTCACAAAATAATTAATGATAAATTCTGTGCCCTGTAACTGTCATGCTCACATTTTTGGCCATTGGCCTTTTACTGAATAAAAATGTCTGTCTGTCTGTCTGTCTGTCTGTCTGTCTGTCTGATTTCAAACTCTGGTAAAGTATCTTTTGGACGTCTGTTTACATAAGAAACCTTGTCGATTGCACGATTCCGACTATGTCATGTCCATGTGTTTATGAATCGTTGTCAGAAAGTGATGATACCAAGTGTTCGCAAACAGGTGATCGTATGCTGCCCCACCGGTGGCACCCATCACAAACACATGCAAAGGCAAGTCAATATATTGTTCACCTGGTACAATTCGAAATAGCATCCCACATCATTATCATGAGTACAATATTGCCTAGTAAGACATTTTTCCCACATGTTTTTTTCTATATCGCTGAGACATTTTGATATAGCCCATTAACCGTTTGAGGCATGTTAACAGTTCCTTCACTCACTGTATGTAAAATAATGATGAGCGAGTATAGTTTAATGCTTTTTTGGCAGTAGCACTGGTGGTAGCTTGATGTGTGAAAAAGGCCCGGGGTGATGCAGGTCTTACCCCTTTGGTGAAACCAACAAGCATGGATTGATGCTGAAAACCTAGAAGCAGAATCAGGGAGAGTCTAAGATTAGAACCCATGATCTGGTACATCCAAGCGTGGCAACTCCTCACAACGAAGTGCGGCTACAAAGACTACTGGGCTACCCCGGCTGCCACCAAGATCACGTTCACGAAGCACTTTAAATCTTAAAGCGATAGTGTCTTTTGACCCTAGTTAATTTGACTCTCAGCAAGACTTTCGTTTGGATATGTTCGACCACCCATTTTATCTGTCTTTTTTTTATAATCCTTTGTCTTTTTGATAAAATAAAACGTCTCATTTCATATTAAGAGTGACGCTGGCCTTCCTTTTTTGTGGAAAGACTATCCAGCTATATTGAGAGTGGCACTCGCTATGACACTTGAGACGTTTATGGACATGACATATGAACCACTTCAAGACATTTAAGCGATATCTTTAAGTGGCATTTTGAAGAAGCATGATCAATGACGAAGTGTATTGAGTCAGCGTACTGTGTCTGAGTGGGGTATTCATGTTAAACTGAGGCATGGTATCTCAGTGGGCTAGCACTTTAAAATCGGCATCAGTCCGGACTGGTATAAGCAGCCACGTACATGCACGTCGCAATAAAAGAGCAATTGTTTGAAACCTCAATTTCACCGCTTCTACTCATACAGAAAATATCTGAAACAGTTTTAGACAGCTTTAGACACTTAAAATGACGAACGACAAGGGCCCTCTTTCGACGATATAGATCTACATAATTTATCGCCTTCGCACAATTTCACCTGTCCATCATGTGAATTCAATCTAATAATGAAGATTCGACGTACCCAGTGACCGAAACCTCCTGTACTAGTATATTATGAGGCTGTCACGACGGAGGCCCAAACAACTACAGTACGTTTAGTTACATTAAGAACACACGCATTAACTTACTGTCTGTAATATAATTTACAACTAATGGGATTATTCTGGACGACAGGTATGTCAGATTGAAACCTCGGAAGTTAAGCCTCAGACGTTTAGTCGCACACTACAAAGGCTTCACTAGGCTAGGTTTCAGTACGATTATCAATACCAAGTATATCTATCAGTTTATATTAATTCGGTTAGACAGTGAGTCACTTGTGTGAGGTGAACACCGGATGAAGGCTGGGGTAATTTTATGTTGATTCAGCAATAGGCTGATTTAACATGGCGACATGATATGTAAAGGATTATGTTTCCAAAAGAGACCTAAGATATAGACAGAAACAATCCACAATCTTTTAAAGTACAATTGTCACTGAAAGTAATATATAGGTCGTGCTTGCTGGTCGCTTCGTTTACGGGTTGATTAAAAACATCTAAATCCAAACTAAAGATTACAGTGAGTGAGTGAGTGAGTGAGTGAGTGAGTGAGGCCAGTTATCATGTCTGTGTGAGAGCAACAACCTTCAGTGAGGGCATGATGACAGGGTTTCAGTCAAGTCACATTTGTGCAAAGAATAACAACACTTTGGGATGCCATTACTGAAGACAATAACTGTCAGCGATGTTGAGTAGTGCCTGCACATGTGTGTTGTGAAATTGTTTGTCCTCCGGCATATTTCACATGGGTAAGTGAGTGAGTGAGTGAGTGAGTGAGTGAGTGAGTGAGTGAAACAAGTCAGAATTTAAAGTTAAACGAGGAGTTCTAATCACAGTTATAGTATTAAAAGTAGATGTATTTGGAGATGTATATCACCGTAATGTAGGTCCGAGATGCAGGGTAAAGGATACTGAGGACAGAATTGTACGTAGCTGGTGTTTCAGCACAGAAATGACAATTTTGTCTATGTCAGAAGCCTCCATTTGCCATCTGCCACTTCAAAGAATCATTTCTTTCCTGTAAATGTATATTACAGATCACGCTCTTACAGCTCTTATTTCTGCAGATTTACACGATCGAGGTTATGGAGTTCAGACCGAGCGACGTAAAAGACGTTCGGTGATATCATGAATGCAATGAAAACAAGCAACAAAATATTCACCTTTGCATAGTTTCTTAAATTGATATATTGATGGTTCATGATAGAGGCCCTCGTAATGTTAGGGCAGTCCGATACAAGGGCGTTCCCGATACTGTGTTAGACACTGTTTCAAATGTTGCAAGTTGGTGCACTGGGAAAGTGGTTCCCATTTCAAAAGTTAATGTAAAATAGCATTCATTATTGATTCCACATTAGTCAAACAGAACCGCGAAAAACCAAACACACAAATTTTGTAATTATATTTTATGAGAGTCTAAACAGTGGAATAATCGTGTTCCTGTCAGAAGGAAATGAAATCTTACGTAGTAAGAAGAATGAATCTTCTCAGTTACAATGATGTGACAAATAGGACATCTTCAACAGGGCACCGTCCATGCCTGCCTGTCTTCTGTATTTGTATGAAATAATACCTAGATTTGGGAAATTAGCAGCCGCCATTGCGAATTCCAAATAAATAACATGTCACGATTTGAGAGCTAGTTCTTGGTTTTGTCAATATGGCACGAAGTCATTTGTTTGATCCGTAAGCTTTTATTAATAAAAGAAACATGTATATTTCAGAGTATATGCTACATCTGACCCATCATTAATATCGCCTTCATATACCGATTGTTAGACACAGTTACACAACACTTACAAAAACTAACGTCCTCTCGGATCGGATCCAGGTCGGGTCGCAATCGCTCCATTTTATGATTGCGATCGGTTTCGTTCGGATCGTGATACGATCTTTTCTGTGGTCGAAATTGAATTGAAATCGACATGTCGTTAATTCTGAAGACGAGAAAATTGGCAACAAAGTATTCATCCTTTTTAATATGAAGAACAAATTCCTTTGATGAAAGAGATAGCAAGTCCCATCCGGATGAGTTATATGATAAATTTAGGTTTCAATTTTATCTGAAGTTAAATTTTGAGCTTTTACCATTATAATGATTACTCATTCAATGTATTGAACACACCACACTTTGTGACGGGAAATACTCATCTCCTCCTGAAAACTATCAGTGGCGGTCTCCAAGTTTGATAGCTCTAGACATTGTTATCGATGATACTGTACGAGCATCCTCATACTTGAGTGGATTCTATGAGTGTACACTTTGAATTCCTTTTCACCGTCGGTTTGTGATAATTATTTCATAACCACAGGCATTTTGTAATAATGGTAAATCATAACAGGATTACCATGAGGTTGTTGACTAGCAGACACAGCATTGAATACTTTAACATGTCACGCCGACCACCTTCGTTAGAGCGACACTAATAATCACCACGTAGACAATGGTGGGCATATACTTGATTTCTTGTGTGAGATAATGAGGTTCTCAAAACATATTTTTCAACCTGTTTCCATACCGTGGAGATTCACCGTGGTGATTCCAGAATGCAATGTGGCATCCCGTGCTTGCTGTAAGAGCCGCTAAAACTCCGAATTCAATGGTTCCGTTGTGTAACCTAACTCATCGTACCTCGACGACGTGGATCTGTGCTCGTGTTGTGATCGACTAGTTTGCCTGGGCCATCACATCCACTGCCCAGTACATGTGCGCATACATTTTTACACATAGTCATGTCTTATGAAAATATCATAACAACCATCACTACAGTTTAATACCAAACATCTCTGTCATATGAATACATTATAACAACCATCTGTATAGTACCCACTAATAATAACCACCATCTCTTCCATATGAATACATTGTAACAACCATCTGTATAATGCCAACTAATAATAACCACCATCTCTGCCATATGAATACATTATAACAACCATCTGTAAAGTACCCACTAAAAATAACAACCATCTCAGCCATATGAATACATTATAACAACCATCTGTAAAGTGCCCACGAATAATAACAACCATCTCAGCCATATGAATACATTATAACAACCATCTGTATAGTGCCTACTTATAATAACAACCATCTCAGCCATATGAATACATTATAACAACCATCTGTATAGTGCCAACTAATGATAACCACCATCTCTGTCATATAAATACGTTATAACAACCATCTGTAAAGTACCCACTAATAATAACAACCATCTCAGCCATATGAATACATTCTAACAACCATCGGTATAGTGCCAACTAATAATAACCACCATCTCAGCCATATGAATACATTGTAACAACCATCTGTATAGTATACAAAAATAACAGCAACCATCTCTGTCAAACGCATACATTATAACAACCATCTGTATTGTATACATGAATAATAACAACCAAATGCATCTCTGTCAAACACATACATTAGTACAACCATTTGTACAGTACCAACTAATAATAGCAACCATCTCTGTCAAACGCATACCTTATAACAACCATCTGCATAGTACCCACTAATAATAATAACCATCTCTGTCAAACCAATACAGTATAACAACCATCTGTATAGTATACATAACAATAGCAACCATATCTGTCAAACGCATACATTATGACAACCATCTGTATAGCATACATAAATAATAACAACCATCTCTGTCAAACATATACATGATAACAACCATCTGTATCGTACACATAACAACATTATAGCAACCATCTCTGTCACACGCGTAAATTGTAACAACTCACCTGTGTTGCCCGCTAAAATAATGGACAATTAATCATGATCATACATCGCATGGTCATGAATGAGTGAGTCACCGAGTTGTAGAGTGAGTGAATGAATGAGTTTTTGAGTGGGTGAATGAGTGAGTGAGTGTACTATCTAAGATGCAGGCTTCATATAAAAGTAGGCATCCATTGTTGAAGGGCATTGATTGTTTTTGCTTGTTTTGTTTTGCTGGTTGTGTTTCTATTGTGAGGCTGGAGTAACCACACGTAAACGTTGATGTCATGTCATGAAATTTCGCTTCCATTATTGACTCATTGAAATATAATTGAATAAACTGTCAATATTGTCACTGTTACATATCCACAAACTGGGCTATCCAGCTGGTTGTCTGAGTGCAACAGCCAGCTTACTTTTTGTTTATTTACTATCGGTAATAAACGCCCTCTTTATCAAAAAAGATGCACGTGTAATACCATGATCTACCACATACATGTACGTAAAGGATTGATTAAAAAGAGGTTTTGACTCCGGAACCATAACACCCACCGAATGAAAATGTTTTAAGTGGTGTTACTTCGTATCACTTGCCCTTGACATAGACCTTTGAAGTGTGATCTCAGAGTCTGAGATACTTATTACTGCTCACAACTGACAATATAGAGATGAAAGTGGAAGTTAATGTAATTTTCCGACGTTGTGGCATTTTTGCATATGTTGTCTCGAAATTGAAGCGTAATACACCTCAGAAATTATCAGAAACTTTTAAATACAATTAGTGGTTGAGACACGGAAGATTTGACCGTTGCCGGCAAATCGACGGCCACTTTTTATTACGAACATATATCTATAGCCCAAGGGATATTTGGAGAACGGCACATATTACGTAGTCAGTGACAGACGTTATTTCAACGTTGTTCCTTTGAGATAACTTAACCACTGCACGTGCTCTTTCTGAGATGAGTAGTTCACGCACTAACTGTTGTCAATCATGCTTGAGTTAGCTCCCTTGAGTATCAGTCGAAAAGTTGTCAAGCTGTATTAAGCTCATTGGCTTTTCTAAGTCATGTGAAACTTCTCATCAAGTAGCTACGAAGACAAGATTGCCAATGTCTCGGGGAAGCTCACGAGAACGCAGTGTGAGTGGCATGAAAGGAAACTACCAAGAAAGCTTAAAGAAAATCATCCCCTGTGATGATCGAGTCGGGTGGCACATTTGAACATCACACCCATTGAGGCGAGGGCACATGTCACTATAACAACAGCAGAGACCCACAAAGTACAGACTCACTCACTTAACGATAAGGGTGAGCCAATTTCCAGAGAAGAAATTATAGAACTTAAATCAAGAATTATCAGTCTCACACGTGATGGGCATTCAATTTTCCAAAATGTAAATACACTGAAATAGAAGTTTTATAGAAGAGAGGTTCGCTGCCAGAATCGACAGTCGTTGAAAACAGACAAAGTACGTGTATAAAGAAAAATTCGTGATCACATTCACTTGATCTGAACAGTTGGTTGTGTTAAAGTGTAAAAGAGTGGGTAATTAGGGTCATGTAATCAACGAGACACAGATTTCGTTGTGAAGAATTTGCCTGTTGATAACCAGGAGATTATCAACTCGACCCTCGCAAAGAATACGGTTTTTACCCTATTGAGAATGGGTTGAAAGTTAAGGATGGCGATAACACGGATGGAGAGAAAGGAAAGTAAATGAAGACACCCAATTGTTGTGATAGCAACTGCAGAAACATTAGATATGTAGTCGACAGTTACGAAAGCAAAGAGCAATCTATTGTATCACAACACGAAGGACAAAGTCTATATTAAGAATGACAAATGTAGAAAGCGGAATCAAACAGAAAGCCATTACTGAAAAAAGTAGAGAAAGTGATGTGTATACAATTATATCAGGAAGATTAGACAAAAAAGAACATGTGAAGAGTCAGGAAAGATATAATTAGAGATTTGCCCGAATGGGATTGTGGAACGTGGGCGTTTGGTCAAGTAAAGGCAACGAAAAATCAGGTTTCAGAAAATCACTCCTCAATAATCTTAACCATTAAATTACTTGAATCTGTGAAACGTTCCTTACTGATACGAATCAGCTGTATCAGATTCCTTCAGTTGTGGGGGGCATAATAGACAATTACTGCAAGAGAAAACAAAGAAAGTACCAGTAGACGTTGGTATGTTCTTTCGGAAGTATGTGTTAGAAATTTATTATTCTGAAATATTGGATGATTCAGGGGAAGTTTATTTCCCGAACGGCCAAGAACTCTGTGGTCTGTGTTTGTGTGTATTTCCTCCCACGTCTGTCGTGACTTCAACGCACGCTGCAGGCATAGGGATGACTTTATTGCTGGAGCTGATGACGTTCCACCAAGACATGTGAGAGAGCAAACAGAAGATGGCCACGCGGACTTGTTTATTGACATCCTGACCAATAGTAAATGTGTACATAAAACGGTAGAATGGGAATTCATAACTGCAGACATTCGCATCGTGGAATGTAAGTGTTGGACTCCATGGACTTCCTATGAACAAGTTCAACTGTATTAGGACTTCAAAGACTTAATTACTAATCTCATTCAGCATGCCATAAACACGCATACAGCACGACCACAGACCATGAAGCAATAGAATGGAGCACCACAACAGAACCAGAAAGTTTACTTGGAGGTACAAATAAAATAAAATTGATGTATACCACAGTTTTTCTGAAGTGAGTGTGAGTGAGTGAGTTTGGTTTAACGCTTCTTTTAACAGTATTCCAGTTATACGGCGTGTCAGCTTAATGTGGGAGGAAAGCCCAAAGTTATGCAGGTCTCTGACGTTTACCACTTCGGTGAAAACAACGAGCACGGGTATGGTGCTGACAAACCTAGAAACATAATCGGGGCGAATCGGGATTCGAACCCACAATCATAGGTTTCTGGCGTGCTCAAGGGACGCAACTCTGCACAGCGAATCGCGGCGCCTTGGACGACTGGACCACCAGTGCCCCGGATTTTCTGAAGACCAGTACTGATTATCAGATAGAACGGTGTACACCGCAAAGAGTAGGTTAATACTCCCTAAATGCCAATAACCTGCACCTAACAAATTACCATCACGTAATCTACCTGAATGTGTGCTAAATGAAGGAAAACGTGAAACTGAATATGAAGCTCACGTCGCAGGACCTTAATCAAGCAACAGGCATTGCAAAACAACTGTAAAAAAGTCATACAGAGAGCAATTCAACATAATTTTAAATCGATCAAAACGCCAATGCCAATAACAAAAGAAGCCTCAATTGGATGACTTCAGGCAAAGAAACTGTGTCTTTCGGGGGAAAAACAGTGTTAGGAAAACAGTTACTGGTATCTCAATGTAAGTTTGTTTATTGTTTATATCCACACTCAGCAATATTCCAGCTATATGACGGCTGTCTGTAAATAATCTTATCTGGACCAGACAATCCAATAATTGACATCATGAGCATCGGCCTATGCAAATGGGATACAATGACATGCATCAACCAAGTCAGCAAGACTGACCACCCGATCCCGTTGGTCGGCTATTACGTCAAGTGTACTTTAGGGTGCTGAAAATCAATTCTAACCCGGATATGCACAAGGCTCAATGGACGTAATAAGAGATGAGGGACTGAGAGACGGAGACACTGACACTGTGTTAAACACTTGGAAGCAGTACTCTACATTCAGAATCTGACGATGGGGAGACGTACGATTAGCTGTACTTAGAGAACATTAGGAACAACCTATCTTATGATCAAGGGCTGGTAGACCAAGCGTTTCCTGATCCCTTATTGAACAGACCTGTTGGAAAAGAGGAGGTTTGAAGTGCTATATTCCGCTGTAAACTGATAACATCCCTATTGAAGTCCTCCGAAATAGTGTTTGTGTAGTCTGGTTGACCAGATTTATCTCTAGATCGTTTGAGTTGGGCTCAGTATCAAGTATATTCAAGCAAGGATCTATACATCTCTGGCAAGCAACAGTAACCTTGTTATCAGCTAAATGGATTTCGCAATAAACGGACGTACTTACATCAGAGACCATATAATAGATCTATCATATAGTCTCTGCTAACATTCAATATAGCGGTGACCACAGTGTGTTTTACAGTGGTATGAGAATATTGTATACCCTGTGCCCAGCTATTTGTTCTATGATTTGGGGTGTGGGGGTGTGGTGTGTGTGTGTGTGTGTGTGGGGGGGGGGGGGGGGGGGGGGGGTTCCTGAAGACGAGTTATGATTATCAGATTTTGTTCAAGCAGAGCGCGAATAATGTTTTAGTAGACGACACAAGCGATATATATATGTGTGTGTAGGGGGTATGGCGTATGTGTATGCAGTGCGGGATATATAGGTGACTACATAGATGGGGACAGTGTGTGTGTGTGTGTGTGTGTGTGTGTGTGTGTGTGTGTGTGTGTGTGTGTGTGTGTGTGTGTGTGTGTGTGGTCTTGCACTCATGTGCATCTAGGTATGCATATGTGGTATGCATGTGCCAGTAGCGTTCATGCATAATGCATGTATGAATGTGTGTATGTGTGTGTGTGTGTGGCCGAATAGTATATAGTATACGTTTCAGTTGTACCTTTTTTGGTATGCCATACACTCTGCACAGCTAATGACAAGTTAATAAACAATCCAAGTTAATTCGCAAGGAAGTAAATGGGAGAAAGATCACAAATGTTCCCAATACATTGTGTTAAGCGCGCAGGAAGAACCTCAACTTGAAATATTTGAGCAGTACACTTCAAATCTTCAAAGAACAATAGAGTCACAATAATTCCGTGTATGATAAATTAGAACGTGATTACAGTTTCTATTGCCTTACAGTATTAATACATGCACACATTTTCACGAAATTCGAAATTACAAATGTTTCCATTTTATTGTTATAAAGCATGCATCATTTACATGAATGTATCTGTTACATAAAACTAATTCCTTGCAAGTAGAATACAACCTCTTCCCAGTCATGGAACTTACAGTACACATGACCAGGCTGGGAATGTTTTATTTGATGACAGACACACTGTCTCCAGTTCTCGGTGATGGCTCAGTAATGGCTCTTTCTTGAGCAGACAATCGTTGATGTATAATTTGTATCACCCTTGTCTATCACGTGTTAGTGTATTCTCGCGAGGAGTTTGCGATATAAAAAGCAGTAATAAAACGATTTATCAAATGTGAAATTTAATCAAGAATAACACAGTATCTACATATGAGACTTGTTGACAACTTAATGGTCTGTCTGACGTTATTTATGTTGATATGAGAGACACGATCTCTCCTTGATAAAGCTACGGTCAACTACAGTGTCGTTTGAGTTACGAAGTCAGGCTGTACATGTGCTGTGTTAATTGTTCTTTTTTTGCATGGAATGGGATTACACGTCCCTTGGGTATGTCCTTCAACTCCATGTAAACTACAGTTACCGTGAAAAGTTAAAGGGAATACTGGATGTGGAGATGCAAGTTATGCTTCCACTGAATGAACCCCATTTGTCTTGTGCAGAGCTCGAGAGCATGGGCCTTGTGCAGAACTAGAGAACACTGGTGTTTTGCAGAACACGAGAGCATTGGTGTTGTGCAGATTTTGAGAGCATTGGTGTTATGCAGCACTATAGAGTGTGGCCGTTGTACAGGACACGAGAGCATGGTTGTTATGCAGCACTATAGAGTGTGGCCGTTGTACAGGACACGAGAGCTTGGGGTCATGGGCAGAACTCGAGAGCATGTGTGTTGTACATAACTCGAGAGCATTGGTGTTGTGCAGGACACGAGAGCATGGTTGTTGTGCTAACTGACCAAGGATCATACTTACTTATCCACCGTGAGCTTAAGTTTAATGGTCATTTTGTCGGCTCATAATGGATGAGTATGTTATAACGATGATGCCGGTAGCACCCGGCACTTGCGCAATTTGCACAAAGAAGGAAGTGTATCTTTGAGGCTAAACGCCACACAGCAGTACAAGCTAAGGCCATATGGAGGCCTTATTGCTCCTAAAACTCAGTATAGGTCGAGGTGCAGTGTTATCTCCCTTAGCTGCCAGGACACGCTTGTTGTAAGTTCGAATTACAGATTCATGTTGATAGATCGCGAGTTCTGCACAACACACATGCAGTCGTGTTTTGCGTAACGTCCTTGCTTTCGAGTTTTGCACAACAACCATGCTCTCGAGTTTCTTTGTTTTCGACACAATCTGCAGTACATCACAGCAACCTGTCAATGATTTGTTCAGAACCAACAGACAAATCAGTGGTTGTTACTATGAGCACCCCACCACGCCATCTGTGTACGATACGGTGCAGTTAGGCAAGTCACCTATCCATTACAAATCTTTATACCAGCGAAACAATACATTCTCAAACATGCAAAAACATAGATAGATTCCATGGAATAACAAAGCATATCAAACCCTTAAAGCCTCTAACTTTCTCAAAACAGCTACATGTGATCCGATTTAACATGTTGATTGATCAAATATCCCAAAATCGGAGATAACAGATTGTTGATGTATCAAAACATCTCAACTCGACGTCGATTTTTTTATTTCTCTATTTCGCTTGATGTGATCTTCATTGACAGAGAGTTAATCCCCCAGAGGATTTCGATCCTTCATCCCATGTAGGATTTCTTTGAAACGATGAAGCCAATAAACACAGTAATGCCCGGGTTCTCCGTGGTGATATTTCAGTTATCTCGGATACCTCTACATTGAAGGCATATGCAGCTGATAACCTATTTTACATCAATCGGGTTCATTTTGTGAGGGCATGCCATGAATAATATTGTTCAAAATCGTTTTTACAGAAACGATATTATAACTATGTTGAGGTACGGTGAACTATTTCAACTTTACTCACACGCAAAAGAAACGCAAGTGGTTTTAAGCAAATAGGTAACAAACACGGAACCATAAATTGATACGAGTTTTAGCATGAAGTGAAGCCTGATGGTGTTATCAATATTTTTGGTTGCATTTTGGAAGCCCCGAGTAAAAACGCAACATATTCAATGAATATGTCGGTATCATGCACCCATTTCTCGCGAAATCGAAAATGCACGAACTGTAGTGGGTATAAAACTGTGGCCGATTCTTGGACCTACCACTCCTTGATCAACAATGCCACGCCTAACTCAAATTCAGAGAAACCAGGCTATCGGACGTTTGGAAGCTGGAGAGTCTGTCCAAGATGTTGCCCGTCATTTCAACCTTAACATAACCACAATTGACCGTCTCCTGCATCGATACAATGCTACACAGACCACATATGACCTTCCTCGGAGCGGTCGTCCTAGGGTCACCACACCTCAACAAGATCGGCAGATTACCCGTCAACACCAGCGACATCCGTTCCTAACTGCAAGTGAAAGTGCTCGACAGACCATAGGAACACATAATCGAGACATTAGCCGGGACACTGTGATCCGAAGTCTCCGTTCCAACAGCCTCAGATGTCGCCGACAAGCACGTCGTCCTGTTCTCCAACCACGGCATCGACAAGCACGACTTCAGTGGGCACAGGGTCATCTCAATTGGCGTTATCGTGAGTGGAGGCATGTCATCTCCTCTGTCGTTTTTGTGTCTCCCATGCTGACGGAAGAGTCAGAATTTGGCGGCGGCGAAGTGATCGTTTCCCTGACAGAAACGTTGTGGAAAGGGATCCAAGGGGTGGACCTAGCGTCATGATATGGGCAGGGATGGGACTTAATGCGAGACTTGGACCCATGTCCTTTCTGAATGTTGGTCAAGGTCGGGGACACGGCGTCACTGTTCAGCGGTATATCGACCAAGTGATCAGACCCCACGTTGTTCCATTTTTTGCACAACATCAACAACACATTTTCCAGCAGGACAACTCTCGTCCCCATGTTGCCAGAGCTACCATCGCCTTTCTGCAACAACACAACATCCTTGTTCTACCGTGGTCAGCACTCAGCCCTGATCTGAACCCTATCAAACACTTGTGGGATGAGGTTCAAAGGCGTCTGCACAATGTGCGCCCAGTCCCTACAACTGCCGATGAACTACGCACAGCTGCTCTGGGTGTGTGGCAGTGATCAATGCTAATGGTGGTCACTCCAGGTATTGACTGACATTTTGGGTATTGACCCGAAACTGTGTAAGCCCTTAACATTTGAAATAAACAATTATGTCATCTGCCTTTTAATCCATTAAACTGTCTTCAGTAATTTTTTTGTCAATCTTGCCCTATTAGTATTTCTTGTCTTTACTGTTGAAAATAAATAACATGTATACTGAATACTCTACTTGCGTTTCTTTTGCGTGTGAGTATATAAAAGAATACTAAGTCTTGTATTTGCGCATTTACATTATAGAAATAACCCCTATATCATATAACATCAAACGCTCCCAAAACAAAACAAAATGTGAGTGCAATAATCTGAAACATCTCAAAACAAAATACTAGAAAGTTAAATATTGTTATTTTGTCTTTTTTACTCTTATGTCCAAGATTATTGTCTTTTAAAACTAAACATTAAATAAATGTAGATATTCCTATGAACAAATGGGTGTTTCTTAATGTATACGTATATTCCATTGCTCAAGCAGTAAAACCACGGGATCAGATGGTCATCCCCTAATAACTGTATTGGTAACTGGCTGTATTACCTTCATGTAGTGTGAAACAGCGGTACAGTCCATAATGAGATCAGAATTGTGTTCATTTTTAAAAGTTGATGAAAATGTTAAGGCACATGTTTAACAATACCGTTAAACGCATTCATATTATATCATATGTTACTGTTTCCAGCTGAAACTACGATGTGCAAGAGATGTGCTGCTTAGATAAATAAACCACTTGTAATTCTTCATTTACACACTAACGTTTTCTGTTGAACCTGAAGACCAAACATTCACTAACGAGATAAGAGAAATGTGGCTTCTGTTTGGCACATTCGTTACATTCGAGAACCTCAACGCGCCTAAACGTACAGAATCATTAGAAGGTGTCCTTAAGTCATTCAAGGACTTCTGGAAACCTCACAAATACCCACCTTGTATGGTTTCAGTGCAGATGACTTGGGGACAGACATAATTGAATATTCTCATTGTCTCGCATTGCCTTATTTTCATGGGCCGTTTTACCCCTTCGATGCTGGTTAACGTAATCTATGACCGATGGGCACATTAAGGCAACGCATTTGATCATTAGTTATGTGGTGGAGAATGACCTTAAGCTTGTACCGATGTATCTACAGGTTAGCGTCGTATGTCCTTGCGTTGTTTGGTACAATACCATCGTCAACAATTTTACCATTAAAACCGGCATGAGTGGTTATTTAACAGATACAAATAGACGATGAAGGTTTCTTCTTCAGCTTATGCTTTTCGCAAGTGTTGCACGAGAGACAGAGAGAGAGACACATGGACAGAGACAGAAACAGTAAGAGAGACAGACAGACCAGAGAGAGAGAGAGAGAGAGAGAGAGAGAGAGAGATTTGTTTATATGTCTCGGTTTCTATGCAAACGTACATTCTTCTTGCTACTAAAACGGATAAAATTACAGTAAATGTACAGATCCCACTCGGAGGTTATTAAAATCTCAGCGGAGTTCGTAGTATCCGTCTGTGTGGAGTCACATCTTGTGTTTAACAATGATATCACTCACTTTTTAAAGCACATAAGGTATAAAGGTATACGACTGCTTATGTATTGTTGCAGCAAGTTCTGTTGTAAACCATTGGTAGTCATCATGAACCACACGAGTGTGTATCACGCAATTCATTAATTCACCTTCAAGTAATTCACCGATGCAACCACTGAATAGTTCCAGTCTAAAAGTATTGTATCTCTCAGGCAGCGATAAATTCTTCGTTCAGCTTAATACTTTGGAAATGGGTCTTTTGTTCTTATTTCCAGTGAACCATCAAAGAAGCATTCCACGAGAATAAATGTCTTTCGTCATGGACGAATTTCCATACAATCCCAATTCAGACGGCTTTACGTTTCAAACGGAAGACGTCTAAATGCCGGTAGCCGGAGCCGTGTGAGCTATAAGACAGTTTATGCTACCAGTCGATAATAATGAAACCTTGTGGCGCGGAAAGAGACTAAGATTCAATAATACTAATCCTTTTAAAATTGCTTCATATGTAATAAACTTTACGGTAATAGGAATTACTTGTGACAAATATATTGTTTTTTCTTCCTTTTCTGATTCATTTCCTCGCAGGCTCGGCATAATGATCAAGCTATTCTCGGTCATCGGACTTCACCCGTATTATGGTAATTTCTAAAATAATATTCTTTTGAAATATTACTATATTCCAAAGACAATGGCACGTGGGACAGCACATCTGGGCTTTGTTGTTTATGATCTCTTTTATGGTTTTTGTCTTTTTATTGATCCAATGGCACGTGAAGATCCGGGGTAGAATAGGTCTTCAGAAACCCGTGCTTGCCGTAAAAGGCGACTATGCTTGTCGTAAGAGGCGACTAACGGGATCGGGTGGTCAGGCTCGTTGACTTGGTTGATGCATGTCATCGATCCCAGTTGCGTGGATCGATGCTCATGATGTCAATCACTGGATTGTCTGGTCCAGACTCGATTACTTACATACCGTCGTCATATAGCTGGAATATCGCTGAGTGTGGCGTTAAACATCAAACAAACAAACAAACAAATAAAAATGATTGATCCAACCGGTGGGGATTCCGAGGTTGTATTGGCACCACTAACATCATGCGACTGAAATGGATGGAGTGGTCAGTTGTGACGTGGCTGATTGGGTTTCGTCATGCCCCGATAGCGTTGTTCACAATACCGTATAACAACACTCACCCACTTATACTGAGAATCTCCGGACAACGATCGATGGTCATTGATACTCTTTAACGTCATTGGACGACTTGAGTTCTTGAGAGATTTCTTTTCTTTCACTGATGATATTATTTATTTCCGCGATACATTCATAGGAACCTTCACACCTTTATTTATAAAGGATGGGAAAAAAAATAAACTCTTGATAATGTGAAGCCAGCTGACAAAAACATTTCTTTAACATTATTCCCCATGAGAAATAACCAATTCTTTGTCTTTGCAGTTAGATATAAATGCATTTTCTGCAACAACAGTCTGTTTCAAAGGTGACCGCATCTGTGGTCCAGTGGTAGAGCGTCCGCCCAGTAGCGGGAGGTCCGGGGTTCTATCCCCGGCCGCGTCATAACAAAACACGTTAAAAGATGGTACTTGTTGTTACCCTGTCTGGGGCGCGGCATTAAGGGGGTAACACAAGGACTGGTCGGCTTGGAGTCAGTACACTGTGTCTGAGTGGTGTGTTCATGTTTAACTGCGGCATGGTATCTCAGTGAGCTAGCACTATAAATCGGCATCAGTCCGGACACATGCATGCACGTCGCAAGGGCAATAACCTTAAGACGACGTTAAAGCCCATTTCACCTCATCTCACCTCACCTCACCTCACGTATTTGAAAGGGAATGTTACACAATCTTAATAATACGGATAGAGCATGACGTCATGATTCTGACGTATGTCAATGCTTGAGGAGTCATGTGGAACTGTAATAGGAAACATACTTAGGAAACATGTACCTTGCGTTCGTCGATAATCAACGGCACGTACATTAGTGGCATGTTATTCGGGAAAAGGCCAAATTAGCTCTGGGCAACCAGGTTGCAACATCTTATTGCGTACAATCATGTTAGTCTAGCGTCTTGTCCTCATCGATGATGTAAAATTAAAATTGTTATTTGGCTCAGCAACACCATACGCAAATACAAGCATGTAAGTAAAGCATCACTAAGATCGCTTTGGAAACGAAGCTAGTTGGACTTTTAGTATGGTATATCTCCCTTAAAGCTGAATTCAAATAATAGAAACGTAGCCATTTCCATAATCATAAATATGACTTGTAACTACTCCAGAGTCCAGTGTACGATTCCGTCATAAGCACTTGCTAAGGAATCACTTTTAGATAGTGATGATACCAGATGTTCGCGCCCAACCGGTGGCACCCGCCACAAACACATAAACACATGCAATGCAATTGCAAGTCAAGTGTCTACCTAAAACAAAACGGGAACATTGTACAGGTAAATTAGGGACTTCTATCGGACCTCCTTTTTGGTCACTGAAATTTGGAATTGTCCTGCACATGTCCACCATAAATTGGTTTGAAAGCTTATCCGAGGCCTAGAATGTTGTAACCTTGATCAAACAGCTTCTGAGCAAGAGTTGAATGACGGTCTTTGAGATCCTGGTAGAAATAGCATGCTCGATTGTATCACTAAAGTTGTGAAATGCAGACACCTAAGGCTGGAGCTGCTGGAATATTCCTTGATATTTTGGAAATGAACGACGAGTAGAGACTTGTGGGCGTGTGTCACTCTTGTCATGCAGATCTAAATGTGCAAACATGTATTCGGGAACAATGCCTTCTGTTGGGTACTCACAATGGCAGTATGCACGCCCCTTCACAACCTGACACCCTTGAGTGAGTGAGTAGGGTTTTACACCGCTTTTAGCAATATTCCAGCAATTTCACGGCGGGGGACACCAGAAATGGGCTTCACACATTGTACCCATGTCAGGAATCGAGCCCGGGTCTTCTTCGTGACGAGCGGACGCTTTAACCTCTAGGCTACCCGACCTCCCCCCCCCCCCCCCCCCCCCCCCCCCCCTCGAGCTGTAGTGGTATAGTATTTGCAGATTGTTTTAAGCATTCGACACATTCATGTCTTCAGACATATACATACATATCAATCATTAATAACACGGAAGTCAAATGATTCAATGCCAAGACAAGTGATGGGAAGTGCTGATAATTATCAAAATGGAAATGTTTCCATCGGAAATACATGTAGAAAACTCTCATGCTTTTCTATTCCGATTTTCAGGTGGAATACATCTTCAGAACTGATGCCACATCAATATGTCATTTTTATCCGAAATGATTACTTTTGAATAATATCCTGCCTTCAGCAATAACAGGAAAAGACGTCTACGAATGGGTTGCTGGGGCTGATTCGTCATCAATGTTTATGGGGAAAGCGTTTACACAACGTATCAATCCTGTGTCCTATCTGCTCTTATATTAACCTTTGTTTGCAGCACATCTGCTGTTTGATTGCAACGGCAATATTATCGATAGCATGGTTTAGTGGGCTCGCCCCAGGGTTATTCATAGCAAACGTGTTTACAGCATATTATTCACATTACCTGTACAAATGTGTTTCAGAATCTCATTTTCCACATCCGATGTATATATCAACTCAGAGCCTCTTAATACGGTGTTCTCTCACTTACTTAGAAAACGCCTCACGCAGATTAGATCTTATTCGATCCATCGGCACGTCTAATAAGACTGTCACGTTTGCTATTCTATTAATGGTCAATGTTGTAGTAAACACATTGTCTATGTCCCCCCTGAGAATAACGCTATTTGTCTTGGTTCAAAAAGGTCCAGGTGTCTGATTTGCATTTGAGATTCGCTGCTATCATTTTCTGGGGTGGTATCTGGAACCGGTTGTACACAACATCACAAACGTAAATTACGCGTTGCGTACGAGGTTCTCATGTGTGATGCAACGTTATAGGAAGGCATTATCACTCGAACGGAACGCGTCTGCCACTCCTTCCGTGTTGTTTGTAGTGTTATTACACATCTGTTATATCCCTTAACCTTTGAAAGTGGCGCCTAACATAGGGATTCTAAGGTCATTGTGTGTCATCCCGGAGGTGTAGATCGCTGAACATGTTGTCAGCCACTGGCTAATTAATCTGGTTCAGATTTGATATTAGTGTAACTTCAGCAATAAAGAAAACACACCCGTTTATAGAATTCGAATGATTACACTTTCTTGCTGTGAACGACATAGACAACTATGACATTGTATGCATATTACGTGAGTCCTTTAAATAAGTAAAAAGACTTCAGTTTCAAATAACAATTACTTATTTACTTACTCCTACAGTACCCGAGATTTTATTTGTTATGTTTGTGCGTGGTTTTGAACTCCAAAGCCATGTATGCCCATTTTGACATCACGTTATATTTAAACAACTAAATAGAAGCAACAAATCCTTTCCAGAATCACATGGTAACATACTGATACAACCAAAGGCTGTGTTCACATTTAGACAACGGGGATATGTATACACATAAAAACTACCAAGTACATATACATAGTAAAATACATATAGACAACTACATGTAGGACCTCCTATGGGGGGTTCTGGGTTAGGATATGTCCCCAACAACCTATGCTGTTCATGAAAGGCGACAAATTGGTGCGGGTGGTCCGCCTCGGTGACTTGGTTGATTGTGGTGTCATTGTAACCCGGCGGCGTGGATCGTTGATCATAATATCAGTCACTGGATTGTTTGGTTCAGACTCGATTTACAGGCCATCGTCATTCATATATATATATATATGAATATAGCTGAGCGCGGCGTCAATGTACTATGAGGTCATGCTTACATATTTGGACACCTAAAACCCGAATACACATCAAATATGTATATACAAGAACTTGACAAACAGGACCAGAATACACTTCAAACATTTTGGCGGATGCCTAATGTACGTTATGCGTATATCAGTACGTTGAAACCTTAAGGATGTATGGCGGTGTTATTTGCGAAATCCCATATCGAACTTCAGAACCATGGCTCATAGACGTTCTCTGTCATGTCATGTCTGGGTGTATTTGTTCCTTTATCACATCATACACACTATCAATAACCAATGACGTCACAAGGCAAACGCTGAAAACGTTTACTGTCAGCGTCAAGTGCATTTGTTTGAAGCAGTATCATTTTTGTAACAATTTAGTCTTGACCATCTTCAACTAGCCGGTCAATGCAGTCGGTGTTCAACTAGTTGTTCAATGCCGTAGGTGTTCAGCAAGTCGGTCAACGCAGCTGGTTTTCAAAAAGTCGGTCAATGCAGTCGGTGTTCAACTAGTTGTTCAATGCCGTAGGTGTTCAGCAAGTCGGTCAACGCAGCTGGTGTTCAAAAAGTCGGTCAATGCAGTCGGTGTTCAACTAGTTGTTCAATGCCGTAGGTGTTCAGCAAGTCGGTCAACGCAGCTGGTGTTCAAAAAGTCGGTCACTGCAGTCGGTGTTCAACTAGTTGTTCAATGCCGTAGGTGTTCAGCAAGTCGGTCAACGCAGCTGGTGTTCAAAACAAAAAGTCGGTCAATGCAGTCGGTGTTCAACTAGTTGTTCAATGCCGTAGGTGTTCAGCAAGTCGGTCAATGCAGCTGGTGTTCAAAAAGTCGGTCAATGCAGTCGGTGTTCAACTAGTTGTTCAATGCCGTAGGTGTTCAGCAAGTCGGTCAATGCAGCTGGTGTTCAACTAGTTGTTCAATGCAGTCGGTGTTCAACTAGTTGTTCAATGCAGTCGGTGTTCAACTAGTTGTTCAATGGAGTCGGTGTTCAACTAGTTGTTCAATGGAGTCGGTGTTTAAAAAGTCGGTCAATGCAGCCGGTGTTCAACTAGTTATTCAATGCAGTCGGTGTTCATCTAGTTGTTCAATGCAGTCGGCGTTCAACTAGTTGTTCAATGCAGTCGGTGTTCAACTAGTTGTTCAATGCAGCCGGTGTTCAACTAGTTGCTCAATGGAGTCGGTGTTCAACTAGTTGTTCAATGCAGTCGGCGTTCAAAAAGTCGGTCAGTGCGCCGGTGTTCAACTAGTTGTTCAATGCCGTAGGTGTTCAGCAAGTCGGTCAACGCAGCTGGTGTTCAAAAAGTCGGTCAATGCAGTCGGTGTTCAACTAGTTGTTCAATGCCGTAGGTGTTCAGCAAGTCGGTCAACGCAGCTGGTGTTCAAAACAAAAGGTCGGTCAATGCAGTCGGTGTTCAACTAGTTGTTCAATGCCGTAGGTGTTCAGCAAGTCGGTCAATGCAGCTGGTGTTCAAAAAGTCGGTCAATGCAGTCGGTGTTCAACTAGTTGTTCAATGCCGTAGGTGTTCAGCAAGTCGGTCAATGCAGCTGGTGTTCAACTAGTTGTTCAATGCAGTCGGTGTTCAACTAGTTGTTCAATGCAGCCGGTGTTCAACTAGTTGTTCAATGGAGTCGGTGTTTAAAAAGTCGGTCAATGCAGCCGGTGTTCAACTAGTTATTCAATGCAGTCGGTGTTCATCTAGTTGTTCAATGCAGTCGGCGTTCAACTAGTTGTCCAATGCAGTGGGTGTTCAACTAGTTGTTCAATGCAGCCGGTGTTCAACTAGTTGCTCAATGGAGTCGGTGTTCAACTAGTTGTTCAATGCAGTCGGCGTTCAAAAAGTCGGTCAGTGCGCCGGTGTTCAAGTAGTTGTTCAATGCAGCCGGCGTTCAAAAGGTCGGTCAATGCAGCCGGTGTTCAACTAGTTATTCAATGCAGTCGGTGTTCATCTAGTTGTTCAATGCAGTCGGCGTTCAACTAGTTGTCCAATGCAGTGGGTGTTCAACTAGTTGTTCAATGCAGCCGGTGTTCAACTAGTTGCTCAATGGAGTCGGTGTTCAACTAGTTGTTCAATGCAGTCGGCGTTCAAAAAGTCGGTCAGTGCGCCGGTGTTCAAGTAGTTGTTCAATGCAGCCGGCGTTCAAAAGGTCGGTCAATGCAGTCGGTGTTCAACTAGTTGTTCAATGCAGTCGGTGTTCAACTAGTTGTTCAATGGAGTCGGTGTTCAACTAGTTGTTCAATGGAGTCGGTGTTCAACTAGTCGGTCAATGCAGTCGGTGTTCAACTAGTTGTTCAATGGGGTCGGTGTTCAACTAGTTGTTCAATGCAGTCGGCGTTCAACTAGTCGGTCAATGCAGTCGGTGTTCAACTAGTTGTTCAATGCAGCCGGTGTTCAACTAGTTGCTCAATGGAGTCGGTATTCAACTAGTTGTTCAATGCAGTCGGCGTTCAAAAAGTCGGTCAATGCAGTCGGTGTTCAACTAGTTGTTCAATGCAGTAGGTGTTCAACTAGTTGTTCAATGCAGCCGGTGTTCAAAAAGTCGGTCAGTGCAGCCGGTGTTCAACTAGTTGTTCAATGCAGTCGGTGTTCAAAATGTCGGTCAATGCAGCCGGTGTTCAACTAGTTGTTCAATGCAGTCGGTGTTCAACTAGTTGTTCAATGCAGTCGGCGTTCAACTAGTTGTTCAATGCAGTCGGTGTTCAACTAGTTGTTCAATGCAGCCGGTGTTCAACTAGTTGCTCAATGGAGTCGGTGTTCAACTAGTTGTTCAATGCAGTCGGCGTTCAAAAAGTCGGTCAGTGCGCCGGTGTTCAACTAGTTGTTCAATGCAGCCGGCGTTCAAAGGGTCGGTCAATGCAGTCGGTGTTCAAAAAGTCGGTAAGTGCGCCGGTGTTCAACTAGTTGTTCAATGCAGTCGGTGTTCAACTAGTTGTTCAATGCAGTCGGTGTTCAAAAAGTCGGTCAGTGCGCCGGTGTTCAACTAGTTGTTCGATGCAGTCGGTGTTCAACTAGTTGTTCAATGCAGTCGGCGTTCAAAAAGTCGGTCAGTGCGCCGGTGTTCAACTAGTTGTTCAATGCAGCCGGTGTTCAACTAGCTGTTCAATGCAGTCGGTGTTCAAAAAGTCGGTCAATGCAGTCGGTGTTCAACTAGTTGTTCAATGCAGCCGGTGTTCAACTAGTTGTTCAATGCAGTCGGTGTTCAAAAAGTCGGTCAGTGCGCCGGTGTTCAACTAGTTGTTCAATGCAGCCGGTGTTCAACTAGTTGTTCAATGCAGCCGGTGTTCAACTAGCTGTTCAATGCAGTCGGTGTTCAAAAAGTCGGTCAATGCAGTCGGGGTTCAACGAGGAGATTAATGCAATCAGTGTTCAACAATTCGGTCAATGCAGTCGGGGTTCAACTAATTGGTCAATGCAGTCGGTGTTCAACTAGACGGTCAGTGCAGTCGATGTTCCACAAGTCGGTCAGTGCAGTCGGTATACAACTGGTCGGTCAGTGCAGTCGGTGTTCAATTTAATTTATTATTTTACTTCTGCATATATAGATCGTAACAACACCTTTAAGTGAACAGCACACATTGGTTGCTTAGCTTAACAGGTGTTCATTAAACACGTTTGTTTAATCGTAAATAACACTAAGTCAATCCAACGTTTTGCTGGAAATCAACGTCTACGCACCGTGGGTATACTGCAAACAGGAATAGCGGAAAACACAATTTCATCCCTTTTGTGACGTTATCTACATCACGGTAACATTCACAACTTGCCACGGGCCGGTCGTTCACGTGTGACGTCACGTCAACAAGACAGCCATATTCAATTGGTGTATCTACGGAATAGATACCAAACTGCCTCATAAACAGCTCGGACGATTCTGGGTTGAGGCCAATCAATGGCTTCCAGGAGAACGTTTTACCGACGCATGCGCTACTCATGCTTCAGTTTGGGGGTTGAAGTGTAATGGTATGGGGTGGCATCACAACTCATTATTGTTAATGCCAATTCTACTGTCATACGCTACCGGAGCGACATCGTTCGAGATTATGGCCTACCTTTTGTGAAAATGTAGCGATGAAGGACAATACAAATGGTAGTCACTCCCGATATTGTAAATTTATTGGTAACACCACCCCTATTTAAGGCGTGTCGCTCTGTCTCCCGTTACCAGGTATGGGTATTGTCAATGAATTTGTTATGATAAAACATTGATCAGACGAATGACCAAATATTATGTTGTTATTTCCAATAACATGAAATTTACACCTCTTTCTATGAAGCATGGTTATTTGTCTTTTTCGGTTACGTACGGTTCCGACACTAGAAAAGATGATGAACCATGATGAAAGGAGGCAAGTGATATGGAATATATAACATTTAGGGATATGAGTTAGGTTTAAGTGTAGCTTAATGTGGGACAAAAGCCCAAAGTGAAATAGTTCTACGACGTTTACCAGTTTGGTGAAACCTACGAACACAGGTACAGAAGATCCGGGTTAAAAAAGGTCTTCAGCAACCCATGCTTGCCGTAGGAGACGACTATGATTGTCGTAAGAGGTCACTGACGGGATCGGGTGGTCAGGCTCGCTGACCTGGTTGATGTATGTCTGGTCCAGACTCGATTATTTACAGACCGCTGTCATATAGCTGGAGTGTTGCTAACTACGACGTTAAACAACGCACAAACAACCCACCCATGGATTCATAATGTATCTCGGTATGTCGGTGATAGGATACATACATATTTAGAAAATTCATGTCTATTTCCAAAAGCCATGGGACAGACACTTAATTTTTGACAATGCCAAACTAAAATAAAAATATACATTATCTAGAGAAGGTTTTCTGTAACATCAATGACATTATTTTTAGGTCAATTAAAGGCGACTATGCTTCAAGTAAGAGGCGCCTAACAGGATCGGGTGGTCAGGCTCGCTGACTTCGTAGATGCATGTCATCGTATCCAAATTGTATAGATCGACGTTCATGATGTCAATCACTGGATTGTCTGGTCCAGACTCGATTATTTACAGACCACCTTCATATAGCTGGAATATTGCTGAGTGCGGCGTTAAACAACCAACCAACCAAATCAATTGGGACTGCTACCTGTAAAAATATGTTAACATTTTTTCACATCTGCTGTTCATGAGACATAACAGCACTGCTGTCATAAAACAATGTTTTCTTGTTTTATACACTATTGTCACCATCTGTTGGATAACTGAATAATATTTTTAACAATAAAACACAACTTGACGCCAACAAATTTTCTTGGTAATTTTAATCCATAATATATACATGTGCATGATATTTTATTAACTGTGAGACATTGCACCTGAACACATTGAACACTTTACAAGAATGAGGCCATGAAAAAATCCAAGACGTCAAATAGATATTCTATATAATAACATTTTCTGCCTCCAACATATCAGTCGAGCATACTCTTGGGTCGCTGTTGTTACAAAACGTAATTATGTATAATTAACTCCGCCGTCACAACGTTGTAGCTTGGGTCCTCTCTATAAGATTACATACGATCATGTTCCGCATAATTACCCTAATATCTGTTCCCTAGTGATTAACAAACAAATGCTATTTTATCAGATATGATGCAATGCACAACGTTCGTTATCAACGTACTTCTAGCAGTTTTTTTACCTATAAATTCAGTATGTTCATCAAAACTTATAGAAGAAATGAGGCAGAATGAAACATGGGGAAAAGAGTTGTGGATTTTAGAAGTCGGAAAAGGCACCAAAGATGAAGCAGAGAAAACTGCAAAACTCTCTGAGTAACTCGAAGCCGATATATATTGATTGTTTGGGTGGTGTTTTTTTAAATTCGAGTATAATTTCTGTTCCTTCTTATGTAAGTTTGGTAGTGAAGACTGAACGTTTCTGAGCTTTGGTTATCGTCAGCCATAACAGAAGGAACCGTTCATGAAGAAGAGCAGGATATCAATGTTTATCACATAATGGGTAGGTTTCTCGGCAGGATAAAGCCAACGGATAAAACCGATATCCGTTGGGGTCATATGCGGATAGAGATACAAATATCAAAGGTCAAGTAGGGACTACTTTCACTGTTTATAAACAAACATGGCGTCGCCCTCGTCATTCGGCGATCGAGTCAGAATTAACCATCGGGAATCTGGATAAGCTACAGGGATAATTGCTATCATTATCAAAAAAACAGTCTAATATACTGAAAATCAGTGTCTAACTGTGACGTTGCTTAGGCATTTTATAAGCTTTGGCAACTTTGGAGATGTAAATTTCGAAACAATTTTGCGAGGGCACTAGGCATAGCCAAGCGGGATCAGTAGCCATATCTGTGCTTGTAGACCTCTGCGGCTTGAAACCTTCTCTACAAATCAAAATAGTTGGATTTGGCCGAAATATGTTTCAATTGTTACCTTGTTTCGTTTTGTCGCTGTGTGTACATCTGACTACACTTCTTAACGTTATGACAGGACAGACCGACTGTCAACAACGTCTGACCGTGGCCGTGACGTCTTTGACAAAGGGCAGTTACTCTAGCGGACAGACCGATGGATTGCCGCAAAAGGCAATTAAAAACAATAGCGTTGTTTTGCGTATATGTTGCTTCGCCACTGTTTAAGAAACAGATTTCAGTTGGAACTATATTGGCTCCTGTCACTGTCCGAGTGACACATCACTTACCCTGTGACGAAATAAATATTAATGCGCGCATTCCAGGAAAACTCGTAATGTTTCGGTAATGTTTGTGAGAGAGGGAAAGCGATTGTGAAGCACAGAATTAAAGAATGACATTATATGATAAAGAGGTTATCACGCTTGTGTGTTTGGGGATGGTAAATATCCTGTATTAGGAATAAACACCATGTATTTAAGGCTCGCTAAATACAATGTTTATTAGTAGCACACTCGCGTGATAACCTCTATATATGCACGTGTAAGTCAACAATTGTAGGATATCATCAGAAATAATCCCCTGTATATATTTCTTTTGCAAAATGTTGTACGGAGGTGAAGTGATGAAGAGATTCTTATGATATGCTCCAACATTCAATCAGAAAACACATGTACCTCGTTATTAAAAGAAATCGCAGACATGTTAGCTTTATGAAATGGGAAATTTACGCTTTTAGAGCTCAAGCACCATCAGGGTGTATCTACTGAAAACTAACTTTACAAAATGGGATATGTTGAAATCCTGTTCACAGAGGAGCAAGAGACACGAGTACACATCTTTTTCTATAAATGCATAAAGGAGTTTTGACAAGCATGAACATCTTGACTCTGTCTTTTTGTATATTTAATGCTCATACACCTGACGAAATCACTTGTTTATGTATAAGCATTATCATGAATTGTATAAAACAAAGATCTGAATGCATATTGTTTTGTATATATTGGCAAGTGTGTATGAAATACCGAAGTATATTTAATTAAAAAAGCAAATCTTCAAGCTACATGTGCGAGTGTCATAGATACATGTACCGTAACGTATAACCTTAGGCTTTACTGCACCAGCAGTCTTGAACTGAAAATGTTCAAAAGAAACAGGAAACATAAAAAAATAAACCTCAGCGTTTTTGTATTTTAAAATTAAATTGAAGTATCATTGACAACATTTGGGTTTTGTGAAAAGGTAATTTTAGAGTCTTGAAATAAAGAAAAGAACGCGTCTGATACAATTTAGGTATCACAGAAACAAAGTAATAAATAGTCTTGGGTGATTCCTGGACTAAGACATTTTATGGAGACACCGCTGATGGAACTGGTCCCCCCTTGTGGTGAAGTACTGACATGGTAAGGAGGAAACCTCTGGGAATTACCCTGCGGGCTACTTCTATGGTCAGTACTTTTGCCAATTAACGTGAAAAAAACAGCCTCCAAACCAAAAGAGTTATCGAACATTTCTCCTTATTATTTGCGTTGTTCTCTTTGATCCGAAAATATACTGCAAATATAACAACAATGTAGGACCATGAAATAATTTTACAATTATTAATTAGTTTATCTTGTCATCAACAGAATTATTGATCTTACTTACTTTTGCTGAATATATTTGTTCAGAAAATATAAATCGAAACTTCTGAGAAAAAGGAACTGGTGTGAATAAAGTGCCAGATTATCTAGTCATCAAACGTATTTGCATATAGTTTTTTGCAAGGTTATAAAAAGAAAAAATGCGTGCATAGACTTAGGTAACCTAGAAATTGTGATCATTTTATCCAGTACTCGTCACTGAGAAAAAATGATTGATTGCATCGTACCCTGGTGATTAGATGCTAATGAGGATATAGTCGGAATCGTACAATCGACTTCTATTGAATGTTGAAAGGGTTTTGTCGCTTTAATTATAATTATATTCATCACTGGTTTGTCTGGTCCAGACTCGATTTATTATGGTCCAGGCCGCCGTGATTTTCTGATATGTTGCTGACTATGACGTAAAACGTTACACCAAAAGAGACATCCTTTGAAAGACTTCATGCTCAAACTTTTATCTCTGTAAAGCAATACGTCGTACTCAATACATCCTCAAACTTCATTCAGAAGTTGATAGTTATAACACAGAAAGTCTATTGCGTCGTATTATTGGTTTTCCCGTGTGGAAATTTCGGGTCGGACTAGGTTACAAGTATCTCATGATCATGTTTCTCCAACTAAAGTTGGGCTCTGGGGACCAAGCATGTGTCTTGGCAGATTGTGTGTCATCATACCTGAAGGCGTGGGTCGTTGGTCATGCTTTAAGTCACAGTGTTCCTTGTCCAGACTCTATTATTTTCACGCCATCGTGAAAATGCTTGAATAATTGTATCAAACCTTTATTAACTAATGGGTTCATCAAGCACAAATTGTTCATTAAATCCTTCATGTTTCATTAGATAATGGCGGTATTAGAATGTGTAGTACAATGTCTATCCTTAACTGTCATTAACTAAAGATACTTTGAGTGTGAAATTGCGATTAACTTGTCCCTGTCATTGACCAATTACGAAGGCTTAACTCCGTTTTAGCAAACAAGCACTCTCCCTTTCCTGCCATCTGCCAAGCCGCATGAGTAGTAACAGTTCACTCGACTCGAAAGTACACTTGCATCACTTCTGACGTTAATCTTGTGATGTACTGAAGGTGTTTTGGGGATTTCAGTGCACATCTTTTCTCGTGCATTTTAATAACGTATCATCGCATATTATTAGTTATGTTTGGTTTAATGACTGGTTAATGATACCCCCAAACCTTTCATGCTGTGGATTCGATAAACACAAATGAAACAAGACGGTATATAGAAAAGCTCAAAATGAAGCAGATTACCTTTTCTGGGAAACCAATTATCACAATCGTGGCGCATCTAGTATTTCACCCCCACGATTATCGTAGCATTGTACGGCTAAGGAACTCTTAACAGCGAATTTCGGAGCTCAAAAGATTGGGAACTTGTGACTCCCCTAGACATGTGGTAGTTACGGGTAGCTTCGCGATTGAAATGTGCTTTTCAACATGAATAATTTCTTTATAGTAAAATTGCTACTATTATTACAAACTAGCTCTATGGACAGACAATCCTGACGTAAGCCTGACTGTCCAGTACCCGGTTGTATCAAACTTTAATGAAGCATTTACCTGTCATTAAATCTCCATTAGTTAATGTGCCATTACATTCAGCTGTAAACTAACTTTTAATGACACCATTCGTACATTAATGGGTCAATGAGGTTTTGGGGTATCGTTAACCTGTCATTAAACCAAACATACAAAATAATATTCGCTAATACGTTATCAAAATGCAAGGACCCGAGAAAGGTTTGCACTGAAATCCCCCAAACACCTTCAGTACATCACAAAATTAACGTCAGAAATTATGCATTTATGTCCTTTCGAGTTAAGCCTTCATTATGGGTCAATTATAGGGACAAGTTAATGGCAATTTCACACTTAAAGTATCTTTAGTTAATGACAGCTAAGGAAAGACATTGTACTACACATTGTAATGCCGCCATTATCTGAAGGATTTAATGAACAGTTTGTGCTTGATTAACCCATTAGTTAATTAAGGTTTGATACAACCAGGTCAAGTACGACTGTAGTAGCTTGCCAAGGTGTGTGTAGTCGCGACGGCTAATCAATGAATTTCTCTCATTTCAAAATATAACGTGTTATTTCATCGATGTAAGATAATGTGAAGCATATATCAAATACAGGAATTAAAAGCTATTTTGTTTTGACAAATATTTGCCATTAATTCTAAAATAATTCAGCAGTCTCAATATCATATGGATGTGATAGTAATACTATGCGTAATGTGGTAGATAATTGATTGAAACGCATCGTATTTCATATCGTGAAAAGAGACAATTCTTTTGAGGACATAAACTTGACATGAAGTGGGGAGATAGCTAAATATCCTACAAATACAAGTCAACACCGGGATGATTTTCTTTCAGTTTCTACTGGAACTTCGAAATGTTAACTTGTTTTAATTGTGTAAAAGAGGATTCACGTAAGGTGAAAGGTAGATCTTTGTCTAGCTGGTTATTGCCTTGGATAAACTGGTTGCACTTGTGTTCACAAGGCATTGCTTTTTCAAGAAATGTGGAGAACATTTCCAAATGTAACGCTTCAGTGTCAAAACGTATGTCTGATGCAGTTCCCCAGTTTGACTTGTATGTTCGGTGGTGTTGTTTTTTCAGGTGAACAACTTACTTGTCTTTGCATGTGTTTGTGACGGGTGCCACCGGTGGGGCTGGTACGCTTACCTTTTAACGAAAACCTCGTATCATGAACATTTGATAGTGATTCATAAACACATCCCTTTGATTGGAAAAGGGATGGCTCGCAAGAACTCCAGTGGTGTTCCATTTGATGCCTCAGTGATGACTACCATAATTTCATTTTGAGTGGAATCTAATGTAAAGATGGATGTTGTAACTTTATAATGTTCTTCGGAAATGCCTGAAGGCGATGATCATGATGAAGTTCTCTTTTACGCAAATTGGACATGTCATGATTCAAATGGAACTCTTTGTTTCAGGATGTGGACGAAAAAATGACATATTGCAAGGATTCAAAGTCAGCATGAAATCTAAGTTTGAGATTCTGAAAGGTCATTTGTTTTCGCCCCTTCAGTACTGTACGCCTCTGGTGACCTGGGCTTGTTATATGATAGATGGTGTTTTAAAATATTGCCGATTACACATGCATTTGATATGGCGGCCAGCGTCGTTTACAAAACAGTAATATTCAAACCAAGATATCAAAGTACAAGACAACCTTTTATCCTTCTTTATTCAATAAATAAGCAGAATCGTGAACGATGACATGAAGTCTGCAAAGTATAATGAGCCAAAAAAAAACTGAAGAAATTTAAGTTTCTGTCTTAAGATGTATTGCCTCAGATTTTTCCATTTGTTCTTTGTCGCGTGCTTCACTATGGTTTTATCTTGAAATTACAACTCCACGGAAAAAAGTGAAATGCATGCTAGTGTATGGATATTCCTTTAAATACCAAGTCTTCATGATTGATGCAGTGGTCCGAGTAAAATAGATCATTAATTTTTATTTTTTTTATGTGATTTGTTTCAGCAGCCATAGTTTTATTATGAAATATTATATAGAATGAGAAGAATCAATGAACATTATATTAATATAATGAACATAAATTATCATTATTTTCAGCATCAAAGTCAGCGAGAGGCATAAGGATTAACGATTAACTGACTAAGTGGGTTAGTGTTTACGCCGCTTTAAGACCAATATTCTTCGAACACGGGCGTTTGACGTGACGAGGTACGCTCTAATCACTCGACTATCCCTATCTATCCTAAGAAATGATGAAGATGAGAGCCTACGCTCTAATCACTCCACTATCCCTATCAATCCTAAGAAATGATAAAGATGAGTCAGAAACAAATAATCGTCAACTCGTGGATGTACTATTTCATTACTAGCCCCCCATATATTCTGTCACATTTTTAAATAGGCAATAATCATGTAAACCATCAGTAAGGATAAGAATTTATGTATGAACAACTTCTTCATTTAAATTAAGAGCGACGTTTCGGTGTAGGTTCTAACACCCAAACGTCGCTCTTAATTGTAGTAAATAAGTTGTTCATCCATAAACTCTTATCCTTACTTAGTACTCCAACTTCTAAATGCCTATCAAAGAAATGTAAACCATCGTCTTAATATATAAATTACAATATTCGCGGCGAATTGCGGCGTCTAGGCCACCGGACTATCATAATGTAATAATGTTAATGTTAACATAATGTTATAATTACATGTATAGAAAATGGAAAGAAACATTTAATGAAAAGGCCTAGCACGTGTTATGTTTGTGCCTGGTCATATGTCGTTGACTATAAAACAAGTCACATCAAAACAATCAATAAATCACAGTATATTAACTACCCATGGTCTACAAGAGCAACTCGTAGAAAAACACAAGTATAGACATCTTCAGGTTAAAACACATCTATTACTTTAACTGTCTGGACTAGTGAGTGAGTGAGCTAAAGCTTTACGTCACATCGGCAATGTTTCAGCCATATCGTGAAGAGTCTGGACTAGTAACAAGCCAACTTTATCGTTGTGTAACATCATTTAGCTAAGTAAATAGTACGGTACCTCAATCCTTCATCATGTCACCAGATGAAGCACACACCGACCTCGTCCTGCATCGGATTGCTTCAGTCTGCGATCTCGTGTGTGGGAAAACCAATATAGCAGAATGGGATTTTTACATTTCAGTATACCGAAGGGACATGGCTGCACCGAATAAGATAGACGCTAATACCCGGATGCCACTGCAGTCGTAACACTTTACGATCTTGTCAATATGTGCTTTGATCATCGTTAAATGATGTTTTCGGTGTCGAATTATCGTTTCACCTTTTTCCAAGATTACGTGCCAGTATGCAAATATCTTTGCACCTTAAACCTACACATGAAAGAAAGTAAATCCCAAAGTATCCAACAATTTTAATAACTCGCATTTAGTAAATGCTTCACAAGAGGTGTGTAGATGTAATTTGTTCATTATTTCAAATATTGTTAACCTACATCACGAAGTCCATACGCTTGATTGGTACTATCTCAACAGCCTGTCCAATTCCGTTTGTATTAATCTTCACTCGATAAAAGCACAAACACGAGTGACGTTTATGTGACCTATCCTAAAATCGACGGCCCGTGCTCAAAGGAACATTCATTGGTTCAGGCTTTGGGGTAGTAATGCAATAAAACCAGAACTGCCATTCAGGGATCCAGTCCAAACACTATCACACTCAAATAAATCAGTTCACAATGACTTAAAGAAGACTCCATCTCACATAAACCAGATACCTTGCTAGCCTCCATCAACAAATAGAAGTATCAAGCAAATAGGTACTCGTGGTAAAAAAATTCTAACATTCTAAGGACCATATATCTCCAAACCTCTCCAAACGTCGCAAACATGTGCTGCCTGTCTGAAAGATTAAGTGTCACACCAACAGCCGTTCCTATTACTTAAAGGGGCCTTTAAATTGGTCGAATCCTAACATACACAGTGTTGTCTCTATCGACCACTACACAGCAGTCTAGCGAGTGTTATAAATATGTAAGTATGTACCCCGTGCACTATGATTTATTAAGCAGATTTATTACAGACCCTCGTACATGTATTTTATGGAACCTTCACGCCTAGTCCGGTCTCATTCCCTCCAGCTCTAGAAAGTAAGAGCCTTTCGGGTTCCTTTATTAATAAAGTTTTTTTTATATATATTTAATCAGATACATAACTTTTTATCGGGGACTATATGTTAATTAAAAGGCTGTTGAGAGTGGAGAGTTGCGGCTTTTGATTAAGCCCGACAGAAACCTGTGATTGTGAGTTCGAATCCCGGTTTGCCCCGACGGTGTTTCTAGGTTTATCAGCACTCTATCCGCGGTCGTGGGTTTCATCAAAGTGATATAGGTCTGAGACCTGCTGAAGCGCCGTGATAACTGGAATACTGTTAAAAGCGGAGTCGTACCCAACACACCCACTCTCTGAAGAAGGAAATGAGCCTGTTTTCAAAGTTGAGACGTGGGTAAATGCCTCTCACACAGCCAGCAGTCAGTGGGTACCCAGTGGAGACTGTAAGGAGTCTTGGAGAAAGTTACCAATGGAAAAAGGTGAAAGACGTATCGTTCTCTGTGCTGGCTGTGCTGGTCAGGGTTTTCTCTCATGATGTGACCTCGTCTTTCGAGCCAAGGCAAAGAACAACAGGGACCACCACACAGAAATGAATGGCAAGGTATTTCTGTAGTGGGCGAAAATTAAATTGGTCGCTGCTATGCCTGTCAAGTGCCTTATTATCATCACAGTATGCAGGATCCCGACAACAAGGCCCCGACGTCCAACAACCTCAAAGTAAATATGGTGATGTGCCTGCAACGTAGAAAATGACCGCTCCTTCCAGGGCTACAAAACCACAACTCCATAAACTCACCAAATCTAACAAACCTGAGCCCGCGTGTATGGTTAAAAATAACATCAGAGGTCAAGCTCACTATGCCTTACGACTTCCTCCTTACCACCGCGATCTGAATCATATAGGGTTGATATGGGGTATCGTCAAAGGTGAAGTTGGACGATTGAACACGGGATGTAGAGAAGCGAGTATATGAATCCCTTGGTCGGGTAACATTGGAAACATGGCACTGTTGCGTTACCAAAGTCGTCAACGAGATGGAGTGAAGATACTGGTCAGGTGATTGACTTCAGCAAGCAACAGTCCCACCTATAGTTGTGACCATCACCAGTGACACAAAGAATTCCGACGAGGGTTATGACATGATCAATTCAGGTTGCGATTAAAATTATTATGATACGACCCCTCATATGCTGTCACTGCCTGTTCGTTGTTTAGCATGTGCAGAACGGGTTAGCGCTGTTCCTCTTACCATTGTACCTCCTCCGTTCAAGATGTCAACTTATAATACACATAACAACATGACAGTTTCTTAAACTTTTTCCAGTGATGGGAATATAACAACAAAGAGCAGATGTTGCTGGGTACAGGGTATTCATTGCCGTGTACCGTATTGACATTTAATAGACTATTGCTGGTTTGAGTTATTATGCAATTCATCGTTGAACTTCTCATTTGGAGCTAAACGCACTGTAAGAGCTGTGCATGTCCATATTTGTGTGTCCGCCCATATGAAAAAGGCCGCATGTAAATATTGGAGCGTCCTCTTACCAAATCCCAAGATGCATGTGTGAACGTCCTTGAACCATATTTGCCATCTGCGTGTGGGAATGTCTTCCTAACACACGCATCTCCAACATAGCGGCATGTGTGAAAGTCTTCATACAAGACACACCTCCCTTGCTACCTGTGGGAATGTTTTCATACAACACATCCCTTCCTCCAGTTGCATGTGTGAACGTCCCTGTACCAAATCTCACATCTGCATGTGTGAACGTCCCTGTACCAGATCTCACATCTGCATGTGTGAACGTCCCTGTACCAGATCTCCGATCTGCACGTGTGAACGTCCCTGTACCAAATCTCCCATCTGCATGTGTGAACGTCCCTGTACCAAATCTCCCGGCTGCATGTGTGAACGTTCCTGTACCAGATCTCCCGGCTGCATGCGTGAAAGTCCCTGTACCAGATCTCCCATCTGCATGTGTGAACGTCCCTGTACCAGATCTCCCATCTGCATGTGTGAACGTCATTGTACCAGATCTCCCGGCTGCATGTGTGAACGTCCCTGTACCAGATCTCCCATCTGCATGTGTGAACGTCCCTATCCAAAATCTCCCGGCTGCATGTGTGAACGTCCCTGTACCAGATCTCACATCTGCATGTGTGAACGTCATTGTACCAGATCTCCCGGCTGCATGTGTGAACGTCATTGTACCAGATCTTCCATCTGCATGTGTGAACGTCCCTATCCCAGATCTCCAGGCTGCATGTGTGAACGTCCCTGTACCAGATCTACCGCTGCATGTGTGAAAGTCCCTGTACCAGATCTCCCATCTGCATGTGTGAACGTCCCTGTACCAAATCTCCCGGGTGCAGGTGTGAACGTCATTGTACCAGATCTCCCGGCTGCATGTGTGAACGTCCCTGTACCAGATCTCCCGGCTGCATGTGTGAACGTCCTGGTACCAGATCTCCCGGCTGCATGTGTGAACGTCCCTGTACCAGATCTCCCATCTGCATGTGTGAACGTCATTGTACCAGATCTCCCATCTGCATGTGGGAACGTCCCTGTACCAGATCTCCCATCTGCATGTGTGAACGTCCCTATCCCAGATCTCCCGGCTGCATGTGTGAACGTCCCTGTACCAGATCTCCCATCTGCATGTGTGAACGTCCCTGTACCAAATCTCCCATCTGCATGTGTGAACGTCCCTGTACCAGATCTCCTATCTGCATGTGTGAACGTCCCGGTACCAGATCTCCCGGCTGCATGTGTGAACGTCCCTGTACCAGATCTCCCATCTGCATGTGTGAACGTCCCGGTACCAGATCACCCATCTGCATGTGTGAACGTCCCTGTACCAGATCTCCCATCTGCATGTGTGAACGTCCCTGTACCAGATCTCCCATCTGCATGTGTGAACGTCCCTGTACCAGATCTCCCATCTGCATGTGTGAACTTCTTCGTACCTCGGCATCAACGAACACGGATGCCATAACCTTTCCCGCTGATGAGACAGACTTTACATTCGTTGGTGGAGGTTTCCACAATATTGATCAGTGTTTGATCTGGAAACCCAGGTTTATTCCATAGTCATAAATCGTTGCAAGAACGTTTGTGGATCAGCTTTTAACAGAGCTAGATTATCACGAGACATGTTGTGACTGATGCGGTTTTTATCATAGCTTTGGAATTCAACGTGTTAATACTTTCTTCACTGCCAAAGTTTCAGTTGTAATGATATGTGATCACTGCACTTTCATCAAGTTTGTCCATTTTCCAAAGTTTACAAACTAAAGTTACTGACATTTCGCAGCGAAATAATTTGCTCATTTCACTCAAGTGCTTTGTATATACCTCTATGACATCATGGAATATCCAAAACAAAAGATTTCGCTTCAACGCAATTCGTTCTATGTGAGGCTCAGACCTCATCAATCAGCCCTGGAACAAAACAGCGGTGGCATTACGTCAATCAAGACAATAATAAAGTCAAATTATCTCCACCATCCCCCAGTGGAGGCAACACATATTGCTGACATTAAAGAAACTAGATAGAAGCGTTACAAAGAAATGCACAGGTGCTTTGTTCTAAACATGAGGGATTTGTCAGTCATACAGTTACATAAGTTATCAAAGAGATGCCCTAGCCTTTCTAATTCACTTAAACGTAGATTCTAGATTATCCATGGCAACAGGGAAGTCATCACAGGTTGTATCGTGTCCACTCCTAAAAAGATAGTCTGTCTCTGTGTCCATAATCTTCAAACAACTGTGACTAGCCTCTGTTTTGAGTCATTAGAAACAGTTTACTTGTCAGTTCTTACAGACACACTACTATCAGAATTCCTGACAGAAAGGACTGAATTGTGTAGACTTTCTATTGATGATGCTTGAGTGACTAGTAATCAAATATGTGTGTGAAATTCAAGCAGGAAAGGATAAGTTAAAACTCCATACGTCTTCATTTCATTTCTGTTTCCACAGATAGTAATTGGGGATGAGATCATTCTGAAGAAATTAAATCTCATGATTATTTCAAAACATTTAAATCGTTTTATGTTTATGTCAATCGTTTTAAAAATCTACAGATGTCCTCAGCTAAACAAGGACCGTCTGTTTCGGTCAATTTGACATGAATAGAAGGCATCAATAATTAATATTGCGTATATAATGGAATATATTTTTGAGTAATGTTAAACTCTTTTTCATCGACATAGAATTTAATACGCGCATTTTGTTCGAAACAACATATACTGAGCCGCAAAAGAAACGTCACCATGGATAGATATATGAGAAACCTTATTTGTCAAAACATTGTAAACATACTTTGACACATATTAAAAAGATGAAACTTGGCAAAATTGATCATCAAGGTTGAAATTAAAGTGTCAAATGTTCTTAAAGTGAAACACAACACTAGTCTCTGAGAAAATCTCGTGTGTCCGCTATGTGCATTGATAACTGCCGTGCAACGTCGATACATGGAATGGATGAGGCGGTTGATGAAGGCCATAGCCGTAGGCACTTGAGCCCACACGCCTGACGCAGTTCAGCTGCAGTTGTCGGCCCTGCTCGGACGTCATTCAGCCGTCTTTGAATCTCGTCCCACAGGTGCTTAATGGGATTTAAATCGGGACTGAGGGCAGGCCACTGCATGGTTCTACTGCCATTCTGCTGGAGGAAGTCTCTCGCAGTGTGGGCACGGGCGTTATCATGCTGAAACTCGTCTCAAGACTTGATCAATGTACCGAGCTGCTGTGACACCATTGCCTCTCCCTGGACCGATGTTCTGGAAGACCACAGCGTCGACCCTCTGTGCAAGACCAATTCCACCCCATATCATGATGCTCAGACCACCCCACGAGTCTCTCTCAACAACACAAGTATCCGAATAACGTTCCCCACGGCGTCGCCAGACCCTCCCTCTCTCCCTCTCTCTCTCTCTCTCTCTCTCTCTGTCTCTCTCTCTCTCTCTCTCTCTCTCTCTCTGACGATCCTGACGTCGGGTGGTGACACTTGGACTTACACTATGTGGTCGGTAATCTGTAGTGTTAGTGGTCTGGTACCGTTGCTGGAGCCTGTATATGTTTGGACTTGAAATGCATTGGCTACTTGCCGGGCGGTTTGTCCAGCTTGCAGACGTCCAAGGGCTTGGGGTCGCTAATTTCTTGTCAATCTACATGTGGTAGCAATTCAATAGCGAATGAATGTTATCCGATGTGGGTTGATTTTTATAGGGCAAGAAATGGGGGAACGCATGTGCATTTCAATTTGCACGGAACTCACGTGTATCGGGTTACCATGGCCGTTGCCGTGATGCGTTTGGGCGATCGGTTTTATTGTCATCTACTTTGTTTTTGTATCATCAAATTTCATTTTTCCGGACAAAGGTAATTATTAAATTTTAGAAACTTTGACAAAAAATACCCAGATATATAAATGACAACTTTTCATGCAATGTTACTTGGGGTGACGTTTCTTTTCCGGTTCACCCGATCCCGTTAGTCGCCTCTTACGACAAGCATAGTCGCCTTTTACGGGAAAGCATAGGTTGCTGAAGACCTTTTTTGAAACCGGATCTTCACAGGTCTCGTGGACTGTGGATCGGCTGGTCAGGCCCAATCATCAACGGGTCTATTAACTGACGTACTCACCCTTGCCGTCTGATTCATCTCCTGCAGTGATTGGTATAAATAACAATTGGGTCAAGTATATAAGAAAAGAATATGCAATGTTTTAATGAGGAATGTAATTTTAGCTTCACGATGATTGCCTTTATCACACCAATTCTGTTTCTGTTGAAATTGTTCACAGTGCATGAATCAGCAAGATAACGACATATCTTTTCATTGTTGATATAATTGAACATGACGTCATCCACACACGCACGCACGCACGCACGCACGCACGCACGCATAAGTGCAACAATCGCGATGTTCAACCCAATTTCATCCCACAGTGAGCATGATGTGTTCAAATAAATTAATCGTCCAACCTTTCCCTGAACTGAATATTGCTGTACAACACGTTCCGTCTTGTGCGGTCGTACTATTCATGTCGTCGTTAATGAAAACGATTACGGGATCCTGGCTGTCATTTGTCCGCCTCTCGTAACCGATAACACTATGATTGATGCTTTAATAAATCATTTCAAGCGATCATGCAATATTGCTATCATACCTTCTAGCACACTATTAATATCCAATTCATATATTCCTATGTCAGAATTATATTTTAAAGAAGCAAGGCTCAACTCAAGATAGTTTGTGTAACAGATCGTTTGTAAAAGCAAATCGCAATAAAACTTCAAACGATCTTTCCCTTTTCCTTGTAAAGTCAGTGTGAAACACATTCAGTCACCCTTTAGCTTACATACAAACTGTATATGTAGTGAACTAAAAACAAAGTGAAGCATGCTTGTCGTAAGAGGCGACTAACGGGATCGGGTGGTCAGGCTCGCTGACTTCGTTCGATGATGTCAATCACTGGATTGTCTGGTCCATACTTGATATATCGATTATTTTATAGCTGTGCCGAGTGCGGCGTTAAACAACAATGATAATACCATAGTGAAGCAGATACACATTTTTAAAGAACGCACACGCACGCGCACACACGCGCACAAACGAAAACGCACACGCACAACCATATCCATATACAGTTAAACATCGTCATGGGATCATTTTAATATATCGAGTTATCCCTTTTCCGAGACAAGCGGAGTGACGGGATCAGAAAAGGATTATATCAGAACCATAAGCTTGCACCACTTACTGTTATACACGTCTGTGTGCTGTAACAAAAGGGGCATTACTACGCAGCAACGATTCGTTAATCCGAATTATATCTTACTCCGGTCCCGTTCGTTTGTGAGTCATGGGGTTAAACAGTACAGTGTACATTAATGATACTGAACATGACACAAAGTAAATGTGATAGGCCTGCTAACAAATTACAGGCATACAGACGCTACACTTAGTTAAGAACTATCCCTACCCTCTGTAATGATGCACGGTGTTCCAAGGACACTAGGTATCGCTATGTAAACCCTTCACAACTACTTGACGGGGTAAAGGCTGTGTCCCCCATTGATCCAGTAAACATTGATCTGGAGAGATCAAACACGGGAGAGAGTTTACACTAATATTCCACTCCTCAGTCAAGTCGTCAAATATGTGATCAGACAACCCAGTATTACAACTACAAGAACATGGAAGATTTAATAATGAAATCCTTGGACTTTTTTTCATAACTGATATTTAGTCTTAGTCTGTCATCGGATTAATTAAATCAGAAGTGTCTATTACTTCCAACAAAGATAGAGAAACTGTGATACGGTGCTCTTGGAAGGTACATAGGTGTAGCTATACGCAAGTATGTAAAGCATTCATTATTCAACTTCTAACAAAGACAGAAGCATCTGCGATTAAGTTTGTTTGTTTGTTCGTCTAACTCCAAGCTCAGCAATATTGCAGCTTTATGACGGCGGTCTGTAAATGATCGAGTTGCTGAAGCATGGGTTGCTGAAGACCTTTTCTAACCCGGTTCTTCACGGGCGTCTGAGATTAAGTGTTCTTGGTAGGTGGATGTGTGTCAGTACATGGAGTATTCAGGTTCATATAACTCACATCAAAGATATAAGCATCTGTAATTAGGTGTTCTTGGTAGGGGCATATGTACATATAAACATTATCTTATTGCACGATTCATTTTTCCTTACTGTATGGGTCTGAAGAAATCTTCCTGTTTCCCACGTGACTGATTCTAGCTTTGAGCAGAGTCAGATGAATTGTGTTCAATGGATAATTGGGATGCTTAACTCTGCGTCGCTACTAATTTGCAGTACGTGATAGACAATATAATGCAGGGACACGGCTTGAACATGGGATGGTGCGGTTGTTGTTCTCGTCTTCATCAAAGACACTTTCGCTTTCGGTCAGATGAGTTTCTATTTATTATAGATCATATAAAATCCAAACAAAATATATTTCAGACATACATATCGTTGAGGATATCCAAATACAATTTCAACATGTAACTTTTTTTAACGAAACTTCAAAAGATGGGTGTATTTCATTGTTATCTTTTGAAATGAATAAACCCTGATACAAATATTCCCAGATGGTACCGTCACGTGTTTATCAATAGGTTAACGTTAACAATATTCGTTAGTATGTATGTAGGAGTGAGAGTTAGAGAGTGAGTGAGTTGGGTTTCACGTCGTATTCCACAGATATCCACCTAGCATGTCAGTATATATACTACAAGTATTCAAGTTTTGGCAATGAAAGATGATTCAAAATGCCAAGATGTGGACACCTTTACATCTTGATATTAATCAGTTGAGTAAGTGAGTGAGTGAGTATGGTTTTACGCCGGTTTTAGCAATATTCCAGCAATATCACGGCGGGGGACACCAGAAATGGGCTTCACACATTGTACCCATAAATCAGTTGATAATGTACAAGTACAATTCTACTATTATTACAACTTAAACTTAACTACAAACAGAAGTTATTAGTAGTTCTACATTGGCAACATAAGAACGACCCACGACGACAAGAAAATAACGTTGCTTCAACTTTCAAAGCAAGATGAATTCGTTTTATAACAATACAACGTACCTTTCTTGTAGCCGATAACGCCTCTCCCAACTTGTCGGTGAAATCCTCGAGAAAACAAGATGCGACGCTGGCCGTCACTAAACTCCTATACGATCCAAATTGATTTTCTCATCGAGAGGCACGGGGAACTTAGTTACCGGCACAAACAGCTGTCGCATTGCTCGTCCTGACAAACACTCGAAACTTTGAGATTTGGCGAGATTTGCCGTGACTTGATAGTGCGATTCCGCACTATCTATTACCGAGAAATTCGTTTGAAATGACCCAGTGGTTGCAATCAGGTTAGATTGAAGATTACTGGTGAAATGACAATGAGAGTGACTATTGGCTGCTGTACCTCAGCATCCTGTGAGAGGAGGAGAGAAGGAGGCATGAAGGGATTTGCCTGCTTTATCAGTCGTGCATCTAGGAAGTATAACAGTGAAAGCTAGCTATATAGCGAATGCTTATGACGGCTTTGATTTGATTTGGGTGCGTGGCAACAGTGAATAGAACTGTTTAAGATCCGTTCTTTGAACTTTTTCATTTATGTTCCAGATAAATCTAGACAGAGGATGAAAACATATTATATAAATAGCATTGTTTCACCACACACATTGTTCAATAGAGAAAATATGTTTTTATTCCAAAAACTGTTCAGCCTTTCATATCATTTTAAATAAATATTGAGTATATTTTTTTCAAATAGAGGTTATATATTATCAGTGAGGCAAATTCACAAACCAGTGCAATCCAAATTTTGATACAATATGTCACTAAACCAAGTTTAGAATAAGCGTTCATTTCTTGTTCTTTTTCAGGTTGGAACGATCATTTGCGAGACCGGTGATAAAAATGTTTTAATATGAAAACAACTAACTAACTGCAACACTATTTACATATTCTGAAAATAGCTTTAGTTGAATGAGCTACACAGGTGTTTGTTAAATTATACCAAATATACCAGTTACCACGGCGGATGCACCAACAATTGGCACTACTGTTTACCAGTGTGGGGAATCGAACCTGGGGCTTTGACGAGATGAACAAACGCAATACCGCCCGCCCCAACGAGGTAATGAGGAATTACCGTTTACATCTCCATAGTGAGAGATTCCGCAACTTCGAGTCATCAAATGGCTAGTCTGATTACTTTTGAAAATGCGAAAAGATTTGTTGGTGTCCTAATAAGACACTCTCAAACCCAACTTATTTTTCAAACGACATCAGATGATATGTTCTGCGATGTCATAAAGAACTAAGACGTTTCTCTTGAAACCATGCGCTTATATGACGTGCCGCTTCGAAAAAATAATGGACCAATAGTGCCCCTTTCATCAAGGGGATGACTTTCTGAACGCCGCAGAAACATGGCATGTGAAACAAAACAGGTTTGAAATATCATACATGAATTATCCAATCAGTGTGAAAAACAAAATGAATTGTTTCGACATTTCTTTACGTCGTTCTCAGCAGTTATAAAACTTTGTCGTGTCTGAGTTTGGCTAAACGCCACTTTGAACAGTATTTCAGTCATGTATCGGCTTGGCAGCTTCATGTGGAAAATGTGTTTGCTTGTTTGATGTTTAACGCCGCACTCAGCAATTTTCCGGCTATATAAAGGCTATCTGTAAATAATCGAGTCTGGACCAGACAATCCAGTGACTGACATCATGAACATCGATATATACAATTTGGATACCATGACATGCATCTACGTCAGCGAGCCTGACCACCTGATCCCGTGTGTTGATCACCATGGGTTGCTGAAGACCTAATTCATGTGAGGAAAAAGATCGAAGTGATGCAGACCGAAATGTTTGCCAAGTTTATTAAACCCACGGGAAATAGCCAGAAAACGGAACTGGTGCTGACAAATCAAGAAACATAATCAGAATCTGCGACTGAACAGAGACTCTGGACATCGACGAGCGAAGCCTAGTTAGAGGGGGGGGGGGGCACCAGAAATGATCTTGACCCATCGTTCCCATGCTGGGAGTCAAGCCACGGCATCGGGGGTAACGAGTGGGCGCTTTAACCACTAGGCTACCCCAACGAACCCATTTGCACATGGGGAGCGCTTCCGCGGTTCAGTGGATAGAGCGTCTGTCCGGAAAGCGGAAGGCCATGGGGTCGATCCCCGGCCGCGTCATACCAAAAGACGTTAACAGATGGCATTTGTTGTTACCCTGCCTGGCGCTCGGCATTAAGGGGCTAAAACAAGGTATGGTCAATTTGGAGTCAGTATACTGTGCCTGAGTGGGGTAATAATGTTAAACTGCGGCAGTGGTATTTCAGTGGGCTTGCACTGTAAACTTGGCATTAATCTATACGAGTACAAGCACACACACATACACACACACGTGCATGCACGTCGCTACATACCTGCAATAATCTTGAATGCGAGGCTAAACGCCACATAACATCACCCCCTTGCACCTGGAAATGTGCTGTTAGTTGTTATTCACTGTCGTTCGTCCCAACAGACAGGATATATATCTGTGGAATTACCATTATTCTGAATGTTCTTCTTTGAGTTTTAATGACAAATTATGAACCCAATGTACTCAAGAGAACTTCCGATTTACATTTGACAACTGTCTCGTTTTAATTGTTCATGACAGCCAACATTAAGCTAAATCGTCTTTCTGTACATTATCCACGGCTTCGCTATCATCTCAGGAAATACTCTGAATCATTTTAAGACGAAAATACAGTATATGGACATCGAAAATGGCTATATTCGCTACAGCCGTCAACCAATGATGGTCGTTTCCGATAGGGTAGGACAAGCTAATCCATTCAGGAAACAAAGTGTCATGGCAGTCATGATGGGTATGAATGCGTGCTGGCAGTGAAGACTGGTTTCATAACTGACCAACTTGTTGATCATGAGCGACCTTGGTGATTTAAATTATATGTGTAGCCAAACCGAACCGATTCGTTTCTTATTTCTGTTTTAATAAGCGATATTCGGTTAATTGCTGAGTCTGAGCCAGACAAGCTAGTGGTTGACATAACGAGCAAAGTACCATGGCCTATGATATTATTATATGATGAAAATGGCGATGATGATGATAATGATGATGTTAACGGAGATTAGGATAGTTATTATCAAAGTATTATCATCAGATAAATCGGTTTGAACACCTTGACAACATTATTATATGTAACTTAAATCAAATCAACGCGTTGAAATATATCACTGCAACATGACAGTCCTCCCTTAGTATTTTTTTTGTTTTTTAAAAAAGCAATTTTTCAATTACTGTTTTTCCATTTGGATGTTGATGATCTTTTATTGTCATCGTCATTTGAATTCCGACAGAAATTGAAACTGAAACTGACACTAAGTTTTTAACAAGTTATTTACGGATGCAAAATGTGTCCTTTTGAGAATTTCATTAACCCAAACTTGTGAGGGATTCATTCAGTTGATCGCAGTTTACGTGCAGGGCAAAACCATTTCTGTCAGTGGCATTTCCGCCCATTTGCTGGTCCTTTGAACTGCTTCATATCACCGACATCCGAAGGATAAATTGATGGCTCCATTTTACACCAAAGGGTTCACCGACACCCTGACGTCCCGAAGGTACTGGTCAAGGATTAGCCGACGGTTCGATGATACACCTCAAAGGTACACCGACGTCTGAGGATATCTGTCAAAGAATCACAAACGTCCGAGGATACACCTGTCAAAAAAATCACCAACATCCGAGGTTACACCTGTCAAAGAATCACCAACGTCCCAGGAAACACCTTAAAAAATCACCAACGTCCGAGGATACACTTGTCAAAGATACACCGATGTCCGTGGATACAACTGTCAAAGATACACCGACGTCCGTGGATACAACTGTCAAAGATACACCGACGTCCGTGGATACAACTGTCAAAGATATACCAAGGCCTGAGGATACACCTGTCAAAGAATCGCCATCGTCCGGGGATACACCTGTCCAGGATACACCGTTGAAGAGAGGATATCCTAAACGGACCAAAGATACAACTGTCACGGATACACCGACAGCCCGAGGATACACTGTCGAGCAAAATATGCCCCTGTCGAGGACATACCGACGGACCAAGGGTACATATGGCATGATTAGGACTGTGCCATATTTCCAGTTAGTTGTTTTCTTTTTGTTGTTTCCACCCCTAGTGATATCACTGTAGCTTTTAAAATAAATGAAGAGTATAGCTTCATGAATCGGCTCGTCGTTTTACACTTTACCTAAAATAGTCAGTGTAAATTTATGGCATTTGTAATGGGTACAATTTACTTTCCAGTTAAGGCAAGCATTACTGATTACGGTAACACAGTATCATATTATTTTAAATTCAGTATTGACAACCTTGATTAAGTATTCTAATATCCTGTGGGGATTTCGGGGTAAAATAGAACCTGTGTTTGTGATAGGACGCCACCAAATAGACCGGACAGTCCTGCCCAGTGTCTTGATTGTCTGTCATTGAACGCCGATTGTGTGGATCATTGGTAACAATATCAATCGCTGGATTATCGGGTCCAGACTCGAATATTTGCAGGCTTCCGTCATATAGCTGGATTATGGTTCCTATTTGACCCCTGATGAGTTTACATGGATGTGTCGGTTCTCTCGAACTCATTTGGTTGTCCTAAATACCAAATGCAAATACATTTCAACCTGATCAGTCTAATTGAAAATGAGTGAATCTGTCATTTATCTCCATCGGTATCATGTTCATATTGATGCATTCTTCAAGTCTTCGTGGTCTAGTGGTAAATGGGGCACCGGTTCGAATGGGTTCGAATCCCGGTTCGCCCCGATTATGTTTCTAAGTTTGTCAGCACCATACCCGTGTTCGTGGGTTTCACCGAAGTGGTAAACGTCTGAGACCTGCATCAATTCGGGCTTTCCACTCGCGATTAAGCTGACACGCCGTGATAAAACTGTAATACTGTTAAAAGCGGCGTTAAACCCAACTCACTCACTCACTGTAGTGGTAAAGCGTCTACCTGGTGCTCGGTATTAAGGGACTAAAACAAGGACTGATCGGCTCAGAGTCAATATACTGCGTCTGATTGGGGTATTCGTGTTAAACTGCGGCATGGTATCTCAGTGAACTTCCACTGTAAACTCGTCATTAGTCCATTCTAGTACAAGCAGCCACACACACACACACACACACACACACACACATACAAGCACGCACGCACAAGCACGCACGCATACACACACACGCACGCACACACACACAAGCCCACACACACACGCACGCACACACACACACGCATGCATACACACAAGCACGCACGCACGCACACACACAAGCACGCACGCATACACACACACACACACACACACACACACACACAAGCACGCACGCATGCACGTCGCCATATATACAAGTATAATAATTTTGAACGCGACTCTAGACCTCACCTTCAAAACTTTTGAAGGCATAGTCATCCTCAGATATTGATATACACGGAGTCTACAATGTATCATTAATAGTACACGTATGATATATGTATTTGTGGTGGTCAATGTATGGAAATCGGTAATTCCAGTAATTGTCGTCTATTACCATATTTGAAGTATTACAATCGATATGCTTCTTAAAATAACACAAATCAAACACTGACAAACAGCATACTCTCTGAGAATTATATTGTCACATTAAATGTAGGATCTCTGAAAAATGAGTGTTAAAATAATAAACGTCATATAGTATCAATAAAAAAAATTATACACTACTGTTCATCACACGAGGCAGCAGTAAATGATAACATTTAGTCCATGATGCGTCTCGGGAGTTAAACTTAAGATGGAGTGAAAGTGGTATGAAATACTAGTATTCGTCATAAAAGTCCATTTGATTTAACACTGAAAATGTCTGTACCATAACGACGGTAATGTCCCATACGTTAATGTCCATATAAACATTTAATCATTAAGTGACAGTAGATGAAGACGGTAAAAGTAATAAAATCTGAACCTTTGCGAATATATTCCAGTTTTATCGACTGTATCATTTTAGCCTATCAAACACGTTTCTACTTTCACTTTTTATCGTTCAATAAAGGTGAAATAACCAATCCCCTTCCACTGATTTACCCACCTGAACTACACATAATTGAGACCAGTGAAACCGCTTCAACTGTTTCCTATTTAGATCTATGCATATTATATTTAGGTGTGTTGTTTATACCAAACCTCTCTTGGACGAAAGCATATTTTGTTTAAGAAATCAAGCTAGAGAAGTAGTTGGGTCCGTTTTGGCATTTCAGAAGAAATTTAGGAAAGGTAATATCGAATACATGTTCAGAATATTTTATTGTATAATAAGCCCAAATTGAAAAAAAGACAAAATCTATGACAGAAAATGGTAAAGATACTTGTGCTTTAAAGATAAAGAATATGCTATATTTGTATGGATTTGGGTATGCTTAGAATCACAAGAGACAGATAACGAGAAAATGTTTTTGTTTTTATTTAAACAAACAATTGGTGTTCTGAGTTAAACGAGATGGCTCTGAGTAAAAGATTAAATTGTCTTTAAGATGTTGGGGCGGTCGGGTAGCCTAGCGCGCGGTTAAAGCGTTCGCTCGTCACGCCGAAGACCCGGATGCGATTCCCGACGTGGGTACAATGTGTGAAGCCAATTTCTGATATTGCTGGAATTTTGCTAAAAGCGGCGTAAAGCCATCATCACTCCCTCTAGATGTTGAAAGTTACCTGGATATTGTCATCCGAAGTGAACTCAAATATGTTTTGCAAAAGTAGCAATTTAAAATCAATCACAGAAAGGGGTATATTTAAAGGCACCCCATTCCATCGAATATATTGTTTGGATTGTTTTCAGGAAACTTTATGTTTTATAGAAGATTAACTCCATACATTAGCAATAGCCCATACATACATTAGTCCACTGATATTGAACAATAGCAATGTTCACAGAGTTCAAACATGCAGGCAACATAATACCATACGTTATGAGATTATTGCTCAAGCTAATTCTTATCTGTGACCTACAGACACTTTGTGTCTAAATCATGTAACCTCTCACCGTGCCAAGAAGAATTCTTATGCCTTTTTGTACCATGGGCCACTGGCCCCCAAGTTCCGAAATAAAGTATCATGTCTCTCTCATGTTTCATGCAGAAAGATTGAGAATGACAAAAAAAAACTCACAAGACTGTATGACAAAAGGGATGACTTCAACTTTCCAACAGTCAACCTTCCCTTCATGTCGAGAAGGTCCGATTTTTGGTGTCTACATTTCACAACCTTCGAGGTATTTTTGCTCTTTCTACAAAGATTCCAAAAGGGTCACACGACTCTTCTTAAAAAATTGTTTGATCAGTGTTACAGCATATCAGGTGTTAGTGAAGCTTTCAAAATGTTTGATGCTAGACATATGGAGGACAAAGGTGACGCATCAGTAACGAAATGATGTCGATGCATATTCCCTATTTTGACTTCCCGTGTTTGTTTAGGAGAACACTTGTCATGTCTTTACATTTTCGTCGATGTAAGACGTTTGTCCAACCAAAATGGAAGTAATAAAATCTACGCGAAATCCATAGTGAATTATATATGTCACACTCGATATGAAATCGATGTCTACAGCACGACGTACTGTTCAAAATCCTATAGAAATGTCTCACGATATAATCACAATTCCCACAACTCAATTAATACTTTTCCAAAGTAGGATTACTCTTCTCACTTTAAGGATACAATTGCCAAGATATAACTTCATATTCCCATTGATCGCAACTCTACAGATATACTCAGTCCAAGTCATAAGCGAACATGTCTATAAGAAAGTATAAAACGTTTTCGCCAGAGAATAACCAGTCTCGATTGTCCGTCCATTGGGCGTAGACATACATGTACATGTAGTTTGAATATTTGTGACGCAACGTAAAACAACACTGACACACTTATGTTAAATACAGGCTTCAATTTACCCCATTTCCGTATTTCCTCCCACCAATATTGTTATCGCTAAAATGGTCCTCGTGTTGTCTTCGTCTGAGAAAAATCGAAAATAAAGAGAAAAGCCTATCACATGCATTGGACATCAACCTGTTTTAAGGCAAGAAATCTCGTCTTTTATTGAACTGTAACTGCTCGGAGTGTAATACGTCGCCTAAGGTCGTTTGAGGAGGTTGGTAATTGAAACGTTTTGTTCATCAGCAAACGTCACAAAACTATTTTTTCAAAGCTGAAATGCAGACAATTCTGGTGCTCAAAAATGCCTACCGAAATGTGTCGCCGATCGTTGATCCGAATTCTCCTGCATAATGACCTCAACGTACCATAGACCCTACTTAGGAGCTCATTCTCATCGCATCATCACGAAAACACTTGGTGTTATCCAGGTCTTTCACAATTAAAACATCCTATAAATTGTGTTTGTTTCAAGGAAAACTTTGACCATCCCAAAGTCATCGACTGTTTCATTTTTAGCACATGAATATATGATACCATACCCATCTCTTTGTTATAGACAGCTTATGTCCAAGCAAGTGGTACCATTAACCCTGAAGACAGGTCAGCTGCTGCCGAAACAGAAATCAGTTGTGTTTGCCCAGGCCTGTCTGCCACCTGTTTCATCAGCAAGCTCTGATCCCCACATTGATTTCCTTCACGATTGGATGCCGATAACAGCCATACAGATGACGAAAACAACACCACAGTAGGAATGTTCAACAAATTGGTCAAACAATTGTTCATGGTGGGATTACCTTGACATTGTACGAAGTAACAAACACAGTAATATTGAACTAAAAATAATTATGTACATGTACATAACTTGTTTGTGGTTCTCAGGAATCACTTTTAGATATATGAAGAAATGTTTCATGAGTATCTTGTTTGTCCTGTTGTGTCTTATGTATGTGTCGTTATCTCATGGTGTTCAAGGACATCGAAGTGACAGCAATTAAGTGACAAATCCTCAGTGGGTAGTGATAAGCGGACTGGAATTTTAAAGGAAGACACCTCATGGGCAAAACTATTTACAAATAAAGGGTTTGGGAGGCACCCGACAAAGTACGTACGACACTATCGGTGTCTCTGATCTTATTTGCAACCATGGTTGAATTCATTTGGTATATTTATATTATCACCATCGTAATCGTTAATATTATCATTATTTACAGATTAGAATAACAAATGCTGCAAAGAGGGTCTGGGTGATTCTGGCACAGTCAGGCTTGTCATACTCATCATCAGCTCATGTCCCTTGCCCCCTCTACACGCAGCCCAGACAGCGAATGGGACTTCTCCAAGGACGCGCTGCGCATGCCTAGTCGAATCCACCGAGAACTTTTCGGAGAATGTGAAGGCTCCCAAACGCTGCAGACTTCTGCATTCGCCAGATTGTCAGAAGGGCTGTCTTCCTGGCAACGGGTACTCTCCCAATGTCAGTCAACAGATTGGGAGGTGCCAAACCTAAGGCACCGAGAACAATGGAGAGTCGGACAACTTGGTACTTGGGATGCAAGCGTGACATTTCGTTAGCGAGGTCTGGATATTTTCCATGTTTTTTCCTGAATCTTGTCAATTACATTAGTGTCAAAAGGGACAGAGATTTTAATGATATATATTATTTCATTTGATTTATCTAAAATGACAATATCAGGTTTGATGGCTAGGATATGTCTGATCCTGTATAAGGGCCTATTCCAAACAAATTTGTATTTATCATTTTCCATGACACCCTCTACTTATTCTGGGTCGTATGGACATCTGTGTCCAAACCACAAGCAGGGCGAAGACGGTAGTAAAAGGATCGAGCCACCCCTTCATGTCGCTTAAAAGTCTGTTTGTGCCAGAGATGGGCATCCACTGACAATGGGTTCCACATTCTCGTTAAATTCATTGCATAATCTACATTTCATATTTAAATTTTGATGCAAATTCACACATTGACGGTTTCGAGTGGGAAGTGACTGGTCCTGAGCAGCAATCAGAGAGTTTTTTGTTTGATTTAGCCGAATTCATCTAAGCGAAGGTCTTTGTTTGGTTGCTGTGCTTCTCAACACACTGCACATAAACTCGATGCAGAACGCCTCTGCCTGAGTCTAGGACGATATTGATATGGCACTTCGCATGGTTGACACTCATATCTGCACCGTCTAGCAGTACAGAACCATCAACAAAATCAAAATTGACATTGAGAATATGCCCCACACCCTTGGCTCGTTTAAGAAAACTTAAACATGCCTTGTTTTCGTCTTGCGTGAGTCTTGACATGATTCACAAGAGGATGATCAGACAAATAAATGTGGGAACAAAACAATTCTATCATAAAGAGCCTCAATGTTAATCAAACCACGCCCTCCCATTATGTTAAATTATTGTTAAATTTAAGCGATTGAGGGAAGAGCGAGGGTTGTGGGATCTATTGTCTGGCTTGATGTCTACCTTGAAATTCTTGTTTCGTCCGATCAACAACACCAAAAGAATATGAAAGGACGGGTGCAGCATTAGTATTTGTGGCTTTAATTTTATTGCGAGCGTTCAGCTGTGAAATCCAGATTTAGTCTTAAGCTTTTAAGTCATTTTTAGTAGTAGTAGAAGTGATTCGGTAATACTGCATATACTGTACTCAGGACGTGTATAAGAGGTGAGGTGAAATGGGGTTTAACGTCGGGTCCAAGATTATTGCACTTATATAGCGACGTGCACGCACGTGTGTGTGTGTGGCTGCTTGTCCGGACTGATGCCGATTCATATTGCTAGACCACTGAGATATGATGCCGCAGGTTAACATGAATACCCCACTCAGACACAGTATACTGACTCCGAGCTGACCAGTCCTTGTTTTAGCCCCTTAATGCCGAGCGCCAGACAAGGTAACAACAAGTACCATCTTTAAAAGTCTTTTGGTAGGCGCGGCCGTGGGTCGAACACACGATCTTCAGCTCTCCGGGCAGACGGTCTACCGCTAGACCACAGAGTCTGTTACGTGTATTAGAAGCAAAACTTTGGATCATATGTGCATTACACCTGTTCCCGTGAAGTTTCACCCATATCAGCCAGAATGGTCCTTAAGATCCGAGGTCTAGCCCACAAATGTTAGCAACATGACGCCCCGTGCTACTTGTCTGACCACTCGGCAGTATCCATTTCATCATGTCCACTTAGACCCACTCTCTAACATCCGAAGAGTTAAGTCCAAAGGATATGGACATTGAGCTTTGAAGCTTCATTTAATTGAAACACCCTCCCGGATCAGACCCAGGCTATTGAATCATTTAAGAGCATCACGATATACTTATTCGAGGATCAATATGGCAAATAACGTCTTCATCAACAAACCTCCTGAACTCTAGTCTTATGTCAACTGAAAACCGATCAGCTGTGTTTGCTGAAGTTAACAGTAACAATTTACGTTTGTTGTGGGGATAATGGAATGTCTTGGGGATAGGGGTTTTAGATATTCCAATATCTACTCTCTCACACATACACATGTGGCCATGCATTTCGCAGTCTGACTGATGAGCGATCACTAGTACTAAACATCAATAAGCGCACTGAGCACACTATGTGTGGAATATGAGTGATACAAGTGTAAGTAGTAGTAGTAGTAGTAGTAGTAGTAGTAGTAGTAGTAGTAGTAGTAGCAACAGCAGTAGTCGCAGTCATACATATATGTATGAAATATGTATTAATGATTAGAATATCGAGTCACAAGTTAAAAATAGAAGTTGGACGCTATCACAACATTATCAAAGCTCGTAGAAACTGCGATTACAGTCAAGCTAGAAGTGTTAACGTACTTGAAGTTGAGTATCATTTCCTATTAATATGTCCCAAGTATGAAGATAACAGAGTAACATATATATATATATAAATATTTTTGGGAAAGGCAATAAAAATTAAAACTTGTCAACCTGCTGCAACCAAGTTGTAAAACACAATTGTTATACATTTCTAAATTTCTTAAATCCTGTTGACAGTCAATATGAAATCGTGTCCTGCGTCCATTGTCAATATATTTTTTTGTTGTATCTGCTAGACAAGGGGCAGAAGCTCAAGTCTTTTTTTTATGTTTTGTTCATATAGAGTGTGACCTCTATATCAGTAAGAGGAAGCACTAAAAATCGAATTGCTTCAAAACATTGTTCTTATTGACTGCTCGACAACGAGTCACCTAGTGACAATATTAAATCGCTTCAATATTGTGATACAGTCGCCCGAACTGTCACGTGATTTTGTCCCTCTCCCATTTCGTACACCTAAGGACGTACTCGTTGTACCAAAATCTCGAAGACCAGATTTCGTAAACACGAAGTTGATGTGATTGCCTAGATCAATATTTGGGAGTATATCATCTACTGTGATGGCACCATTGATCCTGACATTATGTGATGCAGAATTGCACGTTTTATCTATACCTTGATCTCTTTCTCCAAACTTCGTCGTTTACATGCGCGTCAGGATTTAGAAGGGGCGGGGGAAGATGGGACCGGTTTAGATAACGTAGGGACAGTTGTATGGAGTGGGTAATTCCTCTGATTAGAAAAGTGGCGGAAATCCCCTGTAGGGTTTGAAAATACACCTGCAGTATATCATCAGAGGATGAGATTCTGGTATCAATGACCCGGCTACTTTAATTTAAATGATGATGTCTATTCTGAATGTTTGAGCCTTCAGAAGAATGGCCCAGAGGCAAAGAGGCTCAGATGCTCAGAGATGAGGGAGCCCAAAACAATTCTACAATCACTACAGATATACATTGGAGGAGAAGGGGTCCATCTGAATGGTGAAGCGAGTATCAGGAGATTGTCTCGTTATCTGGTTGTTTGAAAAACCGTTCGAATCACGGATATTCATAGTTATAATCATTTATTCTCAGCACTGAAGGTCACGGGCCTATAGTACATGTATTTCAATGTACACGCGGAAAATACCAGATGTAACAGTGCAGCAATGTTTTACTTGATAAGTATACTTTTTTTATCAGTGGCATACATATTGTATTCACGATATTCAACTTAAAAACAAATGCAACTGTAATCATACTCTTACTTTATCATAATAGAACATATATATATATATATATATATATATATATATAATGCAAACTCTTTTCTGATTCCTTGGGTTCGGAGAGCTAATGGTCGGTGGGTCGATCCTCTGGCCGCTTCAAACCAAAATCATTGAAAGATCATCGTATTTTACCCTGCCTGGTTCTAAGCATTAAGGGGATAAGATACGAACAGGTCGGCTCGGAGCCAGATTGTTGAGTCTCAGAGGGGTATCCAAGGTATACTGTTGCATGGTAATACTGTTGCATGGTAGTCGGCAAGCACTATTAAACCGGCGCCATTACAGGAAGCCACACACGTGCATGTACGCGACGTGCCCCCACATTTCACCTCACATTTAGACTAAAGAAGCATACCATAAAGGTTCTAAAGATTTCCATTTCTTCAGAGTCAAGAATGAATTTCAATATTGCAAACTGAAATTATGCCTCGCATAATATGTGCGGTAACATCAAATATCCAATTAGACTCGCAAATCGAGAACACAAGAAATATGTTTTTGCGAAAGTGAAAATATTATTATTCTTGAAGCCTTTTATCAGATTTCAGAAACTTTATACTCCATTTGCTTTTGTGGGATCGAAAGGTATTGAACATCATGCAGTCATTGAGGACATGCAGAACACATTAAAACAGCACTCATAGTTGCTAACGACACAAAAGATTCACGTCAAGTACTCTTTCTTCTCGCGTGGATGACCTACATCTACAGGAAGGCAAGACGGAAATACTTTTAAGAAAAGAGCTTAAGCTACATTTTTTATCACAAGGCGCATCCGTCGAGCTTTTCAGTCTTCGATCCACACTTTTTGTTTGGTTGCCTCCGAGGATAATAAGCATTTAATGCAAGGAGTCATTTCAGAGCATTATGATTGTAAATGTCTTGTTCAAGTTCTGGAAGTATGTTTGATTTCAAGACACATGGTTATATATATAACTGTAAAACAAAGTTGTGCTTAAACTTTAATAAAGTTTTGGTCATTGTATTTATATACACATGATGTATCAGTATATCGTCGCATCAGTTTTATCGAATCCGACATTACCCCGATTATCCCGAGTCTGTCAGCAACTTAGCCGTGCTCGTTGGTTTAATCAAGTTCATGTGTGGTTTATCCTCACTAGATGATGCGCCTTGTAAAACCAAAATGTTGAACGCAACCATGGTAAACTGATCTCACTGTAAACTACTTTGATTTGTTTATTTCGTGCAAATATTTGTTCTCATCTTGCACACGGTATAATGATGGGGTGAACTGATCAGAGAGAAGAAACCTCTTATGATGTGAGTGAGTTGGGTTTGATGCCACTTTTAGCAATATTCCAGCTGCTATATCACGGTGCTTGGCACCCAGAGTGGGCCTCCTACAAAGTACACATGTGAAGAATCTAACATCGGTCGTCGGCATGAGGACACGTCAATGGCTACCCATTCGCCATTACATGTTATGTACACTAATCTCTATGACAAGGATGAAACCGAAAAAACGCCCTTTTTTAACCACGTACCTGATAGTGTACTTTTACACGGACGGTCCTTATGTGATACATCTATTATTTGCAAATCGCTAGGGCTGTATCTACAAACTCTGAACATATAAAACAACTTGATCATGTCTCAATACGATAACAATAAGGACTTTATAATGAGATTTACTTTCAATTAGTGTTACAACCGTCATATAAGTACAAGATATGTTTCATATATTTACACTTTCTGTAAAATCAAAACACAGAAATTGGCAAAGAACTTTAGCTCCACGTTTATCGGTCGTCCAATAGTTGTCAAATAGTCATTTCTCTTGTACTGATTTACCCACCAGAACTAGAAATAAAATATAGAGAAATATATATATATATAACAGCAGCTCCGGCTTTTGATGTCTATTTGTCACAACTTTTGAGGTACATTCGAATATGTTTTTCTACGAAGAATTCAAAGAGCGTCACACTACTCGAAAGTTTTTTATCAGAGTTGCAATATCCAAGGACTTAAGTTAGTAAAGCTTTTAAAATGTTGTATGGACTATGCATATGGAGGAATTTCAAATTTGACGCACTAGTGATCAAAATGTTCCCTAGTATGTATGTTTATTGGTGCATATACATTGTACTGTATATTCCCGTATTTGTTCAGGTGCACACTTGATTTGCCTTTACATGTGTTTGTGACCAGGACTTCTTCGAGAACATCTGGTTTCAGTAATTGATAGTGCTCCATACACATGATATGCTGGTCGGAATCGCACAATGCAGTTTTAGCAAAGATGTATTATTATAGAAATTGTTTAATCGCTTTTATTTCTTGGACCGACTTTATCGCTAAACCATTCTTGGTAACCACTCTTGATAACGAATTGTCACTCAGCATGGCAATGAAAAAAACATTTGCATCAATCAGGTGTTTCCCTTTAACCTGCAGGTAAACACACACCCCATCACTGGTTAATATTCATTACCGGCCAACCTGAAATGAAATTGATTAGGTGTCAATAGAACAGATTGGGAGCGTCAATGTATGAGAAACATGTTCCATATGAAACCTACACCAACCACGTGGGACGTGGATGCGAACATGAGTTCACAATAGAGTGTGTTCTGGCATAGAGTCTTCACCATTAAATCCATTAACGTATGATTTCGACATCTTTATATTGCTGTTTTGAATCAACTCCATTTATCTCTGTCCACCTTGTGCTGCCAACGATATACGGTTACACAACCAAAGCGATACTGTTTCAGTAGTTAATGCCCTTACACTATGACATAACATGAGTCGTGTACTTGAAACCATGAACAAACACTAAAGCGATTCCGAATACCAGTATGACATAATGTTTGATATTGATGTGTAAAATGCTGACAAGGAATGTGTGAATGTCATCGGTTAATTGGATTGAGAACACAATATTGGACATAATTCCTGGTGAGACGTGATTCAGATGCAGTTAATGTATGTCCTTTTTCTTTTTTTTTCTTTTGAAACATATGCTGATGTAATATTATAACCATCATTGGTGATGGTTTCAATCGCATATCTATCGAAGTCAACAGCTGCAACAGCTGCAACTAGAATAAAACGTCTTCTTTCAAAACTTACCAACACATCCTAATTTCCCAACAAAAAAATCAATAATGCCAGCCTTCTACATTTTGGTAACACAGGATTTATAGCGGTACAGGTATGACTTTAACAAAAATAATCAGTAAACTTTGTATGCAAACACCCATCAGAAATAATCTTTCCAAACGAAGTACTATTTATAAGAAATATTACATAAAAGTATTATCATAAGGTGCTCGACAAAAGAAACCACATTGTGCTACAATAAATACAAAATCGGCTTTGTTAAATACAATACAGATTTCTGTCAGGACATTTTTTGAAAATCCGAATCCATTTCCTGAAAAAGACGATTTCGTGCTGTGAGTCAATTTTGTTTGACTGCTTGACTGCATTGTTCCAACGAAATGTTGTTTCTTCTCAAGTAATATTACTACCCGATCTATGGCGTCTCTACTTTCACAATGTTTGTAAACCTCTTCCAGTCAAACCATGCACATCCGAGTCGATGATTCCGTCGTTATCTTGAGTGATCAGTAAGCAAAAAGCTTTTGGCCAGTCTGACAGTTACGGAAATACATAGCATGTAGCAAGCGAGTACAGCATACATATATTTGTTCAGTTTCAAGTAGAGGAAAAGCAGATATTTTTAACAGAGATATATGCAGGATTAAAGTGTCGTTTTGTCGTTGGATGTGCGGCGTTGGATAATATGAAATGTGGCGATGCTGCGTTGCGTTGTTATGTTAACTAGATTTGTATGGACTCTGAAGACGTAGGACTCGAGCAATATGAAATTTTTACTATGTCGTATTAAATCTTTGAGGAGGTATTGTCATTTCCAGATATCTTGCCTTCTTCGTGATGGTCGATCATCTGGATCCATGCCGTTGCTGTGTAAATATTAACCTGAATTCTTAGACCACTGAGGACGCCTTTTAGGACCATTTGTTTTATTTTGTTTTCTTGAAATTTCAAGATACAAAGTTGAAATTTCAAAATATCAAGATAATGAGCTTGAAATTTCTTGTTTATGAATTGAAATTTTAATATTGTAACTTTAAATTTCAACATATAGTATCTTTGAATTTCAACATAGCATCTTAACATTCAACTTACAATGATATCTTGAATTTTCAAGAAAAAACTTAAGAGAAACAAGTGGCCTTTTAGGCTTCCATAGACCACAGTCAAACACTCGCAGTACCATCTTAAATAGGCAAATTACGCGCTTCCATAGACCACAGTCAAACACTCGCAGTACCATCTTAAATAGGCAAATTACGCATCCATTCCCACACATTAGACACATATAGGCACTCAAGAAGTATTCATTTGATAAAACGTCAGAAGGTGTTGTTGCTGCTGCTGTAACAATTATAAACATCTCCGGTTTGTGTCCTACACTCTTCCACATTAAGATGCATGTCGGGCTTTAACTGATATTTTATTACACAATGACACAATGAGAATTGCCCGTTTATTGGAGCGGGATATTCCAATCTTTAATGTTAATAAACATACGAACATGAAGATAGGAAATTCAGAGATGTGCTGATCTATTGCTTTTGAGACCCATGAAGATCCGGGGAAGAATTGATCTTCAGCAACCGATGCTGGCCGTAAAAGGCGACTATGCTTGTCGTAAGAGGCAATTAACGGGATCGGGTGGTCAGGCTCGCTGACGTGGTTGATGCATGTCTTCGACCTCAATTGCGTGGATCGATGCTCATGATATGCTCATGAGATTGTCTGGTCCAGACTCGATTTACAGACCGCCGTCATATAGCTGGAATATTTCTGAGTGCGGCATTAAACAACAAACCAACCAACATTGCTTTTGAAGAATCAGTTATCTTGAAAGTCTGCTAATTTTCCTTCTCTATTCACGCCGAGAAGGTATTCCTTCGCTGCCGACAGAAATTGAATTTTCTTCCTTGAAATCATTTCTCAAATACCGAAAACCTTTCAAATTCCTTTTAAGAGGCAATTAACCATTTTTGGAGAAATAGTTACATCTTGCCCACAGCGTGTAATAGAATGTATTCCTACTGGTGCAAAGACATCAAGGAGTTCTGAAGACAACTTTTATTCTTTCTTTACAGACGTCACACTATTTGAAACAACCTGGTGTGGGGAATGGGTACCAAGATGATTCTGAAGAAATCCGAAAAGCTAGGGTTACTCTCGCAAGGGTGTCCCTGGTGTTTGAATCAATTTAATAACAACGCGTGTCATCTTCTGATGACCGTTAACCTTGAAAGCTGCCAGGGCAGTCTTTCTACAATCGTTTTGAATGATGTGTTGAATTACATTCGTGAAGCTGATCGAATAGCAAGGCATGCATTATATAATTACTGAGGTAGTTGCAATGTCATTTATTTCAATGTCTATACGAATGTATTAAAGTAATATAAGACTATTTCCAATTTGTTTTGCTGGACTACCTTAAATTGATCCATTCACAAAAATTATACATCTCACCAATGTAATCTCAAACTGGTTATCAAAGTATCTTTCAATAATGTCCAAATAGGAGCCACTTCCCTTTCTCTGAAGTACCCACCTAAACTCTATAAGTGAAACAGATATCCGTTAAGATCCGGAGTAGAATAGGTCTTCAGCAACCCATGCTTGCCGTAAAAGGCGACTATGCTTGTAGTAAAAGGCGACTAACGGGATCGGTTGGTCAGGCTCGCTTACTTGGTTGATGCATGTCTTCGAACCTAATTGCGTGGATCGATGCTCATAATATCAATCACTGGATTGTCAGGTCCAAACTCAATGTTTCATGCCATCGGCTTATCATTTGATTGAACAGCAAATAAATCATTTTTAATTCCTTCGTTTACATTTAGTTAATTAATATCGTTTTGTTTATTGCATTTGTTAACACTGAATATCCTCCCTCAGTAATATGATTACATTAGTCCCCGTATTGATAAGTGGTTTCAAATCCAAAACTTTATAAACTTTAAACATCTCGATCTCACGTTCACATCTCTAAACCATTGGCTGATTCTGAACTCCAACGTCTTTATTCAAAACTTTTCATGGATATCTTTTGATATTCCCCGAGGCAATACCACACCAGAACATAGAAAGAAATCCAAAATAATTCAGCGAAAAACAATGTTCATTCCAAACATGAAAAGAAACGGGGATTTTATTTCGTGTATTTGAATTTTCAGTAAATTCAGCTTAGGCAAATGGTATATATGTGTAATTAAACACGACACAAACTCTTACAAATAACCCAAACTTGGCACAGTTACAAAAAGCGATCTTCTACAGTGTTACGTGTGTGCTACCCTTACGATTCCCATACCGACGTGTGAAGTGCACGTACATGTATAAGATACAATTATTTGAGTGAGAAATTACACCTATAAGCGAAGTTCATTTTGAACCAGATACATGTTTGTCTGTTAGTATAAAAAAAATGCAAACATCCATTAGAAATGGCGTTATCAAGCTGAGAACTGTTTAAAAGGTATTTGCAAAACAGACCTCTTTGTGTTGTAATTAATCAAAATTGGCTTTTTTTAAATGAAATACTCATTTCTAGCACAACATATTTTAGAATTCGATCATTTTAGCAAGAGCATTTCCGAAAAGAAACAGACTCTTTCGTACTTTGAATCGGTTTCGTATGACTGCTTCACTATATTGTTCCAACGAGTATACCAATAATAATACTTCAACCAAATCAATGACGCCTCTTCTTTGATTTCGCCATGTTTGTAAATCTCTTCTGGTGAAAACGCAAATATCCCAGTCGATGGTTCCATCATAATCTTGAGTGATCAGTAAACAAAAACAAAGGCTGATTGTTCTGATGGTTAAGGAAAAGGGCATCATGTAGCAAGCAAGTTAAACACACCACACACACACACACACACACACACACACACACACACACACACCATATATATGCGCACACATGGCTCCACCATCCCCAGCCCCTAAATGTAATTTTTTAACGGCATATTGTTACGAGCTCCCTTTCGAATACTCTTGGTGTAGTGCACTAACTATATGCACAGTAAGTATAACTGTTCACTTTACCGTTGTCCAAACTGTGTTAATTGTACGTTTGACTGACACATGTCACAATAACCTAGAGCTGCATGAAGGTGAATGTGTCTCTCCAACATTCAATAATTCAAGTCCATCTTGGTTATTTCTTTACACATCACCTAAATAAAAAACCCACCCTGACAAAGCTGCGTAATTTTTGTGTTCCAGGGGAATTAAAAAACCATTTCAGAGGCTATTTCGACAGAAATAAGGTATTATACGCAAACTTTACGTCAAAACAACTGTTTAAATTAAGTGAGAATATATTTTGCATTCAGCCTCGTGACTGTTTCAAAAACTATCAAGTGTGTGTCAAGTTGTCAAATTTTCTGACAAAACATCTGATAAAATTGTATACCTAGTTGGTTGCAATAAGTAACTTTTATTATATCCTTATGCATAAAGAACTGTGTTTTTGTATTATTTGTTATATAATAACAAGCACAGTTTTTTTTAAAGGACATGCCTCCTTGATATAGGGGCACTGGTGGCAATTTAGGGTCGTTAGTCGTCGGTTTGAATCGAGGAATCTCCCAGATTGCCGCGTTACGTTATGTTTATCATGTTAACTAGACCGGTATGTCATGGGACCACGTTGGTAACATTCACTGGGGAACCTTCTATGTCGTCGTGAATCCTTGATGAGGTACATATACGTTGAGAAGGATGAACGATTAGGTGTTCATTTCTCATAGGCGCATTCAGATGTATCTTGACTAAGTTACTATGGTCGGCCGTCTGAATCAAGGTCGTTCCTGTCAAAATATAAACATCAATCCCTCGACCACAATCAATCACTCTCACGCATGCTCATCCATACGTAGTCATACATTAAAGAACCCGTGTATTCTTTCCATATGTCAGACGTTGCTGCTGCCGCTTTTGTAACAGTTTTAAGATTCAGTGTTCCTACCAGCTTATAATAAGGTGACCTGGCGTGATATGTTATTTAAACCCACCCTCTTTCCGAATAAAGGACACAGCTAGAGTTGCTCCTCTGCAGTACTGGACTATTCAGATCTGTGACGGTGCTAAACATACGACCAAAGAGACAGGGAAACATTCTGAGAACATAAGCAGAGTTGGTGCAAAGCTATGGCGATGCGATAATAACATTATTATATCCATTACGAGGTGATCGACTATCAATCCCCACAACATGTAACGGATGTATTCCGTTTGAAAACTTTAGACATAAAGGAGTTCTGAAGAAAACTATTGCTCTTTCATTGCAGACGCAACACTGTTTGGAACCGCTTTTGTGATGATGGCTATCTCTAGACGACTCTGAAGAAATCCTGAGAGCTGGGGTGACTCTCAGTTGACTAAGTGCATCGAGGACCTTGGTGTCTGAGACAGCATCAAAGCTAAAGCGAGAGCCATCCGAGCCGTAATAAGTCATTTACCTTGGGAGCTTCTGTGGAAACCTGTCTATTACCGTTTTGATTGATTGCGTTGGCCTACACGCATAATGCTCATCGAGTGTCAAGAATCGCAATACTGTTGTTGACGATGTTATTCATTCCAGATGAATTTATATGGTTGCAATTGTCTTTTTCTAAATCGTGTTTGTGTAGGTTTAATTCATTTTGTTAAATATCAAAATGACTGAGAGGGTTAGCTGCTATTCGTATCAATAAATATAACTTATATAATGTTAGACTGCCATGATATATCAAATAAACCGAAATGGGGCCTCACTTTCGAATGTTTAGAGTGATGGTCTTTCCATATTAGATTCTATGAATATATAAATGTCCGATCACACGAATGATAACCGTATGATGTAATATATCATTCCAAACTGTGCTGTCTGAAGAGATACATGTGTACATGAACTATTCAGGTATAATCACATCACGAGAAAACAATGCCTAATAAAGAATATGAACTATAACAGAACTATTAGTCTATTCTGTAAATAGTTACCCCGAATATTCGGTTCCCAGACTGATCCTCGAGACATCTATAATATATACCCTTATAAAGAAGAAGAATACTAGAAATAACTTAAAATTTCAAAACTTGTAAGAGATTCTTGCATCTGGTAATAGTAGTATAGTTAACATGAACGAAGTGAAGTGGAGCATGTCGTAGATGTTATGACAGCCAACGATCTTCAGATCGGGGGATAGGGGTAAGATGCGAAACGTCAGTGTCGACTTTGTTAGATCAGTAGTTCGTATTGGGGTATACGCATAAAAGCGAATGGCGGGGAACTTTGAAGTTTCTTGTCTTGTTTGTGTATGTTTTTGTGATAATGATTGAGGAGTGGTGTGAAAAAGTGACCTGCGCTCACCTGTGTTAACTGTGTGTCCAAAACCTTGATCATATTCATTGAGAACTGGTCAATAACCTTCCTTTGCATTACCGTAATCTGTGTAATAAAAACATTAAAGTATATTATATATTTTGATTTAGATATATTACTTGCTGAAGTTATATGCATCACATTCGATATTTGTTTCCCGCAATCCGATCTTGCAGTTATTAATTTTGTGTGATGGTGGTTTCATGTAAACAATGGGCAAGATAAAGGCAGGAGATGTGTATTGTATTGGTGATGCGGGATGCACTACGTAACATTGAAAAGGAACCGTAAGAACTGTCAGCGACATACCGACGCAAGAGGGGGCAAACCATCCATGTCAGTTCGTGAGCAGTGTCACCTATTCACTACGACTGCTGTTATTGTTCGTGTCTGGATGAGCAGTGTTTTTGCTTATAATTAATTCAAAGATAAATAAACAGGTTACTAAGTAAAACGACTCTGTCATACACTGTTGCGCCCAATTACATTGTTTATTTGGATCTTCGTTGTCATTGTTATCGCCAATTTGCAGTGAATATGACATGACAACGAACTCCAGTATGTCAAGATTACATAGTTAACGTAAGTACTAATTAGGCTAATTGGGAGACGTCAGTTCGGGGAAACACCAATCCTAATGAATACTACGTACACTAATACGAAACATCGCTAGCGTTATATTCAGAGGTATATATAGTTTCTAAAATCGCAGTTTATAAAAATTCGAACCAGATTCTTTTTCATGCAACACTTACAGCTAATGGTGCTTTCTGTTCGAGGAATGTTACACGGAAAGCGATCAGGCCAATTCAACACAGCGATGTTCCCCATTTTAACCGCTCAACAGCCCAAAGCTTTGGGGACTTAGCAACAGTATCCATGGCTGGCGTGCGTGCCTCGTGACGCCCGTCGGAACCATGCATACCTCCACGATTTGTCAAACATTCATTCACTCGACGAGGCAGACTGCGTATGGGTCTCCCAATGGCGTTTTGAGTGAGTCTGTTCAACTCCTCTCCAAACTGGTCGGCGGCCTATGACGTTGACGCACACGTCTCCCAATCATTTGGGGGAAAGGTCTGGGCTCATTGCTGGCCATGGGATTCTATGGATGCTGTGATGCTGGAGATGAACATTGCCGATTCGTGCACGGTGAGAACGGGAATTGTGATCCTCAAAGACATAACGTCGACCCACACGTTTTGTAAATGGGATAACAAACTAGGGTGTCAGTATATTGTACTGTCCAGTGACCCTTCCTTGCAGACATAAACGTATTTTTACAGGATATATATTTGTCGTCAACACTTTGCTCTAATGTTTGATACCAACATATATATTTCAGGATCTCCTACTTCTAAAGAGGATATAAAGTGGTATCTGCAACAGCTACTTGAAAGTTCAAAAGCAGCGTGATTTGTGCGTGTGCGTGCGTGTGTTTGCGTGCGTGCGTGTGCTGGTACTAATCCGATTAATGCAGATAGTGCTAACCCAGAGTGCATCTTTTGGCAAGGCGCTGCCGAGGATCGAACCGTCGACGAGATAAATGTGAATTATGGAGGCGTTATTTACTTTATAATTGAGATACAGTAAACTACGTTTATAACAAACACGCTTATAACGAACTTTCCGATATAACGAACTTATGTTTTAGTCCCGGCCAAACTACGGTTATTACTAACTAAAACCATTTCTCAGCTTCTCTTTTGTTATCTTAATTACTTTGTCGTTGTCTTTGCGTGTAACATATTCTAATCTGTCATAGTCAATAAGTGATTCTTGAACAGGTGAAATAATTTAAGATAAGTTTAAGAATGGTCTAAAGGTCAGACTTGAAAAGCAGTGATGTTAGTTTGGTTCATGTTGGTAATACTACAACAATACTACTCTTACGTCGGTTCCTCCTAAAGGATTTTAGAATTGAAATGTTGACAAAAGCGAGAGTTCCTGTACACTTCAGGTGTAAGACAATATCCAGGGTAGTTTATCACGGGTGGTAACAACATGTGAGTAACATAAAGATTGGGCAACAACTTTTGAGGCCAACATTCAACTGTTACCCGACAGTATCAACATACATATGTGCATCTCATATGTGTTTTTCAACCACTTGTTTTCTCATTCTAGACTCGGACTTATCTCTTGCCACAGTGATATATCCTTCATAATGCCAACGATTCCATTCCATCACTATATAGAAGAGTGAATGAGATAGAATAAGGCATGTCGTGACTAGAATAAGATATTTTTAATATTATATAAAACGTCGACTACGGTTAGCCTAGAACCAAGATTATCCCAGATATGTGTAAAATATGTGTAGTATGAGGACGTTAAACAGTTTGAGTGAGTGAGTATAGTTTTACGCCGCCTTTTGCAATATTACAGCAATGTCACGGCGGGGGACACCAGAAATGGCCTTCGCTCGTTGTTTCCAATGTAGGGAATCGAACCCCATCGACACTAAACATATTAGACTATTACAAGGTGATACAATATAAACTGCAGAATTTCCAACGTCCCTCAAGATCCAGATGTTAACAATTGCTACAAACGGGTAGAAGAGAATGTAGTGAATAATACATGCGTGGATGTCCTTCCAGCCATACCCTTACACCTATAAATATACAGGGCATAACATACGGCTACAATTCGTCTCGCAATCTATCAATCAAGTCGCATTTGATAAGAAGAGACATTGATGAGTAAATTCCATTTTCGTCATCAACAGGATCAATTCCTCTGTGGTTTTTCCCGGTCATCACACCAGAGATATCAATTTGATCATTATTTGACAAGAAATAGCGTTGAAGTGAACTTTGTAACCGTTTGGGGGTCTAATTTATAATGTCGTCCTTTTCATGTAGTATTGGAATTTTCTCCGTGTCATTTATTGATAACCAAGGGCATGTTGTCTAGTTCCCCTCAGGGAATTACCTATGACAACTGCATTGTAACAAAGCCGCACTGCAAGCCACAAAGATTTCATTCGGCATTTTAAGAAACTTAAAAACTCTTGGAAACATCAGCTTAATCCTTTTTTCAAGATTTTCGACACTAGAATTAGGCCTATTGGAGTCTGTGGTGCTGAAGTATGGGGTCTAGAAAACTATGAAACAATAGAGACGGTACATCTCTGTCCACGTAGTAACACGACCTCCCCTTACACACATACATAAAGGATTTTTACTCATTCCTCCTGTTTTAAAGTTCATTCTTACTGAAATTCCGAACAGCACTATCCCGTTTCAGATGAAGTTCTCATGATCTTCTTATAGAAAAAGGTTGACATTTATGGATGTCAAGGGGAAACCGATTGTGTAAATATTGTATGTCATGTGATAGAAGAATCCTCGAATAGACAAATATTATTTCCTCATGTCATTACACAATCAAACAGCCACAAAGCATCTTGCAATGTATATCTACTATACAATGAACATCAGATCCTCTGCATTATAGATGTGATATTATTTACGATGTTTTTATATCTATTGCACTCATTGCTCTGTATGTATATATGTACCATAGGCCTATGGCCTTTTCTGTACTGTAAAGAAGGATACAGATTTAACTGGCTGAAGCACGCCCTTGCTCAGCCAGCAGTGTGAGATATATAATCACAAGAGCCACAATGAATCTTTCTATTCGATTGGTACCGAGGTATGTGTTGACTTCTGTAGTGGTGGTTGGTGCACACATGAATGTTTTCCCATCATCTTTTATTGTAGCCTTTCTCTCCTGAATAACTGTGCATGCGCTTGCCATATCAATATACTTGTGTTTATAGCTTTATTACTGCAAAAAAACTATATCTTCTCTACACCCGTCTCTGATTAGTGGATGCTTAACATTCCAACCATTGTTCAACAATTACCCAAAATACATATTCATAAACAAGTGTCATTTTAAAGAAAACTAAACTGGACTGTTTCATTATATTTTCAGCTTGTGAATAAAATAGATAATTATACTGGCAGATATAAAAGAGCAAGAGCTAAAACTTTCTCGATCACGGTTGCATTTTTCACTCCTATTCGGCAAAGAAACACGAAAACAATTGTGTCGCGAACATGTAACTGCCTTGTAGATTGCAGATGAGTCATTATATGTAAGAGCAGTGCACCTAACATTTATAGTTACATTTTGTCATCCTTCTAATTGCCAGAAGAACGTATTGAAAACACATTTGTTCGTAGATGTAAAAAATAAAAGCAAATGACACAGAAAGAAAATAGTTTGCAACAACAGGTACAGAACAAAATATTAGAATGTTGAATATTGAATATTGGGTAATTTCTGCTATAAGCGGAATCCGTACGATTGTAAGAATGACGTGCAACACTCCCTCATATGCTGGAAGACAAGGTGTAGGTATGTGTGTAAGGGGAGGCCGTGTTACTACGTGGACATCAATTCCATGTTTTCATTTCTTTCTTTTCTATATCATTATGACCAAAATACTTTCTACACATGTACCTGACAACGTCTTGCAAAACATGTTGAAATAACAAGTACTTGTAGACAGGTGTGAACGTCTTTACCCGTTCGCGAAACCTGAATGATAGCGGCATCTTTAAATTATGTGGATGACACTACAGAGACCATTAATTGGAATGCAATATGATTGTGAGATCTGAGATCTGACAACATACAGATCCGATGGCGGAATCATCTCCATTCCCGATTCTGCTACTGTAACAAATCTTCACGTATTTATTCTTGTCCGAAGATGCTACTGAAGCCTATACAACATTGTCGTTGAAAGGGCTGAATTTATCAATAGACCAAGATAAATTTTGCGTGAAATATAATGGACTCGAGATATAGTAATGATGCTTTGTTTTGATATAACAATGGTATGTTTTGTGTGGATTTTGACCATTTGGACATAAGATCAATCCGGGGTAAACATTATGGGATTGGGATTAAATACGTTTTGATCCAGCCTAGGTACTAGGCTTCTGTTCTTGAAAGATAAGCAGGACGTAACCGAGTTATTAGACTGATTCAATCGCAAGCACACCGGAATACAACTAAACAATCAACTTATTCAAAGTCCTTCTCCTTGCCCATTACTAGAGTAAAAGGTATTCATTTGAAAACCCAATATCGATGTCTCAGTATGAAGGTGATAATTAGGTACGGCAATTAAGAGGATGCATGGAACCAGATAATTAACGGCCTGTATGAGAGTGATAAGTACACTCAGTCAATACATACGCGTATGTATCGACATATCCAGCGGCCTAAAGGAGGGGGATAAGTAGATCGTGACATTAGATATGCATCAATAACGGGAGCACATTGAAGACATACATGGCCATTTGAATAGGTTATTTAATTAATAAAAGGCTAATGAATATTATTCACGTGACAAAACTTTACATTGTATTCAAGTTGTGCCAACTTCGAATCTCAGAGGCCACATTGCTGTTTCACACAGAAGGTACTAATGAAGCGTATTTTCTATATTAGTGTCAATAACAAATGTCGCGCTCTTGTCCTCAGCGTTAGGGGGTTTGTTCGTTCGTGGGACTATAAGTCAAAACTAGTGAGACGATTGTTGCTGTGTGTGGCGATGTTTTTGCACCACATGTCGAGGGTTGTCCAATGGTAGTATAGATCCATTGCCTTAAGTTACAAGGGATATTAATTTATTTATTTTTGCAAGGTGACGAGGGTTCAGTAAAATATATATACTAATGGGGAAAAGTATCTGTGCTTCATATAAAGTGGTGTAAATGTTATGTTAATAACAACGTGGTATTTAGTCATTCGTTTAATTGATATTTTACTATACCAAATTCAGTGACAAAACCCATACCTTGTAACAGAAGACAGCACGTCTCCTCAAATAGGAGTGGTGTAACATCTCAATTCACAATGTCAATATCGGGTGTGACCACCATTTGCGTTGCTAGGGGCGAGGCTGCGGCGGATCATTGAAGACAGCAGATGATTGAAAACAGACAGGGAATCAATCAAAGATTGTTCCAACTGAGTTAACGTCACCGGCTTGTTATGGTCCTGTCGTAAGCGTCTTACTTTCTCATCTCCGACATTTTTCATGTGGGAGGGGTCTGGAAAAACCGGCCATGGCAGTACAGTAATGGTATACTGCCTCAAAAATGCCTGTTTCAACAGGGGAAATTGAGGGAGGGTATTTTCCTGCTGCAACGTCTCTGCATTCGGACAACGGGTAGAACATTATCTCCAACGATGTCGTCCAGGTAGCGTACGCCCTTCAAATTGCCATTTACAATGATGGACGGTGTTCTCAGATTTGTTGTGATGCCACCCCATACCATTCCACTTCCATCCTCAAACTGATGATGTTGAATAACTCAAGCTTCGCTAAAACGTTCTGGACGCCTGAAACCGTCACACGACCATCAGCGCTGCCTAGATGAAACCTTGACCAATCTGTGAACAGTCTGCTGCCCCTCTCTTGTCTTCTGAACCTCTATGTGCTGTCTACACCATGCCTGGCGTGCCTGATGGTAACATCGAAGCAAAATTGGGCGTATCGCTCGACTTCGGGGACGCATGTTGTGCTCAGTCAACCGGTGGCGTACGCTTCTGCCACTAATTGGTCTCAACCTAGGGACTGTCCGAGCTGATAGTACAGTAGCAGTTTGGTATGGAATCCGTAGATGCACCAACCGAATATGGTTGTTTTAGTGACGTGACTTCACACGTGGACGACCGCCCCACGGCAAGTCATGGGTGTTGTCCAAAGAGATATTGTGTTTCGGTGAACATTAATATGTCTGGCAACTTCGTTTCGGCCAGTCCTGTTTGCAGCATACCCACGGCACGTTGACGCTGTTTTTCATTAAAAAATTATTGCGTAAGCGTTATTTTCAGTTCAACAAATTGTGAATCACGACCTGAAAGTCGAGGAGACGTCTTCAAGAATATGTATTGAAAGATGCTTTATTTAATTTCAGAATAAAATTATTTTTATTGAACTCTATATGAACCACACTTACTTTATTTCAGTTAGTATATATACATTCCGAGTCTTAGGGATACCACTTTATATTGTTCTGTAGATGATATTGTATACCCGGAACAAAGTTTGCTAATAGATCGCTTAGTGTGAATGTATAGATATGAGTAAAATATATAGGACGTTTGATGAATGGTAAATCTAATTCAAATTTCGCAAAGTAAGACCCGTATATTCTTTACTTTCATAGAGGGGTCTTTTCTGACTGTTCTGCGTTTACTTAATTCTGACTTTTTCAAGTTTGGATCAAGGTTAGAATGTGTTCCCTGTAACATTTGCCTGTCATACGAGACGGCTTACTGGTTGGGGAGTCAAGCTCGGTAACTTCATCAATTAGCTGTCATAATATCAATCACTGCTTTGTCGACTCGGCCACCGTCATACAGATGCACGTTTAACAACACATTCCAGGAAGACATAGCTGACTAATGGGTTTCAATTTCTATATCCTTTCGATGCGACGATTCAGTGCAGGTGCTGGTACCTTCACCAAACACTGATGGTTATATAGTTGCAACAGAAACAACAAACAAGGTAATAATGATGACAGTTGATGAAGCCTTGGGAGTGAGTGAGTTGGGTTTTACGCCGCTTTTAACAGTATTCCAGTTATATCACGGGGTGTCAGCGTTATGTGGGAGAAAAGCCCGATGTGATGCAGGTCTCAGGCGAAGCGGGATTCGAACCCACAATCATAGGTTTCTGGCGTGCCAATGGGACGCAACTCTCCACAGGAATCGCGGCGCCTTAGACGACTGGGCCACCCCTGCCCCCTAAGCCTGGGGAAGAAGCCCGTAGCAATAACGCTGGTCTCTGTCGATAGTTGACTTGAATCTGTTGACCTGAAGGGCTGCTACTTGTTTTCAAATGGTGTGGGCTTTTTAGATGGAGGCCAGGGCGATGGAACTGGTCTACTGGATCTGCTAAATGTTTCTCCGATGTAAGTAAATATATTCCTGATATCAACATAGAGGCACTGTACTATCGCTTTGTCCAAGTACATGTATGTATGGCATAGCATTTGAAGCTGACACTGTCAACCTAAAGATAATGAGAGCACCCACAGAGAAGCAAAACAAAAGAAGAACATATTCGGAAAGATGAGGAGCAGGAAATAATACATAGCGAGTTACTACAGAAAGTTTCTTCAGTAATATAATTGAGGGTTGGAAACACTGAACAATGGATCACACCAGTCACAGAAAACGGCGGATAATAAGATATCCTTCATACCTAATGCGATGTTCACAACTGAATGTGAGGAATAGTTAATAAATAGAGAATCTCACCCAGGTCACTTGTGCTGATACATCAGCACTCAGACGCAATCATTCTTCCAAAGTTTTCAATATGTAAAAGTAATAACCGGCGTCTTGAGTGTAAATGTTACCGCTAACCAGCTTCCGTGGCAGACATAATACGGACCCAAGCGATATCTCCCGTGGAAGCCAGTGTTGGTTGATAATTTGATCTTGCAAATACCCCAGCAGGCTTCCTTGGCCTTCTACTACAAACATATTTTCCTATAATCAAATTGCCATATGCAGTAGGTAGAGCCAACATTGCGCAATATCATACTGTTTTCTAAAGAGCTCTGGCAATGATGCCATTCAATGATCAGGCATATACATGACCAAACTTGCTGGACATTCAGATACGTCAAGTAAGTTACGTATGCACCCATAGCAGAATTATGACATCGCTGGGAGAACTTGAAGTTGAATACTGCTGCTACGCCTTCTAATCAAGTAACATACATTTCTGGTACATTGTGTTGATTTTGATCATCTTTTTGTCATCGATATGCTATTGGCAAATTATTGTTGTTGGTTAACATTGCGACCTTTCTTCGAAATATCAGTGCTGATACGACACGAGTGATGTAACATAGCGGTTGTGATAGAGTGACAATTTATTAACAGATCCAATTCATAGGAAAACTATCATCATAATTTCATCATGACCGGTAAAGATCCGGGGTAGAATAGGTCTTGAGCGTCCCATGCTTGCCGCGAAAGGCGACTATGCTTGTCGTAAGAGGCGACTCACGGGATCAACTGGTCAGGCTCGCTGGCTTAGTACTTGCATGCATGTCATCGTATCCCAATCGTGTAGATCGATGCTCATGATGTCAATCACTGTATTGTCTGGTCCAGACTCGATTATTTACAGACCGCCGTCATATAGCTGGAATATTGCTGAGTGCAAACAAACAAAATATATTTTCATCATGATTAATAAATTAATTTGGAAGGCCTGAAATAGGATTTGTTTTCAATACGGATATGGCATTGTTGAAATTTGAAATAAACTGATGTATAGCTACAGTTGGAGACATATCGGAAAATCTTATGTATACACCTTTTTGTTTTTTATCTCATTTCTGGTATCGCAGTACACATCTCCCAGGATCTCCTCCTATGTATTGCTTCCTCTGCAAATAATATAACCAGTTAGTGTGACCCCAATTTGACCAGCTGGCACAGCGGTACCTCTTCGTTGAAATATTTTCTTTCCTTATTTAGGGGTCATTTTCATTCAAATGTTTCAATACATTTATATCTATATGAAACACCGTAGCCCCGAAGAAGACGCTGTAACATTGACTCTTGTGGAGTCAGTAGCATTCCAAGCTAGTCATTAAAGGTCAATGTTGTCTTTTTTCTGTTGTAAATGTCGTGTACGAAAATGCACTGAAATTCACATTATATCCACGTTACACTGAAGTTATTTGAAGTAATTGACCCGACTGAAGTGGGAGGCGGGGATTGTGTGATGTTAAACAGAATTAAAGGGTACAATACATACATGAAAATATTCATGTCAAAGTCAAAAATGATATGTGTCAGCATACCAGTTTATTTTCGACAGCTGTTGCCAACAAAGCAACCTGTGTGTATCTCGTTTCTCTTGATGTTTAATGTTTAGTACCTTAGCGTAAGCATTGATTATCAGTTGGATCAATGCTGGCCATTAAATCCGAGGACATCATTGTCCATTTAACTGTAATTTTGTCAGATGTTAAGATATTATATTGACGGTTAGCGGTCTGAGTTCAGGGTTCCTTCGAGTATCGATAGGGTACACGTACACAATGTTGTGTTCTGATATTACTGCCCAGCTTAGAGCTAAAGACAATTATTGAGCACACATACAGTTGTTATAAATATTCACATTCGTCTACAACGTGATGAATTGGTAAAGCTCAGCGATAGGTAGCCAATATGTTCAATGTATTTGTCTGTGATTTGCATACTTTTGAACAGGGTTCTGCGGACACAACAGACTACTTCCGCACAGAAGTCCATGATCAGAAAAAGGCTTTAAGAGTCCAAACTAGACAGATGTTGAACGTGCCCAGAGGCGCCCTAACGAACGTCATGCGAACGTGAATGAAAAAACACACATCTGCAGTGTTTCAATCACTGTATTGTCATTCATGTATACCTGCAAACCAGAATACCATGTTTCAGTAGAAGCACTAAATTCTAAAACATTAAAAAGTCTTCATTTGCTAGGACGTTGGTGGATGTCCTTTATCAATTTAAGTTTTGTGGACGTATATGAGAAAAAATCATAACGATGCTCTTCCTTCCCCTCGAACATATCGGACGTAAACCAAAAGAAAACTCACAACTTATCTATCGGACAGATTGATCATCACAATTTCAGATCATATCGCAGCGCAATGATGAAGTCCATCTGCATCGCGTGATACCTTTACTCCTCACACGCTCAAGTTCTTCCAGGAATATAAGTGTTCATGAAATGATACGTCACTTGAACGAATGGTATTTTGGTGTGAACCTAGACATACACTGATATTGTAAATTAATCTTAAAAAATACATAGATGAAATATTTCAACAACCTTAATTAGAATTTAAAACAAAATTGCCCTACAAAAAATATCCTGGTGTACCTTTATGCCTAATGTCATTAATTAAATAACTCAGGCCGTCATATAGCTGGAATATTGTGCTGCGTTAAACAACAAGCAAACAATAAATAAATAAACTCAGAGTGTGTAAGACGTTTTACATGATGTTAAGATGCAAGCCTTACAGTATTTCAAGAATAGCGAGGATGCGGCAGTTATAATTAAATAAAATTCAGCCAATACATGCTAAGGATCCACTTACGTTCTTGTCGATTGCGTGTATTGTTCGAAATATAACCGATTACAGATACATTTCTTAAAATGCACTGATAGTTATATATATTTTCCAACATGCTTTACAAGAAACCTATATCAATGTTCGGGGCTGAAAAACACACCCAGGTTCGTATTATTGTACAAGACAGAACACAAAAGCTTACTCTCGCCTAACTGGAATGCAACGTTGCATTCCTAAGACAACAGAACTTGGTATTGAAACATGTTCTTCTGCGGTAAAACACACTTCAAAGGTCTTTGGAAGGCACTCAGAAGTGATTCACATAAGGAAGAGAATATATGGATGTCAACTTCTTTATTCTTTCAAAGGTTTTCAGTAGTCAAGTGGACACTGCAGTCAATACAACGGCACAATGTTCAGCTAACACAGCTGGGTTCTTTATGTTAAAAACCATTTATTCCTTAACAAATATCTTTGAAATAATCAATTGTATTGTTGTTTTCTATTTTAACCCCAGCCGTGCTCGTTGGCTTCGCCAAAGAGCTGAACGTGAGAGAACTTCGCTACCTCAGGCTTGGGCTTGTTTTCCACATTAAGCTGACACGCTGTGATAAATCTGTTACAGAATACCGTTCAAAGTGACGTCAAACACAACTCACAAATACAAACTAGATCACAAACCGTGTGTGCTTTATGACAGAGAGAACGTTTGTATCGCGACTGATAATTTGTGTCATGGAGCCGAGTATTTTTCACGTGAATAACATGTAGTGTGTGTGTGTAGTGTGTGATATATTTTGCTTCAAGGAAGGAGTGACCTCGGTCTCGTTTGATTGTGTATATCAATCCAACAGTTACTTATTCCCTAAAGTACATCACTTTCACACTGGGTACTAATTACAACATTATACATTTAGACTGAAAATGACAACCCACAGAGTATAATTCCCCATCATTTAACAACCCCGGTGATGGCAAATCATCTAGACAAAAGGGAACTGTCATCCGATGTGTGTTCTTCCTTTGTTAGCTATTTGCATGAATTTGAACGTGGGTGATTGCAGTATAGTATACGGTTATAACGAACACGCTTACAACGAATTGACGGATGTAACGAATATAGTTTTTGGTCCCGACCATTTGCTGTATAAATTCTTATAACGAACTACGGTTATAACGAACTAAACATAGACGTCCCTTTGAGTTCGTTTTAACCGTAGCTTACTGTACTATGAGATGTACTGGAGAAGGAAAATAAAAAACAGAATCATTTATTCTCGAAATTCCGGGGATTATGAAAAAAGAATTCAATCTCTGGTTTTACCAAATAAAGTAAAGTGTTCACTGGAAGTCCTATAGTAAATGTCAAGTGGGTCAAAAAAGGATTCGACATATATGCATTCAGCGAATACATGATGATCACACACAAGTCTTAACATGTGCTTTGAATAAGCCTTGACTTGAACAATGAGAAGGAGACAGACATATGTGTTAAAGTGTATCTCCAACACAACCTTCCTGACAACCAATATATAGGACCATAGAGAGAATATGGTGCTTATACATGGAAATGTTCTTGAAATACATTTCCCATTTCGTTATATAATATTGTATTGTCAATGTATGGATGAGACACAATGAATAGATTGAAGTGGGTCTTTTTCAGGTATCCTGGATACAACGGATCAGACACCGCGGACGAGTAATCAGGATTCAATACACATCATTCTAGCAGCGGAAATTGGTATTCGGCTGCGCGATGTTGAATGGGGAGCTTACATGTCAACGACAATCAACTCACCACTCTTTCATCGTCTTTTTCATGCATATTTTCCTTGTGGGTTTTAATGCAGACATCTCATGTAGCCGTTTCTCAGATCTGACAACAAGGAGAGGAAGTGAGATTTGAAACTTCAGTGAAAGGTCGTCAAGTTTCTCGGATCCATTAGTATTGTTGATTCGCATTGTTCCATAGTGTCATTTAAACTCTCTACACTTACTTTTATGCAGTATTTGTGGTCAGACTTGGAATGTGTCGTCTACAAGGTGATGAACGCCTGAGGGCTATTGTCATGCTTGAAACTGATAAAGCTCAGAGATATGTAGCTCTGTGATTCGCAGAATTTGAAACAGGTTTCTGCGGACACAAAATGTTAATGATCGGTCCCACAGAGAGCACCCGAGGTAAAAAGACGAGTCCAAGATCGATTAATCAGAACACAGGCTTTACGAAGTCGAGCCCAAACAACTAATCAAATCGCTGTTCACTTGTGGCAGACCATGGGAGTTTAGGTTACCGACCATAGCCAGACCTCCATGCCGCTAATCTGTACGTTCGGCGACCAGGTGTTGTACCACCGTTAACAAATCAACACATTCTAGCCAGATGCCAATGGTGTTTAGAGCGTAGGAACTCGGGGAATCGCCGTTGGTCTCGTGAATGTTTTGAGATGACTCCTGGATCTTCTTTCTATACGGACGCGGACGTGTCTGGAGGCGTCCTAACGAACGTCATGCGAACGTCAACGAAAGTCAACATGGATATTGACTCGGACCATGCAACGCTGTAAAAATATATGTTTGACCAATCGTGGAGGCATGACCCGTTATTGATCAAGTCACCTCTTAGGTTTATTTTTCTTCCTACACATCCATGTCTCTTTCCTTGGTTGTTGGCACCCTCTCTTGATTGCCATGTTAGACCCGGTCCTTTCTTTTTTCTTATCCATCTATCACTTGATACCTCTTCATTTTTCAGAAATCATCCGTTATTTAGAATATCCCTTACTTTTGGGGGAGAATTTATCATTTTTATTTGTCAGAAAGACATGTGTTACTTGACACTCGTGGGTTTTTATTGTATTTGTCAATTTATTGTTTTTGTTCGAAATTGAGGACGCATCTTCTTAGTTCTTTCTGGACCGCAATATTGTTTCGGAAAAGTAAATGGCTTCTTCCTCCGACCACGACGTTATAGGGATCGTTACTGCAGACAACACCGACGTCATTTGGCTGAGAGTTTGATTGTAGGTTTGTTTGTTTCTTGTTTAACGCTACTCCGCATTATTCCGTCTCTATGACGGTTATCTGTAAGTATCATCATAAGCATCGATCTTTGGGAAACGATAACATGCATCAACCATGTCAGTCTGACCACTCGATCCCGTTAGTCGCATCTTTCGGCAAGCATGGGTGGCCGAAGACCAATTGTAACGTGGATCTGCAAGGGGCGACCTGGAGTAACGATGATTTGAGTTCATTTCTTTTTGCAAAAAGGAAACTATCTATATCAGTTGTCAACATTTACTACAACGCAAGAACAGAGCGTTATATATTTGATTCCCACATGGATTGTGCTGAAAACGTACATGTAGATTAAAGTTCATAGACCCTCACAAAGCGATAGTTTATACGTGTTTACCCGAGAGAGAGAAGCTCTACTATGGCAAGCTGTTTTCACATTTATTACGGAGTTACTGATATCTTCAATTGTTTGGAAGATATCATGAATGGAATTGAAGATATACTAAATGAATTAACGATGTCTTAAATACAGATAATTGTAGATATTTGCAATAATATAGAAGATATCACGAAATGAATTAGATATAACACATACACTCTTCAAAAAATGAAACGCACAGGTAGACTTTTAGTAAATTGATTGTACCTAATAAAGTCGATATATTTAATCCAGTATCATAGATACAAATATGAAATTTTGGAGCCCGATAGTCACATGTTGTCGTTGTACAAAGGCAATGAAAACTGCTCATTGTCATGTCACATAAGGCCACAAGGTTGCGCTGAACCAAGTATCTCATGTGACCGCCCGGCCAGCAATCACGGCTCTGCACCTCCTGGGCACTCTCTGAATAAATGTACGAATTCTATCCTGCGGAATTCAGTTTGTAACGCGTTAGCCAGTTGTGGGAGTGTCTGCGCCGTGTTCTGACGTTGACGTACACGCCGTTCGAGTTCATTCCAGAGGTGTCCGATTAGGTTGAGATCTAGAGATCTCGACGGCCAGGGTAAGGCGTTGATTTTGGCATTATGAAGGCCGTCTACCGTGACACGAGCTGTGTGCAGTGGAGCGTTGTCCTGCTGAAACAGCTCCCATTGGCGGTCAATGATTGGAAAAAGGTGAGATTGAAGAATTGAATAGCGATTTGCTGTCAAATTTTCCTGAACCCCAACCAAGTCAGATCTCGTAGTTTAGGATATGGCCCCCCAGACCATGACACTACCACCACCAAAATTGTCGAATTCACGAACACAATGTGGGGCAAAACGCTCACTTCGACGACAATAAATATGTTGTCTTTCATCTCGCCTTTGAAGAAGAAATCGTGATTCATCGCTAAACCACACTCGTCTCCATTTTCTCAAATTCCAAGGCATTAAGGTATGGCACCAACGCAAGCGTCGCTGTCGATTGATCTGTTGCAAAACAGTGACGATAACTGGTCTTCTTGGTCGGATTCCAGCCTCGCTAAGATGGATCCTGACACTCGGTCCGATATCCTCCTCAAACACGGGATGCGTCCAGCAGTCTCCGTAGCTGTGGCATTGCGATAACGTAGGTGGAACACTCGAATGCAGCGATCCAGTGCAGGGTGGTAACTCTTGGTCGGCCGGTTATCGGACGGTCTGCAGTGGAATTGAACTGTCTGTATCGGTTCCAAAGGCGGCAAATGGCGCTGTGGTGGACGTTGAAGTGGCGTGCAACAGTAGACTGCGATTCCCCTCTTTGGATACGTCCTATGGCGATGTTCCGATCGGCAGCGCTGAGTCTCGGCATTTTCGAACTTGAAAAATGTTGACAATTGAATGACAAATTATTGGCTTATGCTTGCCTTTTTATGGCCACTTCCACGAGTTACGAATGCCATAACCTGCACGTGCATTTTGCATTTCTGTTTTCCTCCATGGCATTTTTCAACAAGTGTAAAAATAATGCCGTTTAAGACATTGCAAATGGACAATGGCTGCGTTTTGACACACCGATTGTCGAATATCAGGCCACCAACTTTTTCCAATAACATATATCCAATTTATATTTTATATATTTTGTGTAGTCAGGTTCAGTGAACTACATGCTACCTGTGCGTTTCTTTTATGAAGAGTGTATTACTGATATTTTTAAAAGAATTGCTGATATCTTTAAATCGATTATCAAAATACGACTTAAAAATATCGAAAATTCATGTTTTTTTTACTATATCAGTAATTCAATTCCTGATATATTGAAATTAAATTAAGATATCCTCATACCATTTATTGATATCTTGAATTGTTGCTATTAATAAACACTTCCGCTTACTTATTGATATCTTCAAATACTTCAGTATCATGGCGGGGGGTGCTTACACTTCTCAACAGATTCTTGACCGTATTAATTCATGTTACAATGGCTGACATACTAGGTTTGTTGACTGGTTAGTTTAAAGACACTAATAGACAGGACACCAACTATCAGCAGTGCTAAGTTTGCCGATGCGGGGATTCGAACCCGGGTCTTCTGCCTGACGATTGAGCAAGCAAGCCCCTGAGTTACCCCGCCGCCCCTACATCCACATGTGTATGAGTTATACACTGCACAACGGATTTGCAAACAACATATAAATATATAGCTTTATTCCTCATAAACTGAGGTGAAAACGCAAGTACACCCAGTTTAATGTTTATGTGATTGAAAATTGAGAGAGCTGTTGTCAAATTTGACTATGTCTACATAACCATCACTCATTCCTGCAACAGTTTGTAAAGAGTAATGTCCTCTACTAGGCCTATCAGTATCACACTCCTCATTGTTTTTATTAGTGGTTGGCTGAGACAGGAGTCCCGAGAATTGGAACTTTACTGACCAAAATACGAGGCAATCACTACCTATACTGTCCCTATGCTTACTGCTTTCCCTGTTTGTCGCATAATTACTCTGTAGTATTTGACCAGATTACTCTGTTCTCAGCTACGCGCTACTAGTATTGCAAATGACGTGTTTTGTGTGACGTATAACTGTCACCATAACGAGGGACATATATGTCCATGTGGCATACAGAGGGTTAATGATCGGCCTTCATGGCATATAAACAAGTGAATACGTTTCGCCTTTCTTCTCAGAACAGAGACCATGTTTTGAAAATCATCACTGCTGTCAGTCTCCTCAACGCTTCCGCAAACTGATTGGCGTGCTGTTCAGAAAGTTGCGCATGATTTGCTGCTTTTTGGAACAGGCAGAATTTATGGATTTATAGCGGAAAGTATTTGAAGATTCCTATATACCATTTGCCACCCTTTTGGCGACCGGAAAAAGTCATTTGCCGTTCTTTCATGTTATACCTAATTGAACTAACGATTTCTTGAACGATATCTGTAATGCATTTGTGGATATAAATAGGTTATTTCAAGATATCTTTAATTTATTTCTAATATGATTACGTACAGTATAATGGTTATTGTTTTAATGATATCTTAAATACATTTAGCGATATCACGAAATATGTGTCGGATATCACAGTAACATTTTAAGATATCGGTGATTGTATTTGGATATCAGAAATTTATTGAATATATGTTTAATTATTTATTGATTTGAAATTCTTAAAACATTATTGATATCTTTAAACACAATACCGATATCTTTAAACAAATGAAGATATCAGTAATTCCGTAATAAATGTGAAAACGGCTTGCCATACGACACGGTTTAATAATAACGTTTTGTATTTATGCGCATGGGTTTCATATTAACGTTCAACATCGCGATGGTATTTTGTGAATGACTATACTCGATTCCAATGCAGAGGTGGATTCGAATTTTCAATTGCAGGGGGTCAGAGAGAGGTGACATTTTGATTTTTTAATATCATTGAAAATGATAGGTAGGTGGTTGAAATATTATGAGTTCTAAAAAGTGGATCGTGTGGACCATTTATCTAACGTTACAACTAAGTTTGTTTTGTTTGTTGTTGAAAAGGCCACACTCTGCAATATAACGGCGGCCTGTAAGTAACTCAGTCTGGAACCCACAATCAGTGATTGATAATAAGAGCAACGGTCCACGCCCCCGGGAGACGAAGACTCCAAGCCTGATCATGACCACCCGATCCATGAAGCGCCTCTTACGTTCTGCATAGTTTGCTGGGGACAAAGTCTAACCCGGAATCCCCACGGGACTGAGAGGGGCGGTCGGGTAGCCTAGTGGTTAAAGCGTTCGCTCGTCACGCCGAAGACCCGGGTTCGATTCCCGACATGGGTACAATGTGTGAAGCCCATTTCTGGTGTCCCCCGCCGTGATATTGCTGGAATATTGCTAAAAGCGGCTTAAAACCATACTCACTCACTCACTCACTCACTCACGGGGCTGAGAACTAAGTGAAACACAACAAAATCATTTTGCTCCAAGCATGTTCAGCAAAAGATAAAGTATGTGACCAACAACAAAAATTGACTCAGTCTGTCAGCTTTTTACTTTTTTTTAATATAGGCATTAACTGTTTATTATAAATATGTTTCCATAATTACCCGACCTAATTTGGAATTGAAGATAGTCCAGAAAGGAACATTACTTCTTACTGTCTTAATGTTTTTCGATGTCTTGCCAATGTTGTTTATTCTCAGATACCGACCATGACAGCGGACAGTTGATCAACTTCAATGTAAGAAGGGGCATCCCAGATATTTTGTCCTTCCAGTGATCACTGTCAGTTCTACCTAGAAGCATTCCCCGACTTCCAGTCGTACATGCGCACAGAAACACACTCTCGTAAAGGTCTACTGTTTTGTTCTTATCAACAGTTTTTATATTTTGTCAAAAGCAAATTATATATCATGATTAGCATCCATAAATAAATGACATATATGAGGTGAGGTGCAATGGGGTTTAACGTCGCATCTAAGATAATTGCGCTTATATAGCGACGTGCATGCACGTGTGCGTGTGTGTACTAGTTCGAACAGATGCCGATTTTATAGAGCAAACCCGCTGAGTTACCATGCCGCAGTGTAACATGAATACCCCACTCAGACACAGTATACTGACTCCGAGCCGACCAGTCCTTGTTTTAGCCCCTTTAATATCCGAGACCCAGACAGGGTAACAACAAGTACCATCTTTTAACGTCTATTGGTATGACGTGGACCTTCCACTCTCCGGATGGACGCTCTACCATGCCTCAGTGACCAATATTCCCTATTCTGTGAACGTGTGCTGTATAACGTTAACGTCATCCACTAACTTTTGAAAAAAGAATTAATGGAATTTTTAAAAGTCGACACACAAGACCAATAAATTTAAAAGAAAACATTTCAAATCCCAATCGAAGACAGAATAACGCATTGGCCGAAGTGTCCTCCAATATTCTCGAAGAATCTATTTAGTTGAAGTATGTTGAATTCTGATTAATTTCCCTCAAAACTCAACAGCAATCGTTATTTGCCGATGAGCTATTTTGAGACATGTGTTTGAGTTATTTTAAGTATTTATCGAATGAATGTGATTACATTTAAAGGTGAAAAAATATATTCGTTCTTTTTCAGAAAAACAACAACATTTTTTGCATACATCATATTTAAAATTACGAAGTCAAACAACCACTTCCGTTATGAACCACGTGCTTTATTCTTTAGACATCGGCTTCAGGCCAGAGTTTTCACGTGTGCACTTTCAGTTTTTTGTTAACACCGTATTTCATAAAAGCTTTCCTTAGTGGGCACCATTACATCAAACTGAGAGCGGGAATATTATCAAATCTGGGTAAAAACAGGAATATCACAAAGTCACTGACATTAAGCTTTCACTTATTCGGCAGTTGTGTCAAGTGTGATGGCAGCTGAACCTTTAGCTTGATTGGTTGCCATACTTAAGCGTGGATCCTGCATTAAATCTATTAAATGATAAAGTTCAATGCCATGACATAATGATTTCAATATGGTTCAATCTCATTCACAGCTCAAATGAAGGAAATAATTATGTATTTGCATGTACTTAATAACATGTAAGATGATGTGAAATGGGGTTTAACGTCGTGTTCATGTTTATTGCACTTATATAGCGACGTGCATGAACGCGCGCGTGTGTGTTAGTGTGTGTGGCTGCTTATGCTCGTCCGTACTACTACCGATTTTATAGTGCTAGCCAACTGAAATACCTTGCCGCAGTTTCAAATGAATACCCCACTCAGACGCACTATACTGACTCCAAGCCGACCTGTCCTTGTTTAAGGCCCTTCATGCAGAGCGCCAGGCAGGTTAACAAGTACGTTCTTTAAACATTTTTAACATCTTTTGGTATGACGCGGCCGGAGATCGAAATCCGGACCTTTCGCTCTCCGGACAGACGCTCTACCGCCAGACCATGGAGGCGGTCGCTTCATAGCACGTTCCGACACGCTGTCCAATGTACAGAGCACAGGTCCCAAAGAAGGTGAAGTTCAGCAACGAATGGAAAACGGTGACCGTGTTGGCTAAGCTTGGGAGTTTTGAGGGTTTCGGTCCTGCGGTGTATAATGTTCCTAATATAAGGCAACTGAATGTGTTCGATCTACGCAAATGAGATACGATGACAAGCATCAACCAAGACCTGATCCTGACCACCCGATCCCGTTACTCGACAAGCACAATCACCTCTTACGGCAAGCATCGGGTGGTCAGGCTCGCTGTATCCAAATTGTGCAGATCGATGCTCATGATGTCAATCACTAGATTATCTGGTCCAGATTCGCCTATTTACTTACATCCGTCATATATCCGTGCGCCGTTAAACAAAAAACAAACTTACAGTCCCTCATCATGTAGTGGTCCAAATAATTTTAGGCATTCTTTATCAACATATGTTAATGTTTTATGATTATTGTTTTTAAGTTAATGTCTTAAACGCTGATAATGTAAACACAGATTGGCTAGTAATGAATATTAATAAAATCATAAACATTGTAAAAGTATAATTCACGCCAAATCCTCAATTTTGATATTTCAGTGAATTACTTAATTTGTTTGGGCTTCATCTATTATCAATAAATTTGGGTTTTTTTAAGAAGTGTCATTCAAGTTATTTCAAATCGTCTAGGGAATTTGTTTCTTTGGTTTTATTGTAATTAATTGATGAAAAAACAATATTTCGCTAGACATTTTAGAGAAGAGAATAAACATTTTAAAACAAATGATTACGTGTATAGGAAAGAGAAACACCAGGAGGAGGGCTGTCCAAAAACACTCCAAAAGTAAGGATGAATGATGACTGTGAATGGGCTCTGTTAAAGTTCCTCAAACGGCTTATCTCTTGACTTACTACAAACTCCCTTGAGAATGCGAAATGTGGACGCCCAAATCAGTAATATTCCAGCTTTATCCACGTAGGAGGTGACGTAGGCTGCTCAGATGCGACAGCTTTAAAAGAAGAGACATATTCTTAAGTCGGTTTGATTATAACTGGATATATTTAGTTTGATTTACTTCAGTGATATTTAAGTTTTCACACCGATGAAACCATTTTTGAATCACTTTAAAGCATATTATTGATATGATCGTTCTATTTTGTGTCTTTTGATAACGTAACACCAAGGTGCTTATGACAGTCCTACCCTTTCTATACATGTGTTTTTGAAAACTATTGATGATAAGTCATCTGGGGTTTGGGGGCACGGGTGGCCCAGTCGTCTATCCTTTTAATTATACACGCTTATAACGAACTGTACGCATATAACGAACATATTTTTGGTCCCGGACATTTTCTGTATATATGCTTAAAACGAAGTACGGTTGTATCGAACTAAGATCAGTTCGTTACAACTGTAGTTTACTGTATATATTTTTTAGAATTGGGATACGGGCGGAAGTTTTACTAGAAGTTCGGCTCATAAACAAATGACAAGATCCAGTTCTTAATCTATTTTGGAATATATTGCGATGTAATAATTGGAATGCAAACTCCCCAATGATAAGGACATGATAATAAGTTGTCTGCCACATATATATATATATGTTAATACATCGCCTGTCTCACACACCCGCTGATGTTATGGTTGTTAAATCGAAAAAAAGCGTGTTCTTAATGCATTTATCCGGAATAAGATTCTGCTATTCAGATAGGCCTTTGGAGTTAATATGCTATTATAGCTGTTAAAAGCAAAGCTCGCGTATAAACCGTTCAGCATGGACTCCTTAATATCGGTGATATCTATCTCTGCTCTCTTTTACCTTGTTTGGGAAGCTTGTTGGCCAGTGGTAATGTTAGAAAATTAGAATTACTGTCAGTTTTGAAGTTTTGAAAAACAGATTTTGAAAATCATATTGATTGAGATTGCAAAGCCTCGCGTGAAATGGTATTTTTCTTGATGTTTATTCAGATAAAGTAGACAAAACTTGATGGAGAACAACATCTTTTGTATACTGTAATAGCGACGTTTTGGTATACATCATTATCAGGCCTTCCAAAGAAAGCTGATAGACTGCAACAAAATCTGGCATATGTGTATAATGTGAATAATCAGAAATCGAGCCCAAATAGCCAATCACATCACTGTTTACTTACGCTAGTCCGCCGGAGTTCATGTTACTGACCAGATGATTGGAATCGTCTGCTTGCATCTAATCTGCATGGAGGGAACGGGTGGCCCAGTCGTCTAAGGCGCCGCGATTCGCTGTGCAGAGTTGCGTCCCTTGGGCACGCCAATGACCTATGATTGTGTGTTCGAATTCCGGTTCGCTCCGATTATGTTTCTAGGTTTGTCAGCACCATACCCATGCTCGCGTGTTTCAACGAAGCGGTAGACGTCTGAGACCTGCATCAAGGGCTTTCCTCCAACACTAAGCTGACACGCCGCGATATAACTGGAGTACTGTTAAAAGCGGCGTTAAACCCAGCTCACTCATTCACTCTAATCTGCATACTGTAAAGAAACTGTCACATTCCAGCCAATGATGTTCAAAGCGTAGAAACTGTGGGATGGCCGATGATCTCTGGGCTTTGTATGACATGGGGTTGGATCAAGATTACCTAGAACGCCACTGCATATTGTCAATGGAAGGGACACTGGGCAGTACCACCGATACATCATACTAGCACCGATATTTGTGCAGCACAGCGCCTTGCTGGTCCATGTTGTCTCTGAAGACGATAACGCTCGTGGCCACCGTGCTCGTATTTAACTGATGACCTACAGCAGCAAAACATCACCGGGATGCATCACCCCAAATGTTAACAGAACTGGGATAAGTGCTGCAAGAGGTAGTGAGCAGTTCTCCCTGAAAATTGTTATTGGAGTATTGATTCGGACCATGCCAGGCCGTATAAACGCACGCCTCACTAATCGTGGGGGCATGACCCATTATTGATCAAGTCGTCTCAAACGTTCATTTTTTACTTCACCCCTTGTCGACTTCCCCGGTCATTTGTACCCTTACAATACACAGCCAATAAGTTATTTTAATGTCACGTGACACCTTGTGTCCTTCCTTTCTTCTTGTCCATTGATTACCATCACTCGATACCTCTTTGCATTTCTGAAATCATCAGGTATTTTCTATTTCTACCTCTTTGGAGAGTATAGATATTTAGACCCCCGTGATACATGCTGTTCATTATCAAACGTGTTTTTGTTAGAGTGGGGTTGAGTAATTCTGCTACCGTTGTGGCAACATGGTCATTAAACTCGAAGTCTACAGTTGATGTGTCCCACGAACAAGTCATCATCATTAGTAATTATTGTAATAGCCAATTGACTGACTATGCCCAAAGTTTCTTCCCATGCACGGTCGCAGCTAATGATTGAATCATTACGTTAAAACTTTATGTAACATTGTTGCCAAGCATTTTGCTCTAAATCCCCAATGTAAAGTGGCAGGTTTAGATTTTCAGCGATTCTGTTACAATTACTTTACAGATGTAATGGGTATTTCAAGTTACAACTGTGCTGTTGTGAATGTTGTGACACAGCTCATACATAACTAGGCCATTCCATGTAAGGCTGTGTTTAAATCAACATCAATTTGGATAAAAGATTTCCAACACGACATCTCGAAATATGTTTGTGTTACAATTACAAGTCTTAACAGTCCCCTCTTTTATATAACTGTTCTTTGTTTTTGCCCAATATTTTAAATTTAAGGTCTGCTTGGATCAGAATTTGTTCACGCAAACATGCTTGTTTATTCATTAAGATAAGTGACGTGTCTATAATACGAAATGTTCACCATTCAAAGCAGTTTATATGCCGGCAATCTTGGAATTTACCCCAATGCGACCGATCTGTCCATTTATGTGCTTGTTTCATAATCTGAACAATTATATATGTTATACATTCACTTAATTCCAATGCATGTCACGTGTATGAGAATGCGAGTATTGTGCAGCAACAGACTAGGTAAATATGTTTCAGATAATGTCTGTGTTTTATTGATCAATAGATATGTCTCATGGGTGAAGCATGCAGGACTGTTTGTCTCCATACACATGTAATGTGATACATTTGTTCTTTTACATAAAGAAACCAGCAATACGGTGATCTGACAATAAGTGTTTTCCTAGCTCCAGGAAAATAGCACGAAAGGAAATAGCTTCATATAAGGATTTCTCTGGCACGAAATTGATGGCCATTGATGGCACTCAGCGAAACAGTTAAATCCATGTTCTTTGTAATCCATGTACACAATACGATCAATCACCTATTTTTGTGCATGTAAATGCGTTACAGTTAATAGCACCTTAGGCGGTTCCGATTCAGAAAAGGTCCCCAGAACCTCATGCTTGCTATAAGTGTTGAGATTTTGGACTGAGTGATCAGACTCATATACTTTGATGATTATGTATCATCGTTCCCGGACAGCGTTGCTCCTGCAATAAACCTTTGGTCTTTCGGACACAGACTCCATTACTTTACTGACGTATGTAGAACTATGCTGTGAAATTACAAACAAACAAATCAGATGATTGAACAATTAGAAAAGTTCATACCGACATCAACCACATCTCCGTGGGAATCTAGTCCAGATGGGTCACCGTAACCTCATGCTTGACGTAATAGAACTAAAATCGAGATCTGTTGAACGGAAACTAAGACAGATTGTGTCATCCCGTCCAGACAAGGATAGTTGCTGATGCTGTCAATCTCTGGTTCGCCAGGCCCCAACTCAAGTCATCGCTATCATCTCTCACTAGAATACAGAATAGCATATAGGTAAACCTAGGAAATGCTTTGCAATATTGGTCTGTCGTGGCAGCATCCATGCTGTTAATTATAGTCACATCTGATATCAGCTGTCTCCTGCATTCAGTAAATCTGAAATTGGTGGCTTTGTTTAGGTATGCAGCCGATATTTGCGAAATCCCGAATATATTGATATACTAGGATGTTTACATTTTACAATAAGATACAAAACCTTTCCAGATGACGCTATGCTTCATCAGTGAACGGTGCCGGCGTAGACAAAGATTAAAATAAATTGCCAGAAATACTGTCAGGACAGATCTTGAGTCAATATTGCATTTATACAATAAATATACATGTTAATGTTCTCATTTAAGTGAGTGTTAACGTCGTGATGGGAAGAGAATCCATGATATATTGTCGATTTTAGACTTTGGTGATACCTATGAGCACGGTTATGGTGCTGAGAGACAAACTATTTTGAATAGAGCAAATGTGATATTCGAGGTTCAACCCAGGAGCAGCGGGTACTGGCACTGGTAAGGGAAGTAAGTCTACACATCTAACAGTGGCCGATTAGGCCACTGGGCCACCCGTGTCCCCTTTTTTTCTACGTGGACATAGCACTTGATTTCTGGAGTCAGAAATCGTCAGTGGACTTCGTGTGAAATGCTTACCGCTACATGCATCACCGGTGTGTCAGTGACAAGAGTTAATCTACATTGACATCAGCTGTCCCCAGCATGAAAGTCACAATTTTGAATCACATTTGATGCATTAAGAGCCTATTCCTCTTTGAATTATCAATCTGAATTACAAAGTAAAAAAACAAGTTGAAAGGGGATCTTGGTTTGATGTTTGACTCTGAGATCACAGAGTTAGTTCGAATAGCTTAGCCAGAGTTGATGGTCACTGGTGTTGACGAACAAGTCCTGGATCAATTCATCAACGGATTAGCATTGGAGAAAACCAAGGATTGCCTTGTATTAAGCAGTGTCGTTGTATTGTTCATCCTTGTTGGGCTGTCCATATTGTACTGCTGCGAGTGCAAGCTTGCGGCAATTGGTTGCTACGTATTTGGCCAATGCCTCTGCATATATATGGTTGTTACGTGTCCTTATTGATCTAATTTATTTGATATGTGTGTGCTTACTGGTTTTATACATATGCGTTGATTGGTCTGATCTGTATACATTACACCTTTTTTTCTGATGTGTGTCAAGAAGTGTACTGATGTCTGTATTTCGTTTGATGCGTGTGGTATGTACACGCATGCAACTTTTATGTCTTCAAAGATTTAGCTGATGTGGGCTCACGTTTTGGTCTGATATCATCAGTTACATGTGTTCACGTATTTGGAGGGGCGGTCGGGTAGCCTAGTGGTTAATGCGTTCACTCGACACGCCGAAGACCCGGGTTCGATTCCCGACATGGGTACAATGTGTGAAGCCCATTTCTGGTGTTCCCCGCCGTGATATTGCTGGAATATTGCTAAAAGCGGCTTAAAACCATACTCACTCACTCACTCACGTATTTGGCCAGTGTGTGTCCATGTATTAATTACGCGCACATTTATCACAGAGCACTTATGCACGGTGAATTATTATTATTATTATTATTATCATTATTATTATTATCATAAGCACAATCCATGACCACAAAGCGTGGTGACGTGTGCGCTGTGACGGATGTGGGTCAATCTCCTGAACTGATGTCTGTGTGGGGGTCCGCAGTATTAATTATTCGAAGTAGATCGTCAGGTGATTTTATGGTGTTTTTATCGTGAAGCAAATTATCTGTCACTGGTTGACTTAAGATGACAAATACCTTGTTTTGAAAGATGCCCTGTCACCACTACTCTCACCCCGATAAAATAAATTTGTTGCCTCTGTTATATGAATCCAATACCTTTGTTAACGTACATCAAAACAGTTGCAGCAGCTCAGTTGACAAAGCCCCTCGAAAGGGACACATAAATTGGAGATAATCGCCTTCTATTTGTCTTTGATATGTGGGCTTAAGTTTTCGCTCGACGTAGCATTATACTCACTTAAAAGATTTGATTAATTCCTTTCGCAAGACATTTATTAGACTTACGGCTTTCCGTATGACCAATATTGACTTTATCAACCTATAACTTAAAGAGATTGTTAATTTTTTAGAAGGCACTGGTAATGATTGAATTTTATGTTCTAAGTTTCTTTGCATATATTTATGCACAAATACCGTGTAAGCACACGACTCGCTATATCTTTTCCAATAGTTGTATTGATGCCCGTTCTATACGATAAAGCTATTTAGGTGTTATCCTAATGACTACAACACACTCCCGTTTTAACTAATTTATGTATTTCTTTAGTAAATAAAGTGACACCTCGTTAACTCGAAGTCCTAGGAACTATCGAACACATGTCGAGTTATCCGACAAGCCTTTATAGATAGTGCTGATACATTCATGGATGCTGCCTTTTAACGAAGCATCTAGGCAATGTTTAAATGTTATAATTATATCGTCGTAAGGTGAAAAAAAACATGTCAGATTATGTTTAGTCAGAACATGTCAGGGCATCTGTTTCGAGGCTCCACCTATGTCTGCATCACAATATCATTACATATCACAAGGGGTTTCAAATGTAACATTTAATGCAGTCTGGAGGACGTGCTTGCTTCTCTAATGCCTCTAAAGAAACCTGTAAACTTGATGTAGGGGTAGATGATTTGAAGAAATATCAATCTAATTGTTTTATATAAGATGGAGATTTCATTGTCTAAGGCCTAGAAAACATCAACAATTCACTTTTCAAACTGTCCTCACACAACAGCGAAAACGTCTCCAGTTCTCCATGCTGGTGCTAAAAGAATCCTAATGAGGATCGGGTGGTCAAAACATTTGCACAACAGTCATATCAAATTTCGTTCAAAATATGTTGATTTTTGACTGAAATCGTTTTCAGGTGTAAACTGATGTCTTCGATAAAACTGATACATAATTTATCTTTCATATATGAAGGGGGCTTCAACAAGTATAAGTCTTGTGAGTTGATGAATTTATTATGACTATGACGCATTTTCGGGACGTATCATTCCAGTTTTGATACACTATTCGTTAAAACTACCACCCCAAGCTCTCGTTTTCGTTGTGAATCGTAGATTATATGTGAAATAGAAACTGATCAACTGTCATCCATCTTACTAGCATATCACTTGAAGCTGGGTACTCAATGTTAGCCTTACAAGCGTTCATCGTTAACGCTTCAAAAGTTTCGAAGCCGTTGAGGACAAGTTCTGTTTGTGCCAAGTTTAATAAATGTCACATCTTCTTCGTTAGAAAACAATTTACTCCAGGATAACATGATAGGACTTAGTATGGGTTCAACCATTATGATTACAAAGATCTGGGATGATGTGCAACTATGACACTTCTGTCTACCTTCCGAGAAGCCCGACACAATGACAAAAAGCTACAAAAGCCTTTTACATAATCATAAGAAACGGTGAGCGTATCCCGGCAAGTTAAATGTTCACCTGAAAAAAACACGGGAACACATGTAACAAGTCAAAATAGGTAATTGCATCGGACATCATTTTTGTCACTCATGTCTCAAATTTGGAAAGCGGAAACTCCGAAGGCCAAAATACGGGTGTTCTCACCAAGGTATAAGCCACGCAGGACTAAATTACCAAAAGTCCCTCATCCATCCACGATTGTGACCTCATTTAACATTTAAACTTCCTTCAGAAACAGCATAGTGGGCAAGCTTGTAACTTTGCGTCAATCGACTCATTCATGACTCACCCTAAATTGTTTGGACTTATACGAATATACGAATATCTATATACGAGATATGCGAATATGAAGCTGCCCGAACACACAGTTTAACATGTATACCCTCAGTATACTGACCAGGCAGACTAACAACAAGTACCACCTTTAACGGCCAAGGACCGAATCCCGGAACTTCCACTCTCCGGGCAAACGCTCTGTCCACTAGACCACGGAGGCGGTCTGTAGGTTGAGGGGCCAGTTGGGAGGTTCCTAGCTTGTGCTTCAGTGCCTGGATGACTCCGAAGGGACTTCAATACACAAGACACATTTCTAATATAATTAATATTATGAATATCGTCAAATATGTATTAAATTCCTAAACCAATCGATTTAGTAAAACTAGAACAGTATTTTTGTTAGAAAGGATTGGTATTTGAAAATGCTGAAACTTTTTGATTGATTGAAAATAATGTTGTAGTGTAGTATAGACAATGACAGATCTACCGCAACCCCCCTGGAGCCAGATTTATATTCCTATACTGCTACTACAGAGGGGATATGATGATGTGATTCAATGATCATCATGAGATTAAGCTAAATTTACACCAGTTCACCACCACCTGGAGCCAATCAATGCTTCTATGATATATTTTTTTATAGACAATCACAGTTTTACCACAACCCCACTAGAGCCAGATTTATATACCTATACCACCACTACAGGGGGAATTTTTTAAGTCAAAATGATGATGCGATTCAACGATCGTCATGAGACTATACTAAATTGTAATGAAAATATTTTCTATTATTTCTCATACACATACACAGTGTCGACAATTTGGCAGAAAAACTTGGTAGAACAAATCTGCAACCGCTTAATCTCATGACGATCATTGAATCACAGCATCATTTTGACATACACAATTCCCTCTGTAGTAGCAGTATAGGAATTTTCCTTTATATTTGACAGCCATTTAACCCCGTGGCATTCTTTTGCGCCCCTTGACATATGTAGCATATCCATTAAAAAGAAGATTGTCTGGTCTTACTGGTGATTGCTCCCCAGATACACCATTCACATGCTCAACATAGCAGTTTGGTATTCAGGAGGCACCGCAGCCTCCAGTGCCACCAGCAGTCGTCAATATGTCATGCAATGTTGTGACCATCGGTATGAGAATGAGACAGCAGTTCACATCAGTGCCCGACAGTTGTATGAATATTGTTGTCCCAGAACTGTTTATTGTGTAACATTAACCACGGCTGACAAGCAGCAACCTGTAAAGTATCCTGCTATTATTCATTCTTTTCATTGAAGTCACATTGGAAATGAAAGGCCCACTGAAAATGAAATCAAGAAGATAGTTATATTGGAACATATTTAACGATTGATAACTATCATTTTTGTCTCTCTATCACTTACAAATTGTCAACATATGTGATCTGGTACTCTACTGCTAAAATGAGTGAAATAGACTTTCATGTCAAGCATTTTCGCACTGCATTAAATCTGTATATGACCATGTCAGCCACGCTGTTTCTGTACCTGATTTTCTACCGTCTTTACACACATCGCCTGAGAAAAATCGTAACTGATGACCATTAGCAGCAAAACATCACCAGAATGCAATAGCCAGCTGCAAACATGAGACCACACCTTTTTTCTATAGAGCACGTTTGGGGCATGATCGGAAGACATCTGTGCTGAAGTCAAGGCCATCCCTACGTTAACAGAACTGGGCTAAGCGCAGTGTGGATAAGAGTGGACAGTTCTCCCTGAAATTGTCTTTGGATGATTGATTCGGGGCATGCCAAACCGTATGAACGAATGCCTCACCAATCGTAGGGCATGACCATTATTGATCAAGTCGTCTTAAACGTTCATTTTTTCACTTCATTCCCTGTCAACTTTCCTATTTGTTTGCACAATTACAGTACACTGCCAATTTGTTATTTTAATGTCACGTGACACCTTGTCCTTCCTTTCTTCTTGTCCATCGATTACCATCACTCGATACCTCTTTGCATTTCTGAAATCATCAGGTATTTTCTATTTCTACCTCTTTGGAGAATATAGATATTTAGACCGTGATACATGCTGTTCATCATCAAACGTGTTTTTGTTAGAGTGGGGTTGAGTAATTCTGCTACCGTTGTGGCAGAATGGTCATTAAACTCGAAGTCTACAGTTGATGTTTCCCACGAACAAGTCATCATCACTGACTATGCCCAAAGTTTCTTCCCATGCACGGTCGCAGCTAATGATTGAATCATTACGTTAAAACTTTATGTAACATTGTTGCCAAGCATTTTGCCCTAAATCCCCAATGTAAAGTGGCAGGTTTGGATTCTCAGCGGTTCTGTTACAATTACTCTATAGATGTAACGGGTATTCAAGTTACAACTGTGTTGTTGTGAATATTGTGACACAACTCATACATCACAAGAACATCCCATGTAAGGCTGTGTTTAAACCAAGATGGAATTTGGATAAATGATTTCCAACACGATATCTCGGAATATGTCTGTGTTACAATTACAAGTCTTAATAATTCTGTTATAGAACTGTTCTTTGTTTTTGCCCAATATTTTAGTTTTAAGGTCTGTTTGGATAACCGAATTTGTTTTTTTCCTAGCGAAGATGATTGTATATTAATTTGGATAAGTGACGTGTCTATAATACGAAATATATACCAGTCAAAGCAGGAAGGCCAGTCGCTAAATATATGCACAAAAACACCCAAAACCTCCACAGCGTTTAAGCTTTAGGCAACGTTTGGGGTTTTAAAAGGTAAAATGACGATCCTATTCTAAAACTAAACTGCAGGGCAAAAGAAATTTTACACCCATGTTTGATGGCGGCTATAATTGAACAGACAAGAAATGCTCATCACATCATATACATTTATGTGCTTGTTTCATAATCTGAACAAGTATATATGTTATACATTCCACTTAATTGCAATGCATGTCACGTGTATGAGAATGCGAGTATTGTGCAGCAACAGATAAATATGTTTCAGATAATGTCTGTGTTTTATTGATGTATAGATCTGTATCACGAGTAAAGCATGCAGGACTATTTAGCTCCATACACACGTAATGTGATACATTTGTTCTTTTACATAAAGAAACCAGCAATACGGTGATCTGACAATAAGTGTTTTTCTAGCTTCAGGAAAATAGCATGAAAGGAAATAGCTTAATATCAGGATTTCTCTGGCATGAAATTGATGGCCATTGATGGCACTCAACGAAGCAGTTAAATCCATGTTCTTTGTAATCCATGTACAAAATAAGATCAATCACCTATTTTTGAACATGTAAATGCATTACAGTTAATAGCACCTTAGGCGGATCCGATTCAGAAAAGGTCCCCAGAACCTCATGCTTGCTATAAGTGTTGACGAGATTTGGGATTGAGTGATCAGATCAGTGAGACTTGGATGATTGTGTATCATCGTTCCCGGACAGCGTTGCTCCTGCAATAAACCTTTGGTCTTTCGGACAGACTCCATTACTTTACTGACATATGTAGAACTATGCTCCGATATTACAAACAAACAAATCAGATGATTGAACAATTAGAAAAGTGAGCACGGTTATGGCGCTGAGAGACAAAGTATTTTGAATAAGGCTAGTGTGGTATTCGAACCCAGGAGCAGCGGGTACTGGCATTGGTAAGGGAAGCAACTCTATACATCTAACTGTGGCCGATTAAGCCACTGGGTCACTCGTGTCCTCTTTTTTTCTACGTGGACATAGCACTGAACTAACATTCTGTTGTTCTCCTTTGTTGACAAGGGCATTGCCACTATCATAGTGTGGAATACTAAGGCACACCAAATTAGATCTCGCGAGAGGAGTGGGTTGTCATGTTAGTGTTTGCATTGTGTAATCTCGGTGATATTTTTGTTGGTATGTGATCCTCGATAAAAGAAATTAATCTACATTGACATCAGCTGTCCTCAGCATGAAAGTCACAATTTTGAACCACATTTGATGCATTAAGAGCCTATTCCTCTTTGAATTAAGGAGGGGAAATTATAAGGCTGAACGACGAGGAAAAAAGTAAGTTGAAAGGGGATCTTGGTTTGATGTTTGACTCTGGGATCAGAGAGTTAGTTCGAATAGCTTAGCCAGAGTTGATGGTCACTGGTGTTGACGAACAAGTCCTGGATCAATTCATCAACGGATTAGCATTGGAGAAAACCAAGGATTGCCTTGTATTAAGCAGTGTCGTTGTATTGTTCATCCTTGTTGAGCTGTCCATATTGTACTGCTGCGAGTGCAAGCATACAGCAATTGGTTGCTACGTATTTGGCCAATGCCTCTGCATATATATGGTTGTTTCGTATCCCGTATCGATCTAATTTATTTGATATGTGTGTGCTTACTGGTATTATACATATGCGTTGATTGGTCTGATCTGTATACATTACACCTTTTCTTCTGATGTGTGTCACGAAGTGTACTGATGTATGTATTTCGTTTGATGCGTGTGGTATGTACACGCATGCAACTTTTATGTCTTCAAAGATTTAGCTGATGTGGGCTCACGTTTTGGTCTGATATCATCAGTTACATGTGTTCACGTATTTGGCCAGTGTGTGTCCATGTATTAATTATGTGCACATTTATCATAAGCACAATCCATGACCACAACACGTGGTGACTTGTCACGTAATAATCTGATGCTGATGTGTGTCCAAGCCTCTGACGGATGTGTGCCAATCTCCTGAACTGATGTCTGTGTATGGGGCCGCAGTATTAATTGTTCGAAAGATGAAAGTAGATCTCAATGTGTTTTTATCGTGAAGCAAATTATCTGTCACTGGTTTTGAAAGATGACCTGTCCCCACTACCCTCACCCCGAAAAAATAAATTGATTGGTGCTGTTATATGAATCCAATGCCTTTGTTAACGTACATCAAAACAGTTGCAGCAGCGAAGTTGACAAAGCCCCTCGAAGGGGACACATAAATTGGAGATAATCGCCTTCTATTTGTCTTTGATTTGTGGGCTTAAGTTTTCGCTCGACGTAGAATTATACTCACTTAAAAGATTTGATTAATTTATTTTAATGACTTACGGTTTTTGAACCCTTATTACCAACTTCAACTTTATCAACCTTTCACATGATTGTAAATGATGCATTTCCTGCAACTTAATTGTTCATTTTTTAGAAGGCACTGGTAATGATTGACTTTTATGTTCTAAGTTTCTGTGCATACATTTATTTATAAATACCGTATATGTTAACATAACCTACTGATATTTGTTTCATGTTACTAAGCACACGATTCGCTATATCTTTTCCAATTGTTGTATTGATGCCCGTTAAGGGGTTTTATACGATTAAACAATTTAGGCGTTATCCTACTGACACACTTCAGTGTTAACCAATTTATGTATTTCGTTAGTAAATAAAGTGAAAGAAATAAGGTCATAATTATATCGTCGCTAGGTCAGAAAAACAATTATAAATGTCAGATTATGTTTAGTCAGGACATGTCAGCGTGTTTGTTTCGAGGCTCCACCTATGTCTGCATCACAATATCATTAAATATTACAGGGGGTTTCAAATGTAACGTTTAATGCAGTCTGGGGGACGTGCTTGCTTCTCTAATACCCCTAAAGAAACCTGTAAACTTGACGTAAAGGTAGATCATTTGAAGAATTATCAGTCTAATTGTTTTATATAAGATGGAAATTTCATCAACATTTCTCTTTTCAACCTGTCTTCTCACATTACCGAAAACGTCTCCTGTTCTCCATGCCGGTGTTAAAAGCCGCCTCATGTTGTGTGAACTGATAGAGTTGTTCATGCTGTCAATAACCGGATTTTATTCCTGAAATCGGTTATGTGATGCTTTATGACAAAACATTTGCACATCAGTCATATCAAATTTCGTTCAAAATATGTGGGGTTTTTTTTACTGAAATCGTTTTCAAGTTTAAACTGATGTCTCCGATAAAACTGATACATGATTTATCTTTCATATATGAAAAGGGATCTCAACAAGTACAATATGTGCGAGTTGATGAATTTATCATGACAATGACGCATTTTCGGAACGTAACATATCATCGAAATTCCAGTTTTGATACACTATTCATTAAAACTAGCGCCCCGGCTCGTGTTTGTTGTGCATCGTTGATTGTATGTGGAATAGAAACTGATCAACTATCATGCATCTTCCTGGCATATCACTTCTTTATGACATTATGGTTACAAAGATCTGGGGTGATGTGCAAATATGACACGGCTGTCTAACATCCGAGAAGCCCGACACAATGAGAAAAAGCGGCAAAAGCCTTTGACGTAATCATAAGAAAAGGTGAACGTATCCTGCCCCACCGGTGCCACCGTCACAAACACATGCAAAGGCAAGTTAAATGTTCACCTGAAAAAAAAACTCGGGAACACAAGATACAAGTCAAAATAAGTAATTGCATCGGACATCATTTCTGTCACTCATGTCTCAAATTTAGAAATGAAGCCGAAACTCCTCGGGCCAAAAGAACGGGTGTTCTTACCAAGGTGTTAGGGACACTGGTCGAAATGACCCAAGGTCAGTCCTTCATCAACCGACTCATCCCTAACGTGAAACCCAATCTAATCCCGTCCAGTTTCAATCACACATGGCGGGGAAAACCTACTTTTGGCCTTTGTTCCAACAATTATGCAGAGGATTCCACTGGTGAATCTGGTGTCATTTACACGAACGTAATATATTTTCCAAGCAGACTTCATCATGACCTTGACCTTCAGTAACGCTGAACCTGGCCTTCCTAAAGTTCAGGGAGATCTAAGCTGTTTCGCAATCACCGTAGCACTTACGCCATCGTGAAGCAGATTCTTAAACATATTGTTTTGGACAGGTAAGATTCGAAATGATTGCTTTCGATCGTGTTCAGTTTCCGGGTTAGCATAGGTCCATAGCATGCTGTTCTTGTCGTACGAGGCCACTTGGATCGGGAGGTCAGGCTCGATGGTTTGGTTGACTTCGTGTAATCGTGTCCCGATTGCTGCTGCTCATAATATCAATCATTTCTTTATCAGGTATACCTAATGGCATTAATGTTCAAGGTCGTTGTGATAATCCTCATACTACCGACAACGGGTAAATTTCAATACTCTGATCTGATTCCCACTGTATCGGACCGAAATCTAAATTATTTGGACTTATATACGAATATGAAGCTGCCCAAAGCATTGGCCTTTAAGTGAGACCAAGCGGCAAGCGTCTACAACTCTATGCGTGTCCCACTAACATTGTCAAGGTGATCTGGAGTGTGTAAATGTTACATTACAAGTTAGGCTGATAGATTCAGGCACGATTCTGTTGATCCTGATGACTCCAAACAACTTAATTGTCCTCTTGCGCATGTTTAGTGTCTAGCATAAAGTAGCTACCTAATTACAAACGGTCATTGCCTCAATTTCGGTTGTCTTTATTTCAATTGTGTTTGTGTGTGTGTGTGTGTGTGTGTGTGTGTGTGTGTGTGTGTGTGTGTGTGTGTGTGTGTGTGTGTGTGTGTGTGTGTGTGTGTGTTTGTGTGTGTGTGTGTGTGTGTGTGTGTGTGTGTGTGCATTTACTAGTCAGGAGTAATGCCGATTTTATAATGCTCGCCCACTGAGATACCATGCCGCAGTTTAATATGAATACCCAATCGGACATAGTATACCGACTCCGAGCCGACCAGGCAGGGTAACAACAAGTACCACCTTCTTTAAGTAGGACACGGCAGGGATCAAACCCCCGACTTTCCTCTATCCGGGCAGACGCTCTATCCACTAGACCACGGAGGTCTTACACGTTTACCACTTTGGTGAAACCCACAATCATTGCCGTGGAGCTGACGAACCCAGAATCACATTAAAGGAGAATCTAGGATTCATTCTAGTATGATAAGATATATCCTTTATGTAGATACTTGACACTCCCGAGTATTGTACATCACATAACGGTAAGCTGTGTTAATGAGAAGGTTACGGCTGTAACAAGACTCAACGAGGACTTAATGTGTAACGTGTCTGTACAGGGAATGGTATTGCAAATTCTGATTGCCAGCAGTAATGAGATATGTAAAAACCAGTAAAGGAGTTATTGACCCTTGATGAGGGGCATGTTGAAAGGTTCCTAGCTTGTGCTAGAGTGTCTGGATGACTCCGTAGGGATTTCAATACATGAGACACAGTTCCATTATAATTAATATTATGAATATCGTCAAATATGTAGAATTCCTACATCAGTCGATTTGATAAATCTAGGATAGTATTTTTGCTTATAAACGTTTGGTATTTGAAAATGCTGGAATAAGTAACTTTTAGATTGATTGAAAACAATATTGTTGTAATTTGTTATTATTACTGTCGTTTTGAGTTGTTTTTGTAGTATGTGTGTTTTGTTGTTGTTTTCTTGTGTACGGAGTTGCGATACCAGGACATGTTGTTGCACTTTAACAACGAAGAACAAGGCAATGTGAACTGTATTAACAGGGGACATGTACCCTAAGGACAAATAGTAGTTTCAGTTTTTGGGATGAACAATTCCTAGATTCTGCTGCACATAACACGTAATGTTGTGATTAATATACTCATCAAACTTATATTATATGATTCAAGTGGCCATTAATCAACAGGAATGTTCTCCATTGATTTTCCTTTATATTGGACAGCCATTTAACCCCGTGGCATTCTTTTGCTCATCTTGACATATGTAGAATATCCTTTAAATAGAAGATTGTCTAGTCTTACTGATGATTGCTCCACCGATACATCATTCTCATGCTTCAACATTACGGTTTGGTAATCAGGAGGCACCGCAGCCTCCAGTGCCACCAGCAGTCGTCAGTATTTCATGCAATGCTGTGACCATCGGTATGAGAATGAGACAACAGTTCATATCAGTGCCCGACAGTTGTATGAATACTGTTTCCCCAGAACTGTTTATTGTATAAAATTTATTACGGTTAACAAGCAGAAACCTGTAAAATATCCTGTTATTATTCATTCTTTTCATTGAAGACACATTGGAAATGTCTGAGACAGAGTATTTACCATACTAAGGGCCTATTTCGGCCCACTGGAAATGTCTGAGACAGAGTATTTACCATACTAAGGGCCTATTTCGGCCCACTGGAAATGTCTGAGACAGAGAATTTACCATACTAAGGGCCTATTTCGGCCCACTGGAAATGTCTGAGACAGAGTATTTACCACATTAAGGGCCTATTTCGGCCCACTGGAAATGTCTGAGACAGAGCAACGCTGATGCTGGACCTGATTTTCTACTGTCTTTACCCACATCGCCCGGACACATCAGCTTGTGTTAAGGATTTGAACGTGTTCAAATATTAATAAGTTCTTCTGAAACAGGCCACGCTGGCGCATCTTGGGCTTTCTTCTTTATTTGATTTCATGCTATGTACATATCTAACAGAAGAGCCTGGTGTGAAAGGGACTAGTTGTCCTATTTTTCAATTAACGGACTACTTTGAAATAATTAAAATCTAATTTAATTTCATAAGATTATGAGACATGTTCAAATGGCTGACAACTAACAATTTTTCGATTTTTGCTAAATAAAATTGCTGATTTTGTACAGTTGTGCAGACCAGTGGAGCCAAAATGGCCTTTTTCATACCTCGACCTTCGAACGAACGCTTGTGATGATAGTCAGTATTAATATATTTGAAGGTTCCGAATATCTTAAATTGTACATCTCTACTGGGCGCAAAGGTGCCATTATCATTCCTTGTTTTCAATTTATTTCACAATACCATGATCATGTCTGTGAATTCAGTTTATGGTTGTATTTTTACATGTTCATTTAAATTGAAATTACAAGAGATGCATCTGAGGTAATATTGGGAATAGAGTCCGTTTAGAATTCCTAATTGATAACAGCACAACCAAGCATCCTAGTCCTGCAACACATTTCATACACACATCAATGTCTTCATCCTGTCCATTTACTTCACTGAGCCTTCCATTGCTAACCAGAAAAGGCATATGTGCCCTTCTTTCCCTAGCAGTTACACTTTGAAATACATTGCTTTATTTTTCACGTTAGGTAACAGGCCCGACTGCTTTGTTGCATAAATCGTATACAGACTATGTACTTTATGTGACTGTATTGCTATGAAGCAACCATTCACATACATATTACATTTTACATAACTATAGCGCCACATACATATTACATTACTATAGCGCCACATGCATATTACATTACTATAGCGCCACATACATATTACATTACTATAGCGCCACATACATATGACATTACTATAGCGCCACACTCATATTACATTACTATAGCACCACATGCATATCACATTACTACAGCGCCACATAATATTACATTACTATAGCGCCACATACATATTACATTACTATAGCGCCACATACATATTACTTTACTATAGCGCATTTAGCTACAAGCCGAACTGAGGTATTAAAATAATAACTAGTATATGTCTTGGAATTGTCTCTTATGGTATAGGAACACATTTATCTGCGTACCAAAAGTATTATTCGTTGCAATAACTTTCCCAAACACAAGAACAACAATATTATTATGAATTACAATCGTTGAAATTCATACGGACACATCCACTTTCCAGACGGTCAGTCGCTACTGCCAACAGTTAGCACGGCAGTAGGCTGAGCCCCTGATGCAGGTATTTCACGAGGGTCACATTGATATTAGCCCAAGGTTCATCTTAACGTTTTGTGCGCGCTGGTAATCAATGACGTAGGCAGTCCCTGATATTGCTGGCTTCAACTTTTCCATTTTTCAATATTTCTATTTACATCAGTGCAAAGCTCACCAGGCGTGAGTGAGGGTTGCATATTCTAAACCACAAACAGGCAGAAATGTTCCTACTATTTCAGTATTCATGTGTGTGTGTGTTAGTTAGTGTGTGTGTTAGTTAGTGTGTGTGTGTTAGTGTTAGTTAGTGTTAGTGTTAGTGTGTGTGTGTGTGTGTGTGTGCGTGCGTGCGTGCGTGCGTGTGTGTGTGTGTGAGTGCGTGCGTGTGTGTGTGAGTGCGTGCGTGCGTGTGTGTGTATAGCTTTAATTAGGAAAAACTATTAATATTTTATTTACTGGTCACATTGAATTTGTAACTACAAAGCATATATATCATTTGCATTTAACATTGTTAACGGAACTGTGTATCTATCTATATATCTATATATTCTTCATATCTTTATACGATGGATGTAAGCATTGGTATAGAGAGGCATTGATTATGTATGTAGTGATAAAATACTATATAAATTTTAAAATATAAACCGATATTTCGCTCGCGTGACATTAGAGATTCTTTGCCATTTAGCATATGTCTTCTTTGATAATAACTTGATCACGTTTGCAAGGAATCTTAAGTAACACGATAGGTAGACTTATATACGGTTGCTAAAATCTATTTCCCAAATCATCGCTTTCGTGTGATGGATGCATTATATTTTTAAATATCGAAATATCATGCATGTCAACAGTTAATTTCTATGTTATATAAGATATCCGAGATGTGCAGATCGATATGCACACCATACTGCATATTTGCTGACATGGTGACCACAATGGGTTGCAAAGATCCACGTCTCTGAAACCATTCAATCCATGAAATACAATTACCATAAGACATTGATCACATCACTGCCTGAAGAACTGAGGGCATTATATTTCTTTGTCAAATGTCAACATATGGAAGATATATATATCCCGAAGATCTTTATGAAGTTATATGAATTGGCCTTCCCACTCTATGTATCGATTCTGAGCATGGTGTCGTTACTAACCCTGGACACTTGATTTACAAGAAGTTCCTAACCTTCTATGAAAACACTCCTAGTTCAAAGTATCCGTCATGAGAAACATTTATTCTCTCTGCCAATCAATATGATTCTTATTCACGAGTCGACAGTGCCCTTACTGAATACCTTCTGAAACCTAAACTTTATTCTCTTTTTTTTTAAATTTAAAGTACTTTTGTGGAAAAATAAACAAGAACACTTTGTTGTCTACTAGTATATTTATACTGAGCTCGTGTGAGTCGGCCCGTCATGAAGCACGAGAAACGTGTTTGTATTCACGGGACACGTGCGACTTGATCTGTCGCGAGTTGATCGTTACCTCGTGTGTCATGTGTGTCGTGCGTGTGTCTTTGCTATGTCATGGTGTCCTTATCGAGTATTTTGTCAACTGTGTACTTTTTAGTACATGCTGACGGGAATAATAGGAAATAAAGAGCCCTGAACAAGGACATATATGCTTCCCCTGCCCTTTCAGTTGTTCTCTTGAAAGCGTTATCTCGTTACTGTAATGTGAACATCGTTACAGGCGAAGGTATGTCAAAACGTTATAATATTAATTCCTTAGATTTTAAATATGAATATTTGAAATATTCAACAGTTAATTTCACAACATTCTGTAATGAGTCGAGGTTGATCATTACACGTCGTGTAATATTAGAATGAGACTTAAAACTCGATTGCGGGACATGTTTTCCGATGCCCGTTAATATAACGTCACACATTGTTTGTACATGTACTCGTGTTTTGGCGATTTCTGCTCGTGGATGTCCATGTAAGATCTGGCACCTCTTTGTGCGCTGCCATAGCATCCATTGTATGTATAGAGGAAGAAAAAGGCATGAGTCTGATATGTAATTATATATGTATTAGGCGTAATATAGAGTTACCCCACTTTCAACTATATTTCCAGTGTGACTTTCTTTTTTGGAAGAGTATATGTATGCTCTTTACAAATCGTCAGAAGAATCAATGTCGAAGAGTATTTGTCATTGTGTTATATGAACAAGTGCTTCTGCGCCATGATGGGATCGGGGCTTTGTACAACCGACGTGACCCGTGAATATCAGGGGTAGAATAGGTCTTCAGCAACCTATGCTTGCCATAAAAGGCGACTATGCTTGTCGTAAGAGGCGACTAACGGTATCAGGTGTCACTGGATTGTCTGGTCCAGACTCGATTATTTAGAGACCGCCGTCATATAGCTGAAATATTGCTAAGTGCAGCGTTAAACAACCAAAAAGAATCGACGTGGTTGATGTATTTGCGATCACTAATTGTCATCATATCAGCAAACTCAGTATCTGACGGCATATTTCTTGCATCATGTATTCATCATATGTGAATCATAAGTGAATCTTGGTTATTTATATGTTTTAGAAACATTTGTCACAGCACAGTGATTCACGTATGACTATGAATAAATGAGTGAGTAAGTGAGGGTCAGCTTAATCTCGAAGAGTGTACTGCAGTAAACACGTACATTTCATGTTAAATATGCTTCGCATCTGTAGAGATATTTAACTTCACATGGTTAAATATGAATGATTATAAAGCCTACTACGTTTTGTATTTTGTCATTGTATCGACCTTTAAGTACCCCGATACAGTAAAGTAGCATCATCAACTCAGTGATCCTTAACGGTTACCTCTTTCAAATACAGATGCCAATGTGCACTAGAAACGTAGATGTACTTTAAAATATTTTGTCTCATAACGAATCCAATAACGTAAACAAATGATCCAATGCATAGTTGATCCGATTATGTACATATGTTATATATACAGAGATTTGAGTCACCCTCATCATCATGTGAAACAGTTTATTCCCTTGTCATTATACAGTTCAATTTCCATTACTTTTAACTGCAATTATGACCGAATCCTCTTTACTCTATGTTGACTTTGTCTCCATGCTATAGAAGTAAAAATTATAAACATACAAAGGAGCAATATGCTGTTTAATTGTATACAGAAAATCAGAAAAGATCATTTCTATATATTAATGACATTCATTATATGCATCCCCAAAATACTTGACAGCTTCGATGCTGCGTTGCCTTTTTAATAAATCATGAGAGATAGACTACATTATTCGTAAGATATGGAACACATAAGATCATTAAGAGAATCAGTTCACGGTAAATCACCGGAAGTAGTTCTCAGTAATTGTCCGATCACGACACAAGTATGAGTTCATTTCTAATAAAAGAAAATCACGAATAAAAGTGACGAACACTCGAACACTTTAAAAAGATAGTTTCAGCGTTAGGGGAGTGGTGCGGGTTTAACAGTGGAGTCTCGGTCGTTCCAGTTACCCACTGACGACCCTGTCCTACCCTGTACTGTCCGAACAGTTGTGACAGCGTATTGAGAGATCGACTGAAGCTTAGTAAAGTTTATGTGAGTATCTAACCTTGAACCCTGACTCCTATACTTAGCGAAATCCTCAGGACTATGTGAGTTCCAGAACAATGTCCCACACTAACCATGGCGACACGGCAATGCGTTAACTGTTGTAGGGTCCCTTGGCACCCCAAAACACAGTTACGACATTGTGGAGATGGGACCCTAAACACAGTTACGACAATATCAATAAATACGGGAATCGAACTCAGAACAAGGACAACGGGCAGTATGGATTGTATACTCTCCAGGGAGCTGAGAATGAAAATCGAGTGCATACTGATCCGTTGACCGGGGTAATAATAGTGAAGCGCTTTGAGCATGAACTGCTACATGGAGGCTAGCGCATTATAACCAATACAAAGCATTCTTCCTTCTTCATACGTTTTGAATCAGAACCGATTGAGAAGGGATAGTGATTGAGAAAAATTGTATCTAACACATACTTCCCACCTTGTAATAACATCGCAAAGGGACAAATATATCGCCTGGACATCAATGCCTGGTTCTGTTGTAACAAGACACCATGTAAACCTGTAAACCATAGTCCTTGTCGAACTATTTCAGGAATCGGCGCCTGTGTAGGACACTGTAAGCGAGGAACCAATATCCTGGGACATTTCTTTAAGCTACTATGAACCATTGTAATACGGCTAATGGGCCACCATACTATGGGTACTTTTAAATCGGCACAAATGTTCTTTCTCTTCAATGATATGTTGACTTCATATCGCCAGTTTCATATTGTGTGTCATGACTTAATTTCATTATAATAACTTTTGTCATTAAACATGAATCTTATTACACAATATATAAAATAATATATTACATTTATTACATTACAGTTTCATAATGTGCAACTGATGCTAAAGATAGCCGTTTTAAAATATTGCACAATTCAAAGGCTTTTAGGAATGAACATATTTCGGAGATGTTATAGCCATATGACTTGGTAAAAGCATCTGTGACAATATTAGAAATGTCATATTTGTAAAACATACATGTAAAATATTTATCTTTTGAAACTATAATATATCATTCCGCTGTCCTGTTAAAGATATCTAACCTAAATGTCAATAGTTATGTTGGCACTTATTTACTATTCCGTCTACGTTTCCGGAAGAATAATGTAATAACTCGCCTGGATTCATTCCCTCGAGAAACATCATCTTTTGGATTTAAGATGGAATGCGCTGATGGGAACTGCCAATGAGAAAAGAACTAGGTTATTACCTTTTGTCATTATGCTGGCTTCCACAGAAGATTATTGTCATGTTGTAGTCCTGAACATTGTTTTATTACATGATAGGTGGCCTTCAAAGCTTTGGTTGGTTATTTAACTCTTTTTCACACAAAGAAGGGTTATGGTGCGTTGTAAGTTAAACTTTCTGAATCCTCATTTAACAAGATATATATCTTGAACCATTATTGTTAATTATTATTAATGAAAACCATATTTATTTAACAACAATAATGATAACACACTCAACAAGGAGGGATGTTCACGTTGTAAAGTGCATGATACATTAGCCCGGTCAACGGACTAGAATGCATTCATATTCTCCCCAGGTGGTACACTTTCCACCTCCAGGGTTCCAAATTAATGATACGAACAGAGACACGGTTCAAAGAAAGCAGCATTCATTTTGTAAGCTCCATTTCCGATCAGTACAAGACATTCCTTGGAGTCCAGCTGGCCACCCACTCTCTTTACAAACATATAATGCAGCACCTTTGACTGCCTGTTGGCATAAAATGATGCCAATCTGTATTGTGTTCCCGCCAGGAGTTAGACTCTGATAGTAGCTAGCATCACATTCACACACCCAGTCGTCACTCCCTTGTGGTTAATGAGCAAACAATTTCTAGACATTGCGTCTGTGATGTTTCAGTCAGTTTCATTCTGACTAAGGAATTTGAAGATCAAATCACGGTGACCAGACTGTCTGGTCAGCTTACGTTGATATCCTTTGGTCGCTGGTTGCTGGACTGTGTTTGCAAGTCAGCTTGTTGACGGTTCCAAGGGCTACTGGGTCACGTAACCACTAACATTGATATTCCACATGAATAAACTTCCTCATTCTTTTCACGTTGTTTATTAGCCATTCTCAATACTGTCCAGTAACCATGATATGACTATGTATTGGCCATGATTGTCAACACAAGCGTACACATACAATGGGATTCGTTTCCCATTGGGCTCCCTCAAAATAATCATTTACGAACACGTTGATGCAGTGCACCCCTAAAGTAACTTTTGCGATTAGTAACTTCATTTTATCCTTATATGTTTTTTAATTCATCTTTTTTCTTTTTTTCATGTTGCTTATGTTTTGGGAATTTTAGATGCAGGTATCTTCTTCTAAATTGAGCTTGAATTTGAGCTTATATATTTTTGTGTTGTTGTGTTAGGTTAATTTTTGTTATTGTTGGGATTACTCTATAATGATTTGAAGTGGTTACTGTCTTTTTACCGTTACTTGACCTGCAATACGATTAACTATGAAGCCTTGTAACAGAACATTCTGCATTCATTCGGTGCATGTAAGAATTTAAAGGTTTTCAAAACAAAATTTGAGCCTAAAACGTTTATACATCGAAACGTTTAGGTGTCACAAGTAAGATTTTCCAATCAGGTCATGCGCTTCATAACGTTCTGACGCACTGGATACCACGTGAAGCCGCCAGGAAGAAGACCTCCAATTCATTACCTTTTGGCGATGTAGGAACTCCCCGACTTCCCAAGGGAACGTGGTAATTGGTTTGTCTGTCAGAGGTTCTGTCACCCTCAGTCAGCTCCTGAAAAGTGCACAGATGTCTGACCTTGTCAGTGGTGTGGATAAGGTCATGAATAGCGTTTGTAGTGACACTATTCGGGTCTAATTCAAAGTCCCATTCACCTTACAATGACACAAAGGAAAAATGTCAAGTGCAAAGTAACTGTTTACAAATCTGCTTAAAGTAACAACGAAACATGGTGTGTTGGGTTTTAAGCCACGTTTAGCAAAAATTATGCCAAATCACAGTGGGGAAAACAAGACATGGGCTTCATTACTATGGGGGGAATCGAACCCGGATCCCTGCTGGAATGAGCCATGGCTTTAAACACTGGGCTACCCCACCGCCCCCGTACTACATTACGTTGTGACACTCTGACTCTGTCATTGATGGCTTCAGCCAAGGGAGGGGGGGGGGGGGGGTTATTGCGTTTAGAAACAGGTCAAGTGCTTCATAACACCTTCAGATCTGTGGAGGGAATAGGTCTTCAGCAACCCATGTTTGCCGTAAAAGGCGACTATGCTTGTCGTAGGAGGCAACTAACGGGATCGGGTGGTCAGGCTCGCTGACTTGGTTGATGCATGTCATCGTATCCCAATTGCGTGGGTCGATGCTCATGATGTCAATCACTGGGTTTCCTGGTCCAGACTCGATTATTTACAGACCTATTACCCTGTCTGGCGCTCGGCATTAATGTGGTAAAACAAGGACTGGTCAGCTTGAAGTCAGTATGCTGTGTCTGAGTGGGATATTCATCAGTCCGGACTAGTACAAGCAGCAACACGCACGCACGCACGCACGCACGCACGCACGCACGTGCATGCACGTTGCTATATGAGTGCAATAATCTTGGACGCGACGTTAAACCCAATTTCACCTAACCTCACTGAGGCACCAAATATGGAATTGTCCTCAACGTGTATACCATAAAACCTTTAGAAAGCCCTTACATGTATAATGCCTTGAACGACGTGACCCTGATCGCATAACTTTTGAGCAGGACTGGAATCTTGCGCGATTGCAATTCAAAACTTTGACATGTGGACAGCAAAGGCTGGAGCTGGAGTATTGATGGCATCAGGGGAAAGTTGAAATTTAAAAGCTGAAGTCATCCCTCTTTTCATACAGTCTTCTTGAGAGGTTTCCAAGATCTAAATATGTAACAGTTGTGGCTGTTTCACTGGTCTCTTTTATTCAGATCTGTTCGTTGCGTATTGAATCGGTATTCAGTGAATAACCACACACGATCAATGAATAAAAGGCAATACAATGTGTCAAATTTGTGGCGGCAGCAATAAATAACATACCCTATTATATTGGTCAGTGCACTTTCGAATGTCCAGTATTTGTCACAGTCGAATGTCTTGAATGAGGCACGTGCTCCGTTCGCAGTCCAGGAAACAATGTTTGAGTGAGTGAGTGAGTGAGTGAGTGAGTTAGGTTTAACGCTTTTAACAGTATTACAGTTATATCGCGGCGTGTCAGCTTAATGTTGGGGGGAAAGCCAGGAATGATACAGGTCTCAGACGTTTACCACTTCGGTGAAACCCACGAGCACGGGTATGGTCCTGACAAACCTAGAAACATTATCGGGGCGAACCGGAATTCGAATTCATAATCATAGGTTTCTGCCGCGACCAAGGGACGCAACTCTGCGCAACGAATCGCGGCGCCTTAGACGACTGGACCATCCGTGCCACAAACAATGTTTGAAATAGGAATATCTCAGATACGTATCCCGTCCGAACTTGGCAAGGAGAGAAGATGACAGAGGTCTCGAATCTCCTTCGTCTCGCATTATAGGTACAATCAACCTTCTTTGAAATTCTCGAACAATGTCGCCCGTCCCAGAAGTACTTCTCATAGCGGAGCTCTCTACAAAGCGAGGGTAGGAAGGTGTCACTCGCAGGGACCACCTTTGAACATAACTAAGGGATGTAACTCTAAAGACCAGTCGTCAGGGTCAAGACCTAAACATGATATTTTATGAACGCTTCAATCAATGCTGCCACTTTCAATCATGAGAAATAAAGTACCACATAACAAGGTAGGTAAATCAGCGGAATAATTTGTTCATTATTTAACGGTATCAGATCATGGATATACATGAAGCTTAAGTTGAATTTCTTGGCCAAATTCCCTTGTTTTGATTTTGCCATTCCGAGCAGAAAGTCCGATCCATATGCATAAAGAAACAAATCAGCCAGAAGGGGAGCACACTTGGTGCCCATGAGGATGTCTTCTTCTTGCCCAAATGTCGTATCCCCAAATGTGTACATTGTTATTAATGAGGAAGTCCAGCATTTCATGTGTTGTTTTCTCGGAAACTTCAGATGACAGATGATAAGGTTACTTCCATCTTGTATAACATAACATATATCATTTGTCGAAGAACAATGGTTACTTGTGCAGAGATAAGATGATCTGCTCAGTTGATTTGCAGGTAAACGCATATTTGTATATATCGTGGTAAAATTTCTTATTGTATATACAATGATGTGCAAATATACATTACGTTGTGAAACAAAAGTCCCTCCGATATCGACAGGGCTGCGAACAGTTCGCGTCACGGCCGCTATCGTGAAGCGTATGTTTGTGCTCTCTTGTCAGAACAATCGTCCAAATCGTAAAGATTCGATTTCTTCACATCTTCGTTAGTGTTTATTACCAATGTATCATCACATTAATTTCTTCCTTCGGAGAATATATCGATTTCCAATAGAAATAGATGAAAACTTTGTGATGGGAGAAACCGGGCAACACCATATAGATTTGTCATCAACATCACCATCTCACTTGATACGACCACTTACCCTCTGCATCCATGATCCTCAGCAAATGAAATATATACATTTACCCATATTGTAAATTAGAATTGAATTAAGTTTCATTTTCTTTGAATAATAACAAGAATTAGCTCAGACGTTTGGGTAGTAAATGTTCAATTATACTTTATTCTTCTATCGAATAATCAGACACATTTTTATATTGATTATTCGTTTCATTTCTCTGAACTTTATTTTGTACTTAATCAGATCTTTCTTAGTTTTTTATATCAATGGCTTTTCATAAATATAATTATTACGTTGTATTACATCTGAAATCTATTATATAAATCGGTGTGTATTTCCATAGATGAAAGAAAAGATATTAGGGTTCACTTATCTGATGACAGAAAAAAAATGGTAATGAAAAAACATTTCTTTAACGATTGAATAATAAATGCTCGACATAAATGAAAGCTTGCAATAAATTAATTGATCTTCATGGAATAAAAAATCCGCCTCATAATCAGTAACCTGCCTTTGTCAAACATGAAATGCAATATCCCTAATTGCTTCCTACACTATTCACTAGGAGGATTAAGCGTATCCGTGTGGCATAAACAGTATCTTTTCTTATGAATTACGATTACACTGAGGAGATAACCCTAGAAGCCGGCACCACAACGCATATGAAGGGCGTACTGATACAAGTCCCGGATGTGGACGATTTACTGATCGCAATAATATCAACTATGTACTAAGCTCAAGGATATCCGGTGAATTCGTGTATAGGACTTTCTGTTGCGCGACGTGATGAGTATCTCATATCTCCCTTTTAGTAAAGGATTATGTGCCTCGGCGTAGAACAAGATACCAAGTTTAGCCATCTCTAGTGACATTGAACCATCGCATGGATGTATGGGTAGACTTTAGCATCACTCAAACAATATCACGTTGCGCGGGCAGGAGGTAGGGGACACAAGGAAACGGTTTCGCACATTGTATCTTCGGTGAATTGTGGCTACCTAAAACCCGTCGTTGTGTATCGTTTTTTAATTGTGAGGTATAAGACATTGAATTGTATTATGAAATGTGTTATGTGTTGTTAACCGCACGTATCTTGTTGGAATAAGTTATGACTGACTATAAATGATTCAGTATCCTGAAAAGCAATCATTGAATCTAAAAAAGCAGACCACTGATGTTTGAAAAGGAGTAGAACTATTTCAGATTGAATCACTTCCTACACATGTGCACTTTTATAGGTAAAGATGCAACGCCAGATCCCTCTATATATCGTTCGCATAACACGACGATCGTTGTAGAGACAGGTAATTCTGTGCTTGACAGAAATTAGAATACATTCTGATTTGCTGACGAAGCAAACTGAGCAAACAGGTTGAACATTCATATTGGATTGACGACTGCCTCCGGGTTGTGTTGTGTCACGTGATAATCACGTGCACGAACTCGTTCCATTATGAATTCCTGTCAGTGCTGGCCGACATCCTATTGGATTGAAACGAGTCGAGTGGGAGTCGAGCTGATAACAGGATTATTTTACCATGAACGATAATCGTTTGACTCTTTGCACTCGGAGAGTTTGCATGAGGAAACAATTGTATGGCCCTATGAGGATTCCCGGACAGATAAACATTATCTTTAAACAAAATTAATGGAAAAAGAAATCGATATCCTGATAAACAAAACAGTGAAACAAACATTTTCTGCACTCCCTTTCACAGAAAAGAATTGCGTGTTTTGGAGCAGTAACCGAACAAATATCTTGTCTCGAACCAAAATCCCTTGTGTATTGAATATGAAATCAGAAATTGAGAGTTTAGTAAAAGATTTCATAGGCTATACGTTTCTTCACTCACGGGGACCATACAGAAGTTGGAGTAGCAGCGGGGCGGAGGGCCTTGTGGTTGAAACGTTCGCTCGTCACGCCGAAGACCCGGGTTCGATTACCCACATGGACATATTTCTGGTGTCCCCCGCCGTGAAATTGTTGTTACCAATAGTACGGACTAGTATAGGCTATAAAATCGGCATGAGTCCGGACTAGTATAGACTAGACAGGTGCATGCACGTCGTCATATAAATGAGAAGGCGGTAATAAGTGCTGCACTTGTGCCAAATCCCTTTGTCTAAATGTCACTTGACTTATCAATGAAGATGTTCTTATAACTGAATGACTGTGACATCAGTATATACCCCTAGACAACGCCAACACTACCATATCCATTCGTGACCAACTCGTGTTTTTTCCGGGACAAGCCGAATAGCGGGTTACGGAAAGGAGCGAGTGGTGACGAATGTACCGTATCCAGGGGAGATAATCCATGGTACAGCACCATACCACAAGCAGAAAACAATTTGCTTTTAATTCATACTCCAGCCAGTAGAGGTGAGTGAGGTGAAATGGGGTTTAACTTTGCGTGCAAGAGTATTGTACTTAAATAGAGACGTGCATGCACGTGAGTGTGTGGCTTGTACTGCCAGCAGAAATGTCTTCAACCCTTACTTCATTTACAGTCAACATTCTAGACTCAAATTTTAAATTTACCTGTATGTACAGCAGGTGAAAAGTGGGAGGTCTTGTTCTTTTCAACATTAGGAGAGGTGAACTGGGGTTTAACTTCGCATCTAGGATTATTGCACTTATATAGCGACTTGCTTGCGTGCGTGCGTACGTGCGTGCGTGCATGAGTGTGTGTGTGTGTGTGCCCGGAGTAATGCCGATTTAATAGTGCTAGCCCACTGAGATACCATGCCAAGATTTACAGGAATACCCTACTCAGACACAGTATACTGACTCCGAGCCTACAAGTCCTTGTTTAAGCCCCTTTATGCCGAGCGCCAGGCAGGGTAACAACAAGTACCATCTTTAACGTCTTTTGGTATGACGCGTTTGGTGTTCGAACCCCGGACCTTCCGCTCTCCGGGCAGACGCTCTACCACTAGACCAAGGAGGCTGTCACGAGGTCAAGAGAACTATTTTTGAGACCTTCCAACCACTTAGATACCATAAAGAATTGCGGTCTCTGTAGCGGCGGCAGCCAATCATGGCATACTGGATCGCATCTTTAAAAGACACGGAAAGACATTATTAGACGTATTCCATTGTTGGCATGTGTTTTTGTTAATGTGTAGTCAGTGTAATAGTTGGGTATAGGAGACTTCAGCTTGCATCAGAAAGAATATATATTAAGGACATTCTATTATTCCATACACACACACACATATATATATATATAATAATTTTCGGCAAATTAGGCAAATGTTCACTCGGTGTACATGTAATATATAATAAAATAATAAAGGCCACGTGAGTCCAACATTTTTTTGTCATTTAACTGTAATTATACAGCTCAACTTTGGACTTTTGTATTTTATCTATCTATACATACATACATACATACATACATATATACATACATACATACATACATACATACATACATACATACATACATACATACATACATACATACATACATACATACATACATAAATATTATTTAATTAATAAGAGCTATAGTGTGTATTGACTATTTTTATTTGTTCATAGATATTGTCATGTTTTAGTTTTTTATTTAATTCCTTAAATGATAAATAAAGAGGGACACTGTGCGATATATCTGCATCGAAACTTCGTTTAATAATACCAAGTAATACAATCACATCTACACTGAACTATTATTGACTCAGTCAGAAATCGGTTTGAGAGCTTGCGTGACGAAGGTACTAAGAGTAGCCTCCCTTCGACTGAATGATACTTCAGAGCCTCATGTGTTGGGTATCACTAACATGGCCAGTGAGGACGTCGACATTCGCACTCAGTCAGAACATCATCACGTCAGGCTCATCAAGAAAATACAACTATTTCTCCGAAATCCACGTTTATTACAATGACGATTTTGAAAATGCCTCAAAACACAAGATCATGGTTTTCACTTGGTCGTACGAGTTTACTTTTCACAAAGGTACTTCGAAAACAATCTATAAATGCTCTTTGAACAGTCGAAGTTGTCGCTCGTCTTCGTAACAGCGAGTTTGTCGCTGATTCTCCATACTTGAGACCCCTGTCTCCTCACAACAGGGTCCTCCGCCCACGCAACGAGCGGGGCCTGGGTCAGCTGATCGCAGCTCACCCGCTGATTCCTGCAACATAATAATGATAATCATCATCATCATCAACAAGTTGGCATTTTACCCATGCTCAATGGGTCAGTCTGCTTTTTCAGTTCTTTGGGGTTTTCCCATTTAGAAAAGCACAAAGAATTGAAAGGCACATCCGTTTGGATATTCCCCGCTGCGCAACAACGATTGTATTTCGGTTAAATCTGTGTTTATTGCCTTCTCAGATCGCCCGATTGATTCAGTTTGTAAATGTGATGAACTTCTTTTCACAACAGAAAAAGTAAATTGCTAAATCAAAATATATTCATACAAAAGATAGTTTTGTATGAGAGGTATTGCCTCACTCCTCGCCACCTGCCGCTGAATAGCTGTGTACATGTATGTTAAATCCACATTGGGGCCCTCATTCACGGGGTAATGGTATTTCATTATCCCAATCCCTCCTCACACAGTTTTCACAAGACTTTGAGAAAACATTTCTTTCACGGTAAGAAAAAAATCAATTGTCAATTAGATATTGAACGCCAGTTATGTAACCGTGTGTCGCCAAATTGTGTGTGAGTTGGATTTAACGCCGCTTTTAACAGTATTCCAATAATATCGCGGCATTTCTTGTGGGAGGAAATCCCGAAGTGGTGCAGGTCTGAGACGTTTACCACTTCGGTGAAACCCACGAGCACGGAAATGGTGCTGACAAACCTAGAATCACATTGTGTGATGTAACGAGATCGTCAGCGAAACTGGATTCTCAACAACCATAGCCGAGATGATCCATGGGATTGAGGTGAGTCGGGTGTGTTATTTCAATGTCGCAAAACTTTGACAAAGAGAAAGAGGAACTATCCAGTCAAATAAGTAGGATTTCATTATGTACGGTTTGTTTGTTTGATGGTTTCCTTGTTAGTTAAACGCCGCACTCAATGATAGTCCAGCTATATGACGTCGGTTTATAAATAATCGAGTCTGGACCAGACAACCCAGTGATTCACATCACCGGCATCAATCTACGCAATTGGGATACAATGACATGCATCAACCAAGTCAACTGATCCCATTTGTCGCCTCTTTCGATAAACATGGGTTGCTGAAGACCAATTCTAACCCGTATCTTCACAGGTCCTATTATTTACTAAATGAAACAGGTTTTGAAACACACTACATATTAATTCCACCGCACGCTGCCATTAATGTTATTGGTATTTTAAATATCAATAAATAGAATTAGTGATAACACATATTCGATTCTTTCATGCGACGAAATCATTTTATATATCATAAGTTCGAAACGTATTGATTGATTTTTAAAACTTCAACTTACTTGTTCCTGACCACAAAGAATGCGTCTGGTTGTATTGCCTCTATGTCCGTGTTGTCACACAGAACCTTCGCAATGGTGGTCACCTTGATGGCGTTAACTTGATCTGCAAAATATACAATATTGCTGTGATACACACCCGTACAATATACGAAACAATATCCAAACATTCAGATTGTTACTACTACTAGGCAATGCCATTGACTAGAACGAAATTTTTCTATTTCAAAGGTCAGTCTACCGAATTTGAGAACATCTGTTTTGATAAAATAACTGATGGGCTTGTTCTAGGTAGATGAAAAAGGGTTTTACATAGAGTACGAGTAATATGCCAACAACGTATTCATTTTGATTGTTTGCATAATTATGAGCATTGAAGTAAATATTAACGTACACTGATTATATATTATTGTTATATTTCACAGGGTACAAGGGTTAAAATAAAGTTTGTGTCCTCAGACAGTGCTTGTGTAATGTAATGGTTCAATACGCATATGAAGAAAATCATCTCTCTGGCTGATAACTGCATCTGATTTCAAGAAGTCAATTGAAGAATCTGACGTGGGAGAGAAAAACTGCGAAATGGAGAAAAATGGGAAACGATGAGTAAGAGCGTGCAAGAAAATGGGCGTGCAATCAGATGAAGTGCACAAAAGTACCAAAAGCACCCTCAGGGTAGGGGTTGGGGGGGGGGGGGGGGGGGAGTAGTGGTGGGCCTTCATATTCAACTGTTCATAAATGGGTTGTTGCATTTAAGCGAGGTGGTAGAAGCCCATGTACAGAAGATGAACCTAGGTCTGGCGTCCTGAACCTGCCACGGCTGAAACTGTAGTGGAGGCTGTCCACCACCTTGTCATTGCTGACCGACGTGTAACAATGCAGTATATCATTGGCGCCAGAGGATCATGTTTGGGTCTGTACAGTTCATCTCAACTGACACACTCCACATGAGCAAGCTGTTCACAAGGTAGGCACCCAGAACGTTGACACCAGAAGAGAAGCTGATCCGGCTGAACATGTTCAGGAACCTTTTGTCCATATGTCAGAAGAGTCCTGATAAAATACTAGTATGTATACGAATTGTAACCAGGGATGATACATGGGTCCATCACGTTGATCCTGAGACAAAACTTCAGTCAAAGAAGTTATGCTTCGGTTTTCTTAGAAAGTACTGGGATAATCATGATTGGCTATCTGCAGCGAGGTCAGACAATCAATGGACAATACCATGGCACGGCTCTTCGTCATTTGGGAGAAGCTATGAAGAAAGAACGTTGAATGAAGCTCCGGTCAGGTGTGCAGCTACTTCAGGCCAACGCGCCTGTGCACAGATAGAAATGTCGTCAGTGGCTGCAGCTTTTAAAATGTTCTCCGTGCTCCTTACTCTCCTAACCAAGCACATTCTGACTTTGATCTCTTTCCTATACTCAAATCACACCCGCGTGGTAGATATTTTACTAGTAATGATAAGATTGCCACCGTTGAGACTAAGACTAAGGGTTTTTTATATGGCAGAGATAACAAAGCTGGTACCAAGTGTATTAATGCCACAGGAGACTGACTGCATTGTATATTGAACAATAATGCGTGAACAAGTTTGATTCTGAATTGTTTTCTTTTAAAGGTCAGAAACATTTCGATTCACCCTCGTAACTTGCATGTTTACTTTTATAAACTATGCAGTTATGTGCACACAAAATCTTAAGAGTGAGTTAGTGAGTGAGTTGGGTTTAACGCCGCTTTTGACAGTATTACAGTTATATCACGGCAGAAACATAATCGGGGCGAACCGGGATTCGAACCCACAATCATAGGTTTCTGGCGTGCCGAATGGACGCAACTCTGCACAGCGAATCGCGGCGCCTTATACGACTGGGCCAGCCCCCCCCCCCCCCCCCCCCCCTTAAGATAGAGCATGTTTCTGTCAGCTTTTGTTGATGGTCCATTACTACGGACACAAAAGACCGTCTTTTCGGGCTTTGCTCTCACACACAAAAAAGACCCGCCGCGATATGTTTTAAATACTGTTTAAGGTGGCGTTAAACACAACTCACTCGACCCAACGTACCTTTTGTAAAACCCGTCGTTTTATCATCCCGATCATAAAAAAATCTGTCGCCGACCCTGAGAGCCTTGAACTGATGAGACAGGATGCAGGAGAAGGTGGGACCAACTATCCCCCCTCTGATGGAATTCTCAGACATGCCTCCAGCAAACAGGTCAATGTCATCAGGATGTCTAGGAATCGAAAACAGACCATCACATTCAGTCCATAACATGGAACTAGAACACGTTTATCACCAGCAAGTGGTACACTATGTGTAACTAATTTCTGTGTTTCACTGTACTGATAGGTCACCAGTATGTCACTATGCGTAACCTACTTTTGTATTGCACTGTACGGGTTGACCAGCAGAATATCACTATACGTAGCTTACTTCTGTGTTGTACTGTACCGATATGTCGCCAAATGCACTATGTGTAGATTTCTTCTGTGTTGCACTGAACTGATAGGTCGCCAAAATGTAGCTTACTTCTGTTGTACTGTACTGATAGGTCACCAGAATGTAGCTTACTTCTGTGTTGTGGTGTACTGATAGGTCGCCAGAATGTAGCTTACTTCTGTGTTTAACTGTACTGATAGGCTACCAGTATGTCACTATGCGTAACTTACTTTTTTATTGCACTGTGCGGATTGGCCAGCAGAATATCATTATACGTGGCTTACTTCTGTGTTGTACTGTACTGATAGGTCACCAGAATGCTCTCTAACCTATTTTGATGTGAGATATATAAGAACGTGTCAATCCTAGGTATCGAATCTACTTACTCGTAAACACTTCTCAGCTTGTCTATAGCATCTTCAGGCAGATCCACAAGTCCACCCCGGCCGCTGCTGAAACTACCAGCCACCGGAAGTTGACACCACCTCCGCCATTGATTGTAGCTAGGCAACCCATGGTCGCGGCCTCTCTGGATGTTGAGTGCCGCGAGGTCAAGTTTATGGCCAACGCCATCTTCAAACAGATGCTGAGTTAGCTGCGGACTCATGTAACGGTCAAACTTATTGAGGTTATCTGTGACAAGACCACGGACTATTTTGTTAACGCCATCACCATTGTCCTCTATGATGTGGGAGGTGTTGCCGAAACTCCGACTGAGCATCATATCCTCATGTCCTTGATAGCGCTGATTCATCTTGGAAAACATTGTCCTCACCAGGGTGTGTCCGAACCTGCAGTCAATAAGTAGGGGATAAAACACGACTTCGAACTACTTTCCCCAAGGTGCGTCCGAACCTGCAGTCAATAAGAAGAGGACAAAACACGACTTCGAGCTACTTTCCCCAAGGTGTGTCCGAACCTGCAGTCAATACGTAGAGGATAAAACACGACTTCGAGCTACTTTCCCCAAGGTGTGTCCGAACCTGCAGTCTATCAGTAGGGGATAAAACACAACTTCGAGCTACTTTCCCCAAAGTGTGTCCCAACCTGCAGCCAATAAGTAGGGATAAAACACGACTTCGAGCTACTTTCCCCAAGGTGTGTCCGAACCTGCAGTCAATACGTAGGGGATAAAACACGACTTCGAGCTACTTTCCCCAAAGTGTGTCCCAACCTGCAGCCAATAAGTAGGGGATAAAACACGACTTCGAGCTACTCTCCCCAAGGTGTGTCCGAACCTGCAGTCAATACGTAGAGGATAAAACACAACTTCGAGCTACTTTCCCCGGGTGTCTTTTCGAAGATTTACAATCCAAAGCATAACCGAAGTAGACTTATCTATCTAACGACAATATGAATTGCGAAAATATACCAAATATCGAACAAAAACAAATAATATTTTGGATCCCAATACTGTTGCCTTGTCATTTTCGCAAATGCAACACACTGCTTCTCGTGACAACAGCGAAAGCACCTTTCATAGAGATAGACATTTAAAGACATTTATATTTTTTAAATCTTACAGATACGGTTACACATTTCAGTAAATGTTTTTAGCTTTCAAGAGAAAAAAAATCATTATTACATATTCCAAATGATAATAATTTCTAGCATTTCCCATGAATGACTTCAAAAACTATTCCTTATATATGAGCGTATGTACTGGTTATAATAAAGTTTATAGAAACTTCCACATCAGAGGTGCAGGCTGATATAACGATGTAAAACAATATCAGACTGCATTCCGTGTGATGGATTAGCATCTGTATGTATATATCACTCTATACACTTAGTACTACTGTTGTCAGTACCATGTATCCCGGCGACACCTGTATTCTGATCCTGTTTATATATAAGACATTTTGACATAGCTTGCATGATTTACGTGGGGTCCATGGCAATTCGGACCGACTGGTACCATTTATGTCTTTAAGAAATGTCATTGAATTACTCGGACATTGATGAATCTGGAGATTGAAAAATAATTATCTTATGTTTCCTAAAATCATCGCTTTTGAGATAGAAAGTTCCAGTCATGTCACAACTGCTAAATAACCTTGCATTCCTGTAATTGCATTTGTCAAAAACACTAACGACAAGTATAGAAATAGAACTATGCAGAATGCATAGAGGTATAGATGCCATATGGTAATCCGATAAACTTGGAATATCAAAGTGCGGAGCCTGCTGGTACACTAATATTTTTATGTATTTATATTTTTTTATACATATATCTATTTATTTATTTAACATGCCGGGATATGACTGACTGACATAGTGTTCAATCTGCGTTAAAACAAATTCTCTCATTCATGAACGCATTAACACATTGCTAAACGTTCCAAATTGACAGTAGTTTTCCAATACGTGGTCGTTTCTTTTGGCATTCGCGGCTGCAAATCATATAGTTGTATACAGAACATTAATCGGTTAACTAAATAATTATGCCACACTCATCCAGCACCAATCTGTATAATGTGAGCTTTTACCTGTAAGCGGAAGTAGCAAATGCATTCCTTATACTGGCATCTACATTGGGATTGTACTTGTCTTGGAAGCCAACAAGTTTGGGGTTAATGTCGAATTGATTAAGAACGGGGCCGTTGAGAATTTTCCTGAGGAACTCTTTATAGGTTATGTGCTGTATTTTGGCGCCTACGATCTTCCTGGTTTCCTGGAACAGCCTCTCGTCATCCCAGGAAGGGTTGATGCTGCTGAGTTCCCTCGCCATCCGGTTGTGTTCCCTGACCCAGATTGTGTGGAGGGTCGCCAAGGCCATCTGTTCGTTAACGCGGGTGTCACCTGTAGATTGGATTAGGTTCTGTTGAACAATGTCCGTTTTCTATTATATGCTTTCTAAAAGAAGGAGGGGATCATGAAATGTAAAAGTTATGATCGATCGTCAGAACCAATACCTGACGCCCCAAGACACCCGAAAAATTGCATGTGACCATGTAACACCCCCGGGGAAGGGGGTCATTCTTGATTTTGACAGGGTCGTCAAATCTCTTTGAGCTATTAAAATTGTTGGTTTGTATTGTCCACAGTAACACGTAAGCTCTCTACTCTTGCTTAATTGCAGTATTTGTGACCAGATTTGGCCATACGTCGTCCACATTGTGATGAAAGGGATAGCCAATATGTGCAATTTAATGTGTCTCAGTCTGTGATTTGCAGAATTTGGGACAAGTTTCTCCAAACACAAAATGTTAATGATAGCACCGCACAACAGAGTGCCCTTGGTCAACAACTCAAGTCCAGGATAGGCGAATTAGATGTAGAGATCAAACAGCCAAACAAATCGCTAGTCACTTGCGCAAGGCCACTGACCAGGCCACCACAAATCGGCACTTTCCAACCAGATATCAATGGTGTTTAGAGAATATAGACTAGGGGTATCGCCGAATGTGTCGTGTTTTCAGATGAGTCCAGATTCACCCTAGACTTTCTGGGTGGGCGAAGACGTATCCAATCTCATTAAAATCAGATCTTAGTTCTCGCTATCGCTAAACAAAGATCCGAGAGCATCTCATTACGGGTCACGTCAGAACGACCTTTCATCCGACCAATCAAAGCGTCGCTTACTAGATCATGAAAGATCATCAAAATTGTCGTCTGTCTCTCGCTTCCGTCTGATAAACATTTGAACGGAGGAGGCGTTTCACAGTTCGTGGCCATACAATCGCAACTTATATTAGACATTCCGAAATGTTCGTTTGTTCAGTTTTCAAAATATTAATCGAGAACTGTGTCAACATATTTGTAAGCGTAGTCGGAAATGGAAGTCGACAGGTTGAAGCTCGAGAAAGCTGCTTTCTAATTGGCTGATGTTGACTTCTTGTAAGTCGTTTCAGTAGTCGGACAAAGTTCGCGAAAGATCGTTCTGACGTGACTCGTAATGGGATGTCCTCAGATCTTTGTTAAGCGGCAGCGAGAACCTAGATATAATTTTAATGAGATTGAGACGTGTCTGGAGGCGTCCTAACGAACGTCATGCTAACGCCAACTTAAGGCAACATGATCGAATCAGGTTACTTAAAAGTAGTTTTATTGCAATATATCGGTGTATCACCATATAAGTCAAAATAATTATCATAAACTGTGGTCGGAAATATCTTCTGAACACTAATAACACGTCTCGGGTTGCATCCTTAACGTATAAGAACTATAGTCTTATTTCAATTGGGTCAATGTTATGTTCTCAGCTGAAAGTTCAGTGTGACTTCATCCAAACTGTATAAATATGTGGTTCAAGAGTACAGCCAGTTTACTTACCAGCGTCCAAAGCACAGTCCTAATTGTCATGTATGGTGTGTCTGTGTCTGATGCCCCGCCGTTATGTGTAAATACAGATAACATGCCTCATGCAGTGTACACTGATACTAGTATGCTACAGGGACATCTTCCAACACCACGTGTTTCGTACGTTGATGGGTGGGTATTCCAGCAAAGACAATGATCCAACTAACATAGAGCATTCTCAGGAATGGTTAATGAGGAAAATGCTACGCTGCTGGAATGACCCAGCTACAGATCGGACTTGAACCCAATTGACAATATTTTGGGAATCACGAAGCACAATATCAGTCAAAACCTTATATGTGATATGAAACCAGAGGTGGTGAGATCTTGGGACAGAATGACTCATATTTTTCTCACTTCCTTGACAGGCAGTATGCCTCGCCGCTTTGAAGCGTGTTTAGGAGAAGAGGTAGCCTGACAACATATGGAACAGTTTGATGTTTTGCATGTTTAGGTAAGCAGTGTTTGCTGGACAAATGTATCTCTTGTTAAATCTTAATAAATCTATAATTTACAATGTTTTCGTTCTCAATAATTTCAGTTCAAACTCTACCTGACCCAGCTTGTCACTGCAAGTGTCTCGATGCCTGAGTTAACGGGAACAGTCATAGATAAATGTCACTTTGAAGTCGGACCTACCAGCCTTGAAGCAGTAATCCCTCTCCCTGGTTTTACGACAACTTGGTTCTGTGTCTTCTGGTAGTAGGTCATTGGGTGACGTCTTTAGCAGGCCTTGAAACAGACACTTTGTCAGTAAGATGGACACTGGTTTTGAAGTGTCCTTGATGCGATAAGTGAGTGAGTGAGTGAGTATGGTTTTACGCCACTTTTAGCAATATTCCAGCAATATCACAGCGGGGGACACCACAAATGGGCCTCACACATTGTACCCATGTCGGGAATCGAACCCGGGTCTTCGGCGTGACGAGCTAACGCTTTAACCACTAGGCTACCCGACCGCCCCTGATGCGATAAGGAACAATAACGGTAAAACAAGTTAATGTCAATAACAGCGACAAAACCCTTTCCATAATAACAATAAATATATGCTAAAAGCGGAGGCGATTAACGATTTGGTGCGTCAATTTTGGAAATGTTTGGAACCATTGTTCTTTCGTTCAAAGCACATATATATATATATATACAATTAAGTGTAGGTTCAGGAGCAAAGAGTCCACAGTTCCAGGGTCCCTTTTACATATATTGTTTCTTATAAAGTTTTGTAATAAAAAAAACACCTGTGCATATTTACACAGTGAATAGGACATTTACCTCGATCAAAGGCTCTTAAAGTCCTCATTTCAGCCAAGGAAGAGCCGTAGATCATAGAGCCGTCGATGTAAGCTGTAATCTGGTTTAATTGTTCTGCTGGAGCTGAAATGTATTGAGGCATATTATCTCAAATTGCATACTGAAAAAAACAGAATTGCGAGAGAATTCTGATTATCCATTGCAACCAAATAATACTTAGCACCTTAAACCACCACGTGTCAACAGATTATATCTAGTATAAAATATATTCAGTATAAAACTGCATACTCTCCTTTTCTAAAAACTATTAGGAGTACGTATTCAACTGTCAAATACTTCTCAAATAGAAAAACCTATATGAGACGCTTTGATCGCAATATACATATTTCCAAATACACATGTGTATTCTCAGACAATAAAAGAAATGAATTAGAAAGTGTTGGAGCTTTTTTATTGTTTGTTTATTTATTTGTTTGTTTAATTGTTTGTTGTTTAACGCCGCACTCAGCAATATGCCAGCTATATGACGGCGGTCTGTAAGTAATCGAGTCTGGACCAGACAATCCAGTGATTGACATCATGAGCATCGATCCACGCAAATTGGGATACGATGACATGCATCAACCAAGTAAGCGAGTCTGAGCTCCCGATCCCATTATTCGCCACTTACGACAAACATATGTTCCTGAAGACCACTTCTAACCTAAATCGTCTTGGGGAATATGTCAACGTGTTGCTGAGATGAATTCTACCCAGTAGAATATGTTTGTTCGGTCCAGATTCAAGTTACAGTCGCTTTTCACGGCAAGCATGGGTTCCCGAAGACCTATTCTAACCCGGATTATCACGGGTAGAAGCTTCATTAAAAGAATAAACTAAAAGCTGTACTCATGAATTGAAATTTGTCCTATCATATTATGTTGCTGGTGGGGTGTGTGGGTGTGTGTTGGGAGAGGGGGGGGGGAGTTAAAGTCCCGTAAACAAGCATGGCCTACCCAGTTTACAGTCGGTGTTGGACACCTGGATTGACCTGACAAAACTCATACATGTCCTGGGCTTGAACATAGGGTCATTCTCCGGGATGGTGATGGGGAAGCAGATATCTCTGCAAGACAAATGATACATGAATAAAGATACACGGGTAATGGTCGAGTTACTGTAGCATATACTGTTCTTCAATAGCACCGATAAATATTTCATTCGCGAAGCTAGAAACAACAACAAGGTATATATATTCAAACGCACGTTTTCAGTTTGGTAACAAATAGAAGCACGCATGTTCAGAGCAACAACAGTGATGATGCAGAAAGGCGTATTGCTTCAGAATCATGTAAGACAGTTCTTGTTCTGGGACGTCGCTCTATATGTGAAAGGTATTCTTGAAGGCGTTGTCAAACCCCACTTGCCCTTCCACATCTACAATACAACACTCAAAAATGCATCATCATTGTTAATCAGGTGGATGTCGACAAAGTGAGTGATGCACTATTGTTCAGTCCATTTGACTCTGTCCATACAAACGTGTTTCAATGAAGGAGTGTCGAAACCCTAACGATGTAAAGCTACAGGCACACAGACAATGATATGCGACAGTGATGCAACCTCTGATGATTTCTTTTGCAACCGACTGGCGATCTCTGAGACATATTTGGAATTAGGGTATTATCGCCGATCAATCAGCGATAGTTTTTGCAATTTTTCAGTGACTGGGCGGCATCTGTTCACCGCAGATACGGTGCAGTATGAAAGGGGACCGGTCGGTGACTAGTTGACAATCGATCACCGATCAAAACATAATGCATATGAAAAGGGTGCTTTTCTGAATCAAATGATTTCTTTGCAAATTGTCACCTATGAAGCGCCGATAGGTCGCCACAAGGTTGCAAAGAGTCGACCAGTAGACGAAACCGATCGCCGCACAGTGGAAACCAATATGCGATTAAAATGACACCAATTGTGGACCTCTTGGAGACCAATCAAACCTTCGAGCGACCAAATCGGTCGCAGCCAGTCTTTTATCCATGTTCAATTTTTTGTCCCCGAATGGGTCTTGCGACCGCTCTGAAACCTTGTAGCGAACTCAGTGAAACCTTTCAGAGACCCCTGAAACCTCATTGCGATTGTCAAATATTTTGGTCGCAAGGAGGTTGCATCGCGGTCGCATTGTCTGTGTGACTGAGGCTGTATGTGTCTACAAAGGCAGAGTGTACGAGAAGTGTGTACCTGTCTTCAGGATTCATGTTGATCTTGGCCCTGCTTTCTTCACTGAGGTCCTCTGTACAACATCTGACATGGGACCCATCGACACCTGACACACATGATTATTATGTTATATGATTAAACAATACAGCTGTATATAAGTCTGTTTTGACTGATCCCACTCCACCAGGCTGTGATAGGTTAGCGCTGTCAGGGTATGTAAACAAACCCATCCCTTCCTCAGCACTGAAAATATAGTTACAGTATTGCTACAGCCTTGTTAAGGTTACAGCTAGGCTACAGTTTGGTTTCAATCTGATTAAAACATTGTTAATGTTGTCGTAACTGCTTTCGGGCGTCCAGTGCGACCCTGCTACAGTTGCTAAATGTATTGCCGTTCCTGGTCCTTGTGGTCAATTAAGCCAGGACATTGCCCTCGCCTTGTCCACCACGGCTCGGCTCCGTCAAGGAGTGATTGGTCTAATGACACTTACTCCAAGTTGTCTCTATCAGCATTCACACCCGCATAATAAAGAAACGCAACACCAGTTTATACTCACATAGTTTTACTTACTCTCAGCCCATCTATCAATACAGAACAGGATCAGACTGGCATGGCTCGTTACTATCTGGTGGAAACTTAGAACGATCGGGATTCGACTCGATCGACTGCAAACCGCGCTCCCCTCTCCTAATGTTGAGGGTATCATTTTATAGTGTTCGAGCCTGGCCTGTCCTTGTCACATGTCTCAATACCTCCATTTGATTCGTTACAAGTTTCGATCTGACCTTGAACTCATGTGTGTCGTAATCGGAAAAATACAAAAGCCTACGTGCCAGATTGCTCATCTCACTATTGATTTTGTGACTCGCTCCGAAGCTCCAAATGGATTATACCTTGTAATTCCCCATTTGTTTCATTAACTCATGGACGATAGTCAGAGACCAATCCAATGATAAATGTGAAATGTCCAGAATACACTTGTGATAAATGTGAAATGTCTTTTTTCTATTGATTCCTTTCCAACTACAAGTTCTGTCACGAACTATATCTAATGCAACTCCTCATTGCAGCTATAATGGTTCTATTTATTATCATTAGTTTCTGAGATGCATTTTTAACCTTATAACAATGTTGTAATACAGTGTTGTTCCAGCCTAGTTACAGCCATGTTTTGTTAGACTTTTTCAGCCAAGTTATTGTCTGGTTACTGTCTTGTTTCAATCTGGCTACAGACTGGCTACAATTTTGCTAGGCTAGTTACAGTCTTGTTATAGTCAAATCAGAGCCTGATAAAAGTTTAGTTACAGATAACTCTACATAATGATACTTATACGGTGTGACCCTGTAGTACAATACCCACGGAGTCGAGGATGCTTTATATTTAAGGACGGAGTATACATGCATTCACCTGACTGTATGGGGGTGCTGTGATGTCGTGTATTTAAGGACGGAGTATACATGCATTCACCTGACTGTATGGGGGTGCTGTGATGTCGTGTATTTAGGGTGGTGAGGTGAAATGGGGCTTAACGTCGCGTCCAAGATTATTGCACTTATATAGCGACGTGCATGCATGTGTATGTGTGTGTGTGTGTGTGGCTGCCGATTTATAGTGCTAGCACACTGAGACACCATGCCGCAGTTTAACATGAACACCCCACTCATACACAGTATACTGACTCCGAGCCGACCAGTCCTTGTTTTAGCCCCTTAAAGCCGGGTGCCAGACAGGGTAAAAACAAGTACCATCTTTTAATGTCTTTTGGTATGACGCGGCTGGGGAACGTGTATTTAGGGACTGAGTATACATGCATTCACCTGACTGTATGGGGTGTTGTGATGTCGTGTATTTACGGACGGGGTATATATGTATTCACCTGACTGTATGGGGGTGCTGTGATGTCGTGTATTTAGGGACGGGGTATATATGTATTCACCTCACTGTATGGGGGTTCTATGATGTCGTATATTTAGGGACGGGGTATACATGTATTCACCTGACTGTATTGGGGTTCTATGATGTCGTGTATTTAGGGACGGGGTATACATGTATTCACCTGACTGTATGGGTGTGCTGTAATGTCGTGTATTTAGGGACGGAGTATACATGTATTCACCTGACTGTATGGGGGTGCTGTTAGGTCATGTATTTAAGGACGGAGTATACATGTATTCACCAGACTGTATGGGGGTGATGTGATGTCATGTATTTAGGGACGCAGTATACATGTATTCACCTGACTGTATGGGGGTGCTGTGATGTCGTGTATTAAGGGACGGGGTTTGCATGTATTCACCAGACTGTTTGGGGGTGCTGTGATGTCGTGTATTTAGGGACGGGGTATACATGTATTCACCAGACTGTATGGGGGTGCTATGATGTCGTGTATTTAGGGACGGGGTATACATGTATTCACCTGACTGTATGGGGGTGCTATGATGTCGTGTATTTAGGGACGGGGTATACATGTATTCACCTGACTGTATGGGGGTTCTATGATGTCGTGTATTTAGGGACGGGGTATACATGTATTCACCTGACTGTATGGGGGTTCTATGATGTCGTGTATTTAGGGACGGGGTATACATGTATTCACCTGACTGTATGGGGGTGTTGTAATGTCGTGTATTTAGGAACGGAGTATACATATATTCACCTGACTGTATGGCGGTGCTATGATGTCGTGTATTTAGGGACGGGGTATACATGTATTCACCTGACTGTATGGGGGTGCTGTGATGTCGTGTATTTAGGGACGGGGTATATATGTATTCACCTCACTGTATGGGGGTTCTATGATGTCGTGTATTTAGGGACGGGGTATACATGTATTCACCTGACTGTATTGGGGTTCTATGATGTCGTGTATTTAGGGACGGGGTATACATGTATTCACCTGACTGTATGGGTGTGCTGTAATGTCGTGTATTTAGGGACGGAGTATACATGTATTCACCTGACTGTATGGGGGTTCTATGATGTCGTGTATTTAGGGACGGAGTATACATGTATTCACCTGACTGTATGGGGGTGCTGTTAGGTCATGTATTTAAGGACGGAGTATACATGTATTCACCAGACTGTATGGGGGTGATGTGATGTCATGTATTTAGGGACGCAGTATACATGTATTCACCTGACTGTATTGGGGTGCTGTGATGTCGTGTATTAAGGGACGGGGTATACATGTATTCACCTGACTGTTTGGGGGTGCTGTGATGTCGTGTATTTAGGGACGGGGTATACATGTATTCACCTGACTGTATGGGGGTGCTATGATGTCGTGTATTTAGGGACGGGGTATACATGTATTCACCTGACTGTATGGGGGTGCTATGATGTTGTGTATTTAGGGACGGGGTATACATGTATTCACCTGACTGTATGGGGGTTCTATGATGTCGTGTATTTAGGGACGGGGTATACATGTATTCACCTGACTGTATGGGGGTTCTGTGATGTCGTGTATTTAGGGACGGGGTATACATGTATTCACCTGACTGTATGGGGGTGTTGTAATGTCGTGTATTTAGGAACGGAGTATACATATATTCACCTGACTGTATGGCGGTGCTATGATGTCGTGTATTTAGGGACGGGGTATACATGTATTCACCTGACTGTATGGGGGTGCTGTGATGTCGTGTATTTAGGGACGGAGTATACATGTATTCACCTGACTGTATGGGGGTGCTGTGATGTCGTGTATTTAGGGACGGAGTATACATGTATTCATTGACTAATGATTTACTGTTCAACCTTTCACTTGTCAGAAACTAACGGTAAATATAAAATGTCAATGAAAGGGAATAACCAGTCTTGATTATCCACCGAAACAGATTCCATTTAGCGTAAAAGGCAAAATAGCGGTGTAAATTATATGAATGGTTCACTGAAAATCAGCGATGTATTTAGGGACGGATTATATTCACCTAACTGTAGGGGGTTGCTTTGATGTCGTGTATTTAGGCACGGATTATATTCACCTGACTGTATGGGTGTGCTGTAATGTCGTGTATTAAGGGACGGAGTATACATGTATTCACCTGACTGTATGGGGGTGCTGTGATGTCGTGTATTTAGGGACGGAGTATACATGTATTCATTGACTAATGATTTACTGTTCAACCTTTCACTTGTCAGAAACTAACGGTAAATATAAAATGTCAATGAAAGGGAATAACCAGTCTTGATTATCCACCGAAACAGATTCCATTTAGCGTAAAAGGCAAAATAGCGGTGTAAATTATATGAATGGTTCACTGAAAATCAGCGATGTATTTAGGGACGGATTATATTCACCTAACTGTAGGGGGTTGCTTTGATGTCGTGTATTTAGGCACGGATTATATTCACCTGACTGTATGGGGGTGCTGTGAGGTCATGTATTTAGGGACGGAGTATACATGTATTCACCTGACTGTATGGGGGTTCTATGATGTCGTGTATTTAGGGACGGAGTATACATGTATTCACCTGACTGTATGGGGGTTCTATGATGTCGTGTATTTAGGGACGGAGTATACATGTATTCATTGACTAATGATTTACTGTTCAACCTTTCACTTGTCAGAAACTAACGGTAAATATAAAATGTCAATGAAAGGGAATAACCAGTCTTGATTATCCACCGAAAACGGATTCCATTTAGCGTAAAAGGCAAAATAGCGGTGTAAATTATATGAATCGTTCACTGAAAATCAGCGATGTATTTAGGGATGGATTATATTCACCTAACTGTAGGGGGTTGCTTTGATGTCGTGTATTTAGGCACGGATTATATTCACCTGACTGTATGGGGGTGCTGGTGATGTCGTGATCAAGAAACTGTCCCCACTGCATCAACAAGTGCGACGCTGCATTCTGGACACCAATTTTCTCATCAGATTCGTGGACCGTGAAACTCACTTCTCTTGCACTCTTTAGCGGGTTCCCACTCTCAGCAGTTTGCCTCGGAGATGAAACACCTGAAGTACAGAAGACATAAATTCCCAATTTGTGAAAGACGCTGACAAACATATCCTTACAGTTTTTAACAATGTTTTAGACATTTTATGAACGCTTCATTCTTTATGCCCGCATTATATCTTCGGCTTGGACATACATACTTTTACTAGCATCCAGATGTTTGTCTTCTAAAAATATTTTGATCTTCTAAAAGGAAACACAAAACTACTTTTGTCTCCTTTAATGTAAATGCTGTCATCCAGTGTGATGGAGAGAAGATCCTGAACTCTGCAACTTCTGCAATCATGTTATTCTCACAAATATGCAGACAGACATTCCTACCATTCCTCAAAGACTGGGTTCGTTATTCACAGGAACATCAACACTACCGTTCCTCACAGACTGGGTTCGTTATTCACAGGAACATAAACACTACCATTCCTCACAGGCTGGGTTCGTTATTCACAGGAACATCAACACTACCGTTCCTCACAGAATAGGTTCGTTATTCACATGAACATCAACACTACCGTTCCTCACAGAATATGTTCGTTATTCACAGGATCATCAACACTACCGTTCCTCATAAACTTGGTCCGTTATTCACAGGAACATCAACACTACCATTCCTCACAGACTGGGTTCGTTATTCACAGGAACATCAACACTACCATTCCTCACAGACTGGGTTCGATATTCACATGAACATCAACACTACCATTCCTCACAGATTGGGTTCGTTATTCACATGAACATCAACACTACCATTCCTCACAGCCTGGGTCCGTTATTCACAGGAACATCAACACTACCATTCCTCACAGACTGGGTCTGTTATTCACAGGAACATCAACACTACCATTCCTCACAGACTGTGTTCGTTATTCACATGAACATCAACACTACCATTCCTCACAAACTGGGTCCGTTATTCATAGGAACATCAATGCAACCATTCCTCACAGATGGGTTCGTTATTCACATGAACATCAATACAACTATATCTCACACACTTGGTCCGTTATTCACATGAACATCAATACAACTATATCTCACAGACCTGGTTCGTTATAACCTTCTATTAGCTGTGTCCACGGCCACGATGGCTAGAACTGACAGTACTATAATGGCTGCTATATGAAACCGTTGTTCTGCATGATAGGACAATGTGTACACGGTGTACGTTTTCAATGAAGTCATGGAAAGCAGGATGAGCTCGCTGGACGCGAGATCTCCAGGTAAGGGTTTGGCTTATGTTCTGAAAAGGAGTCTCTGATAAACTAATTTCAGGAGGGAAGGAAAATACGGATGGGGAGTATCAGTATATGAATTAAACATTAGACAAAAATGTCGTCTTGAATAATTAACAATTGTATATTGTATTTAGTCATCATCCAACGGTTAATATACTTTATATGTATGTACCAGACTCTTAAGATATCCGCAAAGATGTAATGTATCTCTATTCTTACCATCGTCGTAAGCAGGCTCCAGGAACCTCCTGAAAGGAATAAAGGCTCTACCCCACAGCGGCTTCCTGAGGTTGTTACAGCTGCCGTCTATGGTGCGATACGGAGAGGAGGAATCACAGTCGATGTTGATGAACTGGTCACAGTTGTCATCATCTGTTTCCAGTCCCTTCACCGCGACCCCCAGTTGTCCTAGCAGGGAGTCCATGACACTCGCCATCGCAATCTTGGTAACATTGAGTCTGGAAGCATTTCAATGTAGAATGACACCTCCCTGTGGACTCATATGGTCTCATCTGTGTCGTTAGAGGCCATAGTGAGTGAGTAAGTATGGTTTTACGCCGCTTTTAGCAATATTCCAGAAATATATCACGGCGGGGGACACCAGACATGGGCTTTACACATTGTGCCCATGTTGGGAATCAAACCCGGGTCTTCGGCGTGACGAGCGAATGCTTTAACCACTAGGCTACCTTTGATTGTCAGTAACATGTTCATAGATTTCATAAAATAAGGTCAACGTTTTTTACTTGTATCACTTTGGGTTGCCTCCTAAATTAAGTGACACGTCGTGATATAACCGACATACTGTTCACATCGGTGTATAACTCACTCACTAACTCTTTGGGTGTAGTGTTTAAAGGTGAGGACCTGACGGAGGATTGCATTTTTTTCAAATAGTTGATGTTTACATCTTGTAATATTTAGCCATATTTTATCTGACAAAACATCCATGAATAGACGTAAATTCTAAGGTGAAATTGGTCATTACGTTTTATCAATAAAACACATCAAAAGGTACCTTGCAAAATAAATCAGGAAAAGGGTGTTATCGAACATTTATTGTTTAACATCCAACTCACACATCAATAAGTTGATTCATGAGAACATTCTTGACTCTCCCCTCCTTTCCCATTTGAACCGCCTTCTCCTTAGTCACCGTGAACATCGCTTTCATCGCTGTAGTTGATGACGTTTCCATTGTGTCAACACCTGTTGATATCAACCACCCATTCACTCAACAGCCAATGTCCATATTGCCATGACTAAGTGTACACAAAGTTATCAAACATACAATACATTCTGGCCAATTCACATGTGACGAGTTTCATATGACGTCATCTGCTTGTCACGTTATAACTTACCCTGTTCACATCTGGAGTTACCAGGCCGAAACCACTGGCTGTAGATCTGATTCACCGTAAACACGTGATGATAAATTCGATACATTTGTCACTTGCGGAGTGTATGAGATTTTACGAGATGAACATTTGTGAACAACCATCGACCTTTTGTCTCGTAGCGTACAGCTTGTAAAATGCTTTACACCACGTTAGTGACATATGTTTGTTTGCTTCTTTCTTTGTTTGAAACGTCGCACTCAGCAATATTCCAGCTATATGACGGCGGTCTGTAAATAATCGAGTCTGGACGAGACATTCTAGTGATTGATATCATGAGTATCAATCAACGCAATTGGGATACAGACAGACAGAAAGGTTTATTTAGTATTATGGCCATATGGCCTAAAGAACAACTGATACTAACTCATAATATGATGTCACGTGCATATACAGAAATTACATCTTCTTGAATCTGATAGAAAAAAACATGCTTTATATAAGTAGCCACTGAAAAGATAACATGTTTATTTTGTGAGTTGATAATATTGATCATTAACATTTCAGATTTATAGTCATTATTCAAGAAGGGGAGATATGTAGATCTTAACTTGGAATATTAGTTACACTTAAATAAGACATGGAATTCATCTCCGATTTTACCTCTGTCATAATTGGTACAAACACTGTTAACAGCATCAATATCTTTCGATTTGCGACACATATTTACATAAAGATTATGTAATGAGATTCAAAATTTACAAAACGATCTTATCAATGACTTGTCTCGTAAGACAGAAAAATACATTTCCCGTTGAAGATGTGTCTTAAGTTTACTATAATTTACTAAGATAATGCGAAGATGAAACAGTTTCGTTCCAGTTTTGTGCAAATATATCTTTCACACGCTGCTTAAATATTCCCATAAATACTTGAATGTTTCCAATATCCTGTGTAATCCACACAAAAGAAAAACCACATCTAAATAATAGATTTCTTACTTCAGATACCCAGTTTTGTTTACCTTTATCATCCAACTTTGTAACAATTAATAACATTGAAGAGGATATCTACATTCTTCCATTTTTAGTATCCTTATCCAGTATTTAACTAATCTTACTTGGCTATGCACAAACATATTGCAGAGTCTAATTTCACCAAGAATTGCTTTATTTGAGGCATATTTTCCAATACCCAAAAAGCGTTTGAAGTATGGGGTATGTACTTTTTCGATGGCAGCATACTATTTTGTTCCCAATAATTCTGAACCATATAGTAATATTGATGCAATATTACAATTAAAAAAATGTTGCATACTGTTGAAAATGATATATACTTATTTTGTTTAAACAATTTACACACAGGGATACATGCTTTTGAAGCTTGAACTGCAAGTTGTTAACACGGTACTGACCACATTAATATAGAAGAAAACATGATACCCAAATATTTATAGTAAGTTTCATCTTGACCGAAGCATTTCCATAAGTCCACTTTTCCCTTTTGGCAACAATACCACCATTTCTAAAGACCATTATGTTTGTTTTATTTAAATTTACCTCCAGTCCCCATTTCAAACAAAATGACATTTGATTGTTTTTGTAAACCGCTTACTGCAAATGAAAACATTACAATATCATCAGCAAACAATAGCATCATAATATCAACAATATCTTCATGGACAAATATACCATAATTACATTGTTTATGAATTTCAATAACAAGTTCATTGATAAAAATATGAACAAAACAGGACTCAAAATGCACCCCTGTCTCACACCTCGGGACGTTGAAAAACAATCTGTTTTACCCTTGTCAGTCATTATACCTGCTTTTACTGATGAATACATACTTTGCTGAACATTAAACATTTTCCCATTCGAACCCTTGATTACAAGTAGATCAAGTGGGTCCACCCTTTTCCAGATTTGTATAACGGGATAATCATACCTAAGTTCCACGAAGAAGAGATAATATCTGTATCTAATACTTTGTAATACTAATTTCAAAAAGGGAATGAGAAACGGTCCCGCACACTAAAAAAACTTTGAAGGTAATCCGTCCTCTCCAGGTGCTTTACCGAGTTTTAGATTGGAAATGGCTTCTTATATCACGTATGCAGTGATTTCGTCTGATAAATCATTGCTAAAATATATACTACAATTTTCACACGAATGGTTATCAAGGAATTGGGGAAACCGAATGATCAAATTCAGAACAATCTTCTGTAGTTGCAGGGTTCAATAAAGTTTTAAAATAGGATGGCCAAACGGCAGGGGATATTGTATTACTAGAGTTCTCGTATTGTAGTGCACGTTTAAGTGTATCCCAGAATCTCTTGCAGTCATTATACTTTGCAGCTGCATTTATCTCATCACTCATTTTCATATTATAGATTTTCTTCTTTCTTTCACAGCACATTTAAAAATCTGCCTTTGCAGCAATGTATTTTTGCAAATTTAGCGCACAGTTATATTTTCTGAACTTGTTCAGTAGTCTATATTTCTCTGATTTGAATTGAACACAGTCTTCATCAAACCAAGGAGGTTGTGATCTTCTAGTTTGCTTAGTTTCTGTATCATACACTCCTCTATGTAGAGCACTGTGAATCATAACTTCAGATAGTTTGTCAATGGTTTCGTTAATGTTATCATCTAATATCACTGAGAATTGTTCATACATAATCTGGCTTGTAGTATTCGGAAGACATTGTAAATATGACCCAGTTTTCAACTGGTAGAATATATCTAGGAACAGTCTCCACTATACCATCTGTGGTTTCTGGTGATTCTATTACTTGATTGTATATTACATTTTTACGATGACATGCATCAACCAAGTCAGCAAGTCTGACAACCCGATCCCGTTAGTCGCCTCATACGACAAGCATAGTCGCCTCTTACGGCAAGCATGGGTTGCTGAAGACCTTTATCTACCCTGATCTTCACGGGTCATGTGACATATGTAACTAATAATATTGTATATTTTGTACATATACCATCAACACATGTTTCAGATCAAAACGTCCAACTCCATTCGATAACACTAAATGAATCACATTGTATTCTGAACAAGTAAAATTCATCTGATTTATTCATCAAAACATGTTCAAATTTCAATCTGTTATATGTCGTAACAATTATTGGGGTTTTTTTTGTTATATATCATTATGAAATACCACATTGTACCAAAAGAAAAACAAGAAAGCCTTCGATACAGTTTTCTAAATCTCACGAATTTCAATCTTTCTTTTTTTACATGCAGGATGAAACAAAACAACATCTTTACCTGCCAGGAAGAACATCATATCCCACTTCTGGATGGTGGTCACTGCAGTGATGGCCATGTTCTGGATCATCACATTCATCCCTGGGTTGTTTACAATTATGGCAAAAGCGTTGGTTCCGGGGATTTGTGTTAATTCTCCTCTGACGATCTGAGTGTTGACGTAACGGCCATTTTGGATATTTCCATTCTGACCATTGAGGCTCTGCGTTAGCTGTCCAAGATCCAGGCCCTGTCCACTCAGTTGCTGACTGATCTGGCCAAGATTGACGGTTTGTCCTATCTGGCCTAGATCTACGATCTCCCTATTCTGATACTGGTTAAAAAATTGTTGATAATTCTGATTTTGGTTTGGTCCTGATTGACCTCGGTCGGTCCCACCCTGTCCCCCCTGACCTTGACCGTTCTGGCCCTGTCCAAACTGACTTTGACCGTTCTGATCCTGACCAAACTGACCTTGACCGTTCTGATCCTGACCTAACTGACCTTGACCGTTCTGATCCTGTCCAAAATAACCTTGACCCCTCCCACCCTGACCCTGACCGTTCTGATCCTGTCCAAACTGACCTTGGTTTATCCAACCCTGTCCTCCCTGACCTTGACCGTTCTGGCCCTGTCCAAACTGACCTTGACCGTTCTGATCCTGTCCAAACTGACCTTGGTCTATCCAACCCTGTCCCCCCTGACCTTGACCGTTCTGGCCCTGTCCAAACTGACCTTGACCGTTCTGATCCTGACCAAACTGACCTTGACCGTTCTGATCCTGACCAAACTGACCTTGACCATTCTGATCCTGACCAAACTGACCTTGACCCATTTGACCCTGATTCATCTGACCTTGATCGTTCTGACTAAAGTAGAATGCCCGGACCGTGTCCAGCCCTAGCAGAGCCAGCACAGCCACCACCAACACTAGAACGTGATCCTTCATTGACACAAAGAGAATATCCCTAAAATACCGGAATGAAGTAACGGTTTGCTGCGGTGCAACACAGAAATCAACTCCCACAATCCGGTCGACGCTTTAAGTAGCAGGGTAACTGAATTAGCATTAATAGTCCAAACGTGCGTGTTAGGAACAACGTTCCCACACAAGCCTCGCCAACGTCTGTGTAATCCAAATGGGAGAACACGTTACGTGGACACCTATTTTATGCTCATGTCAACCCGACAGTCATTGTAACCTCCGCCACATGGTAATGTCACAGTTTCCTTGAAAACTGCACCCTGCTGCATGGTAGAGGATCTGTTTACATTTCGCCGCCCCTGTCAAATAGTACATGTGTGTGCGATAACACGACGACGTAACTACAAAACCATCCGGCAACGTCAACACACACTTCCCGTAGTGGCTCGGCATGTCAATGAGGACTTCTACAAACAACGGATGTGTGAACAGAAGCTACTAAGTACAAATGTTGATGTAACGGGTTTATTATATACGCGACAGTACATATGATTAGTTGCTAAACGTTTACAACCGAATGCAGTTTACATCAACATGTACTAAGCATCGGTTGGACTTCTTGGGTATAAAACTTCCACTTTCCCATGTTTTATGTCAAAAGAGAGCCCTCCGAAATTGCTAAATGTTTGGAACTGTGCTCCTAATCAACGGGAATGAAGCATTTGGGGGTGGCTTGTTGAATTTAAAACATTAAAAAATGCACTGACAAAGATGAAAGTTATGGAATAAATAAAGTCCACTGGCGCCGAATATTTGCCTTGATTTATCGAGGTGCTTACACGCGTAGGAAATTGCTATTATAACTACTAGATATATTTCTAGTGTTGTGATCCACTTACTAATACTTCATCGGCAAAGCAGATTTTTCAAGCGATTGAAATAGTTTTTTTAATTGGTCTTACAAAAGCGTTTATTCAAATGTATTTCTTTCTCAAGTAATGAGTTGAGTGCAAGTTATTGAGTACGTAGAGAACAGAGGTAAAATATATAAACATCACAGCTTTTATACAATTCTCTTTGCCCAAGCAAGAGATTGTTGTAAACGAATGAACATTTACATCTCAACATGATGAGGGGCGGTCGGGTAGCCTAGTGGTTAAAGCGTTCGCTCGTCACGCCGAAGACCCGGGTTCGATTCCCGACATGGGTACATGTGAGGCCCATGTGATATTGCTGGAATATTGCTAAAAGCGGCGTAAAACCACACTCACTCAACATGATGAACAGGAACATAGTTCGGATCGTGAATTATAAACACTCACGAACCGAGAGTTACATGTACGAGAATATGCTCTAACTTAACACACATCCCTACTTTCTCAAACATACATCCCCATGTTTTTTATGATTTGACAAAACATTCTTTCCTGGAAAATATTTGCCTATTAAACGAGAACTCTTTGCATTTGAACAGTGCGAGGACAATGTGCTTGGTGCACTTGGAGTGTGTCCTGCTGATGTGGCACGTGCGCCTCGGTCTTTACAATGCATGGTACAAGGCTCTTTACAATTTCGTTGTGTCCAGAACGAGCATTTTATCAATCGATGGCGCGTTTTGCGAACATTACAATGACATGGGAGCCCTGAGCCAAGGATATATACCACTCAAAAGAAGTTATAGAACACTCCATGACAAGTTAACGACAGTAATATGAAAGAATCGGATGTTCTTTAACTTGTAGTAGTTTGAGTAGTCAATGTGTTTATCCTGATCATTTGAGTTTAACCTGTGCTTGTTTTAGTCCCTTAATGCCCAGAGCCAGGCAGTGTAACATCAAGTACCATCTTTAACGTCTTTTGGTATGACGCGCCCTGGACCTTCCGCTCTCCTGGCGGACGCGACCGCCTCCGTGGTCTAGTGGTAGATTGTCCGCCTGGAGAGCGGATGGTCCGGGGTTCGATCCCCGGCCGCGTCATACCAAAAGACTTTATAAGATGGCACCCTGTCTGGCTCTCGGCATTAAGGGGTTAAAACAAGGACTGGTCGGCTCGGGGTCAGTATACTGTGTCTGAGTGGGGTATTCATGTTAAACTGCGGCATGGTATCTCAGTGAGCTAGCACTATAAATCGGCATCAGTCCGGACTAGTACAAGCAGCCACACATGTGCAAACACACACACGTACATGCACGTCGCTATATAAGTGCAATGATCTTGGACGCGACGTTAAACCCCATTTCAACTCACCTTATCTGGCGGACACTCTACTACTATATCACGGAGGACCTCTTGAAAAGCATAACAGTTACAAGGCATTCCTAGAACTTCAAATACACGTCAGCTGCTAATGCTACCTAAATATATAGGGAGTTCGCCAAAAATAACTGACATTTTCGGAGAACCATGTCTGTTAGTACACTCGTACAAATACTCGCCCTATCACCCACGCATTGAAAAAGACGAACCCAGTCACTTCACGGGATGTTCAACGACACAAAACGGATACATTCAAATAGCGTTGTGTCGAAGTTGAAGTGAACTACATAAATACTTCGAGTTATCCGAGGTTCGACACAACCGAGCAATAATTAAGCATACATCTATCGATTGATATGAAGAATGAAGAAACATATGTGACAAACAACGAGAGAGTGAATTAATTGTCGTGCCGAGATCGTCTTATTAGAGTAATTTTGTGCTGGAATCACGTTTGGGACTGGAAAATAACTTCGAGACAATACATAAAAGTTCGACACAACAGTGTTTGATTGTAATTCAATGTATTGTTAAATCGAAACTACATGTATATGTTCTGAGTGAGTGAGTTGGGTTTAACGCTGCTTTGAACGGTATTCCACTTATATCACGGCGTATCAGCTTAATGTGGGAGGAAATTCCGAAGTGATGCAGGTCTTGTTTATCACTTTCATGACACCAACAAACTTAAAAACAGGCAGGGAGAACCGGGTTTCGAACCCACAATCCTAGGTTTCTGGTCAGGCGAAGGGACGCAACTCTGCACAGCGAATCCCGGCGTCTCACAGGTTCTACTACACTAAATCAGAACCGGTTGTGACAGTGCGGTTTCAGTGCGAGAGATATCTGCAGGCCGTGATTGGATGATATTGTATAAGATTTTTATGTCTTTTAAATGTACATCTATCCAGTAATTAAAACTGACCATGATTTGACCAACATTTGGTGCGGACCTGCGGTTGGTGTGTTCAGCTTCCTGTGCTCGGAAAAGGAGCTGGCTAACCTAGCCCCCCCAAAAAATTGCGTTTTTATTGCAGCTTTGGGGCCAGACTGTGCTCACGTGTACATGTAATGGCTGTTGAACGCCTAGATATTTTTTAAAAAAATATATAGGTTCTGACGGTTGAATACATGAACTTGTAAACATTGATAAACTTTTTTCATCCCTGCATTCTGATGTCATCAGAGATTGATAATTATTCTCCTATACCTGCATTGTTTCATTTTAATTTGAGTGGCGTTTATTTCGCGTTTTTTACGACCACAAAACATGATGCACGGTTACTTATCATGATATCATTATTCATCATGCCGATTGAATTCCCATAGGTCCATTTGGTGACATGTCGATCATTATCCGAGTACTGAATATGTGACGCACTGCATTCAGCCCTCCTCAAAATGACTGGTTCCAGATGTATGTGTGCTGCGACAGCTTTAATAGAGGAAGAGATGAAATCTTGGCGCGTGTATTCAAACGAAGGTTTTGTTAGGATGAGATTAAAGTGCAGGGTAAAAAAAGTTTTCAAGAGGTCATATTTGTATCATTGTGCGAGGTCATATTTGCGGCAGTAAGTGTGGTCACACCTTAGAGTAAAAGTTAGCAGCGCTTGAGTTGCAGCAGCATTGGCAGCAACATCTGACCAGGTAAAGATGCTTTGCATGTGAATAATAATGGAGGTTCGTCCATTCGGGATTTCTTTCCCTTTGACCACCTGCTGGTGAATTTTATACATAAAATAATAGGACAAGTGCATCATACACTTCGTCACGTAACCAGTGTCTTTGCCAGAGTCTGTTTAGATCATCTCGTTGTCTTTGCGTAAAGTTGATAAATGTTGGATTTTGTTCATTCCACTTTAAACCGTAGACAAAAACAATCACTCCACATATAGCAGAGAAAGAATGTTTTCGTGTACATTAGAAATTAGGTATTTAATTTGATAATGATCACCAGATGTCAAGCAGCACTTTATATCCGAAGGGTCGAAACTGCCGCCAGGTCGTGTTGTCTATTGTAATAGTCAAGTGAACTAGCAAAACTGGTGAATCTATTTCCTAAATGCATTCCTCCCACTTCTGGTCAAGATTGGAGGTTTGACGTGAGCCATACGTCGAGCACCCCAATGATTCAATGGTTGAATTTATATTTCTGTGATACGCAGCATTTTCATGTTAGTTGCCACTGCCTCCGTTAGTATACATCACGTACTTTAACCTGTATGCCATTAAGTTGAGTACATTTCAAATCTAAGGATAAATATATAAAATCACAATTTAAACCACAACAATATCATGCTATTTATTACTATTCCCTACTTTAAAACTGGGGTGCTGGGGTAGTCTAGCTGTTACAACATTCTCTCGTCACGCCGAAAACCCGGGTTCGATTCCCCACACGGGTATGTGTGAAGCCAATTTCTGGTGTCCACGACGTGTTTTGCGTGAATATTGCTAAAAGCGGCGTAAAACTATACTCACTAACTACTTTAACATTACTCAAACAAACGTGTAACACAAGAAGCGTACCCTTCTAATCCGGCGTGGTTAGTTTTATTTCAAGCTTTACTACATTTCTTTATAAAAATAGCAAAAATGGCTTGTACGAGTATTGTGTATCAAGAAAACGTGGCTTCATTTTGTTTCAGTTACAGTAGAAAGTAGAAATAAGTCTATAAATGCTTTTCGAACAGTCTGTTTTCCTTGTTCCACAGTTTTTAGATTCTGAACTTGGCCCAACGCAGCTGGGTTGTCCATAGCTTCCAGAGGATGGACAAACCCTCTTCCTCCATCTCTTACCACTGGTACATGTCCCCCACCTCCCCCAAGCCCCCCACCCAGAGTCACGGGCAGCCGTGCACCGCTTCGCCTCACTGTCCCTCCCTGAACACAAGAGGAACCCTCCAGTGCAACTCCTTCTCCTCGCCTGCATCCCGTTGGCACAGGATGACCACTGTCCCCAACTTGACCAGTTACTTCTGGTGTCCCCGCATGGCTTCCTCTGAGAGCCATGTCCAAGACATACGGAGCCGGGAAGACATGATCTTGACCTTGTGCTGATTATACCGTTACAGTTGCTCCACTGAGCCCAGTCACTCCATCCTTTTCTATTTCCGTTTCCATTTCCGTTATTGCCGTTGTTGCCATTATTGCCATTTCCGTTATTGCCGTTGTTGCCATTGTTGCCATTACCGTTATTGCCGTTGTTGCCATTATTGCCATTACCGTTGTTGCCGTTGTTGCCATTATTGCCATTTCCGTTATTGCCGTTGTTGCCATTATTGCTATTTCCGTTATTGCCGTTGTTGCCATTGTTGCCATTATTGCCATTACCGTTATTGCCATTATTGCCATTTCCATTATTGCCGTTGTTGCCATTTCCGTTGTTTCCACTACCGCCATTTAATTCCCTAGCTGCTGGATCATCGGACCACGGATTTAATGGAGTCTGAGTTAATTCTTGACAACTCTGCCGTTGGTTTCTGGAAATAAGTTTTATTACAGTTTCCGTCCCTCGGAAATGTTGATATGGCTTGCCACTATATATTCGCATGCAATACAAGTAGATATATACGTTGATATTAATTCTCAGACCAGGGGTTTAATTGGGGCTGAGTTAAGTCTTCACAATTCTCTCGTTGGTTTCTGGAAATAAATTGAACATGCAATTCCTGGATAGATTCAAATGAACATGCGGTATTAAACAGACATTATAAACTGTAAATACAGAGATAACATGCATATAAGTACATACTACTAATACTACTTGTAATAATATCGAATACATTCAGACGATTCCATTGATCAAATTAAGGGATCGACCATCTGCTATTCAGAAGGGGTCCTGAGATCTTTTTGAAAAAATATTTTGTTCCAGAAAAAAATAGAAAAACAAAATTTGTCCTCAGGTTTAACCAAAACAAATTGTTTGCTGGCCACACGTGCTGTGAAAAAAATAAAACAGTCTGCTCCTTCTTTCCCAGTAACAAACTGCGTGTTTTGAAGCAATGACCAAACAAATGTCCAAAACTCCAGACCCCCAAGAATATCATTATGGTTCGACCCAAATTATTTGTTCTTCGAAAAAGGTACTTAAAGAAAATTAGAAGTGACATTTTCTTTGAAACCCAATTCATCAGATTTCTTTTCAATCGATTTTATTATCTGCCATATTTGTTCAAGAAATCGTTATATCAATAGCGGGGGCATGCTTTCTAGGTTTGATAATCTTCGACATAAGCCAAAGCTATATATCAATATATTTGTTCATTATTTGGTGATATAATTCCGAAGAGGGATTAATGTGTTTCGGGTAATTATCATTTCAGTAAACTACGTTTATAACGAACTTGAAGGGACCACTCATTTTAGTTCGTATTAACCGTAGTTCGTTATAAGCATACATACAGCATTTATACAAAAAATGGTCGGGACTAAAAAACAAGTTCGTTATATCGGTCAGTTCGTTATAAGCGTGTTCGTTATAAACGTAGTTTACTGTATTACAACATGCAGACTACTCACTGGTTCCTGACCACTCTGAGAGCGGCGGGCTGCATGGTGCGGATGTCTGTGTTATCACACAGAACCTTTGCTAGGGTGGTCTCTTTGATGACATTCACCTGGGCTGAAGGAACAATGATGATAATGCAATGTTATGCCTTCATGCCATTTAAACATCAATCTCATTAACATCCGATATTTTACTCAAATCCGATAACTCTCTGCGAGTCCGGTCAGATGTCGTAAGAGACGACTTAATTGGACCCATTGGTCAGGCTTTGTGACATTACTGATTGTGTGTCATCCTGTCTTGATGGTGTGGCTCATATTTACAGGCTGCCATGAGATAGCTGGAATATTTCTGTCTGTAGGGTTAAACAACTTGCCCTCACTCGTGTTCCTCTACAAAACAACGAATGGGGAACAAACCTGTGGTGAATCCAGTAGTGCTGTCCTCCCTCTCATACCAGAACCTGTCCCCGACCTTCAGCGCCTTAAACTGATTAGCCAGAATACAGGCGAAGGTAGGACCAATAAGGCCACCCCTGATCCTTTTCTCGGACATACCGCCAGCAAACAAGTCAATGTCGTTAGGGTGGCTGAAAACAGAAAAATATGTGTTAGATATTAAATGTCCTATGAATACCAGTTTTGTCAGTATGTGCGTGTGATATGGCATTACAATGGGATATGCATTCCTGGCGGTTGATTTTCTTACAATTTCCCGATCAAAGGTTTGTTACTGGTTAACGCCGCACTCAGCAAATTCTCACCTATGTGACGGTCTGTAAGCAATCGATTCTGGACCAAAACAGTGACTAACATCATGAGCATCGATCTAAACAAATGGGATACGATGATATGCATCAACTAAGTTAGAGAGCCTAACCACCCGATCAAGTTAGTCGCCCCTTACGACAAGCATGAGCTTCTGTAGACCATTTCTAATCCGGATCTTCAAGGGTGTCGATCTAAGTCTATGTCTACAAAGTCTAAGTCTATGGACTAAGGTTGTAAAGCTGTTTTCAGCTATAACACGATTTCAGCTATAATTGCCTCCTAACCTTCTGTTCAGGTTGGCAACGGAACCTGGGCCATTGGGCCGAAAAAACTTTTACTATAAGCACTGTGCTACCGATCACAAACACTTTCAAGGAAAAGAGCCAGACAGATAGTAGATTGTATTCAAACCTAGTACTGACGTGTGATATTTAGGAAACAGCGAATATCAGTATGTTGAGTGAATGGGTGAGAGATTGGTTTAATAATGCTCTGAACAATATTTCGTAATTCACACTGGGTAGGCCTTATGTGAGAGAAAGGCCCAAAATGGAGTGGACCCTGTGGGCTTGGTTAGGAGGAGAACTGTAGACCTCTAACGTAGATGTTGGCTACTTTGTCGAAAACCGACGTAAAGTGTTCACAGACCAAGCATCATAACTGAGGCGAACTGAATCAGGAATGTAAAGACACAACAACAAAAAACATACTCATAAACCTTCTTCAGCTTTTTGACTGCATGGGATGGGTGGTCCACAAGCCCTCCTCGACCACTGCTGAATGTCCTAGCTGTTGGAAGACCACACCACCTCCGCCATTGGTTGTAACCAGGCAACCCGTGGTCACGACCTCTCTGGATGTTGAGAGCAGCAAGGTCAAGGCTGTGACCTTCCACATCTTCAAAAAGGTGTTGAGTTACTTGGGGGCTTATAAATCTATCAGCGTCACTCGTGGCGTCGCTGACAAGGCCGCGAACGTATCTTTCCACGCCGTTACCGTTGTCCATGATGAGATGAGAAGTGTTGCCAAAACTCCATTTCAGTTTCAGGTCTTCCTCTTTGCGGTAGTTCCGGCCATACTGAGAGAACATCGTCCGTACCAGTGAGTGTCCAAATCTAAAAACAGTTGAAGGTGAGCTACTGATCTTCAGGGTAACCTTGTAGGATCGTGTATGGCAGGTATTTAAATTTAAACCTTGTAGGATCGTGTATGACCGGTATTTAAACCTTGTAGGATCGTGTATGACAGGTATTTAAACCTTGTAGGATCGTGTATGGCAGGTATTTAAACCTTGTAGGATCTTGTATGACAGGTATTTAAACCTTGTAGGATCGTGTATGGCAGGTATTTAAACCTTGTAGGATCTTGTATGGCCGGTATTTAAACCGTGTAGGACCTTGTATGGCAGGTATTTAAACCGTGTAGGATCGTGTATGGCAGGTATTTAAACCTTGTAGGATCTTGTATGGCCGGTATTTAAACCTTGTAGGATCGTGTATGGCAGGTATTTAAACCTTGTAGGATCGTGTATGGCAGGTATTTAAACCGTGTAGGAACTTGTATGGCCGGTATTTAAACCTTGTAGGATCGTGTATGGCAGGTATTTAAACCTTGTAGGATCTTGTATGGCCGGTATTTAAACCTTGTAGAATCTTGTATGGCAGGTATTTAAACCTTGTAGGATCGTGTATGGTCGGTATTTAAACCTTGTAGGATCTTGTATGGCAGGTATTTAAACCTTTTAGGATCTTGTATGACCGGTATTTAAACCTTGTAGGGTCGTGTATGGCAGGTATTTAAACCTTGTAGCATCTTGTATGGCAGGTATTTAAACCTTGTAGGATATTGTATGGTAGGTATTTAAACCTTGTAGGATCTTATATGGCCGGTATTTAAACCTTGTAGGATCGTGTATGGCCGGTATTTAAACCTTGTAGGATCTTGTATGGCCGGTATTTAAACCTTGTAGGATCTTGTATGGCCGGTATTTAAACCTTGTAGGATCGTGTATGGTCGGTATTTAAACCGTGTAGGATCTTGTATGGCAGTTTTTTTAACCTTGTAGGATCGTGTATGGCAGGTTTTTAAACCTTGTAGGATCTTGTTTGGCAGATATTTAAACCTTGTAGGATCGTGTATGGCAGGTATTTAAACCGTGTAGGATCTTGTATGGCAGGTATTTACACCTTGTAGGATCGTGTATGGCAGGTATTTAAACCTTGTAGGATCTTGTATGGCAGGTATTTAAACCTTGTAGGATCGTGTATGGCAGGTATTTAAACCTTGTAGGATCGTGTATGGCAGGTATTTAAACCTTTTAGGATCTTGTATGGCCGGTATTTAAACCTTGTAGGATCGTGTATGGTCGGTATTTAAACCGTGTAGGATCGTGTATGGCAGTTTTTTTAACCTTGTAGGATCGTGTATGGCAGGTTTTTAAACCTTGTAGGATCTTGTTTGGCAGATATTTAAACCTTGTAGGATCGTGTATGGCAGGTATTTAAACCGTGTAGGATCTTGTATGGCAGGTATTTAAACCTTGTAGGATCGTGTATGGCAGGTATTTAAACCTTGTAGGATCTTGTATGGCCGGTATCTAAACCTTGTAGGATCGTGTATGGCCGGTATTTAAACCGTGTAGCATCTTGTATGGCCGGTATTTAAACCTTGTAGGATCGTGTATGGCAGGTATTTAAACCTTGTAGGATCTTGTATGGCAGGTATTTAAACCTTGTAGGATTGTGTATGGACGGTATTTAAACCTTGTAGTATCTTGTATGGCAGGTATTTACACCTTGTAGGATATTGTGTGGCAGGTATTTACACCTTGTAGGATATTGTATGGCAGGCATTTAAAGAATTGATAAATAAGTCGTCTATATGGATCGTTCAGAATGAGAGCGAGCATGTCGTTTTATGCATTGAGCAATGATACAGTTATATAATTAAGAAATAAACAACGAGTGGAATTGTTTATGGTACAATAAAACACTGTACGGAGAATAAACCACGAGGGCCTGCAGCGTTTATTACAAAGGTATCGCTCTTTTTCAGGGTATTACCATTTGCAGAAGCCCGAGGTCTTCCATTAACTATCCCTTTTTGAACGGGGGGGGGGGGGGGGGGGGGGGTGTTAAGATAATTCCCGGATATTCGCACAATTTTCAAGTCAATTGACTGTACCTTTTTCCTTTTTCCCCCTCAAAATTAACGTCGTCCAATTTACGACATCATCAAGTTGCGAGCGCATGTTCGAATCTCAGATATGACGTCATGATAGGACAATGTGTTATCGTGAAATAAAGCACACACAAATAAAACACTTCGTTCTTCATTGTTCTTTGCGATTTATCGCGTAGCTATTTTATTTTCGCGGTTAATGAGTGAGTGTGTGAGTGAGTGAGTTGGGTTTAACGCCGCTTTTAACACTATTCCAGTTATATCGCGGCGTGTCAGCTTAATGTGGGAGGAAAGCTCGAAGTGATGCAAGTCTCAGACGTTTACCTCTTCGGTGAAACCCACGAGCACGGGTATGGTGCTGACAAACCTAGAAACATAATCGGGGCGAACCGTGATTCGAACCCGCAATCATAGATTTCTGGCGTATCCAAGGGACGCAACTCTGCACAGCGAATCGCAGTGCCTTAGACGACTGGGCAACCCGTGCCCCTCGCGATAAATGAATAATGGAGTCTGATGGCAAATGTTCTATTAAGTCGTTAACAATACCGTTTTTACATTCACGTACTCATAGCCTTAGTTATCATGCGTGCATGTTTCGTCCGCTCATTACTCATACCTGAAGGCTGCTGTAGCAAACGCGTTCCTGATGCTTGGATCAACGCTGGAATCATACTGGTCTTGTAAACCTCGGCGTCTTGACATCAGGCTAAACTGTGTCCTTATGTCATCATTCAGGACAATCTGCAGAAACTCATTGTATGTAATGTGTTGAATTTTGGCGCCCACGATCTTCCTGGTTTCCTGAAACAATTTCTCGTCGTCCCAGAGTGGATTTAGACGGCTGAGTTCCCGGGCCATGCGGTTGTGCTCCCTCATCCACACTGTGTGAAGGGTAGCCAGACCCATCTGCTCGTTCACCCGACTGTCACCTATAACCACGGTAAACGACTTTGTGTAAAAATGTCTTAAAATTTCATTTAAGAAATAATATAATTGTACTATTTTATGGTGACTTCCGATACAATGAATAATACACAATATTTTCATTAATTGTATTCCAGACAGATCAGGTTTCCTCCAATATATTAGTAATCTTCGGATACAGTGAACCCAAAAGGGCCCTCATAAGAAGCTGGTTAATCCGGAGTTCGTCATACAAATAGACAGATGTCAATAATATCCTATTATTCTGTTGACTGTAAATATATGTGCATTATTATCAAACAGTTGTTGCGAGCTGGAATGTGTTACATGTTTTGTTAATATATTTACCCGCTTTGAAACAAAAGTCTGATCGCTTTATCTTCAGGCACGTTGGCTCCGAGTCCTCGGGAAGCAAATTATTACGAGATGTTTTGAGAAGACCTTAAAAATAAAATAATATAGCATCCTCGCCTGTTTAATTGGGATACGGAACACACTGATATGATTTGTTTGTTTGTTTGTTTGTTTGTTTGTTTGTTTGTTTGTTTGTTGTTTAACGCTGCAATTAGCAATATTCCAGCCATATGATGGCGGTCTGTAAATAATCGAATCTGGACCAGACAATCCAGTGATTGACATCATGAGCATCGATCCACGCAATTGGGACCGATGACATGCATCAACCAAGTCAGCGAGCCTGACCACCCGAAGCCGTTAGTCGCCTTTTACGACAAGCATAGTCGCCTTTTACGGCAAGCATGGGTTGCTGAAGACCTATTCTACCCCGGATCTTCACGGGTCCACTGATATGAGGAAATATGTGCTTCACATGCTGCCTTATGTATCCTGGAACACTGAAAGATGTATTTTACCATGCACACTGAAGTTGTTGAAAACCAAACCATGTACAACAATATAATCGCGATAACTTCAGGTTCCACACATCCAGTTCGATTTATCAGAGATCGAATTATAAGAATTTCAGTTCGAAATCAGCTCGACACAACTGAGTATGCGATACACTACAGCGTTCAAATGTAATAAGTTTCAATCTGTTAACAAGCAAAGCTATATGTACCTCCGCTGAACGCCCTCAAGTCCCGGGTCTCGCCATCAGATGACCCGTAGACCATTGAGCCGTCGATGAAGGCCGTGATTTGGTTCATCTGTTCCACCGGAGCTGCACAGAGATTGTAGAAACAACGTCACAACAGAAGTACCCATAGGCATGTCACTACTGGATCTACTTATATCACCCAAACACCGACCTCTCAAGCCCTTTTTACCTCCCGATCCACATTTTATGTCATTTTATCATATGAATACACAATGCCATTTAGAAAGTGGTCAAATGTAACAAATGTTATAAGGGATAACACTTTCTAGTAGTCCAGATCACGTACTTTGAGTACCCCTCTGATCTTCGGCCATGGGAGCCGTGCCAATTTACACTTGTCAGAGGGGTACTCAAAATACGTGATCTAGACTACCAGTTGTCGGACTTTTATTTTAGTGGAAGCCTCGGTGGCTGAGTGGGTTAGATCGCTGACTTTGAGAGCTGGCGATTAGGTGCCTCACTCTGGCAAGTGTGGGTTCGAATCCCGAACGGGACTCAACCCCAAAAAGTACGAGACCCTGTTCTTTACTAAGAAAGAGTATCACATTATAACATTTGTTCATTTTATCATTTGTCCAGGGTTTTTAACTATATACCGATTTCAAAATAATGTAGCTTTTGTTTCTATATTCTGCAAGGTCATTTTCTGTTTCAGTTTCTGGATGGCAAATCAGCTGAATAACGGATGAAAGTCTAAAGTTACACAGATGTTTCACCACCGAACACGGACATGGTGCTTGAAGATCAAGCTCTGTGGGATCTAGAATTTGAATCAACCATCAGCGGATCCTGTTGGTGCTACGCGACGTAACTTAGACGACCGTGCCCGAATTGTGCTTGTTCGGATTTCTGTAGTTGTCAGTTGAAAGTGGGTCGATATAGGATTCTTGCCTTCTATAATCCTAATTGTGTATAGGTATATTCAACTTACCTACCATACAGTCCGTGTTAGATATCTGGATTGACCTCACAAAGTTCATGCATCTTCTTGGACGAAATTTCGGGTCGCTCGTTTCGATTTTTATGGGAAAACAAATATCTCTTGAAAATAAACAGGAACAATACATAAATTAATAACATAGCAAAATTATTAAGAATATACACCGTAAAGGTAAAGAAATTACAATGTTTATTAAATATGAAGAATTGTTAGGGGTTTTTTTCAACAAAAGAGGGGAGATGGGGTAGCCTAGTGGTTAAAGCGTTCGCACGTCACGCCGAAGACCCGGGTTCGATTGCCCACATGTGTTCAATGTGTGTAGCCCATTTCTGGTGTCCCCGCCGTGATATTGCTGAAATATTGCTTAAAGCGGCGTAAAATAATACTCACTAAACAAAAGAAATGTTCCCACCTCTCCTCCGGGGTCATGTTGATCCTAGACTTGCTGGCAGCGCTGACGTCATCCATACAGCACCCTACGTTCGAACCCTCGGCACCTGAAGAGATAGCAGGATAGTATTTGTACAAACTGACCTTGTGGTCAAAAGCAAAGCGGGCACCCTACCCGGGAAAACGTTTCAAGAGAAATCTACTAGTAGTAGTAGTAGTAGTAGTAGTAGTAGTTGTTGTAGTTGTAGTTGTAGTTGTAGTTGTAGTAGTAGTTTTGTGTAATCATCGCTATCGTCGTCTTCAACATCATCAACATTATCGTTTTGATGGATTCACGTCCTTATACATCATATCTAAAGCATGTAACAAAAAGGAAGCGCCTTTTTTCTGCAAAATATCAAAATATATGTGCATGTACCTGACTGTATAGGGGTGCTGGTGATGTCGTGGTCAAGGAACTGCCCCCACTGCATCAGCATGTGCGACGTCGCTCCGGCGGCGGACACCTTGTTGTCTGACTCATGAACCGCCAGGCTGACCTTGCGGGCCCCGGGGAGCTTCCGACCATTCTGACCTGTTGTCCTGGGGTCTGACACGCCTGTACCAGAAGTAACGATGTGACCCGTAATATTAACAAAATAAATACAAATATGTATTTTTCACACTTGATCAGTGTGTACAATTCGTGTGTGCAAAGATAAAAATATTCCATTTTAGGTTCAGTATTAAAGAAGGAATTAAACAGTTACACTATTTCATTATTTTCTGTAAGGGTACCATGAAGTGTTGACATACTGGTGTCACAAATGCGAATGTTGAGTTATGGTCCTGTGTGTACCAGAGGCATGAATCGTGAGGTTTGAGTACGACCGTCGTCATTATCATCATCCTTTGTATCATCGGGATTTATCAGGATTATCATCATACTTTGTATTGCCAGGATTATCATCATACTCTGGATTGCCAGGATTACCATCATACTTTGTATTGTCAGGATTGTCATCATACTCTGGATTGTCAGGATTATCATCATACTCTGATCTATCAGAATTATCATCATACTCCGGCTTCTGGAACCAAGGTGACGGGGTAATGATAGAGAGTTATACAAGACTCGTAAGGCGTCTGACCGTCATCATATTCTGGGTCCTGGAACCTCCGCATCGGGATGAAGGCCCTGCCCCACAGCGGTTTCCGCAGGTTGTTGCAGCTGCCGTCCTCAGTCCGGTATCTGGAGGAGCTGTCACACCTGGTGTTGAGGAACTGGTCACAGTTGTCGTCCCTGGTCCCCAAACCCTGTACCTCCACACCTAGCGTCCCCAACAAGGTGTTGACAGCACTCGCCATCCGAGTCTTCGGGACATTCAGGCTAGAGGATATAGTACAGCCTAGGTTACAATTATACATCCGTATTTAGACTCGCCATGGTTCCCGAATAAATAAAAGCGACAAAACCCTTTCTTTAATCAGAAGAAATCTACTAAAATCAGTCCATTGTACGATTCCGACAACATCATCGGCATGTGTTTATGAATTACTATCAATGAACTATATTCATTCGGTATTGTAGGCCATAGGCCCATGTTACAATGGTAATACAGGTAGTCGGCGAATTACCATCAAATATGGATGATACCCCGTGTTCCCGAAAAGGTGAGCGCACCCTACCCCAACCGTGACACCCGTGACAAATACATACAAATGCAAGTCAATCATACACCTGAATAAAACACGGGAACCTAATTATGTTACAAGTCAAAATAGGGAATGGCATCAGACATCATTTTTGACATTGATGCGTCAAATTTAGAAATGTCCTCCAACTAAAAACATTTTGCATTATTTAACGTTTATCATTAAACAATAAATTTTATTGTATGTTTATGATTTTAGACATAATTATGTTACAAAATGTAAATGTAACCAAGAGAATCTATATATTCAGTCATGTTATCACAGCCAGGTATAGGGATACTGAAGATAAGTATATCTGACTTAATACATTGGTGATGAAGCTCCATGCCTGTACATCTAACTCACGGAATGCCATGTAGAGGGAAAATGGAAAAATGTTTATCTACGTTATTTGGTTATTTATAAGTTAGACACGTACCACTAAATGATAAGCAGATGTCCCGAATGACACGTAACACGTAGAGAACAGACACGTAACGCGTAGAGAACAGACACGTAACGCGTAGAGAACAGACACGTAACGCGTAGAGAACAGACACGTAACACGTAGAGAACAGACACGTAACGCGTAGAGAACAGACACGTAACGCGTAGAGAACAGACACGTAACGCGTAGAGAACAGACACTTAACGCGTAGAGAACAGACACGTAACTCGTAGAGAACAGACACGTAACGCGTAGACAACGGACACATATCGCGTAGAGAACAGACACGTAACGCATAGAGAACAAACACGGGAACACTCACAGTCCTGCAAGCTCTTTTATGAGCATGTTCTTCGCTCTCTCTTCCTCTCCCATCTCCATGGCCTTCTTCTTGGTAACTGTGAACATCGCCTTCATTGCTGTCGTAGACGTCGTGTCCTTTGTGTCAACACCTGCAAAGATGAACTTAATATACAGTAAAGGTTAAAGGTATATAGTAAGTCATAATATCATAAAAGATGTATCTTACATGCATGACGTGCATTGCCAAAAACACAAAACCCGTTGTTAGAAGGTATTACAAATCTTTAAATTAAAAAGCATTGTATATTTTCTGTAAAACGTAATGATTGGTTGGTACCCGTGTGTTTTTTTGTGTTAATGATACCATTTAAGATTTTCTCTGCGAAACATGTATAAACTATACACATTCTTATTTACCGTCCAGAAAAACAAACTTTCGGATTGACGAATCATGGTATACTTAATATCAATATGTACGTGTTCCCTCAGTAATCGCCAGAGAATAACCAGTCTCAATTATCCGTCTAAACGGATTCCATCGGGCGTGTAAGGCAAAATAGCATTATATGAACATTATATAAATGGATAACTGAAAATCGGTGATGATGCCAGGTGTTCGCAAGAAGGGTAAGCATGTCCTGTCCTACCGGGAGCCTCCGCCAAGTCAAGTGAGCTAAATATATTCCATTTCAGACCAATTAAAACATGACCATTCGGAAGAACGTCACCACGTTTTTTTCAGTTAACATACACTTGCATTACATGCCCTGCAACATTGAAAACGAACATTGGGTCGATCAAACTTCTGTTATTACCTGCTCTCAGGAACATCATATCCTGTTCCTTGACCATATTCATGGAAGACATAGCCATGTTCCTGACCGTGTTGGACATGCCAGAGTCTTGAATGATCACCCCGACCATGTCGGCCTGGCACGAGGCGGTCCGGACATTGTCCAAGAACAACAGGACCACCACCAACAACACACCAGCAAAATCCTTCATTGGAAGACAGTGACAATATAACCAATGCTTGAAAATGTGTTCCACAAAAAAGTGTTGAAAAAAAGAAAACCAGGAAATTTCACGGAGGTATTCGCTGGTATACTCCTCCAAACCACAGATGCACAGTTCTTTTAGTACCAGCGCCTATGAGAATGAATGGTCCAAACCTCAGTGATGGTGTATTTAATAGAAACGTAGACCTCCGCGTAACTTGTACGTATTCAGTGGCAAAGTCACCTCGATACTCATTGTGACGTCCGCCACATAATAATGAAACTAATTAAGTTGTAAATTGGCCAAATGTTCCTTGTGGCGACAGCGTCATGAGGACCCGACATTTACACTGCTCCGCCCCTGTTAAACATTGCTGAAACGATAGCTCAAATATACAACAAGGTGGGAACACACCTTTGCCAATTAGCCACCTGACTTTATGCTGTCATTGACAAATAATACGTGAACGCCAACACCAATAAATAATTCATTTGTGTATAAAAATCGTAAGTCGTATATATATATATATATATATATATATATATATATATATATATATATATATATATATATATATATATATATATATATATATATATAGCGCATAACATGTAATATCGTGTTTCATCCCGATCAATGGATCAGTGTATTCGATTGTTTATTCTCAACTCCCTGAGAATTATACAACCCAAGCTGGCTGTGAGGCCAGAAGGTTCACAGTCACATTACCATCGCATCCTACCGGGTACCCATTCATATATCTACATGTAACCTCATCAACACCTCACTGCAAGTGATCATCTGGATGTATGCTCATTAATATTACATACATATTGTAAAGGGACAATTTAATACGGCTGTTGTTTAATACATGTACAATTACGCCTACTAATCTTCGCACTCCTTGAAGTTCGGTTTGTCAAAGGCGTTTTCAACAGTGGGCTTGCTTTTTTGACGTTTGCTTACCTTCAGGATCAGTTGCCTTTACAATAAAAATACATCAGTGAGAAAAGGATAATAGATACCTATTGCAAGAAACAGTTTTGCACTTGAACAAATGCCACTTTAATTACCTACATTGTAACGGTATGTCTTTCAACTAAAAGCATGTCTATAATATAACATTGTTGGGATTATAGAAAGTTAATTACTATGTGACGGAGAAAGGAGAATGGATGATAGTATTCGATCAAGTGAGTGCGTGAATGAATGTTGCTAAATGCCGCAGTCAGCAACATTCCGGCAACGTCACCTCGGATTGTAAATAACTGAGCCTGGGACTGACAAACCAGTGATTGATATTATGAGCACGCCGTCGGGATACGATGACGCACTGCCAACCAATTCGCCTCGGCTGACTATTCGATTCAATCTAGACGCCTCATGTCAGTGGGTGATATTAACAACAAATATCATGTCTTGTTCTTTTTTGTCCTTCACAGTTGACTTATCTCAAGAAAATATTATTATTTATAATCAGAGATTGCAGTTATTAAGTTATGCAATTCAAATGATTTTAACAAAAAGTTTATCTACTGTACGCAGTAATATAATAGCATTCAACAGGTATTCGATCTATTGGGGACAGTAGCCCCCGGGTAGCCCAGTGGTTAAGCATTCGCTTGTCACACCGAAGACCCGGGTTCGATTCCCGACATGGGTACAATGTGTGAGGCCCATTTCTGGTGTCCTCCGCCCTGATATTGCCGGAATCTTGCTAAAAGTGGCGTAAAACCATACTCACTCACTCGTGGTTTCCAAACCGTGTCCCCAACCGCTGGAATATTGCTAAAAGCGGCGTAAATTCATACTCACTCACTCATGAGGTAAAGATCAAAGTTATCCATGTTTTATGCTACAACGTTTGTTCTTGTATATTCACAAACACGTCATGCGCTTTCATGTATACGTTGTAGTATTTACATGCGCATACCCTGCAGAAAATGCGGTTAAATTAGTTTTAACCCAAACTCGTGTTATTTATAAAAGGAACAAACAGTCGTTACTCCTGTTCAGGTAACGAGAGACGTTGGATGGATACATGTGTATTTGCTAAGATTATTGTAGAGGCACGGATGGAATGGCAGTGCATGTTCTTGCCAAGCAATAGGGGTGAAAATAGGTGTGTTAATTGAATGTCATTTCCAATGTTTATATCATTCACAGTACGGTTAAAGACACTGCTCAATCAAGCCCCTGACAGTGATGGTGATAATGAATATGCCTTGAATGCGTGGTTCGTCGTGATAAGGGGCAGTGGGGTAGCCTTGTGGTTAGAGCGTTCGCTCATCACGCTATAGTCACGGGTTCGATTCCCCACATGGGCACAATGTGTGAAGCTTATTTCTGGTGTACCCCGTCGCGATATTGCTGCTTAAAGCGGCGTAAAACCATACTCACTCACTCGTATAAAAAATAACGACAAACTCATTTCCATAATCATAAGACATTTCTGATGTGATCAGAGTCGGTTGTACGATGCTGATGATATCCTTAGACATGTGTTTATGGATCACAATCAAGTAGATGTTCGTGAAAAGGTGAGCATATCCCTTTTCGACCGGTGGCATCCATCACAAACGCATGCAAAGGCAAGTCAATTGTTAATCTGGAAAAAAAACAAGGGAACAGTTCATAGTTCGGAATTGCATAGGACATCATGAACATGAATACATGACACTTGTTTATGCTCAACAACTTCATCAGGAGAATAATATCAAATGTAGGGGGAATAAGATAAGATGTAGGGGCAACTTCGTTTATAAAAAATAAGAAGTTGTTACCCACAAGAAAGTGTTATGTATTCATGTTTGCATGACTATGACAGTACCTAATTGAATATAGAGTTGTCATATTTCAACAGACTACCGAAACAACAGAAGAGTCATAAACTGAAACGTTCAGGTATCGTTACTGTGCAAGGAATCTGTCCTTATCCGTCATCATCTCAGCAGATTGAAACTGGAAACCAGGAAGCATGAGAATTATTATCGCTGATGACGGCGGCAACAACCCAGTGTTAGGTGGGACTGTGTGTGCGTCACCGTAAGCTCGTTACACTTCCTGATGCGGCAAATTAGCCAGGCAAATTATCACCCTCATCCTACCAGTCTCGGGTAAACGGTAGTGTACACAGAATCACAGAGGAGCTACATGCAGTCAGTGTATGTCAACATAGGCAGAGGTTTGGCATTACGAAAATGCTGGTCGTGCACCCTTCCTCCAAAACGTGGGCGCTTGTTTTATGTAGTTTACCAAGTTATATTCTAATTATATGTACAAATCCAACACTAATTGAGCAATGTTTAACCTATTAAATACGAATATGCACACTTGCAAATGTTAGGCCTAATACATTCATGTGTTGAGATTTTGGTACTTATAGTGTCGTCAGTGAAATTGATTGAATGTTGAGAAGGGAGAGATCGTTTCAGGATTGCCAAGTTCATGTGTACTCTAGCATTCTAAGGTAACCAACATATATATTTATCATAGTGTAATATTTTTTTTTAAAGCGAATCTTTAAACTCCTCTATTTTCAAGTAATTTTAAATGTAACTGGATTGTCGATCGGATCCATCGGGTATTTTTCTTTCAGATTAATATTTTGGATTTAAGTTTTAACACTTTTTGTGTTCTTTATGAAGAAACGTCATGTTATTTATTTTTCACCCATCGGAGGAATTGATTTTATTATATATAACTTCTTTTTTGACAAAGGTTATAAGCTACTTATTTGCACTATTCAATATTTTTCGTCCTTTGTTTAGTCACGTTTTTGATAACATTTCAGTCCTTAATTATCCCGCCATTTTAATAAGTAATGTTGAAGAATAGAAAACTCAGGTAGTGAAATTACATTGTCGTTATCTCTGAGTTTCAGTGTTACAGTGTTTCGAAACAAGTGACAGGGGTTAACAAAACTATTTACATATCACATGCCGTACCTTACGGGTCTCATCTTCATATATATTCTCACCCCAAAGAGAAGATTATGATAAAAGAAATGATACATAAAATAATGTATTTAGTATTGACCAAGAATATGTGTTATTGGGTGTGATTCAACAAGCAATATGTATTGGTCATAGACAGAACTCTACAACTCAACAATGATTTTGCTCAAAAGCACATACCGGTACATATAAACATGTCAACTTATTTGTTAATTTACGTGTGTTAAATTATTTTATTAATTCATAATGAAACTTGGATGAACCTGTTTCCATCGGAGATATAAAACCTCATGTGTAGGTATTTTATACACAAAACACTGAATAAATTCTTTCTTTCTTTTTAAATCTGTGGTTTATTTCTTGTTTAGCGCCGCGCTCAGACACATTCCTGCTACATGTTTATGATGGCTAGATCAGTGACTTATGTTATGAGCCGTCGGCTACGCTATTAACAAAGTCATCGAGTCTGATAACTCGATCTATTTAGTCCTGTATGACTGGCATACCTTGCTGGGAACCCATTCTAACCCAGAATACCACGTTCAATACTATTACAATGAACCATAATACTATTTAGAAATTGAATGGGGTTTTATAGTGTATATTATCGCCATGCGCCCTCGCAAATTCAATGTGCTATTGTGTTTTTATTACCGAAGATGTGGCCTTTATTTCGACTGTAAATACACAGAGGGCTTTACCGCTATTCGTGTTGGGAAATAACAGTTTAGGATTGATCAGTTGTTTGAAGACATTGTCTCTCTACGTCGTTTAACCATTGTGACGTCACCACGACGACAGCCTAATCCGTCCAATGGAAGATACGAAAATGGCTTCCAGAATTAGACCTGTATGAGGTTGTTTGTATGTTTCACAAACTGGATAAAACTTAATCTCCAGTAATAAAGACAACTAAGCCAATGGAACTGCAGCTTATATAGCACTCGGGAATTTAAAGGACGCACAACCTTTATTCCTGAGATAATCATTAATTTCTTATGTCTCGGAAGTAATTGTCGAAGTATTAAGACGCCCTAGTGTCAAGTGTGCTGAGGTGTAGTATCAATACAGAGGAACATCTAATGCAGAAACTCATATGACTTAACGTTAATCTTTGTAGCTTATGAAAATCAATGAAAGTAAATGTTATCGATAATATTTGGGAATAACCTTTCAACTTTGTCTTTTGAATGATTAAGATATATCAGACAAACTCATGACCTTTGACACGTTGTGGAATACTGTTTTAAGAGTGTCACGAGTCTCCATAAATACAGAAGAAATTGTGATAAGAAACATTTAACGATAGCTTAACATTGCTGTTAATTATTTTGATACGGACTAGTTATTTATGACTTTACAGAATGAGTGAGTGAGTTTGATATCGCGCCGTTCTGACCAGTAGTCCAGTAACATCACGAAGTGGGAGCAAAGCCCGAAGTGAGGCAGGTCGTGCAGGATTACCACTTCGGTGAAATCCGCGAGCGCAAGTATAGTGCTGACAAATCTAGAGTGAGTGAGTTGGGTGTAACGCTGCTTTGATCAGTATTCCAGTTAAATCACGGTGTGTCAGCTTGATGTGAGAGGAAAGCCCGAAGTGACGCAGGTCTTAGACGTTTACCGCTTTGGTGAAACCTACGAGCACAAGAATGGTGCTGGCAAACCTAGAGTACGTGAGTTGGTTTTAATGCCGCTTTGAACAGTATTCACATTATATCACGGCGTGACAGCTTGATGTGGGAGGAAAGCCCGAAGTGACGCAGGTCTTAGATGTTTACCACTTTGGTGAAACCCACGAGCACGGGTATGGTGCTGACAAACCTAGAAACTTAATAAGGACGAATTTGGTATTCGAACCCACGACCATAGGTTAATGGCACGGCACAGCAAATTGGTCTGTCTTAGAAGACTGGGCCGTGTCCACTTTTACAGATGACAATTCTTTTTAAATGCGTCCACAACAAATGCAAAAGTGATTGACATGATGTGGACGGTGAGGGATGCTCCTCTGATAATACTTTTTATAAGTTCTAAAGAAATGTGGGAAAACTGATTTATAAGCAAACTAACACGTTCACATTCAAGCAAATATATGGATGGCGCGTTTCGTTCTGTGAAACATCTTACTACATCAAGGCATGTACACTCATATGTTGTCAGACTACCCGTCAGCCGTATCTCAAATATGATGTATCTAATACTTGTAGAACTGAGTGAGTGAGTGGGTATGGTTTTACGCCGCTTTAAGCAATAATCCAGCAATATCACGGCTGGCGACACAAGACATGGGCTTCACACATTGTACCCATGTCGGGAATCGAACCCGGGTCTTCGGCGTGACGAGCGAACGCTTTAACCACTAGGCTACCCGATCGCCCCTTGCAGAATTGAATAGTGTGTGTATAGATAATTGAAGTTACTGATATTTATCATTTATAATGTACCATAGGAATTTGTATCTCCGGATATGGATTATATATGGCGTAATAGGTATTCATATAAGTGAAAATAAGTGAGAATATTAAGATACTAAATAGGCATTAAAAGGAAAAAAAGTCCATTAATAATGCTCAGATTCCATACATATATTTAATGCTCATGGAACTACCTCATTATCAGGATCACTATCACATTCTCACCTCCCTAGGGAGTATACACGCTGTCTGTACAAGACGTTAGACGATAATTTTAATTGATATTACCATCTTATCCTACTGGATACCCATTTTATGTTGGGCGAACAGGAGCATATTTCTAACAAAAATTATTGTCTTAGGAGTCACCACATTGTAACATGTCAGACTGAGAGATTAATGGGCATGACCGAGGTCCTAAGAACTCAAGCAGACCATTTGCCGAAAAGCCTTTGGCAATCTGTACGCGCTCGGTTTTAAATTTTTTTACAGGTATCGAATCTACTTTAAATTGAAATCTCTAAGCTGAAAACCAAATCACAGTGGGTTTATCTCCTTCTGCTCTGTAAAACAATCCTGATGTTGACTCCCTTTTACATTTAACATATGCATCTACACCCCACTGATTGTTTGAATATTATGAATAGACGCATAAAAGAATGGAAATGCTTTAATAAAAAATGGAACATGTTATTTCAGCAATAAAATGTACAGTATCCATTCTGGTGAAGGCTTACGAGACACTTCTTAACAAGCATTGGAATGTAGGTCTGTAATAATTTTATCTTGGATTTTAATGAAAAGGGAATTGCCGATTTTATTTCCGTGCACATATTACCACACCTTGTTTTAACAGGTGACATTGTCAACAGTAATTACGATATTAAAGGTGTAATTGGGACATAGCAATATATCCATGTCAAAAGTTAAACAGATTTTCCTCGATTTTATGCAGCGTCATCAAAACGTGTCACCGTTTTAACAGATTCAGAATTGTTCAAGAATAAAATGATGCTACAGTAAACTACGGTTATAACGAACTGACGGATATAACGAACCTACTTTTTAGTCCCGACTATTTGCTGTAGTTATGCTGTATATATGCTTATAACGAACTACGGTTATAACGAACTAAAAATGGTAGTCTCTTTGAGTTCGTTATAACCGTAGTTTACTGTTCATGTATCAGTGCCTTATAAAATACATATCGATATGCATGTAATTCACAGTTTGATACGATTGGGTCCTCATAGTACGATTTTCATCACATTTATAACTTGTTCGAGCTGTTAAATGAGGTTGATATCTTTTGACATGTAGAGTTATTTTAGAAGCAAACACATGTTTAGTGAACAAATTACTGAACTAATATGACATCTGTACATTTAGTTCCATATTTTCAAAACTATGGTTTCATGTCAATAACAGCATTACTTCAATGTTTCTGTTAATGAGTAGGATTCAACATGCATGTAATACCAGATTACAACAGATAGACAGAGTTCAACAATACCTTTTGCATCTTAAGTACACAGCGGGAACTGTTTGAAACATTCGTTATTCGTTACATCGTTCACGGCCTCTGGTAGCATAACCATGATTTGTGAACATTTCTACATTATTTATTATTATTGAATAACTTGGTATAAGTGACACATCAAACAATGCCAGTATATTAACCAGGACAGAAATCTGCCAAAACCACGCATCAGTAAAATAAATCAACTTTTCTCTTCACTCAAAAATCTGAAGATATATATATTGTCCATTCCTCTTTTGTACTGGATTCCAAAGATCCTTTAAAATCCACAGAAAAAGAGTTATATTGCTGGATCCTGCAAATGTGCCATCAAATCCTTATCTCAAAGATCAGCCATAATTCTTAATACAACCAAGAAGGACTTTCTTCATATTCACAGAACGTATTTGAGACAAGTGGAATTAATACAATGTGGATTCTCCAAAACTTAAAGGATTTGCTTGAATTGTTGCAAACTCAAGCAACAAAAACCAAACTCAATTACTTCAAAACATTTGATTTTTCAACTCTGTGCAAACCCCTTTCCAACACGACAAACTTCAGGGAAAACTTCATTCCTAAATCCATGGGGCTTTTGTCACTAATTAGTTACACCTCTCTCTTCAAAGGTTCAGATCAATTTGTCAAAAAATGAAAGCAAATGTCACCTGAAGTTTACGGACAAAACAATTATAAGAAACGCAGGATTCCCCAACAGACAACATCTTTGTGACATTTGGGAAAAGGACATTAGGGCAAGAAGTAGGGACCCCCATGAGTATCATGCATACGAGTCAAAATCTCTGCTCAGATTGGCAAAATCGAAACAAGCTTCAGGTACAACGTATATAGATGACCTGATATCGTTAAATAGTTGTCAAAAAGCCAGTTCCCTTCCACCGATATACCCACCTGAGTTATAAATAAAAGAGACCGATGAATCCGTCTGATCTGTTTCATATTTGGGTCTCTGTATAAAGATTCAGAGTGACAAGACTGTATGACAAGAGGGAGGACCTTTTCAATAGTCAACTTTCCCTTTATGTCGAGCAATATTCCAGCTGCTCCAGCCTTTGGTGTCTACATTTTACAAATTTTGAAGTACAATCGACCATGCTCTTTCTACCAAGATTTCAAAGCGCGTCAAACGACTCTTGCTCACAAGTTGTCTGATCAGGGTTACGAAATTAGTAAAGCATTCAGAAAGTTTTATGGTAGACATGTGGAGGACATTTCCAAATTTGACGCATCAGTGATGAAAATAATGTCTGATGCAACTCCCTATTTTGACTTTGTTTGATATTGTTTCCGTGTTTTTTTTTTACTTGCCTTTGCATATGTTTGTGACGGGTGTCATAGGTGGGGCAGGATACGCTCACCTTTTCGCGAACACCTGGTATCATCACCATCTTATAGTGATTCACAAACACATGCTTATGATGTAGTCGGAGTCGTACACGGACACTGCTTTCAGAAGAGATTTCTTATGTTTATGGAAAGGGTTTTGTCGCTTTTATTTAAGCGTTTTAAATTCTTTATTTTTTACTGACAGAGCTGTACGACTTCTCACATGAACTAAAAAGGCTTAACACTGCAGGAAAGTCATACATTCATACAACGGTCAACACACTTCCTTGAAACAGTTCCTTGAACATTGTCCATGAAGTACTTAATGGTAATTATTGTAACATTAAGGGATTACCGCACCATAATCGAGACTCTATAAGGTTAAAATCAGTTTATTCAGTTCAGTTCCTGATTATTTCACCAAACTTCAATTGCTGGAAAGCATATAAATGTCTGTTTTCTTTCTGTTGTCTGTCAAATATTGGTTCAATATGGCCAATAAAAGTTTGACCTCAAAAGGCTCCCATGCTACATAAAAAAGCCTGCCCTCATGCAGGTGACTCATACGACCATACTTGGGGAATTCACTTTTCAAAACTTTCCCAATAAGAATAGGTAGGAGGTAAGTGTGTCATTTATTTCAAATAATAACACGGATACGCATGACCACAGAGAAAAAAGACCAACCGGATCCAACAATTTAAGTTTAGTGGCACAATTACATATTTGTTTTGCAGAAGAACTCACGAGATTGACTAGATTTCAAAACATATGCAGACATTTCCCATTTTTCAGAATAGCTTCCGACATGGTTGAGCTATAAGTACGAGTCGTCCAAGGTAAGCGTGTCACTGATTTCAAGTATTCACACTTCAAGGTGTTACTTATAATTGAACGCTTTAAAGACCATGAAAGGTAAAGGCATTTTCAAGGATTTAATATGAGTAAATGGAGGGTTTTTTACTACTGAGATTGGCTGATGGTGATCATTTCCATCATGGTGGTGAACATTTCCATATTGGATAAAATCGACTATAAACCAATTTATATAATGCTTATATTCAAGGTAAAATAATAAGTGTGATTTCAAAATGGTACATGTGGACCCCCTTCAATGTATCTCGATCTTTGAAAGATGAAACATTGTCTTCACAGAATATGAACATGTCTTGAAACTGATTCATAATTCTGTTTTCAGTGTTAGCCATAACCCTCTGCCTGTGCCTGATGGCTCCTGATGTTTTGGGTCACCGCTACATCTCTGATAGATGCCAGCCATGCACAGGCTCGAACCCGGTACAACAACAGTCAGGGTGGACAGTGAGAGATCAGCGGAACAACTGTGAGAACATTCAAGAAATCGTCCTCCAGATTAGAGAGCTCAACAGAACCATGTCCCGAGATAGGTACGCCATGGTAAGTGATAAATGAGTTCTCATGACTTTTATTTGCCATGTTCGTTTTGCGTAGACATTAAGTCATTGTGTTGAACGCCATTCGAAACTTTTTATAACTAAGATATGTATTTTGAAATTTCGATCTTCTCATCTTTATGAAGGCAAATTCATGAAAATTACATTTGTGCTTCATCATAATAAGGTTATAGGTATGTTAATTAATATTTAATCAGATTCATTATATATTTGATATCATTTTATCAAAGATTCACTAATGTATTAATTACATATTCTTGCATACAACACATATCTCGAATCCTTTCGTCGCAGATCATTAACGTCTTTGATGGCGATGACATTGCAAGAGATCGTCTCAACATCGAAACTCCTGCAGGACTTTCATGGGTAAGTTGTAATGTATTCAATGTCGTGCTGCCGCAGAAGACGTACCCGAGTGTTGGATATAACGATGCTGTCTATGATAAAGAAATAATGTATACCTTCTCCCCTTCTAATTAACCGAGGGGGGGGGGGCAGAGTTGCGTCCCTTGGGCACGCCAGAAACCCAATATTGTGGGTTCGAATCCCGGTTCGCCCCGAAATCCATATATGAAGCTATTTCCTTTCATGGTATTTTCTTGAAGCTAGAAAAACACTTATTGTCAGATCACCGTGTTGCTGGTTTCTTTATGTAAAAGAACATGTGTATGGAGACAAACAGTCCTGCATGCTTCACTCATGAGACATATCTATTGATCAATAAAACAGAGACATTATCTGAAACATATTTATCTGTTGCTGCAAAATACTCGCATTCTCATACACGTGACTCGCCTCGAGAATTACGTCCCTTGGGCACGCCAGAAACCTATGATTGTGGGTTCGATTCCCGGTTCGCCCCGAGTATTTTTCTAGGTTTGTCAGCACCATACGCGTGCTCGTGGGTTTCACCGAAGTGGTAAACGTCTGAGACCTGCATTACTTCGGGCTTTCCTCCCACATTGAGCTGAACTTGAATACTGTTAAAAGCGGCGTTAAAACCAACTCACTCACTCACTCACTCATTCTAATTGAAATGTTTCATGTTACAGATGGAAATTGTTTACAACAAGCTATCTTTCCTTCACCTGAATCTGAAACTCATCGAGACACATCCCAGGAAACATGCATGTTCAGTGCACACCGCCAACATGGCCGACCGTATCCCTCTGTGTCACGTGTACACCATGATGTCTAGGTTGTCTGAGACTGAACACTTCAATGACGTGTGCAGAAAGAATGGACACGTGTCTGGAATATGTCCTTCCTTTCAGTTATTTGCATACCGCGTCCTTACAACTGCAGCTCATACACTTAACGAGGTCCTCAGTGAACTGACGAGATACACAATACGTCATTGTTAAGAAAAGAACTTGGCTGAGTTATGCGATGTCACATGTTCACCATTAGCTTCAGGATGGGCTTACTGGTTTGTGTGCGTGGGGGTGGGGGTGTGTGTGGGTGGGGTGTGTGTGGGGGGTGGGTGGGGGAATGGTGTGGGTGTGCGGTGTGTGAGTGTGTGTACGTGTGTGGGTGTACACATGTACGTATTCACACCACAGTGAACTCCAGACCTATTCCACCAAGCTAGGTCCGTACTCCATGTGCCATGACCTACATAGATTGTTTATTAATTCACTTATTTATTTGTATATTTGAAGTGTTTACCCCCTATTATTAATATGTGTACTTTGTGTCAATTCATTCGTTCTTGATTTTATTCAGTATATATATAGCATTGATACTGGTTGGACGTGTTGTATATCCCTAGACAATGTATTGAATGTATAGAACACTGTGAGTGAGTGAGTGAGTAAATGCTGTTACACACCATATAAGGGCAGGACGTATGACAAGGCGACATGTAAATAGTCCATTATAAACCAGGTAAACTAGTGGACGATAACACGAACAATGGTCAACATCATAATACACATTATTTTTTCTAGATCACCATATTTCATATTTCTCAGTGCCAATTTACATTGTGTTGCAATGTATGTTTTGCATGAACAATTGATTGACCATTCCGTCCGAATAATGTATATTATGTCCTCATGTCTCAAATACTAATACAATGGTGTTGACAGTGCATCAATATAAATGGTTAATCTGTTCCTGTGTAAACTTACAATATGTATTTATATATGTGCTTGCTCTTTATAAAAATAAAGGAAAGCTCCATTACGAAAACTGCTAACAATCTGTTATGTTATATGTTCATGATATTTACCATCGGATGTCAACTAAGTGACATTAAAAACAATATGTGAAATGCTGAACTTCCCTACAGGTAACACCTCTGTGAATTTTGGAGAAAGAACATTTAGGCAAGAAGCAGGCTTCACTTTCTGCTCAGATTGGCAAAATGAAAATATGATATCATATCGTTCAATAAGGGTCTAAAATCCAATTCCCTTCCACTGACGTGCCCATCTGTTACCAAGACTGTATGACTGTAGTGGCTTCAACTTTCCAATAGTCAACTTTCCCATCATTTCGGGAAATATTCCCGCAGCTCCAGCCTTAAGTGTCTACATTTCACAACTTCTGGGGTTCCATGAGCATGCTCTTTGTACGAATATTTCACTCTTGCTCAAAAGTTGTTTGATCCAGGTCACAGCATTCAAGGCCTTAGTTTTATGGTAGACATGTGGAGGACAGTTCAAAATTTGGCCTAGTATCATCACTATTTGATAGTGATTCATAAAGACATGCTTACGGTATAGTCGGAATCGTACAATGCTTATGGAAAGGGTTTTGTCGCTTATATTTCTATTCATACGTAGCGGAGTGAACAGGGGTATACATGAAAGTTCATCTCTTAAAATCCCATATTGATCTTGTGATAAGCAAACGACGTCACATCATACATTATGACGTCATGGTATCCGTACATGCCGGGGGACCCTTGAAGATCCGTTTAGAATTGCTCTCCAGCAACCCATGCTTGTCGTAAGAGACGACTAAAGGGATCGGGTGGTCAGGCTCGCTTACTTGGTTGATGTATGTCATCGTATCCCAATTGCGTGGATCGATGTGCATGATGTCAATCACTGAATTATTTACAGACCACCGTCATATAGCTGTAATACTGCCAAGTGCGGCGTCAAACAACAACAAACAAAATAACCAGACCTGTATTACACTCCCTGCAGGGCTGATATGGCTTGTCAATGCGTTTTCAATGGGCGATCGATATCAGCCCTGGTGGTAAGAAATTGGAGTTACGCCCCTTAGTGTGTCGTCTGCTCGTCTGCTCGGCTACCTTTCCCGTGACAAAGTTTTCCAAACAATGTGAAAACGTATTGCATTCACTTGCAAAAAGATACATTTTACAATTTGATATATGATAAAAGGGTTATTATATGTCAGTTTTCATATCATACCCCATGTGAACCAGAGACCCCCGACGGCCGTGTTGAGTGTCTCTGGTTCATAAGTGGTATGATGTGAGAACTGACCTATAATAACCTCTTATTATATACTACCGGGAAAAGGTGCTTCATATAAAGTGATGTAAATGTTATGTTGAACATAATATTTGATCGTTTGTCTGATATATGTTTGATAAACCCACACATGGTATCAGGGGTGGTGTAACGAATCAATTAACAATGCCAATAGTTGCGGTACATTGGACACACCACATGATTGAAAACAGCCCGGGAATGTTGTTCCAAATGTCAACCAAAGATTCCCTAACTGAGCTAGGGTTACCGGCTGGGGTCTGGTCATGTCGTTGGCGTCGTCCATCTCATCCCAGACATGTTCTATGGTGGAGAGGTCAGGGGAAACAGCAGGCCATGGTAGTACAGCAATGCTATGCTGCCTCAAAAATGTCTGTTACAATGCGTGCAACATGTGGGCGGGTATTATCCTGTTGCAACGTGACGTTTCGCGCCTGCATTTGCACAAAGGGTGGAACGTGTTTCCGACTGATGTCGTCCAGGTAGCGTACTCCATCACATTGTCATTGACAATGGTGAGTTGTGTTCTCCCATGAGTTGTGATGTCACCCCATACCACTACACTTCCATCTCCAAACTGATGACGTTAACTAACGCAAGCATCGCTGACTCGTTCTTCTCGACGCCTGTAGAGCCTTGCATGTGCAGTCCAGGTTAAACCTGGACTCATCTAGGAACAGTATACAGTTCCAGCCTTTCCTTCTGGGCCTCGGATTCTATCTACCTGCACCAAGCTAGGCGTGCCTGGCGGTGACGGGGAAGCAAATTAGGGCGTATCGCGGGACGTCGGGGCCAGATGTGAACTAGTTGGGGATGGTTCTGCCATTGGTCTCAACCCCGGAACTGTCCGAGCTGTTAATGTGGCAGTTTGGTATCGATTCTGTAGATGCAACAACCGAAAATGGCTCTCTTGTTGATGTAATGTCACAAGTGGACAACCGGCCCGTGGCAAGCCATGAGTGATGCCCTGCTGCAGATAACGTCTCCAAAGAGATGATATTGTGTTTCGATGAACATTAAAATATCTGGCAACTTTGTTTTGCGCCATTCCTGTTTGCAGCATACTCACGCGTTGACGTTGATTTTCAGCAAGCCATGGCATTGCGTAAACGTTATTTACGGTTAAACAAAATGTTTCATAAGCACCTGATAGCTAATCAATCATTAACATTCAAAAATCATGTGTGAATATCATGCTCCCAACAAACATGCAAGTATCCAAATTTGGCGCCGTGCATTAACATGCGTGTCCAAATTATGAATCGTGACCTTAAAGACGAGGAGATGTCTTCATTGATATGTGTTGAAAGTTGCATTATTTAATTTCAGATTAAATTTATTTTTATTGTACTTTATGGGTAGCACAGCTACTTCTTTCCGTTAGTATGTATCAGATAAATGGCCTGTTGTTTTGTATCACTTGCTATGCCTCGCGTGATAACCGAGATCATACCCATATCGGAATCATTTATTGTGAATGTGTCATATGCTTAATCGAAGTTGTTCTGATAAATACTGACCAAACTTAATTTTCAATTAATATGGTTCAGGGTTTTATAATTTAAAATTAATAAAACTAAATAATCAGAAAATAATTCCTGGATCTAACCTCATTTAAGAACGCTTTTCAACCTATCAGATTGCAGAACACACCTCCATTCTTTTTGCAATCTCTGATATGACGAAGAAAAGTGTGTGCGTGAGTGCGTGAGTGCCTACTTATTGTTTTTTAAATGAAATTATTAAGTGTCAAGATGTTATTCACGGCTTCAAGTTATAATGAACAAAATGAATAAAAGCTCTTTTCCATGAGTTGATCTCTGGTAATGTATTGAGGGCGTGAGTATGGTTTTACGCCGCTTTTAGCGATGTCTCGGCAATACCACGGCGCGAGACACCAGATCCATTCACATCATTTTCACTTCTAGTTTGCTAGTTTACGTCCAATGGAAACTGTTTCGTGGGATAATCGAGACTGGCTATTCTCTGGCGTTGACGCTTTATATTCACACAGTGTACCCATGTGGATATCGAAGCCCACCTCCCCCAGTAACTGCATGAACAATTGAAAATGGAAATAATAAATGTGATACCGGTAAAACCTATAGAAAGGTCGTGTTCACGAGATTATTTTTGTAGCAAACGAAACCAACTTATTATGAGCCGCTGTCAGCGCTAACATCGTGTATTTTATGTTTGTGATAACATTCAAATAGCCCTTTTAATACCAAAGATTATACTAAAATTTAGGAAATTTATCTCTCTATTTTGTAATGAAAACGATCTAATACCAACGATAATAGTGAACATGGAACTGCCACCGATACTCGTGTACGTACACATCGTTTCGTCTCCAAATAGCCATAGCTTATGGTAGCAGCTAAGGATTGCAGTGATTTGCCAGTTTTAATGAATGTGATGTCAAACTTATACATTTCCATACTATTTGTATCTCCTGGGATCTTTCAGGTTTTTCTCATGAAAACATTCTAGAGAAAAGGTTTAAATAAGAGTCGTTTTCGGTAAGTGTACCATTTATTTTGCATCGGTGTATCAAAGTTCGCTTCTCATTACCAAGTCATGAAATGTAAGGCTTTTTACTTTATTTATTTATATATGTGAAATTATTTTTTTTCTTACACATTTGTATACCAGTTCGTTTTCCATGTTGCAATATTGTAAAGAATGTATATATGATAATCATGTGTAAATGTGTAACACAGACAAGTCCTTGCTAGGATTCGTGTACGATGCTAGTTGTGCTAATGTTTCTCCGTACCCGTGAAGATCCGGTTAGATTTTTTCTGCAACCCATGCTTGCCGTAAAATGCGACTATGCTTGTCGTAAGAGGCGACTAACGGGATCGGGTGGTCAGGCTCGCTGACTTGTTTGATATATGTCATCCTATCAAAGATTGTCTGGTCCAGACTCGATTATTAAGAGACCGCCGTCATACAGCTGGAATAGTGTCAAGTGCGGCGTTAAACAACAAACAAACATAACTTGTCTGCATGCTAAACCTATGAACAGCTGAACAAGGAGAATCCCCTCTCGACGTTCTCTTATGTTGTCTTTATTTTCTATAAGGTACAACTGTACATGCACATCGGTAAAAAAAACAAATATTGCAGGCTATCTGTAAAGATTATAAACATTTTCTCCCATACATTATGTTTTAGTGTTGGCCATTATCCTTTGTCTGTGTCTGGTCAACCAAAATGGCCTCTGTCACGTCAGCCAGACCATCCCTCATACATGCCAGCCGTGTATCGGGTCGGACCCTGCTGGAGTACCCTCTGCCAGTGAACCTGGTAACCGACCAGACAGCCAGACAGTCAACTGCCAGGACCTTCGTGAGCTCATCTCCCAGATGGGCAGACTTCACAGGAACGTCATTCGCGCAAGGCAACGTTTAGTGGTATGTTTAGTTGACACGTTCATGCAGTAGTGATCATCAGCAGGTGGTCCACTAGCAACAAGAATAATATTAATTATTTCTCATACTTGATATTCATTCATACGGACACGTGCGCTGAGCATTGGCCATCGTGCATTTAGGCCAATATTTAGTATATATTTTCATTATTAATAGGATCTGCTTGCACGAATGATTAAAAAATTAAAAAATAAACTGATAATAGTCGATATCGAGCAGTGTTTACTTACCACAGTTCATGTGCTTATCGTTTTTTCTTCAACCTACATTCAATAAAAATATAACATTTTACCCCAGATTTCAATCATACAATGTAATTCAGAATATCAAAAAGTTCATAAACGTAATTTATTCCTTGTTCCGAATGAAACAACTGGTACTTTTTGTATTTTCAATGTGGAGACGTTGGTAAAACAAGTACTATCGCCAGTATCGGTTCGGCGTCAGTATACTGTGTCTTAGTGGGGTATCATGTTAAGCTGCGGCTTGGAATTTCACAGGGATAGCACTCTAAAATCGGCGTTAGTCCAGACTAGCACAAGCAGCCACACACGCACGCACGTACACACGCAGGCACACACACGTGCATGCACGTCGCTATATGAATGTAATTCTCTTGGACGCGACGTTAAACCCCATTTTCACCTCACCTCATATTCCCCGACTTATATATTGAATCCTTTCCTAGGAGACCGTCTTTGACAACGATGACCTTCATACGGAACGTCTCCACATTGAGCAGCCTGCAGGACTTTCATGGGTAAACTATAACTATGTCATGTTTCTTCGGAAAGTTCAAATATAATAGACTTTACGTAAACGTTGGATTAAATGGTGTAGTATATGAAAATGACATAATACATAATATATACATTATTTATGAATAATCACAATATCATTTTCTTGCTGCAGGAGGGAATTGCTTATGTCTCTTAAATAATGTATTGTATGACCGAGTGTTTTACAGAAAGTTAATATGTAAAGAAAACGTAATGGTGATTTAATTGCTTTAAGAAATTTTGTATGCATTTTATATTACTAATTTATCATTTTCTTGCCACAGACGGAAATTATTTACAACAAGCTGTCATTCCTTCATCTAAATCTGAAAATCATTGAGAGTAGACGTGGATGCGATGTGAACACCAACTACAACATCGCCGATCGTATTCCGCTGTGCCACGTGTTCGGCATCATGCGTCAGACTGAACACTTCAGTGCCATATGCAGGAGGGAAGGACACGTCCCTGCAGGATGTTCATCCTTCCATATGTTCGCAAAACGTGTCCTTACTACTGCAGCTCACACATTTCACGAAATCAGGAATGATTTGACGGGACGTGATTGTTCAACATAGAAACACACGGACACGATATTATTTCATTTTATTTACGATAATTATGTATGCATATTTCAAGAATATTCTTTAATAAGAGAAACGTTTTTCTCCTCTTTATTGATAATTAATGGTTGTATATATAGACTCCGGTCAATCTGTTTATTATTGGAATTATGTTCGTCATTATATTCATATGTTTAAGATTAAGCCGAAGTCATCATTATTGGATTGTTTAAACTGTGTTCAATAAATAATTGAGTCTGGACTGAACAAACATATTTTACTTGGTTCGTTGTCATCTCAACAATACGTTGACATCTTCACCAAGACGATCCAGGTTAGAACTGGTCTTCAACAACACATGCTTGTCGTAAGAGGCGACTAAGGGGATCGGGTGGCCAGACTCTCTGACTTGGTTTATGCGTGGAGTCGCATCTCTTCCAAGTACATCAATGTTCATGATGTCAAGCACTGGATTGTCGGGACTGGATTTACAGACTGCACTCATATAGCTGAAATATTGCTGAGGGTGGCTTTAAACAACAAGCAAAAATCATATTAACATCTGAATGTGTTCACTAGAATAATCTCTCGATTGTATCACGTTACATACCAAGTTTCATATCAAACATGTTTCTCTTTTGGACTATTCCGTATTACAACGGTATGTTATATTCCTCAGTGTCAAATTATCTTGTATTACAATATCTATTGGACACTTTATTCGACATATTGTATGTTATTCTTTCATAAGCCTCAAGAACATATATATAGTACAGGCAGTACATTAGTTTTGGAGACGCTGGGGTAGCCTAGTGCTTAAACCGTTCGTTCGTTACACCGAAGACCCGGGGTGGGTACAATGTGCGAAGCACATTCCTGGTGTCCCCCGCCGTGATATGGCTGGGATATTGCTAAAGGCAGCGTAAAACAATACTCACTCACTCATAAGTATTGATTGTCGCTTTGTTTATGTTAAGCGAAATGTGAAATGTGCTTTTCTTGCGTTATCATTACGAATTAAAGAAGCTTGATTGCGAAAACATTTATCAGATTTATTTTATTTTTTAAAGTATGAAAAACGCGTCGTTGCCGCTTGTCTAATTGGAACAAGGATGACGAAGATGGCGACACAAAAAACACCGCCAATAACGGTGATATTCAGTATAAATAAATTGAACTGTGCAGGGCCCCGTTCCACAAAGCGATCTTAGCGCTACGATTGTCGCGAGTCAGTCTTAAAGAATGGGAGTTACGATCGACTTAGCGCTAAGATCACTTTGTGGAACGGGGCCGAGGAGGATCATGCTATATATACCTTCCATTTCTGTGAACGTCTACACTAATTTTGCAATCCGTGGTTGTTTAGGTGACAAATGACTTGCCTTTTCATGTGTTTGTGATGGCGCCACCTGGGGGACAGAAACTACTCTGAGTCACCTTTTGGCGAATACCTGCTTATGATGTAACGATCTTCATATTACTGGGTACGTGAGAGCAGGTAACAGCTGCTGACATCATCAAGTGGTTCAAGGGAAATATTATAGTTGGTACATGATTTATGCAGTGAACTTTTGCCTTACCCTTCATTTTATCCTAATCAACAATACTATCAAGCAGCAGATGTTTAAAATTTGATGCCTTTACAATGATTTGAGTATTTTAAAACCAGATAACTTTCATTCACTTGAAGATTAAGATTGACAAATCACTCTCGACAAAAATTAAGAAGTATTTATTATTTCCGTAAATGTGAAATATTAACAGTATTAAGTGGGGTTTTACGCTGGTTGTATGGGGGGAGTGGAGGAGAGAGGAGCGCATGACACGATGACACAGTTTTATTTTTTTAAATATTTTTGGTAAATGTGAAACTTATTTAGGGACTGCTCATTTATTGTAGGAAGGGGGACTTATAAAATCTTTGGGGGAGGGCATGAAAAAATGTGACATAAAATAGGGTGTCGGTAAAATATTATACAGGCCTAAGGTCATCCTCACCGGCCCGCCCCAAATAATACATGACCAGTCCCTTATCACAGACTAACAGAAGTATAGTATGCTAAGTACATGGTGAAAAGATGTACTCACTGAAGCAAGGTGTGATGATGATGCTGGGCATTAGACGCATGGGGAATCCATGTCCCTCGTCATACAACGTTCATCTCAAATGTGTAACTGTATCTATTCAGGAAGTACAGAGCCACGAGTAAATCGATAAACACACAACATTGTAACAAGTCTTTTCACAAATGCGATATGTTCACTATTATTGCAAGTAATCAAACAGAGCACGTCATGTGGTATACTTATTAGGTGAAGGTTACATACCTATACAGCAGACAGCAAATTTAAGTTGGCTACAGGTGTACAGCGATGTTTACAAATGGTGAAACGGGCAGGCTACATTTGCCAAGTGTGAAGCCAAATCCTTACAGCACATTAGTGGAAATTTTTCATGTTAAAATTATTTTTTTTTATAAAAATAAAAAAATACAGACATATGAACCAGACAATTCATTTGCCATATTTTGCCATTTTCTGTCAAACTGTCTTATTTGAACGTTTAGAATATTTCAAATGTAATGCAATGGGGGGTGACTCAATTTACGTTTCACGAGCATTCCCTTCTATACCCCCTCTTATTGCCTCATTGAAAACTAGATCTCTATTTAAATAGTGTATGGTAGCTGTTGAAGTTGAATGGTCTCAGTTGAATGAAATGGTGTGTGTGAACAGCGGACATATAACTACTGAATGATTTGCTTCCAAAAAGCGTTGGCATGCTGATATGCACCGTATATACACTGGTATCCTGTGGGTGGCTGTTATGTGTATGTGACAAATACACTTGGACCTTGACGTTTTCATGTGATTGAGTGAGTGAGTTGTATGTTTCTTATATGACGATGTCTTTGGTTTACGTTGAAGGAGCGTTGTTCAAACCAAGAAACCAGGGAACGTAGTCAATAGAAAAATTGGCTCGAACCCTGCACAGCGAATTGTGACACATATATATCTAGGTCACCCGTGTCCCCTTTTGTTTGTTTGTTTGTTGTTGTTGTTGTTGTTGTTGTTGTTGTTGTTTTGGGAGGTTCTGTTGTTTTTTGTTGGGTTTGGCGTTGTTGTTTTGTTTTGTTTTTCTTTGTTGTTGTTGTTGTTTTTTGGGGGGGTTGTTGTTGGGGGTGGATTGTTTGGTGTTTTTCGTATGTGTGTTTTGGGGGTTTTTTTTGTTCTTTTGGGGGGTATGATTGCTACTCTGCCGTGATTCATTGTCTCGAATGAAGATGTGATTTATCCAAGAACATCTTTCACAGAAGATGGAATGTACATACATACATACATACATACATACATACATACATACATACATACATACATACATACATACATACATACATACATACATACATCGGATGTTTCAGACAAATATGTTTTATTATCAAAATGTGTATCTTATAATAAAAGTCAGATGAAACCATTTGTTTGTTGAGTCTGAACCTGACAATCCAGTGATGGCTATCCTATCGATCCACGCAATAAATAACCAAAACAGACAATGATTGTAGTTTGAAATTCGCGTTGAGGTGTAAAATATATTCACATTGAATATTATAAATGTTTGATAGCAACACTATCCCAGTGATGCGATTTCTAAATTGCATTTCCTATACAAGAATTATTTAGGCTTTCAGTTTTATAAATGGTTCCAAGTAATGGCACGGAATTGTGTTCTATTCATGGTGTAGACGTGTATCACGGGTCCTGACATTATGGAAACAGTTCAAGTAAATCATCTGTAATGTCAGTTGCTTGTTGCATGTCTTATACGACATGGTATGCATCATGTGCAATAAAGTTTGTCCCACGACAGAACATCAACTCTTGTTTAAGGTTGTGGAGTAATAATTAGTGCCATTTGTTCCTTTTAACCAGAATTAGCATACTGGCGACTTTGTGTTTTATTACCTTTATTATGTCTGTTGTCAATGTTGCAATGCTTGGCACTAGTCATGTTTACACACTGATATAATCGATAAAATCATGACAAACATCTTTGAATGTCAAGAAAAGAGCAGATATATCTAACATGTTATTATTACAAAATGATTATCATTAATTAAAAAAACCCGTCTCATTTACAACAAGATTTAAATAAATCTTTATAAGTAGAAACAGTGTACTGTCAATAAATACTTATAAACATGTGTACAAATCAACAATCAATATGAAAAACAAATCTTCAACAATTGCAAACAGACGCATCAAGTGGCATCGCATTCACAATACCATTTCAACAGCAAAATGATGTTTGAGCTATCATATGCATGCATATATGGGTGACATAATATGACTTTTTACCTAAGTAACATGTACAAAAATGAGTACCATATGATTATTCTCTTCTCGAAAATAACTAATTAATTCAAGACCTATATTTTGTCATGTACAAATAACATTTCCCACAAGAATATATCATAATCAGCATAGTGGATAGCCTTTTTCTAATTTTATGGAATTATTTTGTTATATTTGTGAAGCATCATTTGACTTGTTGAAAGGTCTTTCTAGAATAGCCATCATATAGCTGGAATATTGCTGAGCGCAGCAGTGAAAATTAAACAAACAAATTATTAATGCACAGTTGCGTTACCAAATGAGATTTAGTCTCTCAACATAAAAACAGTGTATATTCAGGGCCGACCTAGAACACTCAACAGAATTTTTAAATCCAGTTAATACTCTGATAATACACACAAGCGTATCCAGTTGATCTCTGCCAGTCCGTCTGAGGATGTCAATTCATTCTCCATCCGCCGAGGGAGGACCACATGGCTGTCAGTGGTCAGATGTGAGAGGCAGTGTCCTGGACAGTCCCATCCGCCGAGGGAGGACCACATGGCTGTCAGTGGTCAGGTGTGAGAGACAGTGTCCTGGACAGTCCCATCCGCCGAGGGAGGACCACGTGGCTGTCAGTGGTCAGATGTGAGAGACAGTGCCCTGGAAAGTATCATCCGTCGAGGGAGGACCACGTGGCTGTCAGTGGTCAGATGTGAGAGACAGTGCCCTGGACAGTACCATCCGCCGAGGGAGGACCACTTGGCTGTCAGTGGTCAGATGTGAGAGATAGTGCCCTGGACAGTCCTGGTTGTATGCTGATGTACATCACAACCAGCAACAGTAGGCCTGATATAGAGGGAACATGGTGATGGGAATTATGTCGAGTTTAGGTTTACTTAATATTTCATTGTTGACTGGGGTAAAACGATTATTTATGAACTCTAAATCTTAATGACGACAGTCACATTTTCTCAAGGTGTTTTTGCTTCCTTTTCCAAATACATTACACGAAAATAATTGTTGCTCCTAATTCACAATGTTTACTTGAATCTTTAGTTTTGAATCAGAATGTCTTTCAGATCATGAACACTCGATATTTTAGAGCACTTTCTTCCAAATCAAATAAACACTCTACAATACAGTATGACAGTTCTCGAGCCTAGATTAACTTTCATTGTATCCATAATGGTTGACATATCCTATTACGATCTCTCAAGTAGTTTACTTCCCTGTGTATCGTTGGTGCTTTTATAGCAATCGGTGAAGTACATATATCTCCAATGAGTGAGTGAGTATGATTTTACGCCGCACTTGCAATATTCCAGCATTATCACGGCGAGGGACACCAGAAATGGGCTTTACACATTGTACCCATGTTGGGAATCGAACCCGGGTCTTCGGCGTTACGAGCGAACGCTTTAACCACTAGGCTACCCGACCGCCCTATATCCAATGAACTGTTTACGCCAAAATATAGATGCTGGTTATCACGGTTGCCTGGAATAGAAGCACGATATTTCCTCAATCCGCAAATGAGTATATCAAACTTGGATCTTTAATTACGTAAGCCGTCTGATAATGGACAGGTATTCTAATGTTTCTATATGATAGAGGGTGACGCCAAGACGGACTGGTTCATCACGAGTAATACACTCACATGCATTTGTATCGAACAAATCGCTGATTTATAGTTTCCATTAGCGTTATTTATAGACTATATGCTATTCCCGGCCCTGGCAGGTCTTTTGGTATAACCCTAAGAGTGACCTCAAACGGGATTGGGTGCCAACGAATCATGAATTAAGTTATTATACCTACATAGATCGTATTTCATTCGCTCTTCTTACATTAACCAATCATGTGTATACATGTACAGTGTATTTCTGCTCATAATAGGGGGGGATTACAACAGGATTGCTTTGTGTAGTACTAGACATTCAGTGGAGATATGGAGTGCTGGGGTTTCTTCACTACAAGACAAAACTTTCTTTAGGTGGCATTTGAATGTGTCATGACTAACATATATCCGCCATTTTTAATAACTTACTAGTTCATTACAACCCTTGCCTGTCGTAAACAGCAGGAAAGAGACATTTAGCAAAAGAACGTACACATTGTGGATAAAAATGAAACCAACAAGAAATGGTTATTCGAGGAAGATGATGATGATGATGATGATGATGATGATGATGATGATGTGTTCGATACGGCATCATAGTTGTGCTCTGGACCTGAAGTTTGCAGTGTTTCGGCGGCTCTTTTCAGCCTAATACCTTTTTACCAACATTTGTAATGTTTTGGTCAAATCCAATTTGTATGTGTATACTGTCTTTTGCCCGGCCGTTTATTAAGTTTATATAAGATGCAAGGTCTTTCTTATGTCTTCAAAACCATGCTTATATTATGTAAGAGTTCTTAATTGCATTATAACATTACAAAAACAGCATGCTTAAATGTCAAATAAACCAATACAAAGACATTTGATATTTAACACACCAAATATTGAAACAAGTGACATGACCGTGACATTCAGTGTATACGGGTTCACCATGTTCAATCACCCACAGCGGGAATCTCCCTGCCATAAAAGAACTGCAGTCAAAGAGAGTAAGAGAGTCTTTGTTCAGTGTCATGAATTGAGTACAACTGCTTTTGTAAATCAGATCACAATAGCCTATAGCCTGCCCCTACCCGGGAACGTGCGGATTCCAGGAAATACTACACTGTTACTACACTTACAATTCCTGCACTCGCCTGCACGAGGCAGTTGTTATTCATGAAGTATTACAAATAGACACAGTCAACATGATAATACGCTTCTGTAGAATGTACATGGTTTGAATGTTGAAAGCTACAATTTCATTGACAAGTGTTTCTCTTCATTGTCGTCAGCTGTAGATATCATGTGGTCTATATGTTATCCTCTTTCCTACTAAAAATAATCAGCGAACTTGTTTTCATCATATTCTCGCATCGTGAACATCAAAGTGGCAGAGTATTGTCTACACATATGCCTCTTTGTCGTGATTTCACTGTGAAACCTCGTACTTTATTTATGTTATGCTATCTATTGTTTATAAGTTCATGGTCCTCTATATCCCTTATCAACACTTTGGTCTTAGAAAGTCTTTCTTCCATATATCATCTTTGATCTCCAGAACAAATTCCTGTAGCAAATTTCAACTACATAGGGCACTTGTAAACGATATCATTTTATATGTTGAAGTTCAAATTTGTTTCAGTTCTTCAGTAGAGAGAGTATAGTGGTTTAGTTTGTTATTTGCTATTAAATATACCCGAAATTACACAATGCCTGATCAGATCACACGTGGAAGTTTCTAACTTATATATCATATTATATTACTATTATATGTTGAGATGTTGTCTAAACGAAAAAAGGCTGGGTTTTTTTCAAAAATGACGAATGCCCCATTTGGCCCACTGGAATGGCAAATTGCAAAGTAGTAACAAATATCTTATGAAAATATTAGACATAGAGCTTTTACCCTTTTATCACTCCCAAGTTATGAACTAATAACAAAACCAAGAATCGGGGAATGGCTAAAATGAGTGAAAGAGGCTGAGTCATCAAACTTCTGAAGAAATCTAACTATCACATGAGAAATATTTTCATTAAATGATATTTACGTCTCTACCTTCATGAGAGAAAATCTTGAGACAATCAGCTTAGATCAAATATTAGAAAAGCTTTCCTTGAAAACTCAATATGCCATGAAAGCAGCATTTTCGAAATTAAACATGTTTAATTATCCTTATCTTTGCATTTGGATCTGACACGTGTATTGAAGACACGACATGCTTATTCAGAGTAAAATTATTACTTCTAATCACATTTTTAACAATATATAACACAAAATAAATAATCGTCAATTCTTGAATATGTCAGCAATAGTAGGCGAAGGTGTCCTTGTCATACCTCGCCAACTGTCAAAGTAACTGTGCATATGCATATCATTATTTGAATTCACAGGTGAACCAAAAGGAGAATACGGGGCCTTTGTTAATTGCCAAAAGCAAATACAATTCGGATGTTCGAGGTATAAAAAAAATACGACATTACCCGTCTCAAGTGGGATATCCTCAATTCACCATACAATGGTACACATTTAATGTTTCAGATATTTATAAACTGTTGGTGTTTTATTCATGTCATGCACTTCCACCAAAAGAGGTTTAGTACGTGGGGAAAGTCTGCAGGTAAAAATCAGTCTCCAGCCAATTCGGACTTCAATTTTGCCATTGTTCAAAACATATAACAACTGTTAATCGCCACTGTCTCTTTGTTAAGAAGTTCCCTATTTGATAGAGTAAACATGAATAATGCAGTCTCAAGTGACTGTTTGTGCATGTTGTGTGCATGAGGATAGCAATGGCTTTTTGTGAAGGCCATCTCACTGAGTTACCCTTAGTTACAGAGATAGACAGAGTCAATATGGCCGCTTCAAGCAACAGTCCAACCAATATCACGGTGAAGTACACAAGACATGGGCTTCACACAACACACAGCAAACTATGCCAGTGATGCGATTTCTAAACGGTGATCGCATTTCCAATACATGCATATTTAGGCTTTCAGTTTTAGTAATGGTCCCAATCATGGATATCTTATGTTGATGGTGTAGATGTATAAGTACATTCGTGGGTTCTGACATTATGTATACAGTTCAAGTAAATCATCTGTAATGTCAGTTGCTTGTTAATGGCTTATACGACATATGGTATGCATCATGTGCACATGTTTTTGTCCCACGACAGAACATCAACTCTTGTTTAAGGTTGTGGACTAAACGTCAGTTCCATTTGTTCCTTTTAACCACAATTAGCATACTGGCGACTTTGTGTTTTATTACCTTTATTATGTCTGTTGTCAATGTTGCAATACTTGGCAATGGCCATATGTGACACTAGAATTATGACAAATATCTGTCCATATCAAGACAACAGAAGAGCACATATATCTTATATTTTATTAACAAAATGAGTCTCAAAAAACGTCTCTTCATCAACACAAGTGTAATAGCCTTTATAAGTGAAAACAGTGTACAAAAATTAACAATCAATAAATACGTAAAAGCATATGTACAAATCAACAATCAATATTGGAAACAAATCTTCAAAGAGCTCTCTTTTTTACCATAACAAATTCAAACACGTGAAACAAGAGGCATCGTATTCAAAGTACCATTTCAGTGCAGATGATGTTTGAGCTATCATATGTATCAAAATATGTGTAACAAAATATGAACTTTATACCTGAGTAAACATGTACATAAATGAATAATATATGATTATTCCATTCTCCCATATAACAACAGCAATAAGTTTTTTAATGTAAAAATAATATTGTAGACAAGAATGTAAGATAATCAGCATTGTGTATAGCTTTTTTCCAATTTTTTGCTATTGTTTTGTTTTATGTGATTGGCAATATTTGGCTTGTTTGAACGTTTTTCGAAAATATATTAAATAACGCAAACCCGATTGCGTCACAAATTGCAAATCTAAAACCAAATTAAAACAATACATAGTGATGACTTATATGATAAAGAACTATTAAAGAAGTGCATTGGAAACATATAATAAGAATGATAAAAGAGATATAGTACCAGACCTATTGCACTGACTCATACTCATCGAAGACTTATATTAATGAATAACATTAAGCACCAATAATGTTTCAGAACATTTGCATCTAGCACCCCCAACCCTGTTTCAAAAGTCCAGCTTCCTGACATATGGATTCCAGGACATCTGATGCATACCGTAAGGCATTGTAAGCGTGTCTCTGGAACGACACACACCCGCCGGTGGCCAGGCAGCATTGTTTGCGACACACGTCGTCGTGGCCCAGTGTCTGGGACGTCATTCTCATCATGTGATGCAGGTCACACAACGCCAAGGACACACGATGAGCGATACCCTCGATAGTCACAGAGCAGGACTGCTGGTACCCTTCAGTAAAATTGACATAGATGTGAAGGCCAACTAGTCGGTCATAGAGTGACGTCATTGGTGACAGCTGAAAAGAGAGACATATTGTAAGATTAGCATGTGTTTATTCATTGGGTGAACCAGTAGCAACTAAGACTGATGGACAATTCGGTGGACTTCTTTGTTATACGTAGATATGACAACCTCAAACACTTACCCGAGACGAGTCACTTGGAGCACAGAGAAGGAAATGTCTCCTCTGTTGATAACGCCACTCCAAGTAGCTGGCATCGCCGTCAAATACGTCACTGACCTGCCGTGGAAAAAATTTAAAGATTGAAAAAGACCTATCTTTTCTTATTTCAGTAGTTCGTACTCCCTTTGGCCAATATTTGCTTAATGAATAATAATCATGGTACAATAACTACTCTTCATCAATGTACGACCCGTGAAGATCCGGGTTCGAATTGGTCTTCAGCAACCCATGCTTGTCGCAAGAGGTCAGAGTCGCTGACTTGGTTGATGCATGTCCTCGTATCCCCTTTGTGTATCATGTTCATGATATCAATTAGAGGATTGTTTTTTCCAGACTCGATTATAAACAGACTGCCGTCATATAACTGGAATATTGCTGAGCGCGACGGTAAACAACAAACAAACAAATAATTAATGCATAAATGTGTTACCAAATGGCATTTGGTCAACAAAACATAAAAACATTTAAATTTTAAATTTAAAAAAATGAATTTTAAGGACCGTTCGAGAACACTAAACAAAATTCTTAAATAAAAATCCTTGGTAACACTCTGGTTAAACTCACAAGCGTATTCAGTTGGTTTCTGACAGTCCTTCTGAGGATGTTAATTTTGATGGTGAATTCATTGGCGATGGTACAAATGTACCCAGGCGAACGGTTGTGTGGCTGAAGAAGTCCATCCGCCGAGGGAGGTCCACATGGCTGACAGTGGTCTGATGTGAGAGACAGTGTCCTCGACAGTCCTGGGTGTATGTTGGTGTACACCACAACAAACAGCAGTAAGCCTGGTGGGGGAAAGACAGAACACGTTAAAAGAAATGTTATACCTAGTTAATGCTTACACCACAAGAAGCAACAGTAGCCATGTTTCAATAATTGTTTTGAATATAACGAAAATATAAAACATTGATTCCCCATAATGGCATTGTTTCAAATTCATCTAACATCAATTTGTTTGTAAACTTAAATAGATAATATTTTCACAAGATACGTTAAAGGTACATAGCCTTGAACACATCAGATAAGTCAAACTTTGGAAACAAATTTCATCAGGATTTACTTTCCTGCATCCTGCAAGGCATGACGAACGATCAAGCATTTTCAATATAGATTTACCTTTCATGGAGCAGTTAGAAGTATCAAATATTGCAAATGTAACAATGTCTGAGATCGTATGACATACCTGCATCTTGTGAATCTTCTTATAGTGGTCTGTGGGGAAACTCTATCCAAAAATACGCCTGAATCCTTCACTCCGAACTCCGTGAAGCCCTGATATCAGCCTGAAATAGAAATAACCTCTAGATTTCCCCGTGTCCCAGTGTCTCGTACAATAATCACTGTACTGCCAGGCATTCTATAGCAAGACGTTAGATTGGTCAACCAAACAAAAGTCATATACTCGTACGGGTCACACGGCTGGTAGATCCTGTATAGCCTGTGCGGGTATTCGGGTACTCTACGTCAGGCATTGTGTCATATACTAGTATGTCCATGGATTTACACGAGGGTAGTTGGGGGTATTCCTTAAAGGAAGGATTACATGGTGAAGTGAGATCATGATGATGATGATGATGTAATGATATAATGAAACGGCAGGAATGTATATATATAATATATTACCATTATTTCAAACAGGATTCCCAACATTACTGCTTATGCACCCTTGTTGTAAACACTGATGTTTAAATATAACACAATACTATAACAATCGAACTGCAATTTGATTTGTTGATATCTGATATATATAGTAAATTATAAGATCGCACAAGTATGATTCGTTCCAACCAATCATACACACTCTTATAAACTGCCGGGCAAAAGAATGTATAGACCCATGATTCATGGTAGCTGAAACTAAAACAAATAAGAATTTGCTTTTCGATGGTGATGTATTTGAAACGGGTATCATAGTTCTTGATTTGGACCTTACGTCTGCAGTGTTTCGGCGTCTGTTGTCAGCCTAGTAACGTTTGATAACGCTTGTAATTGCAAATCCAGTGGTGTTTACAGGTGATCATTTTCCTCTACGTTAAGTTATCTGAAGGCGTACCTGAGAACTCGTAACAGAATGATGTGTACATGAGTCTTGTGTGTCAGAGTACATCTAAATAGGTGCAAGCGTCTGCACTGAATAAAACATATCGGCAGCTGAATCCTATCTCAGATTAAAGGGGGCACGGGTGGTTCAGTGGTTGAAACTGTTACAGTTGGCTGTGCAGAGTTGCGACCTTTAGAATATGTGGATCGTGTGACCGAGTCCAAGACCGGTCCCTATTATGGAACTTGCCAGCACAATATGATGGAGGGTTTGCGAAGGTGGTAACCGTCTACGGCCTGTCACGTTTCTGGGTTATGGTGACACACCATGTTAAGTTACCTTACACATGAGTGTCGGATTCTGATTGGCTGAGACACATTCTATTATTTCCACTGTGTACATGTATGCCGCTCACATGTAATATATTTACTTCGAATGAAACAGATCAAGGGGGAATAACTCAAATTTTGTGTTTCTGTCTTGTGCAAAATGAATGGGTGCCTGTGTGCGTGTGTGTGTGTGTGTGTGGCTGCTTGAATTAGTCCGGATGCCGCTTTTTATAGTACAAGCCCACTGACATACCATGCGGCAGTGTAACATGAATACCACACTCAACACAGTATACTGACTCTTCACCCACAAGTCATTGTTTTAGTCCCTTAATGACGAGCACCAGGCAGGGCAAAAACAAGTACCACATTTCCACGTCCTTCGACCTTCCCCCGACAGTTTGCCCTCCGGCAGGCGCACTTTCCACTAGACCGCGGAGGCCGTTCATGCATGCAAGAGACATATCTGCAAAATAATTCAGGCTCGGGGAACATAAACTGACATTGAGGGTATGCCCTCCCACCCCCTCGAGAGATGCGCACAACTAATAATATAACTGAAGTATCATTTCAAAGCGGTGTTTAACAAACACAATGTGTATATTCCTCAGCACATCTCCAGTAAGTTATATATAACTCTTTGGGGGTTTTTTCTTCCAAATATACTTATACGGGGCATGACACATTCTGTTCACGACGAATCTAGCGGTCAACCTTTTCTATACTAACTATGACATGTTTGTATGACACTCGCCTCAACGCATGTTCCAGCTCGCCCATACAACTCATCATTGAGGTGAACGGGTCGCAGCAAGTCCTGACATACCACGTGATACTGGTTATTGGTGCTCTTCCAGGAAGTACTGTGTGTTGGACATTGAACATTCCGAGGACGGCGTCATTCATAACTTTGGGTATAACAGATACGGTGTATGTAACAAGCCTTCGGTTGTTCCTTTGGGGGCATTAAGGTTTTTTATATATATTTTATGTATCATAATATAAAACCAGTCATAAAAAGATTTCTTTAACGTTCGTTTTTTTTCCATCTTGACGTTTAATCACAAAATCAGTTGTTGCCATGGGAATATTGCATGTATCACTGACTGGGTGAAAAGGTTCTGGACACTGTGAACAGTATTTTCGGTACACTGTGTACAGGAACAAGGCAGGGTACAAAAGATTCTGGTCAACACCTACTACATTGAGGTCTGACTGTACAGTTTGGTCCAGGGGAGCCTACTGAACATTTCTAGGTACTATGTAATACCAAACTACAAGGTAGGTAACAAACGAGGCAGTCCAATGCCAGGTGCGTATTATAAAAACTAGGTTCATTTTATTGCATTATATCTGCATGGTGGGACAGAGGAAATATTGGTAATAACTGTTACATGAGTCATAAACGTATGAAACATGGCACAGAGGTACTTCAGTGACCAACAAAGATTTATGGTTGTAATGTTTTTTTAATTAAGCCAATCGCAGTCATGGCAGCCATTTTTTTCAAAATGGCCGACATTTGTCAAAATGGCTATTCCAAAAACAGTAAAGTACATTGTGGCCAATAATTGTTTTCATTCACACATAAAACTAAGCATGTTGTTTAGTGTATACGTGTCTTATAATAATCACTTGATGTAAATCCAGTCAAGACCCAATATCGATCGGCCACAAAGTGGCAGCCATCACAAACCTTTTTTTTATTAACGAAATATATGGCTTCGTACTGCATTGACAGTCATATCACATTATTTTCATAACTTTCTTTACATCTTACAATATGTTTTAAGAAATGGACATTTCTGAACATATCAATAGGCCTTTAGTAATCCAAACTAATAGGCTTAGTAGTGAACTCGGGGCCACTAATCATTTTTTGTTATAAATATTTTGAATGGCATAAGATTTGGTAAGGTATCTGCACTTTTACTCTATCAATATATAAAATGAAATGTGAATTTTAACAAGTGTTTACGAGGGAGTGATATTTTACAGGGTAATAATATAAGAAGTTGCCCGAATGTTTGACAAAGCAAAAAGTGCAATGTCTAGACTGTGGGTCAAGAGCCGTCAAACAGGTGGGGGTGCAATCAGACATGGGCGTGACAGGCCTAAAGAGTCGGTATCCACACAAGATCGTCTCATTACATTAATTGCCCAAGGTCAGGCAGGCCCTGATGCCACCCAACCGGAAACCATTGATGCTGTAGAAAGAAGAATTTAGAATTCCAAATATCAGTTGGAACTGTTGCAACCATTATTCATGAGCATCTTGGTATGCCCAAGGCATCTGCAAGATGGGTACCTAGAAACATCAGAGCTCAAGATCGCCATCAGAGAACTGAAAGTTGTTAGGACCTCCTGGATCTCTATACTGCTGATGAAGCAGGATTTCTTTCTCGTCTAGTGACAGGTGATGAAACATGGATTCACCACTGGGACCCAGAAACTAAATTGGAATCCATGCAATGGGAGCACCCCAATCCTCCGCCTCCAAGGAGGTTTCGAACTCAACCATCGGCTGGCAAGGTAATGGCCACCATATTTTGGGATGCAAGAGGCATATTACTGATTGATTACATGCCACCAAAAACTACAATGAATGGACAGTATTATGCTAATGTAATGAACGCCCTGGGATGTTAACACGTGGTATTCTACTTTTGCATGACAACGCTCCGGTTCACAAGTCGAGAATTGCACAGGCCGCCATATGTGAATGTGGATTCGAACAGTTAAATCACCCACCCTACGGCCCAGACTTAGAACTCCAGTGACTATTTCCTGTTCTGGCAAATGAAATCTGCCCTACGTGGAAGACGCTTCTTGGATGACGAGGACATAAAGGCTGCCACAGAGGCGTGGTTAGAGGGCCAATCTGCGGATTTCTATAAAAGTGGTATTAAAAGCTTGAAGGACAAATGGAATAAGTGTATTGAGGTGAATGGAGATTATATTGAAAAATAGAAGTGCAAAAGATATTCTGCGACTTGGTCTTATATTGAAGTTGCAAAACATTTTGAACGCTTCTCGTATGTGTTAAAATGTATCTTCAACACAGCCTTTCTAACAACAAGTATATTGGAACATAGAGAGAACATAGTGCTTATACAGGAAAATGTTCTTGAAATACATTTACCATTTCATTATATAATATTGTATAGTCAATGTATGCATGAGACATTTATCGTCATTACACCTTTACTACCATTTCATTAGTTCCCTTAGTTTTTGGCAGTATATTTCACATGGATTCTGACATTCATTTTCACACATGTAGAAATAAGCACCAGTGCACGGTAGTTCATTGGCATTGCGTGCACATGTTGTTGTAAAGCATACTGACCATTTCATTTGCAAGATGTCAATTCTAACAGTCCTTTGTTAGACTTACATTGGTTGCTTTGTCATCAACTCAGGATGACTTTACACCGTCTTTGTCTTTCAACCATGACCGTCAACATACTGAAGATCATGTCCCTTCTCCAAACATAAACTTGGTAGATTGCTCGTTGCATGTGCTGAATAAGATGGTTTGAGGTCGGGGGTAACCTTTCCTTGTTGGCTTGCGTCTTACAGAATAGCCAGTATCTGCGATCTTTTGCCTTATTTTCCTGTCATCCGCAGAGTCCACAAACAAATTCCTCACATAGCCTTGCTAATTCTTCATCTAACTCTAGGGACACCAAACAGTTCTGTAGCGAAGTCAGTGATCTTTTTCTATCCTATTCCTGACAGTGAACTGTTTGAGTCACATCCTGTGAATGCATGCAGTAATAATAAAGCTTTGCAAATGTGTGGTCCCGCTCCTTGAGGAACAGAATGATTAAGCATGAATCTCAGCTTGTCTTTAAGGCCTGTCCGAAACCAAAGCACTTGACACTCCTTATCAACAAAAAGAAAAGTACAGTGCATATCAGCATCCTTATCTGGTGACCATTTGCGTTGCTACAGGCGAGACAGCGGCGGTGCATTAAAGACACCAGATGACTGAAACCAGCCTTTGAGACTGGCTCAACTGGGCTTGCCTGTTACCGGCTGGTTCTGGTCCTGTCGTAGGCGTCCATCTAACTCATCCCAGACATGTGCTATGAGGGAAATGTATGATGTTATGCTGCCTCAGAAAGTATGTTACAACGCGTGCAACGTGTGAGAGGGCTTTATCCTACTACAACGTGACCTTACGTCCCTGCATTAGCACAAAGGATATAACATGATCTCGAACGATGTCGGTCTGTTAGCGTCGCCATTCAAATTTCATTAACAACAATAAGTTGTGATGCCACCCCATACCATTACTCTTCAGCCTCCAAAATGACAACGTTGAGTAATGCAAGCATCGCTTAAGCGTTCTCCTGGACACCCAGGTCATACCAATTTGTCAGATGCCCCAATTGTCAGATACCCCAGTTGTCAGATGCCCCAAATGTCAGATACCCCATCTGTTAGACAGTGGAGTAGAGATGGCTTGTTAAATCATTTGAGATTTACTTGTTGTGGTAATGGACCCATCCATACATACTTCATCCTCTGTATAAATAAGATCAAATAAATACATAAGGACGTTTGAAGTTAATGGGTAAAAAATAGTATACTCAAAGAGAATAGGATTATATAATTATTGTTTTACTTTTCACCCGACTACATTTAACCAATGAACCATTTGATCAGGAAAGCAACGTAAGATTGTAAGTTCTCGTCTCAGCTTCTTGCGAGAATACTGAGCTCTGTCAATTTAGATGTCTTAGTAAATTGTGCATATATTGTCAGAGATAACTGGATTAGATAGCTTATAAAAATGTGAATTCATAAGAAATCAATCTCAAATTCATTACCACATAAATCTTAATTCGTTAGAATTAATCTTCACTTCTACGTTTCAACACTATCAATAGAATTATATATAAAGTTCATTTTTCTATAAACACTTTCTTTCATATTATATTAAAAAATCTGAAAACTTAGAAATCTGTACTTTATAAACCTTGTGACGTATTACATCAAGCTGAACTATGTGTGTGACGTTTAAAACCCATGAAACACAATAGATATCTTTTCATTTAAGTATAATAAGTCTTATATTCTCATAAGGGAAATTGGACTCAACCATTTCACCATTTGGGTAGCACCGGATAGTGGGAGAACTCAACAGTGGCATTTGTGATTTTAAGGAGCGGTAGAAACTAACAGTTTTCGTCCACTAGTCCTTGTAATGATAACATATAGTAAAACCCTTAAAAAGAGCCAATTTCTAAACGTCCTTGTGATACCTTAACTATTGGGCAGCTTGGCAAGGACTATAGGACTAGTGCCAATTTCTAACGCTGTTAAGGTATCCAACAACTGGGGTATCTGGCAAATGGGGTGAGACCCACACCCGATATTGACATAGTTAACTGATTTATTACACCACCCCTCTTTTAGGGTGTGTCACTCTGTTTCCTCACGCGTGAAGACCCGGTCAGAATAGGTCTTCAGCAACCAATGCTTGCCGTAGAAGGCGACTACGCTTGTAACGAGATCGGGTGGTCAGGCTCGCTGACTTGGTTGGTGCATGTCGTAGTATCCCAATCGAGTTGATCGATACTCATGATGTCAATCACTGGATTGTCTGGTCTAGACTCAATTATTTACAGACCGCCGTCATATGACTGGAATATTGCTGAGTGTTGCGTTAAACAACAAACAAACATTCTGCTTCCTGTTACTAAGTATGGGTTTTGTCAGTGAATTCGTTATTATAAAACATTGCTCAGAGGAAGGGCCAAATATTATGCTGTTATGTTGCAGCTAACTCTTCCCAGTGAATTTAGACACGTGGTATGGTGGTATCATGCGAAGTAAGTGTCATGATTCTAGGAGTAAAGTGTTACTGTACTCCTCGCCCCTGGACTTTCGACGGTGCGTGCTGTCAGTGTTGTAGAAGTCTCTAAAGCGCACGTAAAATCTAGTAACTGTCTAAAGATATTATGTTCATGGGTGAACTGTCTGTGGATTCCAACTTACTTTTTCAATGCGACGTCCTGGAACATATTTCTACTACTACTACTACTACTACTACTACTACTACTACTTTTTCAAGCAAGTGTATCATCAAGTCAATCTTGTCTTCATTGTGATATTCACTACAGTGTGGTTCGTTAGCTTCCTTATATATATACATTTATAAACCCAACCTTTGTTAAAACAAGGACCACGTGAGATGGGAACGTAGGGTTATAAAAGAGAAATAATCAAGTTGGTTTGTGATGAGTGAACATATATTTCTTTGTTTCCTTTTAGATGGACTAGACTCGGGCCTATATTATCAGTCCTTGCAAGCCAGTATGTTTGTCTTCGAACTAAACACATGGCGTTATCAATCTAAAAAAAAAAATAGTTTCTTTTGGATACCTTTCTTATGTCAGTTAAATAACTGCTGGAGGTGTAACATATTTTGTCTTTTTGAATAGTGTTTTGGAATGTACGTGTCCGTTTGTTCATTGAAAAAATTACATTGAAAATATAGTGAAATTCATCACCAGTGTCACACAGCTTTCATAAATGTTCATTCAACACACACACACGCACACACACACACACACACACACACACACATGCGCGTCGCTGCGTTAAACCACATTTCACCTCTCCTTCACACTTCACACATGGCATTGATTACTCCATGGCACTCCATGGGGCGCGCGGTCCTAGCTGCATGTATGTGACACTCAGGCAATTGCTGACGCGTTCCGTGGTATATATTGATGCAAAGTCTTCAGCTTCTTTTGAAATATGTACATCCATAGGAAACACAACTGTCTTCTAAAGAGACAAGTAAAGTTAAGGTGATGGCAAAATGTATTTCTCTCATCCTTGCAGAATTCCACTAATCCTGTTATAGCATATTGTCCTATTGTCTGTAGAATACACTATGGATTATGGTATATCTCACTACTTTGAGGGAACCGTTTAACACGCGTAAAAGCTGGACAAATAGGAATACTGCACGTGTTTGTATTTTTTTGGCCGGATCCTACCTGAAGGTGACTCTGCTTCAAGTTAAAAAAACGTTTTGTCCTTAAAACGCAGGACATCAAGACGATGTTTAAAATACGTTCTTTGATAAGTATTTCTCAGAAATTGACGGATGACAAAGTAGACAAAACAAATGTGGATAACAAGTTCTTTATTATACTGTAATATCGACATTTCGGTATATATTCTTATACCGTTATCAAGCAAGACTTAATATTGAGGGGCGGTCGGGTAGCCTAGTGGTTAAAGCGTTCGCTCGTTACGCCGAAGACCCGAGTTCGATTCCCGACATTTGCACAATGTGTGAAGCCCATTTCTGGTGTCCCCCGCCGTGATATTGCTGGAATATTGCTAAAAGCGGCGTAAAACTATACTCACCCACTCACTTAATAATGAACATGATACAGAATTATATATAGTGGGTGAAGGATTAACAGCAACAACAATTATCATTCGTCAAAGGGATTAACATGAGTAGGTTAACTAATTACAACAGAGGGAAAATATAGTAACAACATGATGATGTATTTTCCTTTTGTTTTTATTAGTTAACCTCCTCATGTTAATCCCTCTGACGAATAATTGTTGTTTCTATTAACTTTCACCCACCATATATAATTATGCACCATGTTCATGATTCAGTTTTGTTTGACAACGGTATAAGGATCTATGCCGAAACGTCGCTATTACAGTATAATAAGGAAGATGCTATCCATATTTCTTTTATCTACTTTATGATATATGGATGATAGGTAGGTAGAAACGCTTGTGTGGTTGATGCTTTCATTAACATTATTAACTCGCGTAATATAGCATGATTCTAATTGTTTTGTCGCTGTTAGCTTAAATATGACTTGCTCTACCTTGCATTTAATTTCTACGATCGACCTCAAATCAGAACGCGTCGTCTGCTATGCGATAACAGCGAATAGTGCCCTCTATCGGTGTGCACATGGCAACCAGTAAACTAACTCGCGCGGAGTGTTACGCGCTTGAGTAACATCGCATTGGATAACTACAAACAAACAACAAACAAGCTTCAATTCTTCCTCCAACTGAATAATGATGTGTTTTCCAAAGGATTCAGATTTTAATCATACTGATTAAATGTTCACTGCTCGAAAGCGAAGACTGGGCGTTTAGAACTTTAGAATTTCGCGGATTGACACTGACAGGGGGTTACAAGGACCAAGATGGCGACCAGTGCCAAAATGTCTTTCAACTACTACCAAAATGGAAAATATGGCACGTTGCCTCAAAATCCTCAGAAAGACATGGAAGTTACACAAGACATGCATCTTAAAATGTCAAAGAAGATCGCTCAGCTCACAAAGGTTTGTATGTATATCTATTCGATTGAGAACCGGACATAGAAAACCTCGATCAGGCGTGTTTGTTTTGGTTTGACAGTCACAGTGTGAGTTCGTTTATGTGGTGTTATGTACTTATATAGTGTCATGACAAGTGATTGTGTCTTTCCAAAATGTACATTTCTCCTTTGTATTATCTTGAAACAAACACGTGATTTTGTGTCGTTTTTCACGTGCAAATAATAAATACGTCAATTGAACATTCTAGATCTAGATCTAGATGAGGAATAATATCACCAAAGACTAAATAGGGGCCTAATGGGCATATTGAACGTTTTTATGATGCTCTAATGGAGGGTCTATTGAAAAACAAATCGACATCTCTAGACTTTTTAATTGATTTCATTTTTTAAATAAATGAATCTTCAAGCAATAACACATGAAGATATTACGATAATAGGGGACTTATCATTCGTAATAACTTAATATGTTTAGTAGGTGGAGATTTCTCAACCAAGACCTTCCAATCAATTGCTACTTATTTATTCTAAAACCTTCTTCAAATGCCTGTCCAATTTTTTATGACCTCTCCGTGTCATCTCAGTGAATATTACGTGCTCGTGGGTTTCACCGAAATGGTAAACATCTGAGACCTGCATCACTTCAGGCTTTCCTCCAACATTAAGCTGACAGGCCGCAATATAACTGGAGTACTGTTAAAAGCAGCTTTAAACCCAACTCACCCACCCAACTCACCCACCCACCTCACCCAACAGTGAATGTTATCTTGAAAAATTATTATCACTGTTGTGACTATCCCCAGTTATCAAGAGTATATTTATCTACATTCTATTATAATGAATAATATGCTCTACATTCTATTATAATGAATAATATGAATAATATGAAATGAAACCATTTGCCTCCATACCTTTGTTGTGAGTCAGGTTAGAAGACACTAAAGATAGACGCCCATTTAAATCACACTGTTCTGTAATGATTGAAATAAGCAACATTGTAATCAGTGCTCAACTTAACTTTGTCCCCTCCTGCAGCCTTTTACTTTAGCCACGAGTCCATAGCCTGAGTCTAGTAACATTCGGTTCAGTGTAGTAAGCCCAGCTAATAATTGTCATAGGGTATATATCATTATAGAATGGAGATATGATACACTTGATAATCATGGATGTGTGCTATTACAGTCAATCTTCATGTTCTGCCATTAAAAGGGAAAGATTAAAGGACCTAACCAAATCAGTGAATTATACCTGGCGTGAGACATCTAACAATACAGTATCACAAACAGCTGTCTGTGACTAAGGCAGCTAATATGATGTCAAGTTCAGTCAAATTTCATTCAGTCTAACAAGCTTAGCTTATGACATTGACAGTCCATATGTAAGTAGTAAAATTTACTGAAAAGGATATGGGAGGACAAATTCAGGCTGGTACACTCGAACTGTTTGGCACAGACTGAACAGTGTACAATTTATGTCCTAATTGCACATACATCTTTTGAATCACAGCAGTGCATATTTCATCATGTCACTAGTGTCTGAAATAACCTTTCAAGGCTATCTGGAGACTCGTAAATGTAATTAACCCGTCTTCCAGAAAGTTGCAGGCCTGCATTTGTATATACATGCCAGAGTATCCTAACTGTCATAACAGCTGTCATCAGTAAAGCAATTGTCTTTTTAACACTATGATCAGCGTCAAAATAAATACAATAAGAAGTACTCTGTTCATCATGTTCAAATTTTCTACCAGACAGTGAGGCAGGAAGGAATAGATTTCCAGCAGTGGCACAATGCCTGTCTGCTAAGTGTGCCATGACACAGTGTCTCATCCTTATGGATGGCACAGGACCAACAATATCACTAATAATCAGGTTGATCCATGGAACATATTGCTGTGGCATGGATGGTATGTACTTCTAGTAAGTAGCATGTGTATGTGTGAGGAAATGTTTTTAGGTGTGACTTGGAGTACAGGGATTAACATCACGAGTTAACTAGTCCAATTCTATTCACACCAGTGTTTTATCATGTTTATGGAACACTAGTTTCTTCTTGGAAAAATAGTCTCTCAAGATTTTTATTGAGCATATTAGTGTCTGTTGGACTCATTTAGAGTCTGAAAATTGGTTCATTTTGTCAATGAGTCCAGCAGACATTAACACTTTTTCAATAATTGTTTATGGCAGTGATTGTTATATGAGGAACATGTTATTCTGTAAGCAGGCAAACAACAAAAGTTAAAAAGTGAATACCAAGAAACTTTTTTTTCAGCAATCATTACCAGCAGTTATATCCATAACAACTTCCTTGTTACACTATGGGTTAGAATAGGAACCTGTGCTGGTCATAAGAATCGTCCGGTCAAACCGCTGAAATTGTCGGATCCGAGGGTTGTTGTTTTCGCATATTTACCTCATAAAGAGTAATCATTTGTTTTGTTATACCAAAATTCACTTAAAGTTTATGAAGTCTTAAAACTGTTCTCTGTTTCGTTACAGTAACTTAGCTGCGAACAGTTAAATATTCGTACCAGGCGCCATCTTGTTTTCTAACAGACGAGTCAATATTCATCACATGACAGGTCAATACTGATCATGTGACTGACAGGTCCATATTTGAGGTCAGTGTCAGTCACACAATTTCGGGGTCTACATGGAAATGTATTGTTTTGTCATGTACAGATTAACCAATGAAATTGCAAGATTCTTAATAGAGGTATAACAATGATGTATGTTATGAGAGTATGTTGATGTAACACGTCCAATTGTCGTTTGTTTGTTTTTTTGTCAAAGTGTGAGTTTGTTCAATACTTCCACCAGGGTTACACCATCATTGCCTGTATGTATACATTGACATGATTACAGACACAGACTATACAATCAGCTCTTGATGGGAACAAGTCCTATGTCATCCTTTGAATCCTACGAGTGCCCTAAATGTCCTATTGATATGAACAATAGTCTGTTAATCACTATGGATGTATGGTTTGGGAGACCATATTGGTACAATGTGTGAAGTACCCTGCTGTGTCATTCCATTACTTATTGTTTCGGGTTTAGAATTGGAGTCATTATGGCTTGATTTGTGTATACTATCATTGCAGTGTTTGAAAATACTGGTAAATTGTGTCTACCATGTGTCTACTGGTAAGCAGTCGTTAAATCAGAGACAAAACCCTTGATGTTAATGTAGTTCAGCTGAACAATATATGTAGACACTTCTTTAATAACGTTAAAAAATCAAGGACTTTTTATGATGAACTAATTAGGAAGGATACTGTACCAAAATCATTAGAACACTGGGATATGGTTTTTCGTCAAGGTTTGGATTGGAAAGATATACTTCTATGTTATAGAAAATGCACGCGATTTATAAACAGAATAATTTACACTAAGAAAGAATTATTCAAGATGAAACTTGTCGATGAAGATATTTGTACTTTCTGTCAAACTGCTTCTGAAGATATGTCTCATGTATATTTCGATTGCCAATCTGTTCAACAATTTTGGCTTAAAGTTGAAAACTTCCTAAATAACAACCTGCAAACAAATTTTATCCTTTCGAAACTTAATATCTTTTTTGGTATTTCCACTCAAAACCATGTAACAAATCATATTATTATATTAGCAAAAAGATTCATCTACTTATCAAACTTAAAACAACAAGATTTATCTTTCGAGCAATTTCTTTCACTACTAAAAGACACAATTTGTTTGGAAAGTTTTATCGCTAAAAAAAATAATCAATTTAACCAATATGCTCAGAAATGGCAAAACTTACATCTCATAATCTAACGAAGCAGTTGAAACATACTACCTGTTAATTAGTAATCATCTACTTCTTGTAAACAAATATTTATAATCTCCCTCTCAGTTTGAGAAGACGACATATCCTAGACAACCTGCCTGTCCTCACCTATGAAAACTATAACTTGTGTTAATACTGTCATATATATACATGTTAATACCTACACTTGTAACAATATACATGAAATGGAATAATAATTTATTTTTTTTTTAAAAAAACAAAAAACTGATTAATCAGTCAAAAAAAAGAAAGAAAAAAAAAGCAGTCGTTAAGGTTTGCTACTATAGTACATCAATGTGTGGACTAGACTGGCTGACTGTAGGTCATGACATTGAAGAGGGATCAGTTCTCTAAGGTGCTGCAATTGGCTGTGAAGAGTTGCATGTCTTGGGCACGCCAGACACCTATGATTGTGGGTTCCACCCAGATTATGTCTCTCAGTTTGTCAGCGCTATCATGACCATACCCATGCTTACAGTGGATTTCACCAAAGTGGTGAGCTTCAGAAATGCATCACTTTTTGGCTTCCTCCCACTTTAAGCTGACATGTCGTGATATCACAGGAATACAGTTCAAAGTGGTGTTAAACCCAACTCACTCACGCACTCATGACACTGAGAGCGTTCGGACTGGCTGACTGTGTCATGACATTGAGAGAGTGTGGACTGGCTGACTGTGCCATGACACTGAGTGAGTGTGGACTGGCTGACTGTATCATGACACTGTAAGAGTGTGGACTGACAGACTGTGCCATGACACACAGAGAGTGTGGACTGGCTGACTGTATCATGACACTGAGAGATTGTGGACTGACAGACTGTGCCATGACACACAGAGAGTGTGGACTGGCTGACTGTGCCATGACACACAGAGAGTGTGGACTGGCTGACTGTGCCATGACACACAGAGAGTGGGGACTGGCTGACTGTCATGACACTGAGAGAGTGGGGACTGGCTGCCTGTGTCATGATACTGAGAGAGTTTTGACTGGCTGATTGTGTCATGACACTAAGAGAGTGTGGACTGGCTGATTGTGTCATGACATTGAGAGAGTGGGGACTGGCTGATTGTGTCATGACACTGAGAGAGTGGGGACTGGCTGATTGTGTCATGACACTGAGAGAGTGGTGACTGGCTGATTGTGTCATGACACTGAGAGAGTGGGGACTGGCTGATTGTGTCATGACACTGAGAGAGTGGGCACTGCCTGATTGTGTCATGACACTAAGAGAGTGGGGACTGGCTGATTGTGTCATGACACTGAGAGAGTGGGGACTGGCTGATTGTGTCATGACACTGAGAGAGTGGTGACTGGCTGCCTGTGTCATGACACTAAGAGAGTGGGGAATGGCTGATTGTGCCATGACACCGAGAGAGTGGGGACTGGCTGATTGTGTCATGACACTAAGAGAGTTGGGACTGGCTGCCTGTGTCATGACACTAAGAGAGTGGGGACTGGCTGTCTGTGTCATGACACTAGGAGAGCGTGGACTGGCTGATTGTGTCATGACACTGGGAGAGTGTGGACTGGCTGATTGTGTCATGACACTGAAAGTGTGGGGACTGGCTGATTGTGTCATGACACTAGGAGAGTGGGGACTGGCTGTCTGTGTCATGACACTAAGAGAGTGTGGACTGGCTGAATGTGCCATGACACTGAGAGAGTGGGGACTGGCTGATTGTGCCATGACACTGAGAGAGTGGGGACTGGCTGTCTGTGCCATGACAGTGAGAGAGTGGGGACTGGCTGTCTGTGTCATGACTCTGAGACAGTGGAGACTGGCTGTCTGTGTCATGACACTGAGAGAGTGGGGACTGGCTGTCTGTGTCATGACACTAAGAGAGTGTGGAGTGGCTGATTGTGTCATGACACTGAGAGAGTGGGGACTGGCTGTCTGTGTCATGACACTGGGAGAGTGGGGACCGGCTGAATGTGTCATGTCATTGAGAGAGTGTGGACTGCATGATTGTGTCATGACACTGAGAGTGTGTGGACTGGCTGTCTACCATGACATTGAGAGTGTGTCATGACACTGAGAGGGTGTGGACTGGCTGGCTGTGCCATGACATTGAGAATGTGTCATGACACTGAGAGTGTGTCATGACATTGAGAGTGTGTCATGACACTGAGAGTGTGTCATGACACTGAGTGTGTGTCATGACATTGAGAGTGTGTCATGACACTGAGAGTGTGTGGACTGGCTGGCTGTGCCATGACATTGAGAGTGTGTCATGACACTGAGAGTGTGGACTGGCTGGCTGTGGCATGACACTGAAAGTGTGTAGACTGGCTGTCTGCCATGACACTGAGAGTGTGTCATGACACTGAGAGTGTGTGGACTGGCTGTCTGCCATGACATTGAGAATATGTCATGACACTGAGAGTGTGTGGACTGGCTGTCTGCCATGACACTGAGAGTGTGTGGACTGTCTGTCTGCCATGACATTGGGAGTGTGTCATGACAGAGAAAATGGACTGTTGTACCATATCACCACTAATCACAGTGCGTGCCCTGACACAGAGTGTGGACAAGATTATTGTGCATGACACCACGGACTTGTATATAGGTCTGTGATGACACTCACTCACTGAAAAATAGATGCCTGTCACAGAATAATTTTCCATTTTTGTGACTGTGCACCATGAAACATGTCAGAAGTATTCCTCAACACTATCATGAAAAATCCAAAATGAGGTCACAATCAAATTCCCTGTTGTTAGATGAAATGTTGGTGTTATTTACAAAGAGAAGCAGACCGATATGGTAAGATGTGTAAGTGAGCTAGGCTTTATTATATACCCCTGTGTAGTAAATTACCAGGGGAGGTTGGGGGGAAGGAAATACAGTCATTTGCTCTGCTGAAAGAAGATAAGGTATCTCTTCACCAGGCCATGCTTGAAGTCAAATCCCATTACTTTGCAAATTGCAATTGAAAAAAAAGGTTTAGTATTTCCGAATCCAACCATGCTTACTTTGACATTATTTCAAATAATTTTGGTTTCTTTTAAACATACTAAGAATATTTTTCTATTTTATCTAAAGACGAAGTTTGTGTAGTTTAGATGTGTATGTTTGAAACTTTGGTAAAGTGTCTAAAAAGGGATTAGCAGTAATCAGAAAAAAACGTGTATTGACAGCTGCTATTGCTTAATTATGTTTAAAGGTTGTTGTTAATTTGGAAATATGATGGTGTGATTTCTGGGAATAACTGCCAAAGATAACAGCCAGTAGCTGTAAATCATGTAAACAAATATCTTCTTTAGCTGTTGTGCTAGTTTTTACTTTTTCTCTGCAAAGCAAAAGGTAAATCAAAACAGAGTTCTCGGAGAGACTTCAAAGCTGGCATGGATCACTATTGTACAACAGCATGGCCCTATGGTGGAGACAGATGGGGAACTGTACGCTGTAAAGCAGCAGATTCCAACACATGTCCCAGTCAAGGGAGTCGTAATACTGGGTATTTTGGTGCTTTGGTGCATCTGCATGATGTCTGGGGCAGTATCAGTGTTAGGTTGTAGACAGGCAGACATGGAATCTGCTGAGGGTGATGCCGCCATCGTGTAAACACACAGCTTCTTTTGGCATTCTGTTCAGTGAGGTTGCTTTTGATATAAACTAACAAAATAGGTGACTGACCATGTGATACTCTGGAGTTCCACAGCCTCTTTACCATTGGTTACTTATGCATGTAATAAAAAGCAACGAAAATTGGGTGGTTACAATGTCCACCTGCTGATTTGTTGTAACAGTGCCCAATAGCCTTGGTTAGCTGCTCTTGCTATCAACCACCGTGTCTTCTGAAACCCGTGAAGATCCGGGTTACAGTAGATCTTCAGCAACCCATGCTCGTCATAAGAGACGACTATGCTTGTCGTAAGACTTACGGGATCAGTTGGTCATGCTCGCTGACTATGCATGTCATCATATCCCAAATGCGTGGATTGATGCTCATGACAGATAGGTTTTTCACTCTTGGCACTTGCTGACTAGTTAACTAATTCTACGGAGGCTATATGTTTTAACTAAAATTGGCTTACAAATCCATCAGCCCTAAAAAATAGGAAAGGGTGAATAAGAAATAATCGGAAAGCACTATTGTTTCATCCACAGAATCCAAATTCATGTTGACCAACTTAAATGTGCAATAATTTCAACTGCACAACCAACGCTTCTGATAAAACATGGCACTATGGTAGATAACGTTTTGAAATACAAATCTTATATGTGATTTTTTTTAAGATAAAATCCCCACCTACCATTGCTAATGCTTGCAGATCAGGATTTGTCACACAAATATCTGTAAACCATGAAAAATCTGGCTACGTGTTAGGGCTGGGACAAATAAAGTCAGAAGAAATGCATGCAGAGTCAGAAAGAAATGCAAACATTTGTCACTTATAGTGTAACCGTGGAAGCTCTAGATAATGTTTGCCATTAAACAATATATCACATGACTAACCATTGGTCGGGGGTATCCTGTTGGTATCCGGGCCCTTACTCAGGAACCACCCAACACAAGTACCCTAGTTACCCATCCCAGCCCTACTAAGTGTTAATGTCTGAAGGGAAGCAATGGCCAGGTGCTTGAGCAAGCCATGACATGGGTATCAGCCAGCTCACCCAGTGCTGCCAGGTTCTCACATCCCAGTGCTAGCCAATTACATACCTACCCAGCAGTCATTTCCATTGTAGAGACCCAGTTTGCTGAGGAGTCCTGTGTTTCCAGAGAGGGCAACTTGAGCAGGCTGACAGATTTGTTTAGAAAGTGTATAGGAATTTTCACAAAATACCTGTTTTATACCTCCCACAATGTTTAAGGTTTTAGAAGAACCAGGCATAGAGAAATAATCTGTGTAATTTGGCAGAAGGAATTAGATCTTCTTTTGACTGAAGATGACAAGTGTTGCTGGTGTTGGAATATGATAAATAAGGCTGCATAAAAAATGTTTCTCTGTCACTTTTTTCTCTCTCAAAGTTTCAAGATTTTATTGCTTCTTGTTAATTGAAAGCAAAAGTGACAGGGGATGAATACTTCTTTGGTGTTTTCTTCCACCGAGCATATAAACAGAACTGGGCACACATTGAACTCGGCGCTCTGATGCAATGTCAGTTGTCCGGCATGGATAGAGTCTGCGTCACATGATGCAGGACATTTGAAAAATATTTCTTATATTGGTAATAAATTACTCGATGCACTGGATGCCTGAGAAACATTTACATTTTTCTTCTTTTTTTTAGCCTATGGTACATAATGTGAATACTATACTTTATACCAAATATAATGATTTTGCAATGATTGACTGATGGCATTGAAGTTCGAACTGTTGTTTATGTATTAACATGGTTAAAGAAAAGTTAGCATGTACCTTTGTATCTAGGGTAACTTTAAGTGTAGGATTGTATTGTTTAGAATGATGTACAAGATCAGTATACATATGCGGTATATATTTCAGAATATAGAGAAAGAAATATGTGACTTAGTAAATGTTGTTTAACATGTTTAATGCTACAGTCAGCAATATTCCAGCTGTGTCATGAAGGTGTAAATAATCAAGTTTAGACCAGACAAACCAGTGGTTGATATTATAAGCAATGTCCCATGCCATCAAGGCACAATGACATGCGTTCAGCCCAGTCACTGAACCTGACTACCAATCCAGCTTGAAGTACAGGTTAAGGGGAACTGCTATCTGACTTTGCACACTTTATAGGACTTAATTCTCCCACCATTGCCGTATATAATGTATATTTGTATCAGGAACACTAACAAGGCATGCAAGGAGCAGGGAACACATCCAGTCAACTACAGTAGGTTCTCAGCCTCAACATGTTCGACAGGAATGTGTAGCAATGTTGAGATTCCCATCTACTGATTAGTACAGTTTAAGATAAACAGTATGTTTTATGACAGCCATGTTTTCACAATAGTTTAGGTTACTGAGAAGACTTTGGAAGCAGGCCCAGCACAGGAGGATCAGGTTGTAGTTTCCCTGGTTATTATTCAGCAATCTGTTCCAGTAGAAGTGTCATTCAGTGGCACTGATGGTTTCTGCATTGTCTCATCGGCTTCTTGAGGAAAAATAAATGTTGAGTCTACCATAGTGACACATTGACCCTTTATTTTTTTCTTGACATTCCATTGTTGCAAATTACTCTGTTTTACCCATAGGAGCATTGATATTGGGAAAAGTATTATCGGTAATTCTTAACTCTATATGATCTTTGAGGAACATAATATCTACTTCGCATTAGATTTATGCCTTTTGTTCCATTGCTTTGACAATGTTTTGGAAGCATGTAGCACATGTTACATTAATTATTAAAGATGACGTCATCAATAAATCATGGCATCACAGGTGATCTGTGAGACATTATCTGGGTTAAGTATCAGCAATCAATGCAGGTTCCTTTCTATTCTTTTGACCATTCAATTTGGAATTTTACAATTGGAAACAATGCTTGATACATGTACCTCAAAAACAGTCACTTTATAGATGTTGTCACTCACACAGCTTGCTTAGTTTGCGGGTGATGATTTTAATGACTGGAGCGTCTGTTCCAGATTCAATTATTTTATTAGTTGCAGCACCGCCGTCACGGAATATTGCTTTAAACAACAAACAAAATCACTCAGTCCATCTGATTAACATTAGAGTTGTGACGATTAGTCGATATGTATTCGAATCATGATCTCTAGGTATCCGATACGATATATCGATATGGTTTCTGATTATCGATAAAATAACGATTCATTTCATTGAATAAATTAATCTGTTCTGAAACAAAACATTTATTCGTACAGTGGTCCCTCGCTACAACGCTACCAATGGAGTCCAAATAATTGGTGGGCATTATAGACGATGAGCCGTTTAACCGAGCCCGAGGCGGAGGAGCGCGCTCGGCCAATCTCACAATCTTCGTCTTGCCCCCCACATTGCAATGATACAAGTTGTTTATGGTTCATGGTGTAAAAAATATATCCATTATGTTTTCGCCGTTTGTTATTATTTACAAGCCTTAACTGTCACATTCAATGTGAAAGTACTCTCCTTACATGAAAATATCGATTGATAATGGTAGTAACAGACGCTATGAGTGAAGATCCAATCACAATTCATTACGGAAGTACAGAGTGTTTCAGTGGCATTGATTGGTCATGTTGCTTAAAATACGGAGAGTTTTGACCAGCACTAGAATTTATTACCGGGTACATGTGCGCATTCATACACATTCATACAAATATAGATACACATTCAAGCCAGATTAATTGGTTTGATACGGTTACTTGACCCACTAATTAAGAATATGAACTTCGCTTGTGGTTCTCTTTTATTGCATGCATGCGTTTCTAAGATAAAAGGATGTATAGTGTGAAAAGTTAACTAGCATATCAATCGTATTTCCGGGACTTGTCGTAGATGTTTTCAAACAGATTATTAGAACTCCATTCAGCGATAAATAGTCGATTATGCAATGAGAAGCGTTATGTGCAAATAGACACCGAACAACAATACAATCATGTCTGTGTAAAACTCTCAGTATAAAAAGTGTACATAAATTCAGCGTGATGAAAATTATTTGTGTTTTACCCAATCATGGTTTAATCATGTTAACTGTGTGCCAAATTGATTTTTATTTTGTATTTTTCCTAATTAAAAGTTTCAAATAAAAAGTTTTTGAGATCTTTCTTTCATCTAACTTCTTCAATTTAAGAACAAAATTACATGGATTACACAAAACGAAACTGCAGAATTTAGTTTAAAGATTTTCTTTTCTTAAAAACAGGCATGTTCAGCAGTAAATTGTGTATTGTGATACATATCGAATCGAATCGTAAAGCATATATCGCGATACGTATCGTATCGGTTTCAATGTGTATCGTCACAACTCTAATTAACTTGATCAATTATGATAATCAAATCAAATCTATTGGCCACCACCAGCAATGCAAACATTGAACAGTTGGCTTCAGTAAAGTGTAGGACATGTGGGGTAAAATCACATTGGTGTTATCCTAATGACTTAGTTTCTTTCTTACTGCTGCTAACATATATATCTAAGCCTGTATACCTAATTTTTATCTGTAATTCATTTAGCAGCCTGATGAAAGTATTAATAAGACAGGTTCTTCAGAAGCTTTAATGTTTCTCAGCATGGCTGTGAAGAGAAAAAGTAGTCCCTGCATTTAGGATGAAGCTGTCTGGTGTAACTCAAGAACATGTGCCCAGCAGACAGCCTGCCAGAACGTGGGTCTCGCCTGTGTTTAGGATCATACACAGAAGACCAATGAAGTTAGGTGTACTCCACCAGCTGTTTTGGCTGTCGGAGCCTATCACTGACTTCTCCCACAAATGATACAAGGCTATATGTTCATCAAAGTCACCTTGTATTCCACATCTGGGAGGGAAAGGTGGCATTTGTAGGGAAGTCCTGCACCAGGACTGTGGAATATATTTATTTTAAAGCAAGCGTAGCCAGCTGTATCCAGATAATCAGCATCAGGAAAATTATTTGTTTTAATTTAAGAGGAGAGAAATGTATTAAAAAGATTTCATTGACTATATATGTCTGTCAGACACTGGGAAGCAGAAGATGCCATAGACAGATTGTTAGTACCCTGTGCTTTCTAGTCATTATGGTCGCTCTGTGGCTGAAATAATGATGATGTGATGTTAAATTTTAACTCACTCACTCCAATTATTATGATATGTTTGGAAGATAAACAGTATTATGCCAGCCTTTGATGAGCATAATAAATATTTTATATTCCTAGTATCCTACTATATGATATTTATGACACAGAAACACATGTTGTAATATTGTCTTGTCATATACATGATATAATATGTTATTCTTAAAATGACCCACCCATGAAGATCCGGGTTGGAATAGGTCTTCAGCAACCCTTGCTTGTCATAATAGGTGACCATGCTTGTCAGGCTCACTGACTTGGTTAATGTATGTCATCATATTCCAATTGTGTGGATGGATGCTCATGATGTCAATCACTGGATTGTCTGGTTCAGACTCGATTAATTACAGACTGCCGTCATATATCCATTTGATATCAGGAATATTACTGAGTGTGGTGTTAACAAACAAACAAACAAACAATACAAAACGAAACGAAACGAAACGAAACAAACTTAAAATAACCCTGCAGAAATATGATGGTTTCACCAGAGTGGTATATGTGGATAATCTGCATCAAGGTTTTTTTCCTGAACATGAAAAAATATACTTGCCATAATAACATTTATAACAACAACCAAGACTAGGATATAGTCCCTGAAATATGGCTATGTATAAGGTTTTGTATACCGGTAAATAATTCGATAAAGGAACCCTTGAGTATAAAGGAATCCTCAGATCTCTTAGTTTCACTGACCTGAGAGCTTAACAGGGATAGGAAAATGTGTTACTAAATATGTATACTCACCGCCAAAAGAACCACAAATACCATACATGTTGGCTAATAGATGAAGAATTACTCATATTCAAGAGATATTAGATTGGTTCGATGCACAAACGATCATACTGGTATAATTGTGTGAACCGATGCTCATGAACACATCACATGTGACGTCATAGACCAATGACACCATTTGTCTCATGCAGGATTGCACTTCAAGTTTGGAAATCACATGCAGCATATCGCGATAAGAATAAGGACACTCTGTGGTAACACTTGACTGATTGTTAGTTTTGTCATTGATTAATACACTTTCGAAACATCTCTTCTTAACGTACATACTTCTCTATCTGTTTCTATGGTCCGCGTTACTATGGTCCATGTTTCTTTTTGCAGTGAGTATATATATATATAATCTTTGGACATACAGGCCTGTAAGAGAGACCTGGACACCGCCTAAAAAGCCTGAAATTCAAACTTTTAGCATGAGACAAACTATCTTTGTGTTTGTAACTAACCATATCACTTAGCCATTGTGATCAAAGGGTAATTCATTCAGAACAAAGTGGCACTTGTAGTTAAGACAAACAACAAGGTATGTTTGTTTTCCAGAATATAAAATTAATATTATTGTAATATTATAATTTGTTAGTCCTTAACTTTTCCCGCATGTATTTGGTTCCTCCCCTTAACTGGCTTGTAGGTATTTGGTAAATTTAGGTGAGTAAGCCTTTCAATATGATAATGACCCATGGTTAGTCATAGCCACTCTCATAGAACAGTTACATGCCAAAAAGCACATGGCACATAACACAGTAGCATGTGATCTGTTCATGCAGTCCACAGCGCCAGTATGTAGGTGATGTGCATTGCAGTATGTCAGTCGTACATTGCTGTAAATAGCACTGGTATTCTCCCTGGCATACTGGTAGATTGCCTGTCAGTATCATGATTCAACATGTGCTCTTTGAGAGCCGACAACACCAGGGAGGCTAGTCTGACCTGGCTTAAAGAGAAATGTCAAAAGGCGTCCAACTGAAACTGGCGAACAAGTGAATGTTTATAAATCTCTTTTCCAGTGGTACAATCGGCACATTTAGTGTGTATAAATAGCCTGGTAGGAGATTTGTGCTTTGAAACAGGGAGTTTGGTGGTGAGAGATAAGGGCTGGGGTTTATCTGGTTTGTGGACCACTGGGATGAAGTGTAAAAAACACAGCCCGCCGTCATTACTGGATGATGAATTCACTGATGATGGGCAGGATCACAACATGGGTCATGGCAGGAGCAGGGTGCATGTTGGGTTGAAGTGTTGTCAGGCACTAGGGCTTGAAAAACGCATGATCAAATGAATATAAAGACCACGATGAAGAGTTACAGAGTAGCTGTATATTATTTATTCTATTTTTATGGGTTTTTTTTCATGTTTCTGGTTTGATAATCATTATATGACTTGAACAGTGAAAAATCTTGACATTATTCTATTGTTGCAAATTACTCTTTTTTTACCCATAGGAGCATTGATATTGGGAAAAGTATTTTCGGTAATTCTTACCTCTATATGATCTTTGAGGAACATAATATCTACTTCGCATTAGATTTATGCCTTTTGCTCCATTGCTTTGACAATGTTTTGGAAGCATGTAGCACATGTTACATTAATTATTAAAGATGACGTCATCAATAAATCATGGCATCAAAGGTGATCTGTGAGACATTGGGCCAACATTAGATTGACTGAACAGATGTCTCTTTGTTATTTGCAAATTCACATTTGATTTGATTTTCTTACAACACAGTGTTGTATGAAGTGAACTACTTGTGACTTAGAATCGCAGATTATCTGTCCCTCGTGTGCTGGAGACGTGCGAATGTAATCCACTCGGGAGAGATAATCTGGGTTAAGTATCAGCAATCAATGCAGGTTCCTTTCTATTCTTTTGACCATTCAATTTTGAATTTTCAAATGCACTTTTACAATTGGAAACAATGCTAGATACATGTACCTCAAAAACAGTTCCTTTACAGATGTTGTCACTCACACAGCTTGCTTAGTTTGCGGGTGATGATTTTAATCACTGGAGCGTCTGTTCCAGACTCGATTATTTTATTATTTACAGCACCGCCGTCATGGTTTTCATGTTTATGATTTGATAATCATTATATGACTTGAATAGGGAAAATCTTGAAAAAAATAATTTTAAATATAATGTTTGTTTTTATTTCTTTCAACATTTCCTTGTCAGAAATCATGCTTCAATGACTGATCAGGGTTAGAATTTAATCTTTATTTTCACTAGCCTGCAAAATTATCTTCTATGTACAGTCTTGTTATCTGCCTGATGGTAAAAAGGGTTCTCCATAAGGAAATGTGGCCATGTAGGTGGTTGTTGTTGCCCCTGAAATACAATAATATGACCTTCAGAAAGTTCAATTTCTGTGCCGTATTTTGGGGGTATGGGGTATTTTGGGGTTTTTTTGCCTTTAATTTACTTTACAATAACTATGAGCAATAGTAGCCTTGTCGAGGATTATTGTTTTTTATCAACCATTGACCCTGCCCAGATTATTTCCAAACCACTGTTAGATACAGTGAAACACTCGATCTAGACAGCAGCATCCCCACCGAAATTGTACGGACTAACACATTTCCAGAATAATAATTCATGGTGACCTTGGTTTCAGACTAATATATAACAATGTTAATGTGTAGGCATTCTCAGCAGTAATCGTTCGAAAGGTGGGATATCCGGAATTTACAGGATCCAGACAAACAAGGTTTCACTTTAGCTACAATATTATCCACTCTGTCATAAGACAACATTTAATTCTCTCACTGATGGTGAACTTGTGCGTGTGCGTGCGAGTGTGCCAAAATCATTTCCGTAGCATAACTCAGAAACCGTTAAATATTTTTCTACAAAACTTTGTATGTCTATCAGACTCATGCTGAACTGGTGCCTTTTGCTATTTAGGAATTTTCAAAAAGATAATTATTTTTTATGTTTCCATGGCAACAATTTTGACTTAGGTTCTATAAGGGTGGTATTCATTTCCGGAGCATAACTCAAAACCCATTCAATACTTTCTAACAAAACTTTGCATGTTTACCAGACACATACTGAACTGGTGCCTTTTGCTATTTAGGAATTTTAGAAATTTTTATTTTTTACGTTTCCATGGCAACAAGTTGGACTTAGGTTCTATAAGGGTGGTGTTCGTTTCCGGAGCGTAACTCAAAAACTGTTAAATACTTTCTTACAAAACTTTGCATGTCTACCATGCAAATACTGAACTGGTGCCTTTTTGCTATTTAGGAATTTTATAAATTTTCGTTTTTATTGTTTCCATCATGTCCATGGCAACAAGTAGGGTGGGTTCGCTTATGGAGTATAAGAAATAAACTGTTAAATATTTCCTTGCAAAACATTGCATGTCTATATATAAAGCACATACTGAACTGGTGCCATTTGATATTAAGGAGTTTTAGAAATGTTTATTTTAGAATTTCCATTGCAGCTATTTTGACATAGACCAAGAGAAATGTTGGGTCAGTTACCTGGTTTGGGACCATAACATGTTAAAATGGGCGGGAGATAAAGATGACTTCGTCGATTATACGCTTGTTTTTACATGTGATGGTTTAATATATGTATATAAATGATAGTTTATTATCTCAAAGTGTTTTGTTACTGTAATCCTCTGTTTATGCCACATTGTAATGATGTCTGTGTGTTGCCAGGTCATCTATGCTCTCAACACCAAGAACGATGAACATGATGCGGTCCTTCAGAGCATCAAGGAACAGCATGAGTCTGAGCTGCAGCAGCTGCTGTCAGAAACCAAAGAAAAAGTGGAACTCTACAAAAACAAAATCAATGCTGACTCGGATCATCGGAAGAAAATACAGACCCTCGAAGCATCCCTGGCAGAACAAGAAAAATATAAAAGTTCCGCCTTGGATGAGTTCGAGAGGTTTAAAAAGCGTGCAGAAGAGAGAGAATGTGAGTTGAAGACAGAACATTCCAAAAGAATTTTAGACCTTTCGCAGGAAGTGTTGAAAGCTAAGCATGAGTTCGAAGAAAAGATTGTTAAATTTGAGGAATGGATGCAGCAACTTGACATTGACAAAGCTAGAGCTTTGGATGAAGTTAAACAGAAGCATGAACTTGAGTTAGATGAACTACGAACATTTCAACGATCTCAAAACAGTGACTGGTTAAATGAGTGTGCAAAAGTTGAGGACAAGTTTAAAACTGAAATTCAGGAGTTGAAGGATAGAGTAGATGCTTTACTAGATGAGAAAGTCAAATTGGAAGAAGACCATGAACTGAAAATGTCCAAAGCACAAGCCTTTTTTGAGAAAGAGCTTGAAGCTTTGAAGACATCTCAGAATGCCACACTGGAGGGAGATATGGTGAAGCTTCGGCAGGAACAGGAGAAAATGGTGAAGGATTTCGCAGCGTTAGAGAAGGAGCTGAAGACACAGATTGATCAGCTTATCAATCAACTTTCGGAGAGTGAGGAGTCCGTGGAGAAACACAAACATGAACTTTCACAGCTACAGAATAGTCTCAGGGACAAAGACAGCACTTCACATGAAGTGAACAAACAGGTAAATATACATTGGAAACATAAGGTGAACAAACAGGTAATATACATTGGAAACATAAGGTGAACAAACAGGTAAATATACATTGGAAACATAAGGTGAACAAACAGGTAAATATACATTGGAAACATAAGGTGAACAAACAGGTAATATACATTGGAAACATAAGGTGAACAAACAGGTAAATATACATTGGAAACATAAGGTGAACAAACAGGTAAATATACATCGGAAAAATAAAGTGAACAAACAGGTAAATATACATTGGAAACATAAGGTGAACAAACAGGTAAATATACATTGGAAACATAAGGTGAACAAACAGGTAATATACATTGGAAACATAAGGTGAACAAACAGGTAAATATACAGGTAAATATACATTGGAAACATAAGGTGAACAAACAGGTAATATTCATTGGAAACCTAAGGTGAACAAACAGGCAATATACATATACACTGGTAACATGCTTTGAAGAAACTGATACCCATCCATGGAAAACCATTAGTTGATCTAATAGGTAAATATTCACCAGATATAATAACATTATAAGTTGAATAAACAGACAAATATGCATGGGTGACAATATAGTAACATGCATAGATGAAACAGGTTAATATACATCGGTAACATGCTTTGAAGAAGCCGGAAATATGTCCTTGGGTACTGGTAATATAAGTTGAACAAATAGGTAAATAGACACAGGCAGTGTATGCTTAACAAATTGGTAATTATACTTTGGCTTAATACAGTGAAAAAGTAATTGTAAAATGGTAACGTGTGAAAAAACAAGTTAATATCAACAAGAAGAAGATGTACTCAGGCTGCTCTCAAAATAAAATGAAATATACACAGGTACTGATAGCTGTACACACAGGGCTCCGTTCCACAACGTGATATTACCATGACTACTGTATAATTCTACTTTAAACATGGATTAAGAAACAAGTATCAAACTATATCATTTTCATAGAACCAACAGGTTACTGTCAATTTGAAACTTTAGATGAATATATATTTTGAAGCCAAGAAATGAATGAGGAAAAGATTAGAACAAATCCATTGAAATAATCTTAACATTATGAAATTGTGAAAAAGTGAACAACACTTTATTACCCACGTGGTGAAGATACAGGTGGTAAGATACTAAATCCGTACGTCACACGTGTGTCGTACAAGGTTGACCTTGTTTTATTCTTTTTGATTGGATAACCGTGACCTCTGTCACACCGGGACTACTTTTTTCATTCATAAAAAATCGCGAGACGTCATTCATTTTGCGATTACAAGGCAGAACTGAAGAAATTCATGAGAACGAGAGATATTTACAAACACTTTATTAAACCAAACAAGATAGTCACACGCATCAAATTCGGTTTGCATTCAATATAAGTTATGCATAGAGCTCCTACAGACATATAATCGAGCTAGATCTATAAATAGATTTACAATGTACGACTGCCGATCGAGCGCGTCCCTTGAGCGTGACGCACCCGACCATTTTCGCAACTTTCAATTTGATTTAACGTAAAAGGATAAGCGTGGTGAAATGAAGTCTGTTTAAACTATCTGGACAGATATCTAGACTTACTTGGGATGATCCGGTTGTGCCATCGGTGTCCCCTTTGAAGCGTATTTTGTGGCGCTGTTTCGGTAGGTGTTGTTCATGAATGAACGAACACGACAGCACGACCAGATCACTTAAAGTTCACAGTTCCGATAAAAATCATTCGAAAACTCCGTGGAAGTGTGCCTGACTTCTGATTTGTGGCCCCAAACATCCCAAATGTGAACAGTAACATTCCCTATCTCTAGCGTAAAACGCTGTGAGTGGATCGCGGTTGTCTTTTCTTATTCCGGTGGCGACCTTGCCCTTCGAAGCTGTCACTACCATGCAAGCAGACTTGAGTTTGTTGATTTTCACGTCTTCAGTAAAGGGTGGTACAGTTAACATGAATGTCTTTGGCGAACAGTCTGATTTCCCTCTTCCAAAATGGTACGAACATGATATAAATTCAGCTGATAGATCAAGGAAACCGAACCATTTTGATTGCACAGACAAGACCCCGGCAGTGTGACCGACTGTTGGTCCGATATTCAAAGCGCGGCGCTAATGTGACATTTCAAATTTTCTTATCGGTGTCCTGCGTACTTACAACATGGCGCTTGAATTACCATAAGTTGAAGACTTTCTTCCAAAAGGATCTTGAGCGTCGGTGCTGGTTTGTTTGCAAACAGAACAGCAGGCGCATGTTGTTAATGCGTATGCATAAACATGTCAACAATGCCCATATTTGGTCATATATCAATATTCATGCGCAACCAGATTTTGCAACCGGTTTCAGTTTGGTCTGTCAACGAACGAAAGGTGTTATGTATTTACACTTAAATATATATTTAACGTGGGTAATAAATAAAATACCACACTCATTCTCGTTAGATACCATTTTTACGAAACTCGTGAACTTTCTATGGTATCTGACCTCGCTTTCGCTCGGTCAGATACCATAGAAAGTCCACTCGTTTCGTAAAAATGGTATCTAACGAGAATGAGTGTAGTATTCTCTATGTATGTTATTGGCAGTCAGGTTTGATAACTATAAGCCTTGTCTCTCAGTTATCAGATCAACAGGCGGAGGTTGAAAGGTTGTCCACAAGGCTACATGCCGTTGAGACAGATCTGTCTGCAGTGACGGAGCGATGTACACAACAGGCAGCAGAGATGCTGAGGAAGTCAAGTAAGCTGTGCCATCACGTAGACATATGTGTTAATGTCACATCAGTTAGACCACTCATGAACAATGATGTACCAATAATCATGAGAATATAGCTTCCATAATTATTATAACAGACTTGGATGTTAAGCATGCACATTGCAGAAAATGCTTTTTCAGTCGACTGACACATTCATCTCCTCACATGACCCAATTTCCATTCATACCTGGAATCTGGATGAATTTGCCGACAAACTGTTTCCTTCCTCAATTTCTTCTTTTCTGGTCCGAGTACTGTTGAATTTTCAAGTTTTCCTACCCTGCTGTCAAGACTGCAAGAGTTATGCCCCTTTATTTGTTTCTCACACTTGATGATTCAGTCCACGTGTATGTGACTGTACAATTTGGATCTTAAAAATAACTTTATGTCTTCACAAATGTCAGACATGGATATGTTGAACATTAAATGAAAATACTAGTATTTGTAATCTTTTATTTAGCTGCATTGATGTCAGTTTATGACACTATTACAACATGCCCTCAGCCCGACTTGTAGAAAATGTCATTCCCACAGCTAAACATATCTCATAATATTCCATGTGAATGCTGTATCTGTATATCTACAGATAGTGATGATAAGGTAAGGTAGCACCAGTAGAAGTTGTTGTCCCAGATTGGAATGTACATCTTTCAAAAAAATTGTGCATGGAAATAATGTGCACAGGTGGTGGAATGATTAATAGTGACATTTTGTCCTTGCAGCACTGATCGGGGAGCTAGAAGCCACAGTCATTCAGAAGAGTAGTACAATAGACGAGCTCAAAGCACAGGTTTCCAAGTTGAAAGACAAACTGGCTTGGCTGGAATCAGAGAGGAAGAATTTAGAAAGTCAAAAACAGAACCTCTCAGAGGAACAGCAATCACAGCTTAAGTCTTTAGAACAGGTAGGAAGCCAAAACATGGTGATGGATGCAACAGGGCATTGCAGGCTAATGAGAAATGTGTAACCTTTTTGTTGCCGGATTGTGAAATGTGTGCATTAGTGTAAGCAGAGTTATCTCCCTTAGTATATGATGGCAGACTTGAGTTGGCTGTGGTTAGGTAGCCTTCACAATGAAGTATTTTGAATAAATAATTTTGACTGAGAATACTCATTAAGGTATCATTCATCACTGATGAGAAAGTAACTTGACTAAAAAACTTTTTTTTCCTTGATGTAGAATGGAATTAAAGTTTTTTAAAGGAATTATTTATGTAGTGGCTGACATGTGGATTTAGGATTAGATTCACAAACTGCATATCCATCATTTGCATCAATTATGACCTGTCCAAACTCAGCGGCATCACCTCACAGCAGCAATGTCTGTTGGGACCTGAGTTACAATACGTCCCCATCACCCCATTACTTATTATTGTTGTCTTTGTTGTTATTGTAACCTGTGCATCATTGTTGATGGCATAGGTAGTTTCTCATGCTGTCAACCACTGGTTGTGCCTGGCCCTGATTAAGGCTGCTGTGTTAAAGCTGGAATATTGCTGACTGCACAGTTAATCATCATTGTCTGAACCCCACATGAGCACTGACCAGCCATGCCTGGTGTGTTGCAGTCCCTGGAAGACTTGTCTGTGGAGAAGCAGACCCTGCAGCAGAGACTGGAGCGGGAGATCCAGAGTCTGCAGGACAAGTACAAGCACAAGGAGCAGCAGCTCACAGCCGCACACGACGCCGCCATCAACACCCTCAACCGCGAACACCGCGAACAGATGGACCAACAGAAGACAGCTGCTGCTGAGGTCCTGGAAGACACTAAACAGGTGGGTGGACCACATGTCAGATATTACGTTATGAGACTATATGTGTTGAAATGGATGTTTGAGAGGTATTTGATCAATGAAACAACCAAAGGGCAAAGTTTGCAACTGTGACAGTGTTGTGCTGCAGAAAGTTCAGTTCTTGGGGGTCTTGGGGGTCCTTGAGGTTTACACCTATAGTACTTGAAGCTAGGGACCCAAATCTTGATGTTTTAACATTAAGGGTATGACAAGGACCCATTGACTTTCATGGTTAATATTGAACAATGTATACCATATTTGCTGTAATAAGTGCCCTGGGTGCTTAGAAAATTGACAAAGTGAGCGCTCAGTAAAACTTGGTTAGGACAAATTAGTTCAAACATCAACAAAACTAAAACTCTTTCAATAATGACGCCCATTCTGCACTGCTGTTTTCTGTAAAACAAATCTGTAATTTACACACAAGCATAAGGACTGTCATGTTAGTTTTCAATCTTTGATTGAGGTACTTATAAAGACTACAGTCATATTGTTCTCAGAGTTGGTCAGGGAGCGGTTATTGGAGCAGGACTGATACAGTATGTGTATATAGGATACCTTGATTTTGTGATCATGTGAATGTGTATGAAACCTTCCCTTGTCTGTCCAGGAGTACCAGGGCAAGTATGATGAGGATGTGAAGCAACTGACTGCAGACAAAACTGCTGTCATGGTGGAGTTCGAGAGGGTCAAAGCAGAGTTGTACAGCAAACTGCAGATCACCGAGAATGAGGTGAGTCAAATATCAGCATCTGTGGCAGTCTTAGAGACTGGGTAGCCGAATTGTTGAAGCCACAGACCAGGGTTCCATTCCCCACATGGATAAAATGTGTGATGCCAGGTTATTGCTGGAATAATCTAAAACCAAACTCACTGTAGCTGTCTTGAATCCCCGCTGGGATCAATGAATAGTGTCCTTTGATGGACCATTGAGGTTAATCCAGGGAAAACAACTGTATGACAATGTATAAGTTCCCCATAAGCTATTGAACCTAGCAAGTACTCACGCAATCAGTACTTTTAACAATGGGAAGATTGCATCAAGTGTCAAATCAAAACTTGATATGTCATGAGGCTGACAAAGGTTGTTTTGATGTGTACATTAGAACTTTCATTTACCTGAACCCATCACCTTGTACCTTTAATATTACTTACTATTACTTCAGTATTATCCACTACTGAGTCAAATGTCCACTCTGGCTAATTCGTCACTATGTTCTTCAGAAGGCCTTGAACATTTAACCTGAATTATTTTAATCGTTTGGAAAACAAATTCAGTCAAATCAACATGTCAGTACAGAAGCAGTGATGAGCAGTTCAAGCAATGCTCCCCCAGAAACTACAGGTATATCCTTATAAGGGCACTGTATCATTCAAAGTATTCATTTGAAAAAAAAATGTTCAATTTACAGCTTGGAGGCTTATTATACAATTTCAGTGATTTTGGAGATACTGTTTCTAAGCATGCTATGCATGTAAAGGACATTTAAGAAAGCAAATTATTTCTCATCCTGACATATTCCCTCCTTGGATCCCACAGCTCTCCAGCAGTTTGCCTGTCAGAGTTACTTCCCCTTGAACCCTCAGCTTAATTCTCTTTTGAGTTTCAACACACATTATGCAAAGCCAGTTTCATAATCCTTTAACATCAGAATAAAAATTTGTTGTTATTGTATAGTATTTGGGTAATCCTTTCTTGGAAAGTTACTGCTGACGATAATTTCTCAATTTGTTTTTGTTGCTTTTACATAATTTTGCATTAATTTATTTACTGCATCATCAGCAGATGGTGGTGACAGACATTTGTTTCATTTGACTTCAGCCCTGGTTGTTGATAACTTTTATTACCATTTATTTGCTACACATGTGAATGTGTGGTGTTACAGCCATGTCAGATGTGGAGGCTTCAGAGCACAAAATACTGTCAAAAATTTCTGGCAGCAGCTTGAGTCTACAGTGCTTTTGATGCTTCACTCAGTGTGTATAATGTCATCAGTCCTATACTAGGGGAGACAATAAATGTATGAGTGTCTCTGTACCAGAGCAAGGTTGTCATTGGGCGGGGGAGGAAATGAGACCTGATGCAGCTGATATCACATTGGTGACAGGGACAAGGAGTGAGGGAATGACTTCCTAAATGATCCTAGACCATCGCACAGGCCTGACACTGACACTGGGCAAGCTCTACCTATTGGAAAAACTTTCCTCCTCATGAACAGTGTTCACAGTTTTTGTGAATGTGAAAATTGCAGCAGTTGGTGCAAAAGAATTTGTTTCATGTCGTCAACCTCGGGTGTGGTCAGAGGAGCAGGAGAGGCTGCACACCACAGTGGCACATTACATCCACAAGATGGACAGGACGTTCCAGTTTTACAGGTTGATAGAGGGACAAGGTCAGAGCTCACCCATGTGCTGACAGACATGTTGTTAAGGCAAGGACAGTCCACTCCACAGACTGTATCCAAGCCTGTGGAAGAGTTGCGAGGGCCCAACATTAATCTCTTGGCCACAACATTCAATCACCAGCTTCTAGTATTTGTGTGACCAGCCTCTGATCCATCCACTAATTTTTTATCATGTTGCACCAGTAATGTTGTGGGAAGGTCTGCGAGTTCTGTGGAAAGCTCAGGTAGACACAGATAGTGTCTGCATTTGGTCACACCTAATTGGCACAGTTGTCTTTGGTTCTCAAACTCGCAGATTCACAGATTCACAGAAGACACTACCTTCAAACTGCCAGTTGGGACATTTGAGTTTGATCAGTCAAACACGATGCAGGCACATCCAGCGTCAAGGGCAATGTGTGGTTGATCTACAAACAAGATTAATGATCAGAGGGTTCTTCTTGAAGATGGTGTGGCCATGGGATGGCCTAGTGATTAAAACATTTGCTCATCATGGCAAAAGCCTGAGTTCAATTCCCTTCATGGGTACAATGTGTGAAGCCCATTTCTGGTGGCCCGAGCCATGATATTGGTTGAATATTGCTTACAGCAGCATAGAACCATACGCACTCATTCTTGAAGGTGTCACATTGTAATTCTACTCTAAATGGGATTTGTTTACAGCCTACTGTTGGATGAAGGGAGTGAATCCCATGGTGGCTGCAGATGAGTTTATTACAGATTATTTGTTGTACTTAAGTACTTAAGTACAACAAAAAATGTGAGGAGGTACAATTGCTACAAATGTAGCAGGTATCAACACTGCAACACCTTGGTGGAAAGAAGTTTAGTACTGCTCCAGAGATAACAGAGGTGCTTAAGAGCTTTTCGCCTTGACGATCAAAGGTGCCGCTTCAGACCTCCTGCATCGGATTTGGGTGTGGTTTTGCAACATTTGACCCCTGATCCCTTTGAGCCACTAGCAGAAGCAGAAACACCAATGTGTAGTGTAACACAATTTCTGAGGGATTGTTTTGCTCCTACTGTGATTTGCTACAACTTGATGAGAGGAAAGTGAAGGTTCAAGAGGAGGTAACTCTGATGGGTGACCTGGTTGAGAGCGCCTCTTGCAGAAAGGCACGTTTTTTCGTTCTGTTAGGGAAGTTTGCAACATGTTGTATCAAAATAAATGAGAATTAACCAAATATTCTTAATGACCCTTTCCATGGCATGATAAGCGTTCTGTGACTTTGTTGTTTTGGGGGTTTTTTGGGGGGCACATCAGCCTTCTTTATGTCAAGCCTGTCAGTTGGCGGAGCAAGGAGATCCTGTTTGGCATCCATAATGAATCTTTAAGTTGTGAAGTTAAAATCTTTCCTTAGGAGCCATTTGCCTAGGGACATTTTGTAGTTGACCCCATGCAACTTTCCCCACCCACACCAGACGTTGTGACATTTACAATCCCTTTTATCTAAGAGTTTAACTCTTCACCTTTTTTAGCTCAAGCACAGGAGATTTCAGCAAAGGATTTCTTTTCTTTTTCATAGATTTTCTTTCATCCTTTTGACTTTTGAGAGTGGACATTTTCGCATAGGCCAATTTGTCTCCGCCTCAGCTGAGTGCAGCAAGACTGGTACTGCCCTGCTATAACGTATAAAGAAATACAAACATGACAGCAGGGATAATCTTGCCATGCTATGAAATAATTGAAGAAGGAGTAAATGTACTCCAAAATCATTTTCAGGTAAATTATGGTTAATTTCAGATGCATGATAATTGTTCAAAACTGGATTTTGTAGTTTAGTGTCCTATCAAGATAGCAACTTGATGATTATTCCAGAGTTTTCAACCATGGAGGACCATTTGGCCTATTAAAATTTGAAAGAAGAGTTTATCATAGACCAAAGCTTCCTTTTGGAAACTCTGGTTAGGGGAAAAGTTATTTCAGTGAGTGAGTTGGGTTTAACGCCGCTTTTAACAGTATTCCAGTTATATCACAGCATGTCAGCTTAATGTGAGAAGAAAGCCAGAAGTGATGCAGGTCTCAGACGTTTACCACTTCTGTGAAACCCAAGAGGACGGGTATGGTGCTGACAAATATAGAAACATAATCGGGGCAAACTGGGATTCGAACCCACAATCATAGGTTTCTGGCGTACCCAAGGGACGCAACTCTGCACAGCAAATCACAGCGACTTAGACAACTGGGCCACCTGTGCCCCCCTGTTTAAGACACATTACTTTCTGAATTTAAATCCAAGAAGCAAAATGGTACTGACATTCCTATAGGTACAAACATAAATGATGAAAGTCCAAGCAGTATCACTGAAATGCTTTGTGCATTGAAAGGAATGAGATAAAATGACTGCACTGTAGACCATCAACTGCGGGAACATCAGCACCATTTAGTATCAGGGAAGTATTCTTAATCCAAGGTAGGGAAAAGTGAAAGAGAGGAAACTTTTTAGCCAGTTAGTTGAATTTAGCTTCTTGATGCTTGTTTCAATGTGATTGTAAATGGCAGTAATCCTGGTAATGTGGCCATTGCCCTGCTTCAAAGATGTGCATTCCCCTAATGATTACTGTTAATGGTCACAGAATCACTGTGCAGATGTTTGAAATCTGTTCTAGCGTACTAATCAGACCATCTAGCAACTTTTGAGAAGATATCTCTAAATTTATTGCTTCTGTAACTAGATTCCAGGGCGACCTGTCTGAAAATAGCCCACATTTACATCAAGACTGAGCTTGGCTGAATACTTTAATTTCTTATCAAAGTTTGGCAGTAAAAAGTTGTGAGATCAAAAGGGGTGAAATGTAAGCTGTTCATTTTCTCCAATGAATTCTGATTCAAGCCAGAGAACAGCGTGTCTTCCAGTCAATTGTATAGGTTCAGAATATTCTGCATCAGACTGGCAGTCTGCAAGTGATTGTCTTTCCTATTATTGTTTTGCATCCTTTTTGACAAATTTTCCAAACCTGTGGCCCTTTATTACATGTGATGACTTTTTGTATGCACAATTCCTACCATAACAACATGTGGATTTGGTTGTTTAAGTAAAATTATTAATAATGGTTTACATAAAGTGTTTGCGACTTTTGGGTGCTGTACTATGCAAAACTCCCTCACTCTTTCTAAAGCCTTGGTCATTCTCGTTCCTGGTTATAAATAGTTCCGAGCAACCGATGCTTGTCTTGCGAGGCGACTTTATGGATCGGGTGGGCTGGCTTGGTGTCTTGGTTGACAGCCTTCCCAGACACTGTGTATGGTTACTCATAATTTTAGTCACTGGATTGTCTGGTCCAGACCAAATTATTTACAGGCCATTGTCATGCAGCTGAAATATTGCTGAGTGATATGTTAAACAACAAACCGCTGCTCAAAAGCCTTATGTAATTTGTTCTCATGCCTATAACTGGCAGGTACAGTGAAGTAGCCTAGTGGTTAAAGTGTTTGCTAGGTTCAATTGCCCACATGAATACAATGTATCAGCCCATTTCTGGTGTCCCCCACCATGATATTGCTGGAATATTGCTAAAAGATGTGTAAAACCATAACATACATACTCACTCATTCATTCACTCGCTATAACTGGCATGTATATTTATTACTTCATTTAACCTGTGGGTATTCTGTATGATAGACCTCTGAGAAACTAACATGTTTTCTTCAAGGAGTACCCACGGGAAGATTCCAGGCTCGCTGACTTGGTTGATACATGTCATCGTTTCCAGTTGAGTGGATCGATGCTCTTGATATCAATCACTGGATTGTCTGGTCCAAACTCGATTATTTACATACCGCCGTCATATAGCTGGAATATTGCTGAGTGCGATGTAAAACAACAAACCAAACCAAACCAAACCATACAAGGAGTATGTCCACTGGATGTGAGATGAGGCTGCGTGTTGTGTTGTGTTGTGCAGGTGAAGAGGCTGGAGGGGCTGGTGCATGAGAGTGAGAATGGCCTGGGATCAGCAACCTCCCACATCACCAACCTGAAGGAAGCGGCCACCAAGCTCAAGTATGAGCTGGACACAACTCGGGCAGAGCTGAAGGCAACCAAGATCTCCGAGGCCAATTTCAAGGTAAGACCAGTGCTATACCTTCACAAGTAACTCACCATCTGTGGCTCAAACATAAACGTGCCTATTTTGTCCATTGACAGTAAGCTATAAATCTGTTTTCACTTTTTATCTGAACAATGGTTGATCAATCAGTTCCAGTGTAATCAGTGTCCTAATGTGCTCCTATGAGGTATATTAGGCTACAAGTACCCCATGTTTTAGTGTAGGGAACTAGCATGGGGACCAGCTAGAGGGGCCAACAAGATTGATTGAAGACCTTGGCCTCACACCCCAATGCAATATAGTGCTATGACTTTTGGAAGGTCATGTTTGAGTATCGTATGACTTTAAGAGTCATAGCTCTAAGTTTGTTTGAGGAACTAGGTCTGGCTGTTTAAGTGTGGTGGCACATCGTCCTGTGCACAGCACACAGATCACTAATCAGGTGAAGTTAAGCAACATCATTCTGGGAGAGTAGATAGATTGGTGACCACGTTAAGCAGCTTGACTCCTGAGAGTTTCTAAGGCTTCGGTCCTGCCCCACACTGAAGCACATGTACCACATGTGGTGTCTCCTTTGGCAAGTGACTTTGTTCTAAATGTGCCTCTGTTCACCCAGCAGGGAGTGGGTACCCAGTAGGATGAGATGGTAATATGGCTGTTAATCTTCTAGCGCCTCACAGGCAGCTTGGGTTGTATACTCAGGGAGCTGAGAATGAAAATCGAGTGCTCACTTATCCATTGACTGGGGTAATAATGTAAGCGCCATGAGCACACGAGCTGGTATGGAGTTTGGTGCCATACAAATGGACTCATTATTATTATTATTACCGTATTTTCTTGAGTATAGTGTGCACCCATGTATAATGCGCACCCCCCTCTGGCGGGTTCAATAGTTTGGATAAAAAGAAATTTGAATATTATGCGCAGAACAAAATTACACCGTACCCCTTCAGCGAAGTCCGGCAAACGAACGGGTGATGAGAAACTTCGTCAGTACAAATTCGAAATTTGAGATAAAAAATCACCAGACATGTTGATTTACCATTTAAATTGTATTTTTTGTTCAGCTAGGCATTGTTTTATATCCAGGGATGAAGATTACCTTGTGTATTTTCTCGTAAACTTAGCCGGATACAGCAATCAGCTGTACACACGTTTTCTTGGAATCTACCGGTGATTCGTTCAAGACACACCCAATGATATAACTTTACAGTATTTTAATGCAAGGATCGGCAAAACTATTTTTTTTTATCAGGAATAATATATTCCAATATCTTGTTAATTTAGATGCAGCTTTTACTAAACATATTTAAAATAATAATAACCCTAAGCGAAGCAGCTGATCGCTATTGCCGGGTATTATTTTTTACATGGAACCAGTCTGACCAGTCACCGTCAAGGCTCCCGTGCACGTGATCGCGTGATCGCGATAATTATGTGTTGACATAGAATCATCCAACAAAAACAAATATGACTTTTAACGAATCAAAGTATGGCATTTATGATATATCTATCCATTCTCTGTCAACTAAAGTTTGTTTCAAGTCATCAATAGAGGTAATCTGACCGTGGTTCCTGTTAAAAACGGTGAGTTGTGCGATCTTCCGATCGCTTCATACACGATTTCGCGGAAATTAATTAAAACAATATTAAAAGTAATTTTGAATAAAATTAATGAAATAAGTTACAAACATAAGGCCACATATACAAAGAACACTTTTCATGGCCAGACAGTGTAATTACATGAATAATTTGTGAACTTCAGTATGGATTTGTTGACATGGTATTTCCGGTGTTACGTGCTCACGGTAATGTCTTTCCATGGGGGAAAAAACATCAAAACTCATTAATTCGTGTATAATGCGCACCCCCTTCTACACAGCTGTGTTTTTTGGGGGAAAAGTGCGCACTATACTCAAGAAAATACAGTATTGTTATTGTACCCATCATTTATCAGGGCTCCGCTGCCATTCCCTCATTGAAGATACTGAAGACCATGTAACACATAGAGGAAGCCAAGTCACAAAAACTGATAGCTTGCTGACTACACAAGACGCTAATTGTTTAATTGCTGACAACTGTTATACTCTCACTCACTCACAATCATATAACAACCAATCACAAATGTACGTTTCACGTTTGAATGTTATTTCTAGCATTTCATTTGGAACATCCCGGTTTTAGTGTCCATTCTTTGGTCTGTTAAACTGACACAGTGATGGCCAGCAACTTCAATCTTACAAACACAGATAAGCCTTTAAAATGAAAACAGACATGGGAGAAGAACAGCAGGTCGGTAAGAGGCAAATTTCTGTGAAACCAGCTAACTGTATGTGAGCAAAAAAAGCATAAACTGTTTTAATGATGCATGTTGTATTGAGAGAGGTGTTCCCAATCAGTTTCCCTTAACTAAGTCATCGGATGACACACCTACAGGCAGTGGTTTGGCCCTGAGCCAGTGTCTTGTTTCCAGGCTCCACAGGGGCCAAACGTTGGATGATGTTCATCAAAGCGAGGACTGTAACACAATTTGGCTTTCATCACTACATTTCAGCAATATATGTATCAAGGATAGTTTGTGACGTTGGTCTATCTTGAAATACTCAGTGGTAGATTTAAGATATAGGACCTACAATGCATCATGAACGCCCTCCTTGCGTATCAGTACAAATCAAGACACTACTTCTGGTTGTTTTGGTGTAAAATTCTACATGTTCAATGTGTCCAGGTTTCTGGCTTCAACCAGTTTGCAGTATCTTGCATGATAAGTTAATTTAGGTTCTTTCTTATATACTCACCGACAAAAGAAACACGAATACTATACATGTTGGTTAATAGATGAAGAATTACTCATATTCAAGAGACATTAGATTGGTTCGAGGAACAAACGAACATACTGGCATGTTGTGTGAACCGACGCTCATGAACACATCACATGTGATGTCATAGAGCCATGACTCAAGATTCACCATTTGTCTCGTGCAGGATTTGCGTGTAAAGTTTGGAAATCATATGCAGCATATCGTGATAAGAATAAAGACACTGTGGTAACACTCGACTGATTGTTAGTTTGTCATTAGGTGGTAAACATTAAAAACATCTCTTCTTAACTTATATACTTCTCCATATGTTTCTATTGTTCACGTTTCGTTTGGCAGGGAGTATAGTTTCATGAAATCAGACTTAGTAATGTAAGGTAGGGTAACACAAGTCAGCGAAGCTACCAGGGCGGTTTATTACAAAACTTCTATTACATTTTGTAAATACAGTCAAACACTGTTGTGTCGCAGTTGAAGGGACCTACGTAAATAATTTGAGAAACCACCGAAAATGATGAATAAAGAAGCAATACGCGGGGACCAAGCTTTGAGATAACCCTATGTTCAACACGGTGTTTAATTGGAGATTCAGAATTAAAATATGATTCGCCACAAGGGTAGGCATATTGTGTATTGTCTCGTCAGGTGTAATTAATACATTAGTGAATCCTGACACTCCCACAACCTACTGTCTGATTGTCCGACAGCATCTTTAAGAACGCTTTGTTACTGCTGCTGAAACTGCTCGACAGACCATGGGGACACACCAGCGACACATTAGTGCTTGAGTGTGGGTCCAAGGTGCCTATGGCCTTCATCAACCGCCTCATCCATTCCATGTATCGACGTTGCACGGCAGTCAGCAATGCACACGACGGACACACGAGATACTGACTTGTGATGCCATTTTTTTAGGAGACTAGTGTTGTGTTTCACTTTAAGAACATTTGACGCTTTAATTTCAACCTTGATGATCAGTTTTGCTAAGTTTCATCTTTTTAATATGTCTCAAAATATGTTTACAGTGTTTGGACAAAGGTTTCTCATATATCTGTCCATGGTGACGTTTCTTTTGTGGTTCAGTATATATACTGCAGTGAATAATGCACTAAAGTTACTTCCCACTTGATGTTATCTAGACATGTGTCACTGTAGTGAGCTGATGTGATGTGAAACAGATTGACTCACTGGTATAAGAAATACCCACGAGACAGGACCCAAGGAGTAAGATATATTGATTACCTAGAAAACTATCAGTACCCAATATAAACGATAACATGTGAGTAATCGCTCAAAGATTTATCTGGAACCCTGTGTATACCCTCAGTGAAGAAAGGAGACAGAAATGTGATACAAAATATTTTATTGCTATGAATAGGATCAACTACAGATTGATTACTGCAAGAACAATGTACAGTGAGAGTGATTACACCAACCAATTGCATATCATACACAAAACAGGTTGCTTAGGCTAAACAATACAATGAGGCACTATAGAATCAGCAAAGGCACTGAACATGGCAAAGTATGGGAAGCAGACAGTTTCAACACAAACTGTGGATGACCACGTTCACATGTTTACAAGTTCTTGCCTGAGAAAAAATATTAATTTTTATTGCGTATTATAAAAATTGTCAAAATTATACATAAACAAATTTTTGGGCCTCAATATTGACATATGTATTTACAGCCTGTGACAAAGTCTATTTGACAGAACATGACCTTTAGCATCATACAAAATGATTTTAGTGTTATAATGTGGACTATGAAATGCTACTATCAATGACAGCTTATTGAAACTACACAGGTACCTTCATATGAGAGCCTTAACCTTGTCTCAATACACAGGGGAGAAATAACGCTTAGAGGTACAAGAAATAGCCACACACTCTCGTTCATGTACAGATTTGGCTTGCCTGCATTTATGTTTTTCAAAGAGAAAAGGATTAGGTTTCAATGCTTTGTTGTTTCTCCAAGACGTATTTCACATGAAAGAAATCAACAAGTGTTTGGGATTCCTTGGCAAGCATCATTGCCTCTGTCAACACGACATGTCACCATGACCTAGGCCCATTGTGTGCAGCAGCAGCATCAGCCTACCACACTTGTCACTCTCCACAGAAATCTAGCACTCAGCACAGCTGAAGCTTCCATCCAGCTGGGACACATTACAATTGTGGAGGGTTCTTCACAAAACTCATTTCCAAGCTGATCAGACAGACGTACTGTTGGCTAAGAAGGCTCATCTGCATCTTAACTGAATTTGGTTTACTCTGGTTAAGGTTTCCAACAGAAATATGTGTAAAAAGTATTATAACATATCAGAATGTATAAATATTATAGGGAATAAGGGAATAGAGGCTGTTGTCTGTAATATGATGTTATTGTTGGTGCTATATATATCTAACTGTCATATGTTATTCCAATATTTAATAGGGACAATTGAAGACATGTTTAAGTCTGAAACAATGTGACATATTGTTTGCTTTATATCACAAGGTTCATACAGGTTTGAAAAGGCCTTGAATTTTAAGATCCCTCTTGAAAAGCCTTGATTTTCAGTGTGAACCTTGAAAGTCACTGAAGTAGCTTGAAAAGCCTTGACTTTGAACCAAATGACTTTAAACAAAATGACATAACCTTGTTAATAAAAGTATTAAAACACACAAAAATGTAGTTATGTACCAAGGATGTTATGTGTGATTTATTGCAGTGATAGATTTTACAATTTGCCAAATACCTTGAAATATTCATGACAATCATATTTATTTTATTTGTTTGTTGTGCAAATCAATCTTGTTTGAAACTTTGTGATGTTCATACTGCTTTTTGGGTCTCACAGTAAATGGTACTGGAATTTAAGAAAATGTTGACAGACTGCAGCTTATAACCCAACTAAAAAAGCCTTGAAAATGACAGTTGAAAGCCTTGAAAAGGCCTTGAATAAAAGTATTCCATATCTGTATGAACGTTGTATCAACAATATTGCAACTAATCATGGCAAAGTAATATTCACAAACAAATACTACCATGACTACATGTACATAAATATGGGTACAAACATTGAGATTATATATGTAAACAAATGATAGAATAAAGAGGTTAATATCTTTGCATCATCATCAAGTTCAGTGGCTGGGTTCACCCTGATGTTTTCCAGTGTCACCGGTACAGTCATTCAGCCTTCACTTGTGATTATAACAAGTGTCCACGATGTGGGTCAGTGCTCCACATGCCTATGTCCACATTTGTCAACTACTCTCAAGAGTATTACATATTCATTATAACAGTTTCACAGGAGGCAAGTTTCCACAAATCCCTAAGAATCAGTGATTTCCTTGTCAGCATGGTTGATGTTGTTGTCCTTGGAACATCTGGTTATTTGGGTGTTTGTCAGAAGGCACTGCTGATCTCTCTGCGTTCCTCTTTCCATTGCCCATTACCTGACTTGATCAAAAGGCTTGTGAGTTGTATCATTGAGTAACTAGTCCAAGAAGAGTCAAGTCCTTGGGTGTTGTATCATTGAGGATCTAGTCTGAGAAAAGTCAAGTCCTTGGGTGTTGTATCATTGAGGAACTAATCCGAGAACAGTCAAGTCCTTGTGAGTTGTATCATTGAGGAACTAGTCTGAGAACAGTCAAGTCCTTGTGAGTTGTATCATTGAGGAACTAGTCCGAGAACAGTCAAGTCCTTGTGAGTTGTATCATTGAGGAACTAGTCCGAGAACAGTCAAGTCCTTGTGAGTTGTATCATTGAGTAACTAGTCCAAGAGGAGTCAAGTCCTTGTGAGTTGTATCATTGAGTAACTAGTCCGAGAACAGTCAAGTCCTTGTGAGTTGTATCATTGTGGAACTAGTCCGAGAACAGTCAAGTCCTTGTGAGTTGTATCATTGAGGAACTAGTCTGAGAACAGTCAAGTCCTTGTGAGTTGTATCATTGAGGAACTAGTCTGAGAACAGTCAAGTCCTTGTGAGTTGTATCATTGAGGAACTAGTCTGAGAAGAGTCAAGAACTTGTGAGTTGTATCATTGAGGAACTAGTCCGAGAACAGTCAAGTCCTTGGGTGTTGTATCATTGAGGAACTAGTCCAAGAACAGTCAAGTCCTTGGGTGTTGTAATCATTGAGGAACTAGTCCGAGAACAGTCAAGTCCTTGGGTGTTGTAATCATTGAGGATCTAGTCCAAGAAGAGTCAAGTCCTTGGGTGTTGTAATCATTGAGGATCTAGTCTGAGAACAGTCAAGTCCTTGTGAGTTGTATCATTTAGGATCTAGTCCGAGAACAGTCAAGTCCTTGTGAGTTGTATCATTGAGGAACTAGTCCGAGAACAGTCAAGTCCTTGTAATCGTTCTCACTGATCATGCCATATTTATTAGATATGAAATGATGTAATGATAAAGATGTGCTTGTAGTTATCTAGGAATATGCTACATGATGATGGTATCTACACAACTTATGAACCTATACACACTAAAACTACACACATCCTTCATCCTTGTATTGATGTCCTCTCTACAAACTTCAAGTCTACCAAACAACAAGTCCAACACTGATCCAGGACCATCACAAGACATAACATACATAGCCACACATCTGTCCTGTACTATCTCATGCCTTTGTTGACCTGATAGTTAACATAGAAGGTCCATGCTTTTATCAACTTATTACTGTACTACTCAACGTTTGCTAAGGATCACACCTTTGACTAAAGATGAATATTTTGGACCCAGGCAAATGTTGAGTGGTATATATTGATGGTGTGTATGGTCAAAGGCATTTATATCTCAGAGGTCCAGGACTTTGACGCCTTTACAGGCCTAAGACATTAACCCTTCAGATGTCTGGTGTGTTTACACCTAAACCTTCTGGGGCATACACTCTCAGAGGTTAGGACATTTACCGACAAAGATACAGGCGTTAACATAGCAGATATCTGGAGTGTTTATGCATCTGGACCATTCCACAAAGCGATCATAGTGCTACGAATGTCGTAAGTCTATGTTTTAGTATGGGAGTTACGATCGCCTTAGCGCTATGATTGCTGTGTGGAACGGGGCACAGAGGTCCAGGCATTTACACCTCTGAGTGCTCTCCACCTTTTCCATTTGAGCTGTCAGTGGATATTTGAGAGATATAAGAGGTGGCATTAGGTTTACTTGAGAAATTCGAGTTGGAATTCTGCATGCTCCACGACAGGTTCTTGTCGTGGAGCTTTCCTAAAAAAATAGCCAGAAAGGTAGTACGGAATTTTTTGCTGATTGTTGAATAGAGTAGAAAATTTACGCTTGAATTGGTTGTGACAAGAAGAAAGTTTATGTGCTTAAAGCTTCGATACAGAGGGTTCATGAACACATGTCTGCGACCATTAACTGCAATGGCCAGTGCAAGGAACAGACCAAAGGAGTGACACACGATGAAGACGAGGACCATCGTGATGACAATGATGGTGATGTGGGTCATGTCAACGCTGGAGTGGACCCCGGCACGATGACGCTTCATACGGCGGTGATGGGTCATCAGGAAGTAGATGAGGAAGCTGTTGACGATGACGAGGAGAAATACAGGGATGATGGCAGTCAGTGTGATGTTGCTGATGTGGACATATCTGTCGTAGGCCTTGCTCATGGAGAGTTCAGTCAGGAGCAGTGGTGGTCCTTTGGTATGGTCAGGGTTGGGGATATACTCGAAGAACTTTGTGATGTGGAAGAGCACAGACACAATGAAAATAGCAGCAATGGCTTTCTTTGCTCGGGATATTGTACAGGCTAGGTGTGGATAGGCAATGAATCGAAGTGATATGAAGCGCTCAATCGTCACAGCAACCGTGATCCAGCAGGTGCATGTTAAGAAGATATTGGTCATCACATACCTGAAAAATAAAAAACAAACATGTTTAACAATAACTAATGTGTATGGGTTTTTTTAAATATATGATGCTCAGTAAACCAGGTGTCAGTTGTGGTCAGTCTTAAGTCTGATCTGTTTCATGTTACGAAATGGCATCAGTTAGTCAGCACTGACAGTAGATACGAAATAAAGAGTTTAAAACACAAAATCATCAATGGAATGTTTGTCTGAAGCGCCCCAGTACCTACACCTTAATTTAGTTACATAAATATTGCCGTTGATTTGAAAACAGTCCTGTCTCCCAAGAAGCAACACACTTGTCTCTCAGAGAACCCTGTAACCCTGTATGTCAACATCACATGAGGATCCGCAGCTGGGAAACTCCCTAAGAGGAGGCGGCTATTCTTATCAGTGCTACTTTAAGTGGCAAATGAGTTCAAAGATGTCTTCCTCAAGATTAACGAACCATGAAGACAGACAAACAATTTATCACAGAATAATTGATTATTGGCTTATGAGGCTGTGAAAGTGAAAGTATATCATTACTACCTTTAGGCAAAAGCTGCACTATAAATCAGCCTTAGAGATATGTAATCTAGACGCATCACCATGGTATTAGGATGCCGACTGAAGATAACTGATGTTGCAAGTCTGGAAGTAGTGTAACCTGTTAACACAATAGTTAACTGAAGCTGACATAGAACAGTTAGATGATGTCAAGTAGATGCCTGCCCGCTCCTTCATCTCGCCACCAGCGATCTCACAGCATGATTAAGTTTTTCCTCTCCAGAATAAGCCATCAGGTTCTAAATCAAAGGCTCTCAGTTTGGGTGACTCCTCCCAGTTTCCAACCACTAATTCATCACAGCTAGCTTATCATTTTATTTATGCATCTGCAAATACCTTATCATACCACACCAGTCTTGCCATGTCAATACAGGCCGTATGCTAATAACAAAAACACAGACTGTTAGTAAATATTATCTGTGTTGTAATACTGTTAGCAAAGGTATAATTATCCACCCAACCCTACACACTTCACAAAGGGATGTGTTGGAATGACAACACCCTACAGTGGCAGTTTCAACAAGAGGTAATTTGAGAGTAAGTGGGCTTTGAGGAAGATGGCTCAAGTTGCAATGCACTGGGAGCATGCAAGTGTTCTGAGTCCAAACATTGAGATAAGTTTCCATTCTTCAAATAAACAACAAGTGTTAGTGTTTGAGACGTGACACAATCATGTTGTATGTCAACCACTCACACATGGCAGGTATTACCTCAGGCTGGTCTTAATATACTGCAGTAGCGTACATGCATGCTCGGCAATTACACCTCCACTCATGGTCATTATATGGAAATATTTTATTGGTTTCGTTTGCTTTTCCTGTCCTTAAAAATTATACACTAAAGTTAAAATGTCATATTTTCACTTAATCTTTCACCCATCAAAGGATTCAGACTTTGTAATGGAATTATTTAGACTAAATCTTGCTGTTTTTTATTTGTTTTATCTTAATTCCATCATATAATGAGAAAAACTAGTATTTTCAAATCAATCAGTTGCCACATGGAGTGAAAAAGAAAACTGTTTCCGAAGTTTTCCAGAAGTCATTTGTGAAGTTAACAAGAAGATGTGATGAAAACCTTTTGAAAAATATTTTAGATTTGCTGTGAACTCCCATAATATAATAGCCAATACTGGTCTCTTGTTTGTTGTGTTTTCGTATATTGAAGCGTGTATTGTAACTCTATTCATGGAGGCCATGGTCCATATTTCCCACGATCCTTCAAACTTCCTGTCATAGAACAAAACATCCTGTCTGTTAGCCTCTACGTCTGAACTCCAGGATGTTAACCCAATTGAAAAGAAATCACTTCAAGACAAGAGAAATTGTTTCTCCTTCACAAACTGCTCCAGATCATGTTAAACTGACACACCAACCTTTCCACATATGAGGAGTCCAGATGGGGAATGAACACAATCACCATGGCCTTTACAATTACCACAGTCGGTCTGTTGTGCTAATTACATGTTATCACGTAATACATTGTTCAAGTTTTTTAGTTTTTTATGCATTTTTCATAGAGGCTGATACTTGTATTATGGTCATTTATTTGAATGGATTGTGTAAGGTTAATATGAAATTTGGCCTGAATTATTGTACAATGTATTATGATGGACGAGAGTCGGTGGTTCCATCAGTGGCTGAACCACTTCATCACTGATGCCATTGTATTTCCATCAGCTTGTGCTGTGCACGTCATTTACAAAGTAGGATGCAGCTTGTTAGTGGAAGTTAGCAATGAGTAGGGGGGGAATACTAACCCAAATGGTGGTAACATAGGAATTAAGAGGCCCTTAAAAGCTTGAAATTATACTAGCCTTTGGGATGCCTGTTAAACATTAGACAAACTGACTCAGATGCCAGGTTGCATCCCTGAATAGTGAACTAGTCAGGTCCAACTGTGTTCTCCAAAACTAAAGTAAACTATCATAATGTCAGGACTACGATCATGTTTTACAGGACCAGGTAGAACTAAATGTAAAACATCCTCTCCAGAGAATAATCAGTCTTGATTATCTGCCAAAACGGAATCCATTGGTCACAAAAGGCAAATAGGGGCGAAGATTATATGAATGTATCGGTGCAAATCAGTGATGATACCAGTTGCTCCAAAAAAGGGTAAGCATGTCCTGGTCCACTGGTAGCACCTGCCACTCTGAAACGGTGCATCCAAATGTGTTTGTTGCTTAACGCCCGATATCAGTACTCCTGCAATATGACATTGGCAGCCTGTTAACGATCAAATCTTGACCGGGCAAGTTAAGAAGCACTAAGGTCACTCCCTTGCATAGTATACCGGTATTTCAGAAATTCTGGAAAACCAAAAAATGTTCACGTTCATGGAAGACATCAAGGCCTATGCTAAGCAAACATTCTGTAATGAAGTACCTTGAAAAAAAGTAGTAATTCTGTTTGAAGTCATTGCACTGTTTGGAAGAAAACAAATCTTTGTATCAATTTTCAGTCAGTGAAAAACTTGAAGAGCTATTTTCATCCATTGAAGTTTTTAAAGAGCAGTATTTGCTTTGTGTTAAGGACCAGTAGATCCAATTGTCTGTCCTTTGTACGGCTTAATCATAACAAACTGCTTTGGCTTTAGAGATGATGTATTTAGGACAAATCTGCATGTGTGGGGTAGAAATTCTCACAGAATCTAGTATTGTGTTCTCTTTAAGAAATATCATGTTACAACCAAATTAGGTATCAATACAAAACTGGATTACTTGATTCATTTGACTTAACAATGAAGTAGGTGAGGGAGTTGGATTGAACTCTGCTTTAACCACAGGCAGATCCAGACGGGGGACACACACACACACACACACACACACACACACACACACACACACACACACACACACACTGAAAAGCAAATGTAGTATGTTGTTGGCAGTAAAATTATCTGAGAGGATTTAAATGCTGGATCCGCCCTTGGTTTAACAGTGTCTTAGTTGTATCACAGCATGTCAGCTTGATGTGGGAGGAAAGCCCAAAGTGATGCAGGTCTCAGACATTAACCACTTTGGTGAAACCCATGAGCTCGGGTATGATGCTGACAAACTTAGAAACATAGTCGGGGTGAACCGGGATTCAAACCTACAATCACAGCTTTCTAACAGGCATGCTAAAGGGATGCATCTCTGCACCTTGAATTGCGGTGTCATATGGCTATCCATCATCCATTGGTCATGAAATGCTAGGAATTAGAAGGCTTACAGTGAAGGATAAGATCTTGAGAAAGTCTTGAGGTGTAGTGTGCCTACTGCTATGGAAATGCTTTAAGGTCCTGCCACGTTCTTTATACTTTACTGCTGTGGTACAGTATAGAGTCACAATGGCTTGCCAAATTTGAGAAACGTGGATACCCAAAGACTTTAAGTGTGATGTGACCTAACTACGTGACAGTTGTTTTCCTTTTATTATATGATACAGGTTTGGTATCAAAGAGTCACATATTTACTGAGAACTTCAAGCACATTGCTTTCTAGTTGGTGAACATGGAGTACTTTTGACCTGAGGGAGTTAAAGTTATTGCAAACATGTTGTCTACTTGGCAATACACACTGTGTGCAAGTACTTACGGATAAAAAAACCTTTGATGCTAATAATAGAATAGCATGTTATTTTAGTTACTTTGGGGTATGAACACATAAAATGAGTGGTGAATGGATACCTTTTATACATGGTTTATGATAGTGTTAGAGCAGTTATCAGTGGGCCATGGTACAAGTGTTTATCAAGCAAGAAAAAGAAGTATGTAAAAACTGGCAGAGGTATTATGGATACCCTTGAATGCCAACATTAAGACAGACTTGTAAGAACATGGTAAACTTTTTCAGGAAACTGAAGCTTAGAAAGACGATGCAGGTGTTTTCTGTAAACAAGGAATGATAGGTATTATCCCAGACTGTCTGCGGCAACTATACTCCTGTTTTATCAGTATCAAATCATTACACGTCTCTGCTATTAATAACTACTTCAAAGATCAGGGGGCCTAAATATAACACCAGAAGTTATCACAGAATGATGTGATTTGTAATATTATTCTGTTTCAAGACTTGTTAGGAGTATGCTCCCCGTGTTCAGTTTCAGTGGGCTTAGATAACATTATGGTTAGATTCAAGGGACTGATTGAGCTTCTGCTAATCATCTGAAGTCATAGCCACAGAGGGTTTGAGGTGTTAAGGATAAAACACTCCTCCTCGGTCCCAAGCTCAAGGTTTTACATTTTGAACCAAAACCGAGTAGAAATGTTTTATGCAACTTATGAACCATCTAGATGCAAGAAGTACCAGAAAAAATAAGAAAACGTAGGTCTCTTATAATCGCATGAAAAAGGAATGTGATCAAAGTGTGCGAGAGAAAAAACATGTGCAGCACAGACACAACTAAGTCATGACATGTAAAATTGAACAACCTTTCATCAGCTGTTCCTCTGGCTCAGTGGGATAACAGTGTTTTACAAAACTTAACAGATATGTGAGGTTGCAGGCTCGATTCCCATCATCCATGATAAAAAAGTTTCATTTCTTGTCTTCAATTTTGAAACATTGAATGGTTGAAACACTGGCCCACACGCGACTGTAGCATAAATCAATCATTGACTCGTCATCCGTTGTTGGTTATGGAGATCCCAGAAAGCAGTACTTGAACCACTCAGTGTGTTACTTCAAAAGATGTTAAATTTATGGTCCTGACATATATTATTTTATTTATCACTATTTGCCCCTGAATAACACCATGTTAAATAAGTATCTATATGATATACTGCTGTGGGATTTTCTGTTCCTCAGCGTCAAACCATACAGTAATTTTACCTCAATGTGTCAAGAAAGCCACCTTGGCATCTGTTAGCTTTGATTTATGGAATAACGGTTGAAGATAGATGATAAATGCACTGATAGGAGCAGGTATGAGTAGTTAGACCATTTCATGATGTACATGTCCTGGATGTTACGTTAGGTTTTATTGCTAGAGCTCTTGGAACCGTGATAACTTTATGGCCTAAACTACTTCAAATATGTAAGGTTGTGTTGCATGTGTTCTTTCAATTGGAGGCACTTTTATAACCACTAGACCTGAAATACAAATTCCGGATTAAATATCTATAATTTGTACAAAGTGGATATCCATGTTAGTTCCCTTGACTCTACCCGGCACAGTTGGGAGAAGTGAAGCCTGTTATCAGGTGTCATGCAAGCTGAGGATTCATATCTTGTATTTTGTTGACCTTAACTAGACCACGTAGACTGAAGGTCAGTGCCAGCTAGGGCTGGGACGTGGTTAGTCACGTGATATATTGTTTAATGACAAATAATTATCCAGAACTCTATATTTAAATAACACTTTCATATTATGTAAAGGTGATGGCATTAAAAGACTTATCAGTTGTAGAAAGTCAAGGTTGTTTGAGTAGCACTTTTAGTGCCGTGGTTATTCCAGGCTAGAAAAGGATTTGATTATTTACAGGCCGCCATCATAGCTGGACACAAACATCACTTTTGTGGTAAAGAAACTTTACAGCAGTAGAGGACATTTGCTTTCATGAACGTGTGGTACAGGACATCTTTTGCACAAGGACTATGATTAACCAAGCAATTACTAGCTCCAAGTGTGAGAGTTGAACTACTGTCTTACAGACCCTAGAGAAAAAATTACCGTAAAACATGAATCCAACTACAGTCTAGAATGATTTGGCAAACCATGATTGCCTCAGCCTGAAATTAAGCAATGTTCTGACTTCCACTTGGATTTTATTTTGTATTTTGTAGATAAATATTTTCAATAGGAACATTTTATTTCTGGGGCATAATGTTAGCCTAGAATGCCCCTTGTGAGTGTAACTGGGAGCTTGTGGGAGTGTAACTGGGAGCTTGTCAGAGTGTAACTGGGAGCTTGTCAGAGTGTAACTGGGAGCTTGTGAGAGTGTAACTGGGAGCTTGTGAGAGTGTAACTGGGAGCTTGTCAGAGTGTAACTGGGAGCTTGTCAGAGTGTAACTGGGAGCTTGTGAGAGTGTAACTGGGAGCTTGTGGGAGTGTAACTGGGAGCTTGTGGGAGCGTAACTGGGAGCTTGTGGGAGTGTAACTGGGAGCTTGTGAGAGTGTAACTGGGAGCTTGTGAGAGTGTAACTGGGAGCTTGTCAGAGTGTAACTGGGAGCTTGTGGGAGTGTAACTGGGAGCTTGTGGGAGTGTAACTGGGAGCTTGTCAGAGTGTAACTGGGAGCTTGTGGGAGTGTAACTGGGAGCTTGTGGGAGTGTAACTGGGAGCTTGTGAGAGTGTAACTGGGAGCTTGTGAGAGTGTAACTGGGAGCTTGTGAGAGTGTAACTGGGAGCTTGTGAGAGTGTAACTGGGAGCTTGTGGGAGTGTAACTGGGAGCTTGTGAGAGTGTAACTGGGAGCTTGTGAGAGTGTAACTGGGAGCTTGTGAGAGTGTAACTGGGAGCTTGTCAGAGTGTAACTGGGAGCTTGTCAGAGTGTAACTGGGAGCTTGTGGGAGTGTAACTGGGAGCTTGTGAGAGTGTAACTGGGAGCTTGTGAGAGTGTAACTGGGAGCTTGTCGGAGTGTAACTGGGAGCTTGTGAGAGTGTAACTGGGAGCTTGTCGGAGTGTAACTGGGAGCTTGTCGGAGTGTAACTGGGAGCTTGTCGGAGTGTAACTGGGAGCTTGTCGGAGTGTAACTGGGAGCTTGTCAGAGTGTAACTGGGAGCTTGTGGGAGTGTAACTGGGAGCTTGTGGGAGCGTAACTGGGAGCTTGTCGGAGGGTAACTGGGAGCTTGTCGGAGTGTAACTGGGAGCTTGTGGGAGTGTAACTGGGAGCTTGTGGGAGTGTAACTGGGAGCTTGTGGGAGTGTAACTGGGAGCTTGTGGGAGTGTAACTGGGAGCTTGTGAGAGTGTAACTGGGAGCTTGTGAGAGTGTAACTGGGAGCTTGTCGGAGTGTAACTGGGAGCTTGTCAGAGTGTAACTGGGAGCTTGTGGGAGTGTAACTGGGAGCTTGTCAGAGTGTAACTGGGAGCTTGTCAGAGTGTAACTGGGAGCTTGTGGGAGTGTAACTGGGAGCTTGTGAGAGTGTAACTGGGAGCTTGTCAGAGTGTAACTGGGAGCTTGTCAGAGAGTAACTGGGAGCTTGTGGGAGTGTAACTGGGAGCTTGTGGGAGTGTAACTGGGAGCTTGTGGGAGTGTAACTGGGAGCTTGTGGGAGTGTAACTGGGAGCTTGTCGGAGTGTAACTGGGAGCTTGTCGGAGTGTAACTGGGAGCTTGTCGGAGTGTAACTGGGAGCTTGTGAGAGTGTAACTGGGAGCTTGTCAGAGTGTAACTGGGAGCTTGTCAGAGTGTAACTGGGAGCTTGTCGGAGTGTAACTGGGAGCTTGTGGGAGTGTAACTGGGAGCTTGTGGGAGTGTAACTGGGAGCTTGTGGGAGTGTAACTGGGAGCTTGTCAGAGTGTAACTGGGAGCTTGTGAGAGTGTAACTGGGAGCTTGTCGGAGTGTAACTGGGAGCTTGTGGGAGTGTAACTGGGAGCTTGTGAGAGTGTAACTGGGAGCTTGTGGGAGTGTAACTGGGAGCTTGTGAGAGTGTAACTGGGAGCTTGTCGGAGTGTAACTGGGAGCTTGTGGGAGTGTAACTGGGAGCTTGTCAGAGTGTAACTGGGAGCTTGTCGGAGTGTAACTGGGAGCTTGTCAGAGTGTAACTGGGAGCTTGTGGGAGTGTAACTGGGAGCTTGTGGGAGTGTAACTGGGAGCTTGTCGGAGTGTAACTGGGAGCTTGTCAGAGTGTAACTGGGAGCTTGTGGGAGTGTACCTGGGAGCTTGTGAGAGTGTAACTGGGAGCTTGTGGGAGTGTAACTGGGAGCTTGTGGGAGTGTAACTGGGAGCTTGTCAGAGTGTAACTGGGAGCTTGTCAGAGTGTAACTGGGAGCTTGTCAGAGTGTAACTGGGAGCTTGTGGGAGTGTAACTGGGAGCTTGTCAGAGTGTAACTGGGAGCTTGTGGGAGTGTAACTGGGAGCTTGTCGGAGTGTAACTGGGAGCTTGTGGGAGTGTAACTGGGAGCTTGTCAGAGTGTAACTGGGAGCTTGTCGGAGTGTAACTGGGAGCTTGTCAGAGTGTAACTGGGAGCTTGTGGGAGTGTAACTGGGAGCTTGTGGGAGTGTAACTGGGAGCTTGTCAGAGTGTAACTGGGAGCTTGTGGGAGTGTAACTGGGAGCTTGTCAGAGTGTAACTGGGAGCTTGTCGGAGTGTAACTGGGAGCTTGTCAGAGTGTAACTGGGAGCTTGTGGGAGTGTACCTGGGAGCTTGTGAGAGTGTAACTGGGAGCTTGTGAGAGTGTAACTGGGAGCTTGTCAGAGTGTAACTGGGAGCTTGTCAGAGTGTAACTGGGAGCTTGTCAGAGTGTAACTGGGAGCTTGTCAGAGTGTAACTGGGAGCTTGTCAGAGTGTAACTGGGAGCTTGTCAGAGTGTAACTGGGAGCTTGTCAGAGTGTAACTGGGAGCTTGTGAGAGTGTAACTGGGAGCTTGTCAGAGTGTAACTGGGAGCTTGTCAGAGTGTAACTGGGAGCTTGTGGGAGTGTAACTGGGAGCTTGTCAGAGTGTAACTGGGAGCTTGTGGGAGTGTAACTGGGAGCTTGTCAGAGTGTAACTGGGAGCTTGTCGGAGTGTAACTGGGAGCTTGTCAGAGTGTAACTGGGAGGTTGTGAGAGTGTAACTGGGAGCTTGTGGGAGTGTAACTGGGAGCTTGTCAGAGTGTAACTGGGAGCTTGTGGGAGTGTAACTGGGAGCTTGTCAGAGTGTAACTGGGAGCTTGTCAGAGTGTAACTGGGAGCTTGTCAGAGTGTAACTGGGAGCTTGTGGGAGTGTAACTGGGAGCTTGTGGGAGTGTAACTGGGAGCTTGTGGGAGTGTAACTGGGAGCTTGTGGGAGTGTAACTGGGAGCTTGTCAGAGTGTAACTGGGAGCTTGTCAGAGTGTAACTGGGAGCTTGTCAGAGTGTAACTGGGAGCTTGTGGGAGTGTAACTGGGAGCTTGTCAGAGTGTAACTGGGAGCTTGTCGGAGTGTAACTGGGAGCTTGTGGGAGTGTAACTGGGAGCTTGTGGGAGTGTAACTGGGAGCTTGTGGGAGTGTAACTGGGAGCTTGTGGGAGTGTAACTGGGAGCTTGTGGGAGTGTAACTGGGAGCTTGTCAGAGTGTAACTGGGAGCTTGTCAGAGTGTAACTGGGAGCTTGTCAGAGTGTAACTGGGAGCTTGTCAGAGTGTAACTGGGAGCTTGTCAGAGTGTAACTGGGAGCTTGTCGGAGTGTAACTGGGAGCTTGTCGGAGTGTAACTGGGAGCTTGTCAGAGTGTAACTGGGAGCTTGTGGGAGTGTAACTGGGAGCTTGTGGGAGTGTAACTGGGAGCTTGTGAGAGTGTAACTGGGAGCTTGTCGGAGTGTAACTGGGAGCTTGTCGGAGTGTAACTGGGAGCTTGTCAGAGTGTAACTGGGAGCTTGTGGGAGTGTAACTGGGAGCTTGTGGGAGTGTAACTGGGAGCTTGTGGGAGTGTAACTGGGAGCTTGTCAGAGTGTAACTGGGAGCTTGTCAGAGTGTAACTGGGAGCTTGTCAGAGTGTAACTGGGAGCTTGTCAGAGTGTAACTGGGAGCTTGTCGGAGTGTAACTGGGAGCTGTGTTGACTTGTCAGTCACTGTAAGGTGAGACATGTCACAGTGGAGGTGGCTTCCACTGACTGAGGAGCTGCTTCCATGTGCCCACAACTGCAGGAAGCGAAACACTAGCCAGTAATTATGCTGAGGTTATTATAGACTGGTCAGTTATAAATAGTTCCCATCTCTTGAAGAATATACTTGGGGACAGTTAATTGGACAATCAATCAGTGAGAAGCTGATAATTTACAGCTTGCTGAAACTCTTTCTAAGCCCACATTCCCTGTTACTCAAATGGAAATAATAGTTACTTTATATTGATTCAGTTTGAAACTTGGTTCGGAATACATCTTTTGCTCCATACAAACTCATCTCGTGGGTATGATTCATGTGTACATTATATATGATGCTTATTGGTTCTAACAAATAATCCGTAATAGTCATTGCTTGAAAGCAAATTATTATTTTTTTCAAGAAATGAGTCAATTTGAATATCCGGGGGTTGATTCCTTACAATGTGCATTTATCGTTTGTTTGTTGGTTTGTTGTTTAATGGCACACAAAGCAATATTCCAGCTATATGACGACAGTCTGTAAATAATCGAGTCTGGACCAGACAGTCAGGTGATTGACATCATGAACATTGATCCATGCAATTGGGATCGATGACATGCATCAACCAAGTCAGCAAGCCTGACCACCCAATCCTGTTAGTCACCTCTAACGAAAAGAAGAAGACCTTTTAGAAGACCTGTTCTTCACGGGTCACATAATCATGTGGGTTTAAAAATGGTTTAAGTAAAGATTTCAACAGCATCATAGTTCAGGACAAAACATCCATGACTCATTCCCCTTATCAGCAGCCATACATCATGGACATACACGTGACAGATTGCCTTCTCTACCTACATGACCAATAGCAGGTAGCCATCCCTATCCTGCAAATGATCTTATAGAATATCCTCCAATGCAAACAATACATCTTAGATGAAGGTGTCCTTGATAAATAGATATCTACTGGCACCTGCATAATGTTTCTCCTCAAACCATCATAGTGGAAAACATTGGGTCTACTCAGAGCCCTGACAGATTGAGATATCTATGTTTAGCTGGGCTAACAAGTGATTCTGTCCAAACTTTGATGGCGGCAGCCCTACACAGAAGTGGTGATTCATGAAGTATCTTCAGCAGCAGTACTGTGCTGTGTTGTCTCGACTCCGGCAGCCTCCCTGCCGACCAGGATTGTGCATATCTGTAGATTTAGTGCAGACAATTTAATCTGCTTTCAGATTTAACATTAACCAGAAAGGTTTCCACAGTGCAAGGGTATAAAAATAAAACAGATTAGGTTGTCTCTACCATCAGATGTTCATCAAATCCAGCGAGATGCTTAAACCACAGGTTGTACTATGGATCAAATGACTACAGTGTTTTGAGGCTGCAGGAGGCTGTTCTGTCTAGCTCTGTACCACCTAAGTGAAGAATTAAAGATTGTAAAGAAGATAAAGTATTTAATGAACTGTGTAATAGCATATGATACTAAATTAGATTAGCCTAAATTCCTACAATATGTAACATCAAATTAGAGCATGCTTCTGAATTTGTAATTTGGGTTGTATATGCTATCTTTACATGGCATTTAGAATCTTGTATAACTTATGATAGCAATATTAACTTCTTTTGTTCTTGTTAGTAAAATTGTAATTTTTATTTTACATCCCCAGGCCAAAATTTTTCATTTTAAATAGACGTTCTTTACAATTAATAGTTTTCTTCATTCTATTCAGATAAAGGAATATTGTGTTCTGCAGTTTTCCCATTTACTGGTAATTACCAGTTTTTACAGGTAAAATTAGGCTTGGACCAGTAATTCATTTGTCTGCCAGTCCTGTGGACCGGCAAATAAAGTAACCTTTTTATTGTTGAACAAAAATCGGTGATTCGTTGCGACTGAACTTTGCGTGAGTGACATGTAGATCTGAGTTACTTCAGAGATGAAATCATTGCATTTGTCATCTATGAACGTACTCTGCATTGATCATGATGTTGAAAGGATTGAAACTAGGTAATTTTAATACTGTTTTTTTTCATTTGTTGAAAGTTGAGACTGACGAAAAATTAGGGTGGACTGGTAATTTTTGGTGGTGGACTGACAGTTTCAAAAACCAGCAGGAACACTGATAATGTATTTATATTCCTATTTCATCTATCATGAACTATCTGTAAGAACAAATATATCAGTCATGTTATATTTGTCTTTATATTGAGTTATGAGAACTTCAAATATTGTTAAGGCATTCTTACCCACTCTATATAAATGCTGCTTAAAATGCCACTCTGATGATATGTTTACTTTTCTCCATACAAACTCAAGTGATATGAAACGTGCCTCATTGGTTTGTTAGCCATCTGGTTCAGCAGGCCAGGGCATCTTATGTCATGGCAGTTTCCATGTGCTCAGTTGTATACTCTCATATCACCAGTTTCTTCTCTGAAACCATTGAGGAACTTGTCTTAGAGTTGTTCACTGGCAGAATGCCTTGAAGATGATCTCAGAACTTAAAAATGCCTCTTTATAGTTTTAGAAAGTATTAGAAATTGGCTCTGAGTCCTTGCCAAACTGCCCAATTAGTGAGGGTATCATTAGGACCAGTAGAAATTTGCCATTTTTTAGTTCTTGCTTTTTGCTATCATTGTAAGGACTAGCATACTAAAACTATTAGTTTCTACCGTTGCTTTGAGAATTGACTGAAATTGTATTATTCAAATTTATCAATTAATGTTAACTTCTTTGTGAACAAGGAGTAACTAAGCTCGTGAACCACAGAACACTTAGCTCTATTGGTTCTACATGTCATTAAAATGATGACAATAATTTTGGCTGTTTCCATATGTTCTTCACATGTCTACCCAGTGAACTGTACCTGGCTACCACAGAGTTGTACTGGCAGGAGTAGTGGGGTCATGAAGTCCGCCTTCCACCAAGGCGCAACACAGTGGGACCTGTTTGCATGTGCATGTATCATTGGCCATCTTTAATTTTTCTGTGCACTGCAAGGAGCCAGACAACTTTGCTTTCCATTTTCAAAGAGGAGAAGACAGAGCCTCGTTATTAAAGCTAGATGAAAGGACAACTCTCCCTCATCAGAAGATATCAGCTAGGTCTCAAGTGCAGCGCTATCAGAGTGGGACTCATCCTTTGCGGCTTCACCGTCCAATGTTTATTTACCTGCACCTGCTCACGGATCTATTGCTACAGCAGTCTGTTAATGAATGTTACGTAATAACTCTCAGTAGGGGCTTTTTCACAGGAGCAAGGGAGGAAATAAATATTTTGATAGAATATTGATAAAGTGGCATTTTCTGATGGCAGGAGTGTAGAAGTGATGAAGATGTAGGAAGATGGTCTGGTAATTGAGTGTGGTTGTATGCTATGTTTGTGAAAAAGTTTCTAACATGTGCCAAGGGATGGACATGAAGGGAGACTGTTTTTGTCAATATTTCACATCCCACCTCCAGGCTTCCAAAACGATTTCTGATGTTGTATGCTATGTTATTGTGATACAAGCCACTTGGGTACGACTAAAAACAGGACAAAAAGTCACTTGGATGCCAACGTGGCTTTCACTCAAAATATTTCGTTAAAGATAGCCTCTTTGTTTTCTTCCTTGTAAAATTCGCTGTAAGCTTTGCTTCAGCAGCACACATGAGTGAGTGAGTGAGTGAGTTGGGTTTAACACTGCTTTTTACAGTATTCCAGTTATATCGTTGCATGTCAGCTTAATGTGGGAGGAAAGCCTGAAGTGATGCAGGTGTGACTTGTCAGACGTTTACCATTTCAGTGAAACCCACAAGCATGGGTTTGGTGCTGGAAATCCTAGAAACATAATCGGGGTGAACTGGGATTCGAACCCACTAGCGTGGGTTTCTGGTGTGTCCAAGGGACGCAACTCTGCACTGCGAAACACGGCGCCTTAGACGAATGGGCCACCTATGCCCCGCGCACATGATAGAAGATGTTTGTGACACACAGAAAACTGAAACATGTTCAATAGAAAACTTGGTCTGTGGCCAAATAAATTGCATTGGCGTATTAACAACTGGCTGCTAGGAATGTTCAGAGTGTGATAAATTTTTGCCAAATATGTTATTTGATGTTAAACGGTTTATGTTCATCCTTGCATTAAAATCTATTTTTGATCAGGAGATAACCTACTGTGTTTTGAAATTTGAGGTCATGTCACTGTAGAATCAATACCTCTTATTCATGAATGGAAGCGAGCACTGTAGTGAATTATCTGAATATTTGTAGATCACCACACATAATTTGCAACACAAATAGGTATTTTCTGCCACGGAATAAGGTTGAATATTTCAAAGGCTGTTAAATATGGGTAATTTGTCAGATTATGATTGATCATGGATTTATTGGAACCAACCACTTGTTACCAATGAGTGATGGTGATATGCCAACCATTTCTGAACCCAAGGGTCTGCACCAAGCCATTTCACAATGGCGTGTGTATCATGTCTATGACAAGTTTCTAAACATTTCCTCAATGCCAATACTGGCAATAGCTCTCCTCACAACACTTCTTTGGCAGGCGAGTGGTGGCGGTGTGATGTCTAGCATGTGAAGCTGTTAACAATAGCTGCAGACAGTCCTCATTCACACCCTCACCAATCCAACCCACAAACCAACTTTTTCTCTTTACATTCTCCTAGCTCTCTGACATGTCTGACAGTGGTAAAGGCCCATCACCCAGCGTTTGTTATTTTGTGCCACCTACAAACTGGTTAGGTGATGATGCTAGTTGTGGAAACCCTAAGTGTGGAGGTGTTTGGTTTGTCAGTTGTGCTGTTGCAGTGAGGTGATGCAGACACAGGAGCAGGAACTCTATTTGTTTGACACCTATACAATTACTCAGCCAGATTAAGCTAGCAGAGAGAGAGCTTAAAATACTCCCACCCCAACCTTTTTGCTTGCCCTTAATACCCTAAAGAAGAATGTTAAGAGTTTTTCAGAATATTGTTAGTGGCGATGTGTTGCTCCTAAATCAATCAGCACGACAAAGGTTACGTCTTTTGAATTTTGGAACGTTTCGGGGCACACCCAGCAGGAGACACTAACCCTTTATCACTATTCCTTGTGATAATGAAATAGTTAAAACTGCCCAATGTTTGTGAGGACTGTATATAGAACTTGTGCCGGTTTCTAACACTGTTATTTTTACAAGTGTTAAAACTGCAGGAGATTGTGGTTGATCAAAGTCAAACCAATGGTGACAATAATACCCTCTCGACATTTGATGGTCATTTAAACCATGCTAAAAGTGATATTTTTCACCAGTGTTGTATGTTTAGCTATACCTTGGCCTCCATATTGAACATTTTGGTATAATCACTTATAGTTATATTTAAGGACTGACTTACCTTTGAGGTGACCCGTGAAGATCTGGGGTAGAACAGGTCTTCAGCAACCCATGTTTGCCGTAAAAGGCGACTATGCTTGTCATAAAAGGCAACTAACGGGATCAGGTGGTCAGACTCGCTGACTTGGTTGATGCATGTCATCAATCCCAAGTGTGTGGATTGATGCTCATGATATTAATATCTGGATTGTCTGGTCCAGACTCAATTATTTACAGACCGTCGTCATATAGCAGGAATATTGCTGAGTGTGGCGTTAAAACAACAAACCAACCAACCAACCTTTGAGGTAACATACAGTCTAAAGCTTATTTTGTGTCTATTGTTATAATCATGCAAAAAGGTTAATGCTGTTATGTTTGATTCACTAATTTTCCAGTGAGTATAATGCCTTGAATAGACCAAAATTTAGAGGGGTTGTAAGTTTATTTTAACTTTACATTTGTAGGTTTATTGTAAAATGATTATTGATATTTTGATAAGCACATACACCTTTGATCACTAATGTGAAAGTTTCATAATTGAATTCTCAGTAATATTTATAGTCTGATATTTACAATTCCATTTGCTGTCACAGTGAATACTGACACATGAGGCGCAAATTAAAATATGCTCAATTTTCAGAGGTTGTTTATTGTAGTTTTACGTTGCCGAAAGGTCATGAAAATAATATAACAACAGAATTTCAATTTAAGTTGTTAGGGATCCAAAGCGCTTTGTGTGTGGGTTGTGGAGGAGGAACACGTACATCTTTGTAGCAACTGAAGGGTAAAGTACCATGTATTTCAGAGAAAGCAAACTTACGATCATACAAGGAAGAAGTCATATATCCTGCATGTATGAGATACTATGTGTTACCAAGATAGAAATAACGTGTGCGGGAGCCACTTTTCCTTTTACAGATAAGGGATGGTGTTATCAATGGCTCATTATATCCGCGGACACTAAAGGCATTACAAATTTGTAGACCACCTACATATCAACCACTACAGCAAGTGAGATGAATCCTACACGTGCCACCAATACAGAGACCAACCTTTACTTCCGTCCGGGACAAGTTCCTTGTTAGTCTTACACAGTGATAGGTCATGTTCCTTTATTCTTGAAACAATTTATATGTACAGTCTGAATTTCATTTCTGAGGGATCCGGGGAAGAATAGGTCTTCAGCAACCCATGCTTGCCACAAAGGGCAACTATGCTTGTCGTAAAAGGCAACTAACGGGATGGGATGGTCGGGCTTGCTGACTTTGTTGATGCATGTCATTGATACCAATTGTGTACATCGATGCTCATGTTGTCAATCACTGGATTGTCTGGTCCAGAATTGATTATTTACAAACCGCCGTCATATAGCGGAAATATTGCTGAGTTCGGCCATAAACATAAAACAAACAAAACAAAATCATTTCTGAGGAATGACAATACAAACAGCAGTTATTAATATGTTTATCATGACAATGCTGTATTGTTATATTGTTCAGTTGTACTGATGAACATGTTTTGGTCTCATGGACATAGACATCCTCAGTGACTAGTTATTAGACTCTGTCAATGATTATCATAAATAATATATTTGGAAAACACTTCATGAACATGGTTCAATATCCATCAGTGCCAGCAGACCTATAAAGTCGATAATAACCCAGGTGTCAACAAATATATTTTATTTGGACCATTTGACATGCAACATTTACTTTTGACGGAAGAAACTATGATGTGATTATTGGAAATATGTGTTATTGTTCCAAGGATGTATAAATGTTCACTAAGCACTGTTATCACAATGACTCTAACAAAGCAAGAGATAATTAGAAGCTGTGAAACTTGTTACATGTATCCTCTGCTTTGCTGTAACACAATATATCACTTCAAGAAACCTGTGGAGTGCATCCTCCTCTCTGTGCACGTGAAACAGACCCAGCTATGCCTAGACTAGCCTCCCTCATCCCAAATCTCCTATAAGGATCCTTCCTCTCCTATTGCAGTTTGTCTGTGTAGGATCAGAAGTGGACACTGATGACAGGATATGGTTTGAAATCTCAGTATGAAAAATATACTTGAATCTTTTTGTTTCTATTAGGTAAAATGTTTCAGAGATGATATCATTCCATTTCAAAATGTCATCCTCTACATTCCCTCTTCAATAATTTTATTTTCCGGTTTGCTTCACAGATGTATACCACCAGGTCAAAATTAGGGGTTTGGGTTTCATTGCATGAATTAAGTACCGGTAGTATCTAGGAGAAAATCTGTAGCTTTCACGAATTCTCAACCAGAAAGAGAAACTAGCATTTTAAGTCCACTCATCCTTATAATGATAGCATGTAGCAGAAGCTTTAAAAATGGCACATTTCTACTAGTCCTTATGACACCTTAACTATTGGGAAGTTTGGCAAGGACTGCAAAGGACTATCGGGTAATGCCAATGTCTGGCCCTGTCAGCAGTGCCATACCTCAGTGTGCACCCTTGGGGATAGGTGTGGGAGCGGGCTGTTCTCTAACCAGTTGGTTACAGGTGAAATCAAATCATGTTCTGCATACGCATTGATACTCCCCCTATGGGGATAGGGGATTAGAGTAGAGCCCTTGGGACCATAGAGATCAGGTGATTAGGCTCAGTGACTTGGTTGATTGCGTATCATCATACCCCGATGGTGTGGACCATTGCTCACAATATCTATCACTGGATTGTCTGTCCCAGATCAATTAATTACAGACTGCCATCATATAGTTGTTGTATTGCTGAGTGTGGCAATAAACAACAAACATACAAACATTTATCCTTCTCAATCAAGCAGCCTTTATTAGCATCACCTGCTCCAGCAGCCCAGCAGGACTTGGCTCCCGGCAGTAGACTGTCTCTGTGATGCATGCTGTAGCTGTGGCTTTACCATACAGCCAAGATTAGACATGGAGATGGGAAGAAAAGTGCACCTTTGGTGCTCAATTCAGTTCGGAAAACATCCTGTATCCCAAAACGCTTTGTCCCCAATGTGTGCGTGTCCTGGAATTCCAGATTTGTATTAGACCTGTAATAATGTTCTAGCAAGATGTTTTCTTGTCTCACAAATTTCATCTCTCTACACTATCACTTGATAAGCAGAGTTAGAACTTAACACTAGCCCATTAGCCCAGGGCTAGAACAAATGCCTTAGGGGGAGTACAAATTGCCACATTTCCCATTGTTTTAACTTTGCAAGGGCATTTTATCTTTACCCAGGTTAGCAAAGCCTTTAAGTTTATTTCTAACCCTGATAAGCCTTCTTAACCCAATATCCTTGAGTGTCTTAAACACAAATATATCCATAATATTTCTCAGTCATCTGAAACCTTCTGTCTTATTTCCTAGCAATTCTGAGAAATGACATTAATTTATTGTAAACTGCAATTTTGTGGGCAGATTATACACATCAGTCATTTTTCAGCGTATCACTGAATATGCTCCTCATTACTGATGGTTACAGTTGGCAGTTGGTGACTCATCTAATTATGGACAGTATTGGCATGTTAAGTGCAGTACAGTGTCTGCAGACAGACCTACAGTCTTTTTCTTTCTGTTTAATGCCACACTCAGTAATTTTCCAGCGGTATTACAGCGGTCTGTAAATAATCAAATCTGGACCAAAAATCTTACGGCAAGCATGGGTTGCTGAAAACCTATTCTCACCCAGATCTTGACGTGTCTCGCAAGGAACAAGCACTCAGGATATGCTCCTTATGATGTCATAGATCAATCAAATCTAGATAGAGAATATGTGTGGTATTGTCGCTTTTAACAGTATTTCACTTTAATATATGATGGTAGGTCAGCTATAGTGGGAAGAAAGCCCAAACTGATGCAGATCTTACAACATTTACCACTTTGTTGAAACCCACAAGCATGGGTATGTTGCCAACAAACCTAGAAACAGAATCAAGACGAGCCTGGGCTTTAAACCCATGATCATAGGTTTCAGGCATGGGACGCATCCAAATGTACAGAGAACAGTCTCATCTATATGTTTGGTGTTTTACAGATTTATTGGTTTATCATACTGTTAGATACATGAAAATGGGAACTGTAAATGTTGGTGATCGAATTAATTTCCTGAAACAAACTCATGACATAAGAATGAAAACAATAACGCAAGCTGTTAAAAAAATCATATTTGCAGTGAATCACTGTATTTAACCCCCCCCCCCCAAAAAAAAAAAAAAAAATTAAAATTCACTTTTGAAAATTAAGGCAGTCAGCTTGTCCATGAAGAAAAGGGAGAATAGTGTGCTTTATGATAATATGGTAACAGGAACTGCAGTTTATAGTGGGTCCTTCTGAGACCTGTGTTCCCCTCACTGTTACCTTTTCCTCATTGCCAGAACATTTCTTTATTCTTGTGTCTGGCTGTTTACTTGGTAGCCTCTTCAAAGGCAGATCTACCCTTATCTGCTTGGCATTACCTAATATCCCCTTCAGGGAAACAATCAAGACAAATGGCACATCCAGAATGTAACTGTTTACAGGGAAATGGTAAAAGCAGGATATCATCTGCATGTGATGGGAATAGGTATGGTATAGGACAATCTGTGATAATGGCATAGAACACCTATCTAACCGCAAAATATTAAATTATTTTAAAAGCTTTTCCTATCTTATTTTTCATGTATAATCATTGCATATCTTTTCATGATCTTGATGACAACAATTTACATTGCTGGTAAGGAAAACAGGGTTTGAGTGTATTATTGTGTAAAAGAAATGCTAAATGTAGTTCTTTATTCTGTAAACTGTAACTAAATGCCTGGTAGCCCTCAACGGAATGTGTCTTCACACAGAAATAATGGTTATGTGTTTTGCATCTTGCTCCTTATTGTACACCAGTCGCATATTTATCACTTTTTCAAGCTTTGTTTTTCATCAGTTTCTTGGATAGTGTGAATGGCTTGACTGCTGTTGGATAGTTTTTCTCCATTACAAACCTATTAAATGCATTCTTTTCACAATAAGAATATAATAAACATTCTTCTCACATCTTTTGTCATCAGATATTTCATCATTTTTGGAAGTTTTGTCAGATTGGGTTTTTGGTTGTTTTTTGGTCCCCTGGGTATTTTTTTAGGGGTGTCACAACAAATTTAACAAGAAAAGCCAGTAGAACCACCTATGACTTTTTTAACGTCATGATCATGTCAACAGTTGTTTGTGAGCTGTTGTCCTGGCAAATGTCATTTTTTAAGCATTGTTTTATTTGATACATTGTGCAGGGATCAACTTGAGAAAACAATTTTATTTAAAATATTATTAACCTGCTATCAGAGTGTTACTAATGGTTTGTGGCAATGGATGAATGGTACATTCTTGTGATTACTTTGACACTTAAATATGCTCATAAATGGTGTCAATAAAAAAAACAATGTTTTTTTCAAGTGGACAACTGGACAACTTCAAGTTTAAACATTTTATTCCCAGACGTATCAGGGGTGGTGGGATTAACCAGGGTCTGAAGTGGTGCCTTTTGCTATTATTGGGGCAGGGGGATTTGTCATCATTTCATAACTCTTGTTACTAATTGCTTATTGCTGGTATTGCAGTTATTCTCACAATTTCTGTCTTTTCATAATTCAGTATGTAACATTAATAAGTAGACATTTCATGATTCCACTAGCCAGAAGAACCACCTTCACCTGTAAACTACTGAACAGTTCCACTAGCATATTGTCGAACCCCAGTGAAAGAAATCATACAATTCTTACCTGAGTATGGTGAAATGCCTATGGAAGGTCATGAAGGATGAAGCCTTATTCCAGTCTGGGTGAAAGGAGAGAAAATGGGGGATCTGAATCGCCAGAAGTAGCAAGTCAGACACAGCCAGAGCAATCAGAAAACAGTTGGTTGGTGAAGCCATCTCTTTCTTCGTTAGAACCACCAAACTTAGGACATTGCCCAAAATTCCAAAACAGACTATCAGTGGAACGAGCACCTGGTCACAAACATACTCTACTGTCTGCAAGAACTCTGGTGTCATCATTGGTGGAGGCACTGGTGCCATTGTCGTGGAAGTAAAATTGTCCCCTCCACTCATGATGTATGGTGTCAATGTGGACATTGTCTCAACAGACCACGCTTCTTGGGCAGATAGGTTTGCCATTCCCACTCAACAGCTGATTATGAACCTCAGCTTCTGGGTAGGTCTGTTGGAGGAATCCCAAGCAGATTCTTGGACACCAACCAAATCCTTTTTGCTTCGTGATTCACACAGTTCCTTTTGGTGAAACAATAATCTCAGGGTGTAAAGTCTCGAACAGAAATACCCACTAGGTGGAAACTTCCAGGTTTAAAATTGAAACTGTACTAGTGATGTCCACTTTTTTCCCTCTTCAGTGTTAATTGAGGATAGGTAAAACAGCCTGGGGAATCCAGTTGACAGCAATAACAAACTGACTCCCATCTATGAACACTCAGAGCAGGTTGCTGTATATTTATATTTACCTTGGCCCCACCACTTCTACACTTTCTGAGACAATTGCCCGCCTGTGAGTCAAAAATATACAGAAGAGAGATTGACAGGAAGGGGGTGGAGCGTGAAGCTTCAGGTTACGGCCAATTATAAGGTTAAACTATCCGGCTCCTTATTGTTGCCTGCCATTAACTCACTGCCCTGTTTGCCTCAGCATCACCCTCTACATATCCACAACTGCCTAACCAGTCTCATCGGTCCCACTGTGGCAGTGTAAGTCTCTCTCAACCTGTCCGAGGCACACTGCTTACTTGTTTGTGGGGAAGTTAGGCTTGATAGCTCTGTACTCCAATCGGCTGCCTCCTCTGATAAATGTGGCTCTCTCTCTTTACTTCTTCCAGATTTGATTCAGAAGGATGTTTTTTAGGAGTTTTCAGGATGTTAGTCTGGATAGGAAGTAAATGGGTTTGATTTTAAATATTCAAGATGTGATTCATAAAATGTTAATAAAAATGAGATAAAATACAGAGAGGTGGTTGATACATGGTCAGTTTGTTCCTATGTAAGTGTAGCATTACACACAGATATCTTTAATGCCCATATATTGCCTGGTGGGTTAGGATATAATAATCAATAAGTGTCATGACACATTATTGTACATATTAACTTCATGTCTGATTTCCTCAAAGCTTAATAGTCAGTCACAATGTGGTATTGTTTAGCAAAACAGTAATATGTCAATGGTGATATTTAGAGACACAATGTTTTGAAGTCTGTCAAGGTGCTGCATCTCTGTTATGTGTCCATCATTAATTTACATCCTGTCATGTGAACTGCCTCGGAGACTTTTTTCCTTTGACAAGATAGCATATGATTTCTTGCCACTTGGCATGGGATCTGGACCAATGGCTGATTGATTGTAGATGTTTGGGATGATATTAATGTTCCTTAGTATTTTGTATCAGCCATTATTTTTTACTGTTGCATTTTTAATTTCAGTGGGTTGGGAACATTTCAGAAAACATCAATATGTTGTGAAAGATGGTTGACATGTGTTTGATCAATTGATGTTTTGGGCGTGTTTGTAAAAATAAGTTTTAGTAGATCGCTGAGATATTGAAAAGCAGACTGGTTTTTGTTTAAGATTTTTGAAGATATCTAATAGACTCCTCAACATTCATTGTAAAAAGTGGAAGTATGCCCAAAAGACTGTGCCGACTTATCAAGGCTGAAACATGTAAATGATGTTTTTAATGGTTTTGAATAAGGCTGTAATGAGACTAGACAGTCCATGACATTCTTGACATTTCTGATTCAGTGCACCCAGCTATGTTCCAACCATTTAATTATATCAGAACTGTTCTAATCACCAGATCCCCTTTAAGACATGGATGTTAAGCTTTGATGTTAAACAGAACATCTTCCGTGAAGTAGCAGTCAGATGTGTGTTTACTCTGTGGTTCTGTCCTCACACATCATCCCATTTATCATAGACTCAAACTAATGTTGTACACTTTCACTATTTAATTTGGCTTTGAAATAGTGTTTGACTGTATACAAACCCAACACTTTCACTAACTGTATACAAAACCCAACACTTTCACTCTCTGTATACAAAACCAAACACTTTCACTCGCTGTATACAAAACTCAACACTTTCAATCACTGTATACAAACCCCAACACTTTCACTCACTGTAACCAAAACCCAACACTTTCACTAACTGTATACAAAACTCAACACTTTCAATCACTGTATACAAAACCCATCACTTTCACTCACTGTATACAAAACCCAACACTTTCACTCACTGTATACAAACCCCAACACTTTCACTCACTGTATACAAAACCCAACACTTTCACTCACTGTATACAAAACCCAACACTTTCACTCACTGTATACAAACCCCAACACTTTCACTCACTGTAACCAAAACCCAACACTTTCACTCACTGTATATAAAACCCAACACTTTCACTCACTGTAACCAAAACCCAACACTTTCACTCACTGTATATAAAACCCAACACTTTCACTCACTGTAACCAAAACCCAACATTTTTGCTCACTGTATACAAAACCCAACACTTTCACTCACTGTATACAAACCCTAACACTTTCACTCACTGTAACCAAACCCCAACACTTTCACTCACTGTAACCAAAACCCAACACTTTCACTCACTGTATACAAAACCCAACACTTTCACTCACTGTATACAATACCCAACACTTTCACTCCCTGTATACAAAACCAAACACTTTCACTCACTGTATACAAGACCAAACACTTTCACTCACAGTATACAAAACCGCAAACATTCCCTCAGTGCATACAGGGCGGTCGGGTAGCCTAGTGGTTAAAGCGTTAGCTCGTCACTCTGAAGACCCGGGTTCGATTCCTGACATGGGTACAATGTTTGAAGCCAATTTCTGGTGTCCCCTGCCGTGATATTGCTGGAATATTGCTAAAAGCGGCTTAAAAAACATACTCACTCACTCACTCAGTGCATACAAAACCCAGCACTTTCACTCACTGTACATACACTGTACAAATGTGATAAGTGCATGGATGATATACACACATTAATGTCATTAGTCTAGAAATAGCTCATTTGAAAAAGGGCAAATTCTTAAAATCAGAGTACCAAGAAAAAAGGAATGTAACAAAATGGATTTCAAAATACAGTTGCAAGAATAAGCAAGAACAGGTGTACTGCGTCCATGCATCTTGAGCCATGTTGATCGGCCCAGCTTTCTCCAGAGCTCATCTACATACAATGGATACCAGGGATTTAGCATCACAGAGATTCCTGCTGGGCAATAACATAATTACAGTATGAATCATAATTCACTACATCTAATTAGGCAGAGAAAAACATGCAAAGCCTCTTTTTGCATTTCCAGAATAATTGTGAAGAAACTCTAGCTGGAGCAACTCAGATGCAGACACTTGTATGTAAGATGAAATAGCTATGCTCCTAATGGCATGTCCGTTATGAGCAAAGAGATTGATAGGAAGGATATTTGATCGTGTGTGCAGAATTGTTTTGGAAAAATATGATAGCATTTTCATATGGCAATTGACAAGAGAGCATTGTGATGTAATCGCAGAGACTTGTTGTGCAGGAAAAAAATAATTTTGGAAATGTTCCTGGTGTAATGATAGATGTTTTGTTCTGCATCAGTGGTGGTTGTTAGCGCAGTGGTTGGTCTGTGGGGAACGCCAGACTGGAGGTCCAAGTAGGATGTGATTGACTCTTCCCCAGCCAATCCTGTGAGAGGATACAGTAATGATGCACATGCAGGATGATGCAGAGGATTACAATCAGAAGAGTCACAAGGGTTATCTCAAACTAGCTGGAATAGGGTGGGTGGACTATCAGATTAGTTTAACAGGCTTGGCAAATTGTCCTTTGTGACAATTTTGATTTTTTAAAATATCATACACACGTCATTCTACTTTACAGAGATTTATTGAATTTCTTGCAGGATGGGGGCTGTATCGGGTTCCTTCATGCTGAGTAAATGGAAACAGGAAGTATGGCTACATGAGACAATCTACATTGCCTGATTAGATGACTTATGACTTTTGAGATGACCCCCGAACATACGCTTGTTGACACTACCACTATGGCATAAGTACAACTCTACACAACAAGTTTAGGATGAAGTGTCTAGATCAATTGAAGTCATGTCACATTTTAGAAGTGTTAATTTGGAGTCTTGTAGTAAATTGGGTTTTGAAATTCGTCATTAAAGCCTTTCTTTATTGTTTGACAAATATATTTTTAAATTTATTCTTTTCTTCTTTTAGAATGTGTAGGACTTTCAAGTACAATCATATCCTCTATTTATTTACTTATTAGTAAGTATATGAATGTGATGTTTTAACCTCTTGTTTGTAAATATGTTAAGCTATTTTTTCTAAAGTGTTTTGGGGGATATTTTCCTCAAATCAGCCCTGAAACATTTTTTCATGTTTTTCTTGCTGCACCTTAGCATATTGACCATGAAAATTTAAACTAGAAACTATATTTGTTTGGTCTTTATTAGCATGAAGAAGGTATCCTTTTAAAGGATTTTCAGAAAGGAAATATACCATGCTTGAATAGGGATCAATAGGGATGGATTGATTTCAGTTGTTGTTTCCCTGAGTTGTGTTGCTGCTGTTCAGCCCACCAAGGTATACTTTGACAAATGTGTCAGAGGTGTAAGTAATCATCAGTTGTTGCAGTCTCCAAACCTTATCCAATGTAAAGGTTTGGGCCACAGCTCAGCAAGTGAAACTGGCCACTTAGGGCAAATTATGGTGTACTCTAACCTCTTGAGCTGTACACTTAAAGCCTCATTTGCCCATCTAAACTTCCGCCCCTCCACGCACGCCGTAACAGTAGCATTTCCTTTGCCTGAGAATTTTCACCGCAGTTACGCAGATGACCATCCTGTAGTACACGTGACCCATAACGATGTGGTCAGCAAGGGTTAATTAGCCACCACTTGATGGTGAAAGTCTTGTCCTTGGGTCACAAATATTGGTAGCGTTGTAGCTGTCCAAGTAATCACACTTTCCATGTAAGCAGTTGTCATCCAGCTCATTTCTTCCACCAGTTCTTCCTCCTCTGCTGCCACAATAACCTTTTCTGCAATAGCTTCACCTTCTTCCTCTCCTTCACCTCCTTCCACGCAAGCCACTCAGTTTTCTTGCTCTTCTGCCCATCGTTTGATATAAACTAAATTGCCAGACTGTCATCAGGGAACACAGATTTAGAAGCTGCATGCCCTGACAAAACCTTTCAGGCCCTCATTTAAACAACTGCAGCTTATTGTTACAGATATATCAACACGTAAATGTAATGCAGGCAATAAGGACCTATACAAATTTTAAACTAGGAGCCTAACACAAGATCTGCCTGGCATGGGCCTACAGGCAGACACCTATTTCAAACACTGCTTCTGACACCTATTCCTGCTCTCCATTCCACTTCTCAATGTTCTCTTCTTCACCTTCCTCTCATTTCCAACACAAATTCTTTGTCTTCCTAACCCCCCTCCTTTCCACCTTTTCTTCCTCATTTTCCTCCTCCTTCTCCCTCTGTTCTTCCTCTTCTTCACTGCCGAAGTAATACTTCTTTTACACTCCACTGTTATCCAGCTAGAATATATGTTTGTGATGTAAACATTTATCCAAAGTTAAAAAGATATTGTACCTTATTTCCTTTTTTCAGAAAAACAGAAGTTAGGCCGAACAGTGCAAGAAGTTTGATTAATTCTCACTTGATAAATGTTCATTTTGTCATGATAACCATTTCTCAACAATAATGAGCATGTTAAGTAATAGATGTGGCAGATCAATACATTGCATAGGTCAGTATTTATAATCTTATCCATACAGATGCTTGAAATAACTAACCTTGAATATAGCTAAAGCATGTATTAAATAAATTGTGATATGCTTGATCAACATCCTCAACAAGATGCAGACTGGCAAAATTAGCATCCAACCCTGTTAAGCTGTGAAGGAGGCACACAGTACACCTACACAGTTGGATACAGATTTAGATTATTCTGACATACCGCAAAAATGGGTGTTAATAAAGAAAATAAGCCGTGAAGAAAATTCTTTAACATTTTTTGAGACTCTCCTTTTTTTCTGAGATCTTGCTGGGTCAATTAAGGCCTTGTTTTGAAAAAAACTTACATTTCTTTATCTGCAATGCTGACAATAAATCAAGGTCTCATGTTGCTGTGTGCAGTGATGTGGTTGTGGATCTACATCTGCGGAATATCTTAGAAATAGTTCATTTTTTTCCCATAATGTAAAAGACAATTATGCTGAAGCTCTGTCTTAGGAGTGTGTCAAACAGATATCTCAAGTAACCACACTAATAGGAAGGGACAAGAGGAATGGTGATATTGGACTTTTTTACAGCAAAGTTAGCTGTGTAATTTTTGTTGTAAATGCCCTTTGAATGTGGCTATAAATGCCATGATTCATTGGCTTGCCAGTTTTGATGGGCGAATGCTTGTAAAGGAGCTGATAAGGCTTTATGATCTTTATATGGGTGGAAATTTGGGAAATTATCATTGGAACTGCTCATGAAGATTTACACTTTGCTTCTTTCAGACTGGTCCATTGTTCAGTTGCTCTAGGAAAGACATTGTCACATTGAGTTCATATCTGTTAACACATGTTTCCCAAACTACTGGTATTATCAACATAACATACCCATATAGTTGGACATGTCTGTGGTATGATTTCATGTTAACTTGAGATATAATCCAGCAATATGAAGCATGCAGACATGAGCTTCACACATTGTACCCACATGTGCTACAATCAAACCTGGGTTGTTGGTGTGATAATCAAATAGGTTAACCGCTTGGCTTCCCCACTGACCCATATTTATAGATATTCAGTATTATCAGATACATTACAGCAAAACGTCATGTTTATTCCATAACATCTACCAGCCATGACTGCATATATCAGAAAGTATTTCTAGTCCCTTCTATCTCCAGTCGTTAATTGGTTCTCTAGGGCACTCCAGGTGCACTCCTTTACTTAAAATAATAAACAGCAAACTTGGGTCTTTTTGTGAATTATTTTAGCAGAGAAGTGACTTTTGTTTATGAAAATGGACCCAGATTTCTTCTTGTGAGTGTCTTGAAAATGTCCCCATGTTAACACAGCTGCCCTCTTTCTCACAATATAGTACAATCTGCCTGTGTCACTGTGTGTTAGGCTCTACCCTTGTCCTTAATGACACAAGGCCAGTGATTTACTATTTAAATATTTATAATTTGTACATGAGAGTCTTTATTAATGCTGCAATCAGCCTGATGCAGTTGTAACTTAGCCTCTGTGCCAGGGTGAGAGACGGTATGAAATGCTCTTAGTGTGTGAATGGTTTAACTTTGAATCTAAACTCAGTCTGAGAATTTTCAAAATAGATTAGAACTTTTATTTATTGGTGACAAGATAGCGTATCTCTGGTGATGAAGGAACAGTAGATTGTTTATTGAAAGTGAAATAAGATGTGTTTTGAAAGTAATTAGGGTGTGGGTTTCCTTGTTATGAAGCAATCCATAGAGTCAGATCCGCACCCAAGTGAAATCACATTACAGTACAAGAAGAGTAGCATTACTCCTTCAAGTTTTGTCAGATTTGAAAAATGTTGTTTCCTTTTGTATTTCAGTTTCAATTCCCACACACCTACGACCTTTATGTAATTCAATTCACAAAGTGCAAATGTCCTCTTGGAATTATAAATAAATATGTGCTGTAATTGCCTAATCTGTTTATTTTGGGTAGATATATTTATATATGCAAGCAGTTGAGTGAAGGGTTTAAGGCCTTAATGCTGCTGATCAAAGGGCTTGTTACTAATTGATACAAGGAAACTGCATTAGAATAATGGAGGTGTGTATGAACATCGGTAGGGGTCAGGTCAGGGATGTGTAGGTGCTGCAGAGGGGCCTGTCATTGATGAGGCTGTCTTACACTGAGCTTCTGTATGGAAGGGAGTTTCATCAGAATGTTATGTGTGTAGGAGGTACATGGAGGGGATCAGGTCAGATGTGTAGGAGGTACATGGAGGGGATCAGGTCAGATGTGTTGGAGGTACATGGAGGGGATCAGGTCAGATGTGTTGGAGGTACATGGAAGGGATCAGGTCAGATGTGTTGGAGGTACATGGAAGGGATCAGGTCAGATGTGTTGGAGGTACATGGAGGGGATCAGGTCAGATGTGTTGGAGGTACATGGAGGGGATCAGGTCAGATGTGTTGGAGGTACATGGAAGGGATCAGGTCAGATGTGTTGGAGGTACATGGAAGGGATCAGGTCAGATGTGTTGGAGGTACATGGAAGGGATCAGGTCAGATGTGTAGGAGGTACATGGAAGGGATCAGGTCAGATGTGTAGGAGGTACATGGAGGGGATCAGGTCAGATGTGTTGGAGGTACATGGAAGGGATCAGGTCAGATGTGTAGTAGGTACATGGAGGGGATCAGGTCAGATGTGTAGGAGGTACATGGAGGGGATCAGGTCAGATGTGTAGGAGGTACATGGAAGGGATCAGGTCAGATGTGTAGGAGGTACATGGAAGGGATCAGGTCAGATGTGTTGGAGGTACATGGAAGGGATCAGGTCAGATGTGTAGTAGGTACATGGAGGGGATCAGGTCAGATGTGTAGGATGTACATGGAGGGGATCAGGTCAGATGTGTTGGAGGTACATGGAAGGGATCAGGTCAGATGTGTAGGAGGTACATGGAAGGGATCAGGTCAGATGTGTTGGAGGTACATGGAAGGGATCAGGTCAGATGTGTAGTAGGTACATGGAAGGGATCAGGTCAGATGTGTAGGAGGTACATGGAGGGGATCAGGTCAGATGTGTAGGAAGGGATCAGGTCAGATGTGTAGGAGGTACATGGAAGGGATCAGGTCAGATGTGTAGGAGGTACATGGAGGGGATCAGGTCAGATGTGTTGGAGGTACATGGAAGGGATCAGGTCAGATGTGTTGGAGGTACATGGAAGGGATCAGGTCAGATGTGTTGGAGGTACATGGAGGGGATCAGGTCAGATGTGTTGGAGGTACATGGAGGGGATCAGGTCAGATGTGTTGGAGGTACATGGAAGGGATCAGGTCAGATGTGTAGGAGGTACATGGAGGGGATCAGGTCAGATGTGTTGGAGGTACATGGAAGGGATCAGGTCAGATGTGTTGGAGGTACATGGAGGGGATCAGGTCAGATGTGTTGGAGGTACATGGAGGGGATCAGGTCAGATGTGTTGGAGGTACATGGAGGGGATCAGGTCAGATGTGTTGGAGGTACATGGAAGGGATCAGGTCAGATGTGTAGGAGGTACATGGAGGGGATCAGGTCAGATGTGTTGGAGGTACATGGAAGGGATCAGGTCAGATGTGTTGGAGGTACATGGAAGGGATCAGGTCAGATGTGTTGGAGGTACATGGAGGGGATCAGGTCAGATGTGTTGGAGGTACATGGAGGGGATCAGGTCAGATGTGTTGGAGGTACATGGAAGGGATCAGGTCAGATGTGTAGGAGGTACATGGAGGGGGTCAGGTCAGATGTGTAGGAGGTACATGGAAGGGATCAGGTCAGATGTGTAGGAGGTACATGGAAGGGATCAGGTCAGATGTGTTGGAGGTACATGGAGGGGATCAGGTCAGATGTGTAGTAGGTACATGGAAGGGATCAGGTCAGATGTGTAGGAGGTACATGGAAGGGATCAGGTCAGATGTGTTGGAGGTACATGGAGGGGATCAGGTCAGATGTGTAGGAGGTACATGGAGGGGATCAGGTCAGATGTGTAGGAAGGGATCAGGTCAGATGTGTAGGAGGTACATGGAAGGGATCAGGTCAGATGTGTAGGAGGTACATGGAGGGGATCAGGTCAGATGTGTAGGAGGTACATGGAGGGGATCAGGTCAGATGTGTTGGACGTACATGGAGGGGGTCAGGTCAGATGTGTAGGAGGTACATGGAAGGGATCAGGTCAGATGTGTTGGAGGTACATGGAAGGGATCAGGTCAGATGTGTAGTAGGTACATGGAGGGGATCAGGTCAGATGTGTAGGAGGTACATGGAGGGGGTCAGGTCAGATGTGTAGGAGGTACATGGAAGGGATCAGGTCAGATGTGTTGGAGGTACATGGAGGGGATCAGGTCAGATGTGTAGTAGGTACATGGAAGGGATCAGGTCAGATGTGTAGGAGGTACATGGAGGGGATCAGGTCAGATGTGTTGGAGGTACATGGAAGGGATCAGGTCAGATGTGTAGGAGGTACATGGAGGGGATCAGGTCAGATGTGTTGGAGGTACATGGAGGGGGTCAGGTCAGATGTGTAGGAGGTACATGGAAGGGATCAGGTCAGATGTGTTGGAGGTACATGGAAGGGATCAGGTCAGATGTGTAGTAGGTACATGGAGGGGATCAGGTCAGATGTGTTGGATGTACATGGAGGGGGTCAGGTCAGATGTGTAGGAGGTACATGGAAGGGATCAGGTCAGATGTGTAGGAGGTACATGGAGGGGATCAGGTCAGATGTGTTGGATGTACATGGAGGGGGTCAGGTCAGATGTGTAGGAGGTACATGGAAGGGATCAGGTCAGATGTGTTGGAGGTACATGGAAGGGATCAGGTCAGATGTGTAGTAGGTACATGGAGGGGATCAGGTCAGATGTGTAGGAGGTACATGGAGGGGGTCAGGTCAGATGTGTAGGAGGTACATGGAAGGGATCAGGTCAGATGTGTAGGAGGTACATGGAGGGGATCAGGTCAGATGTGTAGGAGGTACATGGAGGGGATCAGGTCAGATGTGTAGGAAGGGATCAGGTCAGATGTGTAGGAGGTACATGGAGGGGGTCCGGTCAGATGTGTAGGATGTACATGGAGGGGATCAGGTCAGATGTGTAGGATGTACATGGAGGGGATCAGGTCAGATGTGTAGGAGGTACATGGAGGGGATCAGGTCAGATGTGTTGGAGGTACATGGAAGGGATCAGGTCAGATGTGTTGGAGGTACATGGAGGGGATCAGGTCAGATGTGTTGGAGGTACATGGAGGGGATCAGGTCAGATGTGTAGGAGGTACATGGAGGGGATCAGGTCAGATGTGTAGGATGTACATGGAGGGGGTCAGGTCAGATGTGTAGGAGACAAGTGTAGGAGGGGAGTACTGCTGCTATGAGTGCAGTCTTGGTGCAGTACATCTCATACTGAGTATCTGTGTTAGAGGGTGCGTCACAAAGATGTACCAGTATGATAGTAAAGAGGGCTGTCATACACATTTATTGAAATGATTTTCTGTCAGCTGTATGGGTTATCACCCTACCAGATCATCAGTCACATTACTGTAAGATTGTAATCATCTTGTATTTGACATCGGAAGCTATTTTGATATACAAACTTGAGAACAGAGGGTGGCATGTTTCTGTGTTCAAGACAAACACAGCAGTGTTCTGTGTGGTGAATGATTGCTCTGAAACACAAGGCTGGCTTCAACAGTTGTGGAGAATGGACAGATTCTTAATTTTTGTGAAGGCTTTGTCCACCATGGTAGGGATGAAGCAACTCTTGAATTTTACAAAGTGGCTACTTGCCACAGACTTGTCAACTTACCATGCAATGCGTATGAAGAAGGAAAAGGGTAACTATGAGTACTTGCAATATGGATGCATAACTACTGGACAGTTTCCCTGGTAGAGCAAGTCACAGCTTTCAATGTCTGGAAGCAACTGATACAAGTCACTCATATGTTTGCCTAGTGTAGAGTCACCTTGTTGGAATAGAGAGATGCACAACTTTTGGAAAAGGGTTGTGCACTTAAAAAAATTTTAAGTGATTGGAAATATTTCAAGAAACAATTTGTGCTTGTTGGTAAAACATATAGTCAATAACTGTTATGTTTGTTGAAGACATGTCACCATATTATTTAGTTGTTCAGCATGACTTTTATGTTATGTATGTAGGGTATGCAGTTCAGGGACTTATACAGCTATACAAAGGTTAAGTTTAACTTTACATATACTCACTTGTAAAATTCTTCTAGCAAAATATTTAGACAAAAATGAATGTAAAGTTGTTTTCTCCTACAGATGTGCTTTCAATAAACACTTACCCCTGTAACACTGTAACACTGTAACACTGCACAAGCAAGTACAAGGGTTAGTCTTGCTATGTTTGCAGATACACTTATAACATACTCATGAACTCATCATTAATTAGAAAATTCTACCACATGGCTGTACCTCACTCATGAACCAGTTGTATGTGAGACGCGTCACATATGTTCATATGTTCTTCAAGCGGCCAAAAAAAATTCCTGAAGGCTACCGTGTTATAAAAGTGCATTGTGAGGCTTCCAAATGGCAAATTCTTCAAGTGTTGTTATGTGAGACTGCGTGTTTCCTGATCTCTCTTCTCATCATGAGGCTCCATTTGTTGTGAAACGCACTGTAAATTGCCTAGAACCGATGGAGACATTTGAGAAAAATGGTGTGTTAATGTCAAGAATCTTTGAAAAGAAATGCCAAAATCAAGGCCAAGGACTGCAGCTTCCACAAACAATCATTGCTTGGATTCTGTTTCTTTAACATTTGCGATGAACATGTTAAACCAAGTTTAATTAAGTATTTAGTCATTGGGACAATTCATTCATGTAACTATAGCAGTCACATTCAATGTTAAAGGTGAAAAAAGGAATCAGCCATCAAGAAAGGAGAACAGTTATCCAGGGTATGAAGTACATCTGCACTGAAAATCTTATCTTTCAGAAAAAATTAGCTGTCACCTTTAGTCTTTCGGCAATAAAAGTTTTAAACAAACCCACCATCAAAATGTGAAATAATATTAGCTGACTACTAGACCCACAGTTCATATGGTGGGATGTAACCTGTGTGCAAGTCTATGTACCCTGTGTGCAAGTCTACGTACCCTGTGTGCAAGCCTATGTACCCCGAGTCAGTAGCTGAGGATGAACATAGGTCCCCACACAGGGTACATCAAACCATAAACCCTGAGGGACCTATTGACAACAACGTTACAACTTACCGTCATAATTTTCACCAATTTATATAAAATGTTTAGCAAACCATTTCATGAATATCATGACACCTAGCACATATCGAGAGTTAACTCCCTCACATTCAGAGTTATCTCCCTCACATTCAGCGTTATCTTTCTCATATTTGCTTGGTTGAGTTCGTTAAACTGCATTTATGTGAACTTGTGTTGATTCACAAGTTGAATGGCAACGTTTACCCATACATACAGAACTAAATTGTGAAATAAGTAAATAACCACACAAAGTCAATTAATAATTGACAGATTACATCGAAACACACAGGATTAGGTTTACAATCACAAAAGGGAATACAAGCACTATTATTTTTTGTCAGTGTCCAATATTTGTCATTGTTGAATAGTGGGCACTGGTGGCCAAGTCGTCTATTTGCTGTGCAGAGTTGCGTCTCTTGGGCAGGCCAGAAACCTATGATTGTGGGTTCGAATCCCGGTTCACCCTAATTGTGTTTCTAGGTTTGTCAGCACCATACCCGTGCTCGTGGGTTTCACCGAAGTGGTAAACATCTGAGACCTGCATCACTTCGGGCTTTCCTCCCACATTAAGCTGACATGCCGTTATATATACCTGGAATACTGTTAAAAGCAGCGTTAAACCCAACTCACTCATTCACTCACTCACTCACTCACTCACTCACTCACTCACTCACTCACTCACTCACAACTGTCAAAGTCACTAGCAAAGCTTACTATTGTACTAGTGCTTCAATCAAATTGCATCTTGCACTTCTGCATTATTACAAAACTACTGCCACATCTGAAAGGTGTTCAGTTTCAAGATAATATAATAATATCATTTTGTTTGCATTGATAAGAAGAACTGAAGTTCCGGGTTTTTTATTTTCCAATTTCTATGCTGCAAACCGAACTTGTTTTTTCACAGATTACAACACAAGGTTGACAGATATTTCATTGAGAAATAACTTTTTATTTTCCGTTGGCCATCAGCAGTTCATTATGGAGTAAACTGAAATAACCTTCCAATCCCCACCCCCCAAACTGAAACCCCCACCCCCAGTTATCAACAGGGCTAAGGCGGAAGAAGTGCCATTTGCTCTTACTCATATTTGACAGTGTTCACCTTTTTAACAGGAGAAAAATGCTATTGAAGAAATTTAGTTCAAGGCATAATTAAATTCCTCATACCGTGTTTCATGTGTCCCGAATAATGAAAACAAATGTTGGCTCAAAAATTGTGTTTTTTCTTTGTAGCGTTTGTATTAATCATATGCAGATGCGTGTGTTTGGGGAAAAAACTTGCTATTTGATGCGCTAGGGGAATACATTGACCTGGGTTTGATGTATGTGTTTGAGAAACTAGGGATGCGGTAGGTAGGCCTCTGTAATCGAATGCCGGTGTTGAAGAGGGTGTAAAAAGATAATGTCTGTCTTTCTGGTCACTGATTGTGGCAATGGCATGTGGAGGTTAAGATAACAGTTTTTGTAAAAGTATGTATTGTTTTACACGTTTAGGAGTTAGTCTTTAGGTGGTGCATGTAAAGTTCTTGAAGATCTGCCACACAGAGATAGAAGATGGTAACACTTACAGGTTTATTGAAGCTGCACACAGGATCTTGTGCAGTACAGAATCAACTGATATGTTTGTGTTAAGAAGTCTATTGTAAGATTAAGGGGATTATGTTATTTTGCACTATTTGATTTGAATTTCATTTTGTTTAAGACTGCATCCCTCTCTCTTAGTTGATCAGGGCCCACTTGCACAAAGCGATCTTAGCGCTAAGATGATCGTAACCCCCATGCTTTAACATAGGCTTACAATAGTTGTAGCGCTAAGATCGCTTTGTGCAAGTGGGTCCAGGTCTTCAGCAACCCATGCTTGTCGTAAGAGGCAACTAACGGGATCGGGTTGTCAGATTCAGTGACTTGGTTGATGCATGCCATCATATCCCAGTTGCGTTCATCGATGCTCATGATATTAATCACTGGATTGTCTGGTCCAGAATTAATTATTTACAGGCCGCTGTCATATAGCTGGAATATTGCTGAGTGCAACAAACAAACAAACCTTAGTTGATCAGGTGGCTCTGTTGTCTTCGATGCTACAATTTGCTGTACAGAGTTGTGTCTCTTTGGCAGCAATCTATGATCGTGGTTACGAATCCCAGATATGCCCTATTAATGTTTCTAGGTTTGTCAGCACTATACCCGTGCTCATTGGTTTCACTTAGTGGTAGGCTTACACACCATGATATAACCAAAATACTGTTCAAGGCTGTGTTATACCTCACTCACTCTCTTCACTTCACTCACTTAATCACTCACTCACTTACTCTCACTCACTCACTCACTCACTTACTCTCACTCATTCACTCACTCACTTACACAGTCAGTCACTATTTGGGAAGCCCAGTGGTCTAAGGCACTACAATGTTTTGTGCAGAGTTACAGGCATTTTCTTGTGTTGGGATCTGCTGGTAGTGGGTTTGAATCCCAAATTATGATGATGTGTAAGCACCATCACTGCGCTCCATAGTTTCAATAGAGTATTTGACGCCTACAACCTGTGGTAGTGGGTTTGAATCCCAAATTATGATGATGTGTAAGCACCATCACTGCGCTCCATAGTTTCAATAGAGTATTTGACGCCTACAACCTGTGGTACATTGTACTCCTCCCACACGAGGAAGCCGACACACCATGATGGATGATGCACCTGAAATATGCCCCTGGGGAAGGTTTATGAACCAGCTTGTGTTTAAAAAACACTATCCTTCCAGACATTTCGGCTTAGCCAAACTCTATGTACTCTATGTGTGAGTATAGCCATGGCCAACCGGGCTACTAAGTGTATTTCAAAGCAGATCTGCTACTTTTTCTGAAAGCAATTAAGCTGACTCCTGTGTTAAACCCAGCTCATTTTGTTTTTGAGACAATGGAGTTCCTAAATCTAGTTTGAGAATAGTTGCACCTTGAAAAGAGACCAGGAAGAGATTCAGCCTCCCAGAATGTAATGTGGTCCTGATTCTGTTTGTTAGAAAGCTTTTTGGATCTGTTGTATTGATCAGAGCTGTCTCCCAGCAGCTAATATGTTTCAATGTTTCTAACAAATGAGGTGGCTGCACCAGTATGACATGCAATAAAGCATTAATATTGTTGAGGTTTTTTTTATCTGTCACGTATATACTTTTACATTCTCTTCTTGTTATTGTGGAGGAATACTGAGAAAAATGATAGCCTGTAATAAGGGTGTGCAGTATAACTGATATACATCTGTACATTGCAATATGGCAGTCAGAAATACACATATTGTAATATAACCCTTGCATATCAATATATTTCAATACAGTAAAAGAGTTAATATATTGTTATATAGATTATATCTACTATCTTGAGGCATTTGGATGGTTGGGTTCAAATCTAAACTATATAAGCAGCACATGCTTCACGCTTTTTACATTAACATTACAAATTTTATGATGTAATAGGTAGTCTTGTTTATCTATACTGCCAATCTCGCAATCTGAAGTCTGAATTATTGAATGGAGAAATACCATTTGGACAGTACAAATATATATACTTGAGCTCCAGTACGTGTTGCATTATGTATTGCAATACAACTCTCCATATTGCAATATAATGCAATGTGGTTTATGTGTCAATACACCATCCCTTACTGAGTCTGTAATGGCTATTGAAAAAATTTAAACATCTTTCTGAACCATGCATGAAGGTTTTGTGAAAGTATAATTTTGATATAAACATTCCTTTCATTCAGGGCATTTCAGATTCATGGAATAATGTAGTGGTTGTTCTGCAGGTTTTTTATTCATAAGTTCACTAGAAGTCCACATCTGCAGGGTGTTTAATCATGATAATCACTTTATATTCAAGTTCTACAGCAATATGTCTTCAGAGACCCCAGAACTCACCTTAAAGGTGAACACTGATCTGGGATCAAGTTGAATCTAGATAATTTAAGACAAGTATTAAAGCATTTAAGATCCAACTTTCAGAGTAGTTCATGTGACAATCTCCTGAATAAAAAGTGGTGCAAACTTTAAATTACACAAAGTACTGTACCCTCTAAGTAAACTGAAAGATTTTACACATTGAAAGTCAATCACTAGTTGAACTGTCAAGATCGTTTGTCAGAATGAGCCCAATAACCCTTGAGTACCATTGGAAGATTATTATCTGATTTCCAGTATGAGACGCCCCCCTTACCTCATTAGAAAGACATGTAGGTCAGCCTTCTTCATTAAAAAGCATTGTACTTAAACATGTCAAGATCAGCCCCTGAACTTCATACACCTCCCTCATAATTATTTCCGCTGGCGTTTAATTGTCCCCACCTCTTTGTTTTTATAAATAGCCCAGCCTCAAAAAGAAGGAGAAGAATGTTTGATCTACACGAGAATACTTATGTAATACGTTTTTGTGTGGTGCTAAGTTCAAAGAACCTTCTTTCATCCTTGATTTTGGAGAAAAAGTTGACTGGTTCCTGTCTGAAAATGTTGAAAGTTGTAAACAACATGAGACATCAAAGAGGATCAGTTTTAATTAGATACAGGGGCCTTGTTTGTTATGGTGGATGAGGATGTCATTGACATGCATGATACTGAAACAAATCAGTGATTAACTAAAAAGGCATGAACACCTCCTTGGTTAAATTGGATTCTAATATTCTGAAGACAGCGGAAGAAACTAACATTTTTAGTCCACTAGTCCTTATAATGATGACATGTAGCAAAACCTTCAAAAATGGCAAATTTCTACTGGTCATTATGATACCTTAACTATTGGGCAGTTGGGCAAGGACTACAGGACTAGTGCCAATTTCTAACACTGGAAGACATATTATGTTGAATGTTGTCACCTTGGCTGGTTATACAAAATGGACATTACACCTGTCAGTGGACATTACAGTTAAGTAAATAGCATTAATGTGGCTGAGCCTTTAGTGTTGAGGAAAATCTCAATACCAAAAGGCTTGGAGATCTGGTATTTTGGTGAGCTACAGTGTCTTGATGACACCCCATGTTATTGCAGGATCAACGTCATGGGTTAACATTGCAACCTGTGTTACTTTCCATTCATTTAACAACCAACTGTAAAGCTTACAGAAAGCGGTATTACACCCTATATCACTCATATACTTTTTACATGGTTATGGGTTTTTTTATATACCGGTATGTGAAAAAACAACATATCCAGCTTTCATTTATTTTTACTCCCAGCATGCCCAGAGCTGACTTTTATTGCAACCTTCAGATTAAATCGTCTACTGTCTCAGGTATCAAAGCTCATTCCAAGCCACATCAATACAATGTGCTGCATGATAAGGGAACAGTATATGTCTGATAGGTAACGGGAATGAGTCTTTTTGCAAAGGTGTTGTGTTAATGATGGTTGTGTTGAATACAGAGATGTTTGTTTTTTGGCAGGGTTTTTGGTGTGCCCCAAAATGTTTTAACATGAAAATTAGTGATATTCTTTCTGTGAGCATTTTAACCAATTATCATGAGACAGAAATAAGTTATAATTGACTGAGCTGTTTGGATAAATAATAAGTATCTTGCATTCTAGAACATCTTTATCTAATTTCTTATGAAAAAGGCCTGATGATTTTTATATGTTGTGTGATTTTAAGTCTATATTTGTAAAAATCAATTCTTATCTGATGTTTGCAAATGTCTCTTTCAAACAGAGCAATCTCTTTGTATATTTCAAATCATCTAATGATACATATAAAAGGCACACTTATCTGTGTTGGTGCAGACAGGATTTGGAAATTAAAGAAGAAAATATGAATTTGTTTATTTAGGAATATTACAGAAGACAAGGATATTTCACCAAGATGAGATTAACTTTGAATGAGTCTTACTTGATGACACTGGTTTATTTGCCTGCAAACATGTCTAGTACCTGAACATAGATTTCCCTATCTTGTAACATAAACACCCGACAGTCAGTGTCTAGTAGGGAAAAGATACTAATCCTATAAAGTGCACTTCAGTGGCAGTTGGATAAGTTTGAAGGAGTGTTTGCAGCACGTAACAGTGCTCAGGTAGTTTGTAACTGGCAACTGTTCGCTGGCACCAACTCCTATCGGCAGATTGGGAACCTGTTTCCTTTGATATTCTTTATGAGATTCTTTGACAAAGAATTGTGGAATTTTAGTAAAACATAAAGTTAGACATTCCACAGTGAGATTTGCATGTATACATTTGTTTTTTTGTTTGTAATTGTTGATAAATGGTTTTCAGGAGCATTTAAGGAATTTTGTCTAATCATGTTTATGAAAATAAATATACACTTTAACTCATATGAAGGATAAAATTGTTTTCTGTAATGCTTGTGAAAAATTGAACATTAATACGATCTCCTAGTGTTAAGTTAGTACAAACATCTGCCTTCTTAGTGAGAACAATAGCCATGGGATAGGTTTGAACACAGAGAAACACATTACAAGCAGACTTTCCATCTATTCATGGCAAGGAGCTTTCTGAAGGGTACTTGTGCAGTTCAATTATTTGCTTCTGTGAGAAATCCCTAAATTGTTGTGCTTACCACAAATAAATGACTCAGTAAAGACCATCCCACCTGCCCTGCATGTCAACTAAATCATGGTGACCCATGCCATGAGGGTATCATGACACATGATTAGCTAGGCCACACTAGTAATTGCCCAATCCCTATTTCAGCTGAACAGTGTTGGAAATATAGAATGAAAGTCAAGTGGTCCTTGTCGGTAACCTGATCCAGATAAGTTTAGGGGTCTGTAGGTTCAAATAGTTCAAACAGTAGCAGAACTCTCCAGGTACCCCACTTTATTTCTAAAACTGCATAGAGTATGAGAGAACCAATCCAATATGGGGTCTTCATTTGGAATTTGTGAATGGTGAGTTGATGTCCCGAAATGTTCCCTATCCTAGACACAGCCCCACTAACCACAACAGTTAGCCAATGACTTGGTCAAACTCACTCAGGCTTCCATGATGTTTTGTGGTAATAAGCAGTCAGAGCTCGGATGTAAAATTTACTTTTCTTTAAGGATTTGGTGTGAGTTTAAGCATATACATATTGGTCAGATATCTCTGTTTTGTCATACTACAATTGTCAGATTTGAATTGCTAACAAACAGGTGTCCATCAACATTGATCTGAATCTCATGTATTTGGCAAGGTTGATACATGTCCCATCAAAAATGTATCCCATCTCAAGGCGTCCCTTACAGAACCAGGAGTTAGTTGTTGGAATACAATGTTCTGTAGTAGGTCTGAACTAAGCTGTGTCTGTTCTGCTGTTGCTGCAGGCGGAGCTGGACAAGCTGAAGTTGCTGCATGCCAGCAAGCTGGCAGAACATCAGCTGGAGATGAAGACCCGTCTGGAGGAGCTGGCCACCGAGCTGGACAACAAGTGGACAGGCACCTTGAGGTAAGCTGGGACACCATGTACTGGACAACCAGTGGACAGGCACCTTGAGATAAGCTGGGCTGCCATGTACTGTCACACATGTCCTGGACAACTAGTGGACAGACACCTTGAGGAAAGCTGGGACACCATGTACTGTCACACATGTACTGGACAACCAGTGGACAGACACCTTGAGGTAAGCTGGAGCACCCTGTACTGTCACACATGTACTGGACAACCAGTGGACAGGCACTTTGAGGTAAGCTGGGACACCATGTACTGTCACACATGTCCTGGACAACTAGTGGACAGACACCTTGAGGTAAGCTGGGACACCATGTACTGGACAACCAGTGGACAGGCACCTTGAGGTAAGCTGGGTTGCCATGTACTGTCACACATGTACTGGACAACCAGTGGACAGACACCTTGAGGTAAGCTGGAGCACCCTGTACTGTCACACATGTCCTGGACAACTAGTGGACAGACACCTTGAGGTAAGCTGGGACACCATGTACTGTCACACATGTCCTGGACAACTAGTGGACAGACACCTTGAGGTAAGCTGGGACACCATGTACTGGACAACCAGTGGACAGGCACCTTGAGGTAAGCTGGGTTGCCATGTACTGTCACACATGTACTGGACAACCAGTGGACAGGCACCTTGAGGTAAGCTGAAGCACCCTGTACTGTCACACATGTCCTGGACAACTAGTGGACAGACACCTTGAGGTAAGCTGGGACACCATGTACTGGACAACCAGTGGACAGGCACCTTGAGGTAAGCTGGGCTGCCATGTACTGTCACACATGTCCTGGACAACTAGTGGACAGGCACCTTGAGGTAAGCTGGGACACCATGTACTGTCACACATGTCCTGGACAACTAGTGGACAGACACCTTGAGGTAAGCTGGAGCACCCTGTACTGTCACACATGTACTGGACAACCAATGGACAGACACCTTGAGGTAAGCTGGAGCACCCTGTACTGTCACACATGTACTGGACAACCAATGGACCAATGGACCTTGAGGTAAGCTGGGGCACCATGTACTGTCACACATGTACTGGACAACCAATGGACCAATGGACCTTGAGGTAAGCTGGAGCACCCTGTACTGTCACACATGTACTGGACAACCAATGGACCAATGGACCTTGAGGTAAGCTGGGGCACCATGTACTGTCACACATGTACTGGACAACCAGTGGACAGACACCTTGAGGTAAGCTGGAGCACCCTGTACTGTCACACATGTACTGGACAACCAGTGGACAGGCACCTTGAGGTAAGTTGGGGCACAATGTACTGGACAACCAGTGGACAGGCACCTTGAGGTAAGCTGGGTTGCCATGTACTGTCACACATGTACTGGACAACCAGTGGACAGGCACCTTGAGGTAAGCTGGGGCACCATGTACTGTCAAACATGTACTGGACAACCAGTGGACAGGCACCTTGAGGTAAGCTGGGGCACCATGTACTGTCAAACATGTACTGGACAACTAGTGGACAGGCACCTTGAGGTAAGCTGGGACACCATGTACTGTCACACATGTCCTGGACAACTAGTGGACAGACACCTTGAGGTAAGCTGGAGCACCCTGTACTGTCACACATGTACTGGACAACCAATGGACAGACACCTTGAGGTAAGCTGGAGCACCCTGTACTGTCACACATGTACTGGACAACCAATGGACCAATGGACCTTGAGGTAAGCTGGGGCACCATGTACTGTCACACATGTACTGGACAACCAATGGACCAATGGACCTTGAGGTAAGCTGGAGCACCCTGTACTGTCACACATGTACTGGACAACCAATGGACCAATGGACCTTGAGGTAAGCTGGGGCACCATGTACTGTCACACATGTACTGGACAACCAGTGGACAGACACCTTGAGGTAAGCTGGAGCACCCTGTACTGTCACACATGTACTGGACAACCAGTGGACAGGCACCTTGAGGTAAGTTGGGGCACAATGTACTGGACAACCAGTGGACAGGCACCTTGAGGTAAGCTGGGTTGCCATGTACTGTCACACATGTACTGGACAACCAGTGGACAGGCACCTTGAGGTAAGCTGGGGCACCATGTACTGTCAAACATGTACTGGACAACCAGTGGACAGGCACCTTGAGGTAAGCTGGGGCACCATGTACTGTCAAACATGTACTGGACAACTAGTGGACAGGCACCTTGAGGTAAGCTGGGGCACCATGTACTGTCAAACATGTACTGGACAGCAATTGGACAGGCACCTTGAGGTAAGCTGGGGCACCATGTACTGTCAAACATGTACTGGACAACCAGTGGACAGGCACCTTGAGGTAAGCTGGGGCACCATGTACTGTCACACCTGGACAACCAGTGGACAGGCACCTTGAGCTAAGCTGGGGCACTCACAGAAGATCACTACAAATAATTGGTTCTAGAATATCCGTCTGGTCATTTGTTCTCAAAACAAAAGTTTATTTTTGATACTTGAAGATATACGGATTGTCATTGTTTTTTAAACTGCCCCCAACTGTGTTGCAAAATGAACATATTTCTTCAACAGTTTCCTTTTCTCATAAGCAGCAGATTCCCTGCGCTTGTACTAATCAAACATAATTCAAAATATAGTGGATATCAGATGTAGTTATACTCCAGCCTGATATCTACCATACTGTATTAACTCTGCCTCCTACCTGTATATATTCTTGTCATCCGTACTCTGTATGTCACATCTAGATAACCGTGTTGGAACCTACACCGAAACATCGCTCCTAATTGTTATAAGGAAGTTGTTCATCCATACATCTTATCTTTACTTATATTTTTTAATTGTGTAGTTTATTTAAAATATTATTGAATTATATAAACAAACAAAATTACAAACAAGTATTCTAATTTCTATTTTGTTCTTTTATTTATTATAAGTCCTTACCGATACAAACAAAACAAGTGATTAGCTAAAATTGGGGGGATTGCCTGTGTGTGGTTATGATACATTCATATATGGTTATTAATATTGTTAGCAAAGATTCCTCTTGACTTGGTGTGGATGCAATCATACCAGCAAGTAGTATAAGTGAACTGTGTGCCGCCTGTTATAGGATGGAGTGTAAGAAGCTGAGGGAGGAGCTGGTGGAGCAAAAGGAAGATGAGAAGAAGTCCGCTCTGGCTCAGCTGACCAGGCTGAAGGATCAAGAGCTGGTCACCATGCGGTCAGCCCTGGACACCAAGATATCGGACCTACAGAAACAGGTGGGGACATAAGTCCACTGAAGTACCTTTAGATGTCTTCTCTTGTTTTACAAGAGGTTAATTCATGAGAATCTACAGATGCATTTCAAAAGCAGCAACCTATATGAAGATGGTGTGGTTACAATGTGCATCCTGGCTGATTGTGTGTCATTGTACACTGACAGGGTGGGTGGTTGCTCATGCTATCAACCTCTTGTTTGTCTGGCTCTATCTCTTCAATTATTTACAGGCCATTGTGACACAGTTCACTCACTCATTCACTCATTCTTGTCAAAGTTCAGTTTGAGAATCCTATTTCATTCCTTATTTAAGATTGCACTGCTAGTGCAGAGTGTTCAGCAGTCCGAGTCCAAGTCCAGCAGTGCCCTAGACGCCATCAAGTCGGAGTCAGAGACCGAGAAGAAGCGGCTGATGCAGGAGATGCTGGACGCTGCCCAAGACTATGCCAACAAGATAGCAGCCATGGAGACAGCTCACCAGGACCAGATACAGAAACTCTCCTCCACGAAGAACTCCGAGGCAATGGTATGTCATGTGTCCTTGTCTTGGTGTTGATAGGCATCCAGAAATCATTATGAGTTGCCTTGGGGTTTTTTTCAACATTGTAATTTTATTGTACATCTCTGAGACAGTGTTGGATGTTTGTTTTTTAAGATGTGACAACTATAAATAGCACCAACAATTCCAGTTGTTTTATGGTTATGTGAAATATTCAGCTTGTTCATCTAAAATCCCATCCAGCTGAGGCTGGGATGCATGAGTGGCCCAGGTGTCGGAGAAACTGGAATTTGTGGGTGCAGAGTTGTGTCCCCTTAGCTGTCAGGATCCACTGATCATGGCTTCAAGATTTGCATTGATTATAATCCATTGTGTCATCTCCATACCTGTGCTTGGGTTTCAACAATGTGATCCAATGTCTAGAACATTTCTCTACCAGATTGTGCTTTCTCTCAGGAAACGTTGCAATGCCATGACAGTACTGAAATACTGTTCAAAGTGTTAACCCAGCTTGGAGAAGGAGACTTCTTTTGAGTTCATTTGATTCCCAGATATAAGTGGATGGCGAGTAGCACCAGTTCTCGCAGATAGAGCCAGTCTTCAGTAAAGGTAGATCAGACTGGTCATCTTCTAACTGATGAAAATCATCATCACCTTGTGAAATCATGTTTATAGACAGCTATTCTCATACAGTAGTTGTTTGTTGTTTGTGTAGCAGGAGACTGGTGGAGCTACCGGTGGAGACTCACTATCCAAGGTTTGAAGGCCAGCATCTATGTTGCCCTGTAGACTAGTGGGTTGTGAGAATGTGACAGTAGGCAGTTGAATGTGCATCTGATGGTTGGGTTAATATTGCATCCTCAGTTACCACTGTGTGCAGTGACATAGGGAATGTTTGCATGAAAGCATGATGACTAGTTACATGATCTGGGTGTCAAATGTAAGTCGCCTTGATCTGAGGCACAGTTGTTTCCATTAGAAATGCCAGGATCAGTTGGTCACAGGTTCATTTACCAGATTTGCACTGATTATGACTCTTGCTTTGTCCTCCTAGTGCAGGGGCTTCACCTTTCAGGCTTCCCTGCTATGTTAAACTGACATGCCATGGTGTGACTGAAATATGTCCCAAATGACATTCATAAGGCATATCTGTTGTTATTCCTATGGACAACTAGAGGTTATTATTATTCCATAGCAAAGATGGAATATTGACTTGACAGTAAGAGAACAATGGAGAGAGAAAATGAACATGTTACTGTGTAACAAGATTGGTAACTCAGCCATCACAACATGTTCTAGTTCTCAGTAAGGGCTAGGCATTTCATGTACATGAGTGCTTGGCATTTTCACTTCAGACATTTGTCTGTCTGCAAACTAAAACAGAATTGAACTACCTGTCAGATGAAATACAAACTTCTTGTATTGCCAAATAGTGCAAGACTTGAAACAAATTGGAACTGCATCCTGTAAAACCATGACATAACAGCTATATTACATCCCAATGTTTGATCATGTAAAACCATGACATAACAGCTAGATATTTCATCCTAGTGTTTGATCCTGTAAAACCATAACAGAACAGCTATATTTTCATCACAATGTTTGATCATGTAAAACCATGATATAACAGCTATATTTTCATCACAATGTTTGATCATGTAAAACCATGACATAACAGCTATATTTTCATCACAATGTTTGATCCTGTAAAACCATGACATAACGGATCATTTTTCCAATAGGTTAAGGTGTGCTATAGTAATATACTGATTGAAACGAATTAGGGAACAATGAAAAAATATAAGGGAATAAGTTTTACTGTGAGAATCAAATGTTATGATTTGTTTGCATGTATTGTTTAACTTCTTTCAGGTTTTGTAGTCATAGTATTGACATGTGACTCACCATGGGAAAAGGGACCTTATAGGTGGTAGGAGCCAATTGTGCTGTGTCGTCAACTTACTTCTCTATAATATCCGTGTGTGCAAACTGTAAAAAAAATCTTGTTTTTCTCTCGTTATACTCATCAATTAACCAGTAATTAAGGTTTAGCTGAGGGTATATAGAACGAAGAGCTAAAGCTATATAATCATAAATTACTATGACTGTAATATTATGTTGTTAAGAAGAAAAACATTTACAGTGCATATTTCATTAGGTAACAAGCTTGTCAGCATTGTTTGTTTTGTTTGGGAATGAATGTAGATAGATTTTCTATTTTTGTGCTAAAGAGCTGTCAGTGACGTGTCACTTAGCGACACATCAGCATGTACATCTCAGCATTATTGGTAAAAACCTTGTTGATAGCCATGTAAATGTGACATGGCTAGTGCAATCCCTGTTTGTGTATAGGTGTGTCTGTGTGTTAAGGAGGGGTATATTGCACTATCAGCCTGATCAGCTGTGTGTTTATAACAGAGACCTGACTTGTGATGATGATTAGGACGGGATGGAAGAGGTGGAGATATCATTGATGAGCCTCAGCTGCAAGAGAGCATAACGTTTGACTGACACTCGCTAATATCATCACAGCAATATACACATCTCATCACCCTCCGCACACTGTCTGGCCCTGCTCCCCACACAGGCTGGCTTTGTTCCCCGTACCTACACTGGCACTAGTGGTGATGGAACTCTCCTCAGAGAGACTTAACACGTGTGTCATGCTTCAGACAAATTGAGGATGTCAGCTGGTATGATTTTTGTGTTCACAGCGATTGTAATCATGCTTCCTGACATCATAGTACTGTATGACGTCATCAATGGAATGTTGCGCGTTAAAAATTGAGGGAAATATGTAAATGTGCCTGTTTTATCCATTTGCTTAAAAATAAGTACACTATGATAGATTCAATTATCTAGATAAAAAGTACCTATAAAAGAAAAAGAAAAAATACTCTGAATAGAGACCAGCAGAGATGCTTCATGTCTTATAGTGGTAGTGGGATGACAAGGGATCAGACTCCCTCTATAGTCTTCTTCTGTACCAAGCAGGAACGGGACGCTTGAGTATAAATGATTTGTTTGTTTGTTGTTTAACGCCACACTCAGTAATATTCCAGCTATATGACAGTTGTCTGTAAAATAATCGAGTCTGGACCAGACATTCCTGTGATTGACATCGTGAGCATCGATCTACACAATTGAGATACGAAATGTTCTGAGCCTAACTTCAAAAGGATGTAGAGTACACCCTTACCAGTATTCATGTAATAAGTTCAATACTTTCAATGTGTACAGACTGCCTTTGGACCAAATATACTATGCTAATCTGCTTTGGCAAATGCGTGAGAATATCAAGGCTTATCGTCATTGGAAAATTCACAGAAGGTGTGTTCCACCAGGACAATGCACCTGTGCACAAGTCTGTTGTCGCCATGGCTGCAATGCATGACTGTCTTTGAAGTCATTCAACATCCTTCTTCTACACCAGATTCGGCACCATGAGATGCAATCTTCTTTTCAAACTTGAAGAAAGAACTGGCTAGCATCATGACGCAGATAATGATGACATCAATTCTGCTGGGGGATAGTCTTCTGCCCAGTCAGATCCAGGCAGTCCAGCATTGTAGGCAGAAGTGTGTGAACCTTGGAGGGGACTATGTTGAAACACAATTAGCAACCAACTCCATCAACGCAGTCCATCATAGTTAGGCTCAGAACTTGTCAGCCACCCCTGGTACCTTGTTCTGCTACAGGGAATTAAGGAAATATGTTGTTTAATGGGATCGAGTTCCCAAACATTGAGAACAGCAAATATGTCCTATGTGAAATTTAAGATATCATTTGATCAATGAACTTTCCTTGCAGTTTTAAGTCTCTTCAGGGAAATAGGGTATCGGGTAAGCAAGATGTGATATCCTCTGCCAGCTTGATCTCTTGTTAATATCTGTCTCCGCCAACATTTCAGGAAAAGGGATTGCTTTCTCCTTAACCCATCCTAACACTTAGGTATAGAGTAAAGCTTCTGAAACTATGTCAAATATGTGCAGGATATGTTCACTGACCAGGACAAATGTATCCATCATGATGGGCAAGTGATCCGGGTTGGGTGATAGTTTGTTACTTAATAGACTGACTGGTATATTTAGACAGGCTATGTTGAAGGAGGGTTGTTATTGGGAAATACACGCCACATCAAATAAAATGTCAAGCGTGTTTGTTCTCGAGGTGAGGTTTGGTTATGGCATAGCTTGCAGTACAGGTGATTGCCATCATCTTTGGCAAACTTACCATGAAAAATCAAATGGAATTTTCTTGTTTTTAAAAATGTTTGCTTGACAGCAAAATAGAAGCTTACCTTTGTATTTGCTATTCCATAGTCATGATTATTTGTTTATGGTTGGAAAAATATGTTGTATCTCTTTGATCACAAGAGTTCCAGCGGTGTAGGCCCGATACCACAAAAATCGAAATTTGTTAATACCAATACCGCGAAAGGGAAAATGGGTTAATGGGCATGGTAGGGACCGATTGCATGAAAAGGAAAATGGGTTAATAGGCGAACTTGGGACAGATCGCTTGAAAGTATTCACTGGACTAAGAATTGTAACCAGAGAGAAGTGAAAGAGATAGAAAGAAGGAAGTAAACGAGTTAATCTCTTTGAGTAAATATTGGTTCAGTCACTTCAGTGTTTGTGTTTTCATCCTAAATCTGACTGGACTATGAATTGTAACGTGAAGGAAGCTCAACTCAACTCATATATGTCTTAGAAAAAACACCCATGGGGAGTACATGAGATACAATTATGTACAATTTTAATATGTACCAAAGTACAGTAAAGGAAGTGAAAGAGATATTCTCCTTGCGAAAGTGGGGCTTCATTTGTTGTGTTTTCATTATAAATCTGACTATGATCAAATATTAGTAAGGACTGCCGTTGAGCAGGTCATTGATTAATTAACAATAGAATCAGTTGGTTAGACTCTAAATAATAAATGGTTATGTTTTTACAACAAAGTAAGTGAAAGAGATAATCTCTTTGAGTAAATGTCAGTTCATTTCCAGTAAGCATTGGTTGCTGAAGACCTATTCTACCCCGGCTCTTCACGGGTTGACTTGGTTGATAACATGTAAACATACCCTGACAGCATGGATCGTTGCTCATAACATCAATCACTAGATTATCTGGTCCAGACTTAGTTATATACAGGCCCCGTCATATAGCTATTTTACTGCCAAGTGCTGTGTTTAACAACGCACACATGCACACACACATGCACAAACACTCACACAGACGATTGTGACATGTTAGAACCAGTTTGTGATGCTTTATCAGTACTGATCTAACTTTCATTATGTCATAGGCAAGACACTGAACAATACAATGTTATTTATTATGTTGAAGTTATTCAAATACTCTGTTCATAGATTCACATCAAGGTGTTCCCATTAGCAATCCATTTTCCAGCACACATGTGACACTGTATTCCTCCATGCAACCCTGGTACCTAATGAGTGTAGATCCTTGGCCATTAGAGTGTGTCATTCAGCGAGGGTGGACACCTCCTCCTCCTGGCTTCCTGGGACAACGCTGTAATTAACATGATAACAACATAAAGAATGATTGCATTGTCGTTCAGTCCAGACAGACCAGCTAAACTTCTCTCTCCTGATGAAACGATCTTTGAGATTTACGGAGTTTGTTATCTATGTGTGTGCAGTTTCTAGATATTAGAGATGTGTATACTGCCTGGGTTCATTGTGCTCCCATTAGGATGCCCACAACTGGCCCAGTGTCATCAGACACTTGCAGATTTATCCCTGAAACGTGACTTATTTTAAATCAAATGAAAACATATTAATCGTAACCTTGTATTTTGAAAAAATGGGCTTTATGGACACTCCCTCTTGAGGAAGAGGTGAAGTTTGATAGTCAGACATGGATGAGTACCAAGACAACCTATTCACGAAGCTGTCATATTCACGACAATGTTAGCAACTTACAACTAAAATTACGACTGCCATAAGAGCTGAGAAGGAAGAAACCAAAGGAAGAGAAATGTGACAACTCCAATTTTGCTCTTAGAGAGTGTTGCATAAACCATGCCACAGTATGTTGTAATGGTGCAATATATACAGCGACGCACACTTTTCGATGTTCTTCTCATTTGGTTTAAAAATACATCTTCAGGTAGAAACATGTCCAAATAATTTGTGAACAAAGCTAGGACAATAGGAGTGTGCCAATTAACCTTAGAAAAAAACAATATTAACTCAAACAATATCCTGACTAAATGCTGTATAGTGAGATAATTCGACTGATATTGTTTACAATATTATTTTAAGGCAGCGTCTGATAACTATGCTATCCCGAGGATAATAAAAATGACAAGTAAAAAGCAGTTATAGACAAATCGCCAGTTGATTAAATATTCGTAGCGAAATTAATTTTATCAAACCCTCTAGACTAAGTGCATTTGTGCATATCTTCTGGGCATCGAAACAAATATTGAAGAAAGTTCGCGACTGGAAAATCAATGATGCCTATTTCATCCTTGAAAACAGCAATTTATAATTATCCTGGTTGTATGCATGTTTCCTTGTTGAAGGCTTTCTCCTGTAAACTGTCACTATGTAGAATCTGACATCTACCAAGACATCTGTACCAGGACAAGGAATACATGCAGTGTAATCAGTATGGCCACATTGACAGATTGCATCACACACTTTGAGCAAACATCCTTGAAGATGTGATGATAGTGAATTTAGAATACTAATATTGCAATCTCATACTGCCATATGATGACAGTCTCTTTCCTGATTTGATGGAAAACGTGTAGTTCAGGTGAATTGTAAACAGTTTACTACAATCTAAACAGATGGGCAACGTCAGTTTGCATTCTAACAAATAAAATATGGCTTCATCTGCATATGTCACACAACACAGAATAAACTTGAACCATTTCTTTTATCGTACATAATGGAATATTATTTCATACTTTAAATTGTGCTTGTAGTAAAAAGGAAACCACTCTCACTCTCTATAAATGAACTGCCATCGATAGGGCCATGGTCATTGTGATAGCATGCATACATGTCGCTAGTGTTTCAGCTGAAATAAACGAAAGAGGCAGCAGGGTAACTTAAGGGTCTTTGCAGACCCTAGTTGATAATGGTGACATTGTCATTATTTTCAAGTTAAGGGAAGCATTGACTAATCAGCTGTTTTCTGTTTTGGAGTGAAATACCTCAAGATATACTCACATAGAACTTTCTTTTATACCTGATGAATGTGTTGCTCTAGTGTAATCTCTCAGCATATTATATTCTTTTATCGCAAAAATTTTATTGTCCCTGAAAAAATATTTATGCTTCTCTAAAATAATTCAGGTTCTATTATTAAATAAAAAAATATATATATATATAGCTGTGGCTGAAAAAATATTGTATCCCGATACAAAGACCTAGCCCCACACCAGTCGTCAGTCCCTCATAGGCTATCCAAATGAGAACAGGACCAGACATTCCAGGTCCATTTTATGTGTTTCATTGTGGTGACTAAATACAGTTTAACTATGCCATCAATTTTCAGCACAAATCAGGTTTGATCCATATATGTTAGTCATAAAAATGACCAGTAGAAGGGGAGATATAATACCAGCACTATCCACTCTTAAGAATTGTTGTGTCCTATTTAGTGGCAAATACTTGTTATGGTGTCAAATAAGCAAGATTCTGAGTTGGTGAAAACATAAGTGTGACTGACATCTTTATTGCTTGGGTAAGTAGTTAGCAGAGAGTTTTAAAAAATCTTGTTGCATGCTTTCTTGCAAATGAAAAATATTTTTTGCCAGGAGCTGAGACACCTGCCTTGTATCATTACAAGAGGGGACGTTTGGGTTTTTTAAGTAAAGGAATGGATCGAGTCATCAGTCATCCTGAAGACTTAGCAATGTACATTATTGTTAGCTGCGCTTGGGATTTCCATAGTTGTTTGAACATGTCTGGTGTGCTGCTGTTGTTGATAAGGAGGGAACTAAAAGTATATTATCATGACTTTGAAGATTCATCGCCATCGCCATCCCCATCATCATCAAGGAAGAAGAAAGTTGACTGTGGATTTCAACATATTTATGCTTTCAAGGCGACATTTTGGTTCAAATGCTGATATCTTTATCACTAGCTTGATAAAAACTAACTTCTGTACCTCAAAATGTCGCACTGAGAGAATAAAGAACCTGAAGTCCATAAGTCTGTCTTCATTGATAATAAAGCTTCTAAAATGCTTCTAAAATGCCACATGAAGCTATCATCGTCTTTATCATTAACCAGTGTTGTGGATGCCTCAATGTTCACTGAAAAAAACCATTATACATTATCACTGTTGTTGTCAAAAAGCTTCTTTTTATGTTTACCCCCCAAACTATATAATCAATCACCTTAAACAATCATGTCACTTATTCTAGCCAAGAGTAAGACAAAATGACAAAATGGTCAATATTGAAATCAGAATAATATCTGGTTATTTATAGAGATTTGTGACAAGTGACTTGAGTACCAAATTTTTAGACATTTCCCAAGATAAAGTTATGTATGAAGGTACTTCTATAGAGGAACCCTCACGTCTCCTAATTTCACTAATCCAAGAGCATGCTTTCAGGTTTGTCTTGGCCAGACTTGATTGGCTGCTGTGATCCCGCTGGAATATAGCTAAACAACATTCACTCATTCACCCCCATCCTGTGGTCAGTTGGCCAGTACCAGGCTCTATCAGACACTACATGATGGCTGCTGTGATACAGCTTGAATACAGCTAAACAACATTCACTCATTCACCCCCATCCTGAGGTCAGTTGGCCAGTACCAGGCTCTATCAGACACGACATGATGGCTGCTGTGATACCGCTGGCATACAGCAAAACAGCATACACTCATTCGCCCCCATCCTGTGGTCAGTTGGCCAGTACCAGGCTCTATCAGACACTACATGATGGCTGCTGTGATATAGCTGGAATACAGCAAAACAACATTCACTCATTCACCCCCATCCTGAGGTCAGTTGGCCAGTACCAGGCTCTATCAGACTCTACATGATGGCTGCTGTGATATAGCTGGAATACAGCAAAACAACATTCACTCATTCACCCCCATCCTGAGGTCAGTTGGCCAGTACCAGGCTCTATCAGACACTACTTGATGGCTGCTGTGATATAGCTGGAATATAGCTAAACAACATTCACTCATTCACCCCCATCCTGAGGTCAGTTGGCCAGTACCAGGCTCTATCAGACACTACATGATGGCTGCTGTGATACCGCTGGCATACAGCTAAACAGCATACACTCATTCGCCCCCATCCTGTGGTCAGTTGGCCAGTACCAGGCTCTATCAGACACTACATGATGGCTGCTGTGATATAGCTGGAATACAGCAAAACAACATTCACTCATTCACCCCCATCCTGAGGTCAGTTGGCCAGTACCAGGCTCTATCAGACTCTACATGATGGCTGCTGTGATATAGCTGGAATACAGCAAAACAACATTCACTCATTCACCCCCATCCTGAGGTCAGTTGGCCAGTACCAGGCTCCATCAGACACTACTTGATGGCTGCTGTGATATAGCTGGAATATAGCTAAACAACATTCACTCATTCACCCCCATCCTGAGGTCAGTTGGCCAGTACCAGGCTCTATCAGACACTACATGATGGCTGCTGTGATACCGCTGGCATACAGCTAAACAGCATACACTCATTCGCCCCCATCCTGTGGTCAGTTGGCCAGTACCAGGCTCTATCAGACACTACATGATGGCTGCTGTGATATAGCTGGAATACAGCAAAACAACATTCACTCATTCACCCCCATCCTGAGGTCAGTTGGCCAGTACCAGGCTCTATCAGACTCTACATGATGGCTGCTGTGATATAGCTGGAATACAGCAAAACAACATTCACTCATTCACCCCCATCCTGAGGTCAGTTGGCCAGTACCAGGCTCTATCAGACACGACATGATGGCTGCTGTGATATAGCTGGAATATAGCTAAACAACATTCACTCATTCACCCCCATCCTGAGGTCAGTTGGCCAGTACCGGGCTCTATCAGACACTACATGATGGCTGCTGTGATATAGCTGGAATACAGCAAAACAACTTTCACTCATTCACCCCCATCCTGAGGTCAGTTGGCCAGTACCAGGCTCTATCAGACACTACATGATGGCTGCTGTGATATAGCTGGAATATAGCAAAACAACATTCACTCGTTCACCCCCATCCTGAGGTCAGTTGGCCAGTACCAGGCTCTATCAGACACGACATGATGGCTGCTGTGATATAGCTGGAATATAGCAAAACAACATTCACTCGTTCACCCCCATCCTGAGGTCAGTTGGCCAGTACCAGGCTCTATCAGACACTACATGATGGCTGCTGTGATTTAAGTAGCTGGAATATAGCTAAACAACATTCACTCATTTGCCCCCATCCTGAGGTCAGTTGGCCAGTACCAGGCTCTATCAGACACTACATGATGGCTGCTGTGATACCGCTGGCATACAGCAAAACAACATTCACTCATTCACCCCCATCCTGAGGTCAGTTGGCCAGTACCAGGCTCTATCAGACACGACATGATGGCTGCTGTGATATAGCTGGAATATAGCAAAACAACATTCACTCGTTCACCCCCATCCTGAGGTCAGTTGGCCAGTACCAGGCTCTATCAGACACTACATGATGGCTGCTGTGATTTAAGTAGCTGGAATATAGCTAAACAACATTCACTCATTTGCCCCCATCCTGAGGTCAGTTGGCCAGTACCAGGCTCTATCAGACACTACATGATGGCTGCTGTGATTTAAGTAGCTGGAATATAGCTAAACAACATTCACTCATTTGCCCCCATCCTGAGGTCAGTTGGCCAGTACCAGGCTCTATCAGACACTACATGATGGCTGCTGTGATACCGCTGGCATACAGCAAAACAACATTCACTCATTCACCCCCATCCTGAGGTCAGTTGGCCAGTACCAGGCTCCATCAGACACTACATGATGGCTGCTGTGATATAGCTGGAATATAGCTAAACAACATTCACTCATTCACCCCCATCCTGAGGTCAGTTGGCCAGTACCAGGCTCTATCAGACACTACATGATGGCTGCTGTGATACCGCTGGCATGCAGCAAAACAACATTCACTCATTCACCCCCATCCTGAGGTCAGTTGGCCAGTACCAGGCTCTATCAGACACTACATGATGGCTGCTGTGATATAGCTGGAATATAGCTAAACAACATTCACTCATTCACCAGGCTCCATCAGACACTACATGATGGCTACTGTGATATAGCTGGAATACAGCAAAACAACATTCACTCATTCAGACCCATCCTCTGGTTATTTGGCCAGTACCAGGCTCTATCAGACACTATATGATGGCTGCTTGTTTTGCAGATTAGAGGGTGAAACAGAATCTACTCCCGTTCCTAAATCTTGTAAAGTTGACAAGGCAGCGACTTCACACTCAGCAAGAAATTGCTTCAGTGAAAAACAACTGAAATTCTCTCTCCATTGACAAATCTTATGTTTTCTTCATGATTCAGCACAGATGTACAGCCATAGAACCACATTGTACCTATGAGTTTCTCAGGACTTAATTATTTCTTGAGTTAGCCAAAACATTTTCTCAGAAAATGAAGAAATATCTTTGCCGCAATACAAGCAATGAGAAGGTACCATTAAAACCGCCGTGACAACTGGCACGTAATGTTCAACAGATGAAATATTACGTCAAAACTGGGTTTTTTTCCACAAAACTTGGTCAGCCACATGGGCCTGAACTGATAATGTTTCTAATTCAGTGTTCGTTCAGTTGTTCAAGTCAATTTTGACATTTCTCTGATGATATTGTCTGTTGGAAATATCACAGTACAAGGCAACACATTTCAGGACATTTTGTACATTCCCACAATGTTGAATGCTAGAGTTCCACGATGAAACATTAATGGTATTTTAGGAACACGCTGTTTTTGGAATGTCGTTGAGCCTTGAGGTTCAGCCTTGGTTTTCTGATTTCTGCTGTCACTCAAAATAGACTTTCAAGAATAAAACAGAAAATAGGTTTGTTCAAGAAACAAATGCTTTTTCAGGAGAAATTGATCCCTTAATTTGGAAATCTTGTTTCAGAAATTTGAAATAGAACGCCATAATCTTAATTTTATGGAGAGGCAGCTGCAAGCTTTTAATAACAGTTGAAATGGTCTCCAAACATTTTGCAGCTACCTCGCAATATGGGATCCTTCAAATGTGAAAAAAACGCCCTGGATGAGGTAAACAGATGATTGTTTTCTATGTTTCATGAACAAATAAACGATAATGTAGATGTCACTCGTCTTTGGTGGCAGACATATGGAGAGCTGAGTGATTGACAGGTTTATCAGCTGTGTGTAGAGACGTTGTACATTGCATGAGACAGTCATGGGGGTAGTGTTGTGAGAAGGTCGTTATCGACAAGTGTACATGTTAATTACAAGCGTCCTACATGTGTTCCGTGGGTTGCGCCCATGATAACACATGTTGCTGATGTGACTGGTGGCATGGATTGGACGATTCTGACATCAGATTTATGTGAATTGGTTCACAAGGAAACAATGCGTGAAATTAACATTTGTCTCTTTCGGTCTTTTTGTCCCACCAGATTTTGTTTTAAACAAATATTAAAATGAGATCTAATAAATTATGTACTTACGTTTTTGTCCATATTTTCTTGAGTTGTAAATAAACAGCTAGTACCGGAACAGATAAGCTTTAATCAGTCCTAATGTGGCATGTTTGGAAGTGAGAGTCATTTTACAGACAGCACTGTGTGTATTACTCGTAAAATGTCTGGAAATAATTTCTTCCCAGCTGTCTGTGCCAATTGTTGCCTTGCAGTAATGTCATGATTAAACAATCAGACATTGGATAACGACATTAGGATCAGACAAAATGACTTCATGTTTTTGTCAAAGCAGATTCTGTACAAAAAAGATATTCTTTTGTTTGAATGCAGTAATGAAGACTGGATTAGATTATGTTGTCAGTGTTAATAACATGAGCATTGAGTTACAATCGGATTTAGAATCGATATTGCATCCACATGTTTGAGAACATTGAGAGAGTTTATGAGGCATCATAGAGCGTGTATACATATGATGCAGACTTTTGTCCTTCTCATCCTTGTCATAATTCAATAAAGCTGCAATGGGTTATGTATCATTATCCAGTGAAGACCGAAAAATCGATGAAGTCAAGAAGTCAGTTGTTATTGAAGCCTATTTCACAGTCTGTGACTTTTGCCTCTAGTCTGAAGCCAAACGAAGTCAATTAAACTTTCTCTGTCTAATAAGCTTCTCTTGTGACAGCCTAAGGCTCAGCAATTCACAATGCAGAAAGGAGTAGAAACAAATTTTAGTCATTAGCAGTAAAATAATCGGAATATATATGTGAGGAGAGCTGTCCAAATTTGAGTAATTTCTGCTGGTCTTATGAATACATGTACTTATAATTTTTGGTTGGCTATATTTGCTAGGAAGATTGATGAAAGTCATGGACATTTACCACACTTTGATTCTAACCCTTGACCACAAATCCTGGAACAGCTAAAGGATGCAAATCTGCTCAGCAAATTGCACTGCTGTGTACTGAGTAGATGTGAATTAGAATTTTGTAAATTGGGTAATTACTTTAAGTGATTGTCTTCCATTTGTTGTACACCTGCTATAAACACATCCAAAAGTCTTGTTAACATTTTACAATTTCATATGAACTGATTGCTTCAACACATACTGATAGGGTTGAACCACTGATTATTTCAACACATACTGATAGGGTTAAACTACTGATTACTTCAACACATATTGATGGGGTTGAACTACTGATTACTTTAACACATATTGATGGGGTTGAACTACTGATTACTTCAACACATACTGATAGGGTTCAACCAGTGATTACTTCAACACATACTGACGGGGTTGAACTACTGATTACTTTAACACATCCTGATAGGGTTGAACTACTGATTACATCAACACATACTGATAGGGTTGAACTACTGATTACTTCAACACATACTGACAGGGCTGAACCACTGATTACTTCAACACATACTGATAGGATTGAACTACTGATTACTTCAACACATACTGACGGGGCTGAACCACTGATTACTTCAACACATACTGATAGGGGTGAACCACTGATTACTTCAACACATACTGATAGGGTTGAACTACTGATTACTTCAACACATACTGATAGGATTGAACTACTGATTACTTCAACACATACTGATAGGATTGAACTACTGATTACTTCAACACACACTGATAGGATTCAACCACTGATTACTTCAACACATACTGATAGGGTTGAACTACTGATTACTTCAACACATACACTGATAGGATAGATAAACCAAATTCAACTTGTAGATATAACATATGTTACACTGGTTAACTTCAGAAGCCAATGAAATCAGTGTGTAGGAACAAATAACAATGCATATAATAATGCTGAGCACACTTCTGTGATACAAACCAAGAAAAACTTTCATTCAACAAAAAAGTAAATCTTTTTAAGTTTCAGATACATTATCTTGTCATGGTCTTTGAAAATATAAACATTCTGTTCTGTTTATTCAGTTTAATCCACACTGTAGCATGTCATTCTCCTCTACCTGCCAAGATAAGCACTAGTGCATGCCATTGTCTGAATTGTACGTGACATGTTGTTTGCCTTTAATCTGTCATCTGGGTGGATACTGTGTACTTGGACAATTGTTTACATTGTTTCTCAGCAACCTGCTCAATATCACAAAGCCAATCTGTGGATTCTTTTTTTTTTCCTACAACTTGATAAGACAGTATTCAGAAAACATTCAGTCATAAACTGTAAATAGAACAGCAAATATAGCCAGTTCCTGTTCAGGGGATGAATGTTCTCTTAAATTTGGAAAACAAATATGAGTTATCTGCCATGCATGTCATTCAAGCAGAGCACAATAGTCGCCTTCAGGAAATCAAACTAATTTAAAAATGAAAATGTGCAAATGAAGACGTGTATCGGAAGAGATAGTCCGTACATCAAGACAATAATTGTTCTTTTACTGTGATAAGATGAAATGGGATCTTGAGAAATGGTAAGAGTGTTATTGCTTTAGAAGATAGCGTTGTGTAACAGCCACACTGGCGGAGGAGGTAAACGCCTCTGAGGAAACATGCTTCTCCAGCACTGCCACCAGTTTGATGGTTTCCGAAATAATCATGGCCTTTTTATGGGTTTCTTGGAGTTCATCCAAGATTGATTTTTTTAACTGGTTTGGAGATTTCTTGGTGCAGTCCATGATCAGAAATTGAAAGTTATAAGTCAGGTGGTGGTTGAAATGGTGTCATATGTCTGTTGATGTGAATAGTAGACATCATCTGTTTTAAGATTTCAATAAATTCTTATCACAGTGTACGACACTGAGAGAATGAAAGTAAAGGGGTGCTTGTCATACCATTGTCTATGTTAAAATTTCAAATTGAGGGTATTCTTAGATTAAGCACTCTGGGAGCTTATGGACTCACTGACTGAAGACCTGCACTAGTTATTAGTGCTGCTTTATCAACATAAGGAACAAGTTTGGGATTGAATTAGGAATTCATCATCTAGATGAGATTTTGAATTGTCTGGCCAGATCATTTGATGCCTGGAAATGGCTGAGCAGAAATAATTTGTTCCGTTTTCAGATACATTTATGTATTAAATCATGTTATAAGATACATAACCCTGTTGTATCAATAAACAAGATCTTAATACAATATAAGTAGATGGCACACATGCACTGCAACTCCTGCAGTCAACTGAATTCTGCATGGCAGGCGCTATGTTGTCTATGAACCAAATGTCGATTTCGTTATGGGATTTTGATTGGACTTTCCATAGACTCGTTAATCCAGTCAAAATGTAATTCCATAATTCCAGTCTAATTCGGAAAGGGTGGATACTGGACTTCTACAGTCAGTCATCACCCTTGCCTCAGGAAGATGTCACACCTGGTAGCCATGGCCATGTACTTGTTGTTGAAGGGAACCTCAGATTAGGATCTGTGGTGTGTCAGCACCATACCTGTGCATGTGGGCTTCACCATAGATGTAAATGTGGAATGACTTCAGGCTTTGCTTACTTGAAGCTGACATGCCATTTTATCCAATTCACTTGCCCACTCAAGACAAGTAGTCAAAGTGGGACATTAGCTGTTACATCAATCTCTGGTTTGTCTGGCTGAGCCTTGATTATTAGAGACTGCTGTCATAGAGCTGGAATAATGCTGATTGTTGCATTATATATACCTGTGTGTGTCATGCCATACAGATGTGTCATGCTGTATAGGTGTATCATAATACATAGGTTTGTCATGATACACCTGTGTGTGTCATGCTGTACAGGTATGTCATGATATACCTGTGTGTGTCATGCTGTCCAGGTGTGTCACAATAGCTCTGTGTGTCTTGCTATATGAGTGTGTCATGCTGTACAGGTTTGTCATAATAGCTCTGTCTCATGCTATACGAGTGTGTCATGCTATATGAGTGTGTCATGCTATATGAGTGTGTCATGCTATATGAGTGTGTCATGCTATAAGAGTGTGTCATGCTATATGAGTGTGTCATGCTATATGAGTGTCTCATGCTATACGAGTGTGTCATGCTATATGAGTGTCTCATGCTATACAAGTGTGTCATGCTATATGAGTGTGTCATGCTATATGAGTGTGTCATGCTGTACAGTGTGTCATGCTATATGAGAAGTCATGAGTGTGTCATGCTATACAAGTGTGTTATGCTATATGTGTGTGTCATGCTGTACAGGTTTGTCATAATAGCTCTGTCTCATGCTATACGATTGCGTCATGCTATATGAGTGTGTCATGCTATATCAGTGTGTCATGCTATACAGTGTGTCATTCTATATGAGAAGTCATGAGTGTCTCATGCTACACAGTATGTCATGCTATACAGTGTGTCATGCTATATGAGTGTGTCATGCTATACAGTGTGTCATGCTATATGAGAAGTCATGAGTGTGTCATGCTATACGAGTGTGTCATGCTATATTAGTGTGTCATGCTATACAGTGTGTCATGCTATACAAGTGTGTTATGCTATATGAGGGTGTCATGCTCTGTTTGTGTGTTACAGGAAATGGAGAAGAAGATGCGGACGCAGCACATTGAGGACATGAAGGCCCAGACAACAGCTCACAGGGCTACGGTGGAGAGCATCAAGGAGCAGGCCGACAGGGCCAGGCTCACCGAGGTGTCCGACATGGCAGACAAACACAAGACTGCACTAGGTACACCATAGCTGTATAGCATGGGCTGATCCAGGACTATATGTTTGGCAAATAAATTATGTTTCTATCTCTTAAAGTGTATGTGCCAGTCAAACTAAAACCTTCTTCTAGAGGAACATGAGTATCAGGATGTTGATTATCAAAACACGCATCTCCTTCAGTGTCAGTAATTATACTGAATTTTTAGATGACAAATGTGTCAATGGAAAAATGTGTTTATGATGGAGCCATGTATTACAGTACGTGGACATCATATTCAGTACACAGTGCAAGTACTTAGAGTATAGACCAGTATTATTATGTTGGTGATCAATATGGTTGCTCCTGTGTATTGCAGCCGAGCTGCGTGATGAGCTGACCAGCTCCCACCTGCAGGAGCTGGAACAACTGAAGCTGAGCCACCAGGGGGAGCTGACAGCTGCCAGGATGCAGCTGGAGAGAGCTGTAGAGATCTCTAAGCAAAAGGTAACAACACAAGCTCATACAGTTAACCACAGCTAAGTCATGATGTCTGATGTCAAACTGAAAGTAACAGGTATTGTTAAGTTGCATATTTGACATTTCATTATCTAAGACAGAGATGGCTCATGATGTATAATCGTGTATACACTGATAATAGTGCCAACCCCCCTGTGGGATTCAAGATCAGAATAGGACCTCGATGTCAACTCAACTGATGAGGAAGTTCCCTTGTGGGCCTGTCTGATTATGTATCATAGTACCCTGGTGGCATGATCCTTACTCATGATTCAAATATTAGTTTTTCTAACTATGATTGGGGGCACGGGTGGCCCAGTCATCTAAGGCGCCACAATTCGCTGTGCAGAGTTGCGTCCCTTAGGCACGCCAGAAACCTATGATTGTGGGTTCGAATCCCGGTTCGCCCTGATTAATGTTTCTAGGTTTGTCAGCACCATACCCGTGCTCGTGGGTTTCACCAAAGTGGTAATCGTCTGAGACCTGCATCACTTCGGACTTTCCTCCCACATTAAGCTGACATGCCGTGATATAACTGGAATACTGTTAAAAGCGGCGTTAAACCCAACTCATTCACTCACTCACTCACTCTATGATGAGCAGGCCACAGTCATATACCTGGAATATCACTCACCGCAGTGTTGTATAACTTCTTGTCACTCCCTCACTCACTTTTCCAATCATAGGACAGTGACCATTCACTGAGGATAGAAGATCTACAAGGGGAGATAACTCAGCGGGAGCGGCATATCAAGAACTTGGAGCAGGAGATACGCAAATTGCAGAATGACATTGATCAACTGAAGAAAGAGATCACCACGAAAGGAAAGGAAGTCCTCAAAGCCAGGAGTGATGCTAACAGCAGACTCAAGTAGGTTGGATGTATCTGGATTAGCAAGGGGCTGGTGGGGTTGCCTGACCCCCCCACACACATTAGTGTGTGTGAAGTACGGTCTTGGTGTAATGGCTGTTGATGGGCATTACACTGTTCACTCATATGCGGATAAAGTACAGAAGTGCTCAAAGATATAGCCCATATTCCAATCGTGTAAAGTTAATAATATGACACAAACTGTTTAGTTAACTTTAACACGTTTTCTGAGAATTAATCATCTCATTTATCTAGTGGGTATGAAGTCTAGCATTTGATAGTTCAGTTGCACAAATTGTAAAAGCCCACACAAGAAGCAGGATGGTTTGTTCAGGCATTCTGATGACACAGTCGACTCTGAAAAACTCAAGAATGACTGCTGAAGGGCCACAAGATAGATCTAATTACCATCCAATTATTTTCAAATTTTGTACGTCATTAACATTGTCTACAGAATTTACAAGCTGAACGTGAAGAGGCGTGCATGTCCTTAAAGCACATGAAATCCCAGTCACCAAACTAATGACTCATGTATTAACTAATAGTATGGGAAATTCTCAACAGCTTCCAGGTTAGTTAAGTTCTCTCAGCATTTGTTTATGCACCTGACCTTGTGCCACGCGCAGGTTACTCCTGGCGATAGCCATCTACCATGTGTGCCCCTCGTCTCACCATCAGGTCTCAAGAGGAGCAGCTCCAGGGCCGGCACCAGCGGACATTGGACAACCTGTCTGCTGACCACATCCGTGAGATGCAGGACATGGTGGCGCAGTTCAACCAGGCCCAGGATATGCTGAAGGATAAGATCTCCGAGCTGCAGATACAGTGAGTGCACACTGCATTGTATAGAGGAAATACTCCACACCACCTTACAGTGGGCCCTTGGCTGGGGTCAGTGGCTTGCTTCATGATGTTGTCTGTGTCAGTAAGCGAACCAGTGTGAGTGTTGATGGTTAGGCAGATGAAAATAATTCTTGGTTCACGTCAGTAAAATGCAATAAAACAACTCTTTTTTGGTTTCAAGACTATAATCAAATTGACAGTGGGTTACATTTTTTCAAATTGAAAAGAAATCTTTCCACAATAGGACTGGACCATGGTAGATAAAATCCCCTGAACATTACTGGAAACTGCATTGTAAGCAGATCATTTTGCACTGGGTTTTTATTTGGAGCTTCTTTTTGCCTAATGGTAATGGTCCTGCATTAATGAAAGTACCGGTAGGACCACACACTTTATTGCTTCTATTTTTAGTGGGGCATCCATAATAGATGTAGCTTGACGTAACTGGAAGCTCTTGTGTAAATACATCAAGGGAAGGTGCTTGGAGGAAGCTTCTAATTGATTATAGGAGGGTGACTTAAATACCACCTCTTACATTGGTTTCTTTTTCTCTCCGGATATATACTAACCGGCTGTTAAACACGAGACTGTTCCACACTGTAATGTACCTGCTGTGGTTAGCAGCATACATGCACCTAGCTGAGCCAAATGGTGGCACCACTTCACATCTTGTTATGTATGCTGTTATGGCTGTTGATGGAACAAGAAATGACAGTCCACTTGTAGAGATAAACACTGCAGCACTTGGGGTAAAGCCAGACTTACATCTGTTGATTGTAAGTTTAGTTCTCATATTAACCTTGATTTTGATTCTTGGTGTGTTGGTGCCATACCCATGTTCATAGGTTTCACCAAAGTGGGAAATGTCTTTGGCCTTGGCCATTTTAGACTTCCCTCCTTCATAAGGCTAAATCGGCATGAAATATGTTTCAAAGTTGTGTTCAACCCATGTCACTCGCACTGATACTCATTTATTGAAGTAGGCATCGGTGGACTTCTTAATGACATTCAAGGGCCTCTGTGGGATGGTGAAACTAACAAAGGACAGCACATAATCTGGCACTGTACCAAGCCAGTAGAATCTTATCATGGGTATGACTGACATATTTTGTCTCTACCATTCTGTGTTAAGAAATGTATGCTATAAGACGTTCATGTTTCATTATTTTTTAAAAAAACAGACATCATCAGCGTTAGAAATTGGCACTAGCCCTATAGTCCAAGCCAAACAGCCTAATGGTAAAGGTATCATAAGGTCTGGTAGAAATTTGCCATTTTTAAGGGTTTTGCTATATGTTATAAGGACTAGTGGACGAAAACTGTTAGTTTCTAACCCTGCATCATGTCCCCAAATGGCAACCAAGGTATAGAGCTGAACACCCAACTAACATGCTGATCCTGTAGATGTGTTGGTGTAGATAAGATGCTGTTCTAGTGTTGTCTTCACTGGAGTAGTTCACGAGGTGTACATGGGATTCCACCAACACTTTCAGTCTGTTTGGATATATCAACATTAGAGTGGGTCTTAAGTTGTATTAGGAAGGAATGCTCAAGATGTCTGTCATCTCCTGTTTGGCATGATGCCAAGTAGGTAAGTCACTGGGATGCCGGGTTTCGGCCGAAATACATTTCAGTAGTGTCATAACAAGGGTTCACGGAGTCTGCCGCTTGTAATGCCATCTTTTTATAATGCCACATAGTTCCTTACATAATGGCAACAACGTTTCAGATAATGTAGTTTTAAGCTGTATGATTCTGGATTCATTTCCTAAGACTATAGGGCAGTGAGTAGTCACAAGGTTAATGCGTTCGCTCATGATGCAGTTCTAGTTCCACATGGGTACAAGCTGTGACGCACATTGTCTGTTTCTCAACACTACGAGACTTGTTTGTTGCTAAGAGCAGCATAAGACCTCAACTCACTGCTTACCTCTTTGTAATGTTGCCTCAACATGGCCAGGTGTCACAACAACAGGTTGTAGGTGTAGGTGTAGTGAGGCGTTTGCTGATGCAACTTCCTATGCAGGATGCAGTCAAGACTGACAGCAGTGATCATGTGTGGTCTTGTTCACTGTATTCTGTTTTCTGGGCAACATTATTGTGATAAAAACAAATCAATATCAAGCCAGGAGCTTTAACTTTCCAAATGAAACACATTGAGAGGGAGTGACTTTCCTGAGGTGTACACTGATTCAGAAGTAGTATAGTCATCTTATCATGTAGTCTGAACAGGTTTTATACATTTATTATCCCCTGCCACAAAGTGATGGACGTTTTCCATCTGTCCTTCTGTCTGTCACATTTTGTTTTGTTTCTGGAGCAGAACTCATAAACCATGAGAGATATCTTAACTAAACTTGGCACATAGATAGGACCGGTGGTGAACTGGTGTCTTTTGATAGTTTGGGATTTTTTACAATTTTATTTTTTCAAGCTGCTTGGCAACAATTTTTACTTAGACTGGAAATGGCAGTAGTGCTTGTTTCAGGAAGGCTAGTGCCTTGCTCACAACCGAACATGTCATATTGGCGTGGGATATATGTATTTCATGCTTGTTCCTTTTATCCAACACAACCATGGATCATTGTCATGGCAAATATAGGATTTGAACTGACAATACAAAGAACCTGACAGCCAGTGTAACATGCTCTTTGAGGTTTGCTCCTATAGGATGGAGATCAAGGGACCCCAAGAACATTTTAACTGTTATCATTAGTGGGATGACAAAGTTCCCTGGACTTTCATGCTTAGTTTTCCATGCTGCAGTGAGTTGTGTCTCCTGGAGCCACTGGACTGCCTGTGGCTGGTGAACAAAGTAACTCCTTGCCAATTACTATGAGTATGAGCTTACATCATTATTTCTGCAGTATTGCATTGACTTTCCATTTCTCTTCAAGGCAAATTATAGAACCAAAAATAAAGTAAAAATTCAATTTTACATCTGACATTCTGTACTCCATCCCGCACGCAATCCAGTTAGAATTGATTTACAACATTTGCTGGTGGTAAGAAGCGGCTCAATGGATCGGATGATCAGGCTTGCTGAAGTGGTAGATGGCGTGTTATAGACCATCACATGGGACATTGCTTAAAATATCAATCACTGGTATATGTTGGACAGATTTGATTATTTACACTGTAGGCCCCCATATTATGACAAGAATATTGCTGAGTGTTGCATTAATCAATAAACAAAAACTTGTCCAAACATTAACTTGAACATGTTCTTTTGTCAAGAAACAAATCACTTATTTAATCAGCCTTTGTGTGAGAGCTGGTCACTTGACTTGAAGTGGTGAGTCGTGACGTAATTCTGCCCCAAAGTAACATGAGATCCACTGTACTGATAACACGAGTGAGTGAAGTGGATCGAAGACGGAGAGAAAAAACAACAAACTTCACTATGTCCATGTCTCAATTGCTCTGAAGGACCTCATCAGGTTGCGGGGTCTCTTGACCAGGATGTCGAGGTCATTATTTGCTCAACTTGCAGTTCATATTAACAAGTGTCTGGAGATGTGTTGTATGGACTAAAAACATCATGACTCCATGAATTGTGATGATATGAACTGAAACAAATATATTTCCTTGTTGTGAATAGACTGACATGAGCAGACTTTCAGCTGAACTGTAGGGGGTCATGTACTTGGCCTCCTTACCCCACTCAAACAAGTGGGCACGTAGGCATCTTCCACTACTGCCCATGAATGAATTGGATATAGCATATGAAGATTCTCTGAGGAAACAATTTAATTTGTGTATTCTTTATGAAGTTTATTTAGCAAATTCATATAATTTGTTTGACAACAGAGGTACAGGAAATGTCCTTGTCACACAGAAAGTGGGGGCAGGGGTCTGTTCCTCAATGAAATCTTAGTGCTAAGAGAATCATAACTCACAGGCATCAACATGGACTTACATCCCGAAGTCATTGCTTCTTGGGCAGAAACAGAAGTGTCATGACTCTTGTGTCTCCTTTGTCTTCACTGGCACCATGCAAGATGTTAGTCGTAAGCATGTTACCAGTGGCAACTCCTTAGGTGTGTTGACATTGCTACCAAGTAAGGCATGCCATGTTCCATGAGGAGTCCATGTGAGGTTTCTGGTGTAGAACAGGATGTCCTGCTTGTTGAAAGTGGTTTCCAAGATGGCAACCAGATGTCACAGTGGCTGCTGAATATGACTTAGTTGCGATGTTATTGTGAGGTGTTGCAATCTAGCAGCGTGTATCATTGCTCATGCTGTTGACCGGTTTGCCTGGTCCAGGTTCACACTTATGGTTTGGATCCTCTACATCCTATCACTGTCTATAAATGCTGACTGTGGTTTAAGACATCCACCTATGAATCCCATGTTAAATCTAATGTTGTACTTTGTGTTACAGACTGGAGGAGGCAGAAGAGAGGTATGAGAATCGTGAGTCCCGCCCAGAAGACCTGGAGCTGATTCAGCAGCTGAGAGATGCTATAGCAGAGAGAGAGCAGCGCCTCAAGGAGATCATGGTATGACCCTATCGCACCGAGAAGGCTCCAACCATCGCAGTTTGTAGACTACCATCGTATAGTTCAGACTTTGAAGTTTAACCTAGTATTCCAACACATTCACTTTCTGACGCCAAGATAGTTAGTTGCATATGAAGCAGTCATAAAATATACTTGCTTCACAGGGAGATGGTGTTGTCAAGGTATGTTCCATGTGAAGACTACAGGGTAGCTAGAGGGTCAGTTTACCTTGGTCATTAGCCTCAGCTGTATGCCAGTATTTGACAATGCCTTGACCTGTGTTGTAAGCAGTTGTGCTGAAGTCCTATGTATTTGCAGGATGAGAAGCGGTTCTATCAGCTGGAGCTGGTCAACAGGGAGACAAACTTCAACAAGGTCTTCAACAGCAGTCCTAACGTCGGCATCCTCAACCCTCTCAATGTCAAGGTCAGTGGATCACAAACGTAGTCAATGCCCAATGCATATCTGACAAGCAGTCTGTGTACTGTTTGAATTATTGGCCATAATGTCTTTACATGAATTTCCCTATTCCTGTATGTATGCTGTAGGATTAACTTCACACGTCTATTCACAATGTTCAACATGACCCGTTGCTGAATGGGACATGTACTGGTACAACTGTTTGCATGTTGGGCCAGTTGTCTGCAAACTGTGGGCATGCCTTGATCCACTAACCATTGGTTCAAATCCATGATTCATGAATATGATGCTGGGTTTGTCAGCACCATGGCTGTGCATGTTGGTTTCACCACAGTGTTAAATATCCAGAACATGGTTTCTCTGGAATTTCTATGGATGTGAATGGGATATGTTTTACAGCTGTGTTGATCTGAACTCATTCTGTTTAATGGACTCATCAATGGCACACGTCTGAATTCTGATTTCATACAGGTTTCATTTCTGTTACCCAACACAAGCCTGTTGAGCCTCACTCACTTGCAGAGGACAAATATCAAAGAGGAAAAACAAAAATAAATCTATTGTAGGTATCCAACATTGCATCAGTCCCATTTTCTGATTTAAATGAAACATGTGATTTGTTATGGTCTAGCCATTACATCATGTATTTACGCATTCACTGCATCTGACTTGTATTTCTGTTTCAGAAGAGGAAGGGTGACAAGAACCCAGCCAAACATTCGAGTGCCCCGAGCCTGTCCGGCAACAACCAGCGTCTAGACCCCCTCCCAGGGTCCCCACTGCATGATGAGCGCCTCAACCCAGCCAAACCTCTACCACAGCCAGCCTTTACCAAAAAATTTGTCCGATAAATCTTACATCCCTTGGTCTTGTCTGTCCACCTCCATAGCTACAAGTAGCTGAATTCCAGTATTCATCATAACATGTCACTGTACAAAGAGTATCTGATGTTATACAAGTATTGTCATGAATGTAATATATATTTGTATGGAGAGCATTAACTATTTATATCATACCAAGCATTGTTAGTCCAATGATTATGTACAGCATGTAGTATAAACTTTGTGTAAACATTCATGTATGATTATGGATATGAGGTAAGATTTGTTGTGAAGGTCAAGATACTGGTAATGATATGATTCATGTTTGACCCAACTTTTGTTCATGAAAAGTTTGGGCTCTCTTCGCAGTTGCCATCCATTGCTGTAAATCTTGACCTTCCTGTGTCATTTCCGTCCTGGCATGGATGGCACTGGGAGACATGTGACCCAAGTATTAAGCCAATGTATTTATTTATATTATTCACATTAAATGTGTATTCTACAAGTGCTGTCTTTATTTTACCTAGTGCACAATATTTTATTTTGCCACAAACTTTGACTTTACCATTATGTCAAATTGTTTATTAATGATTCCCCATATTGAAGAAGTTGGTTGTGTTTGATGCTCCTGTGTTTAGAAGCAGGTTGCTGTGGGGTTGACCTTACCGGTATGGAGCTGGGTTTGGGTTATATCTGTGGCAGCCTTCATGGTCTCTCTGCCAGGAATCTATGTGTGTGTTGTCATTTTGGATTGTGAAGCAACTGGAATAAAGTTCCTCTGCTTCCACTGTTGTCCTTATATTGGTCCATAGGGATCATATGTCATCCTTGTGTTGGTCCTTTCAAGGTGCTTCATTGTCCTTGTATTGGTCTGCAAGGATCCTCTGTCGTCCTTGGTCACTCAGGGTTCTGTTATGTTATGGCCTTGTGCTTGTCACTCAGGGTCCTGTGTTGGCCTTGTGTTGGTCACTCAGGGTCCTGTGTTGGCCTTGTGTTGGTCATTCAGGGTCCTGTGTTGGCCTTGTGCTGGTCATTCAGGGTCCTGTGTTGGCCTTGTACTGGTCACTCAGGGTTCTGTGGTGGCCTTGTGTTGGTCACTCAGGGTCCTGTGTTGGCCTTGTGCTGGTCATTCAGGGTCCTGTGTTGGCCTTGTGCTGGTCATTCAGGGTCCTGTGTTGGCCTTGTACTGGTCACTCAGGGTCCTGTGTTGGCCTTGTGCTGGTCATTCAGGGTCCTGTGTTGGCCTTGTGCTGGTCATTCAGGGTCCTGTGTTGGCCTTGTGCTGGTCACTCAGGGTCCTGTGTAGGCCTTGTGTTGGTCACTCAGGGTCCTGTGTTGGCCTTGTGCTGGTCATTCAGGGTCCTGTGTTGGCCTTGTACTGGTCACTCAGGGTTCTGTGGTGGCCTTGTGTTGGTCACTCAGGGTCCTGTGTTGGCCTTGTGCTGGTCATTCAGGGTCCTGTGTTGGCCTTGTGCTGGTCATTCAGGGTCCTGTGTTGGCCTTGTGCTGGTCATTCAGGGTCCTGTGTTGGCCTTGTACTGGTCACTCAGGGTCCTGTGTTGGCCTCGTGCTGGTCATTCAGGGTCCTGTGTTGGCCTTGTGCTGGTCATTCAGGGTCCTGTGTTGGCCTTGTACTGGTCACTCAGGGTTCTGTGGTGGCCTTGTGCTGGTCACTCAGGGTTCTGTGGTGGCCTTGTGCTGGTCACTCAGGGTCCTGTGTAGGCCTTGTGCTAGTTCCACGATCATGGTCTCCCCTCAGTGTGTGTTTGATAAGTGAATGTAGTGTGTTAAATGGTCCTGTTTTGAAACTTGTTGACCTTACTGCTGAATTAATGTTTGCTGACATTGTGGTTCGCCTAAAATGTTCAGAGGACAAAACAGATTTCCCAGCATTAATTCTTTTACAGTAGTTTACGCAGTCTTTGTGGTGATTTAGAACAAGACATGGAAATATTAGTTGTCAATGAATATGAATATGAGTGTTTTAGTAACTTTTCATGTCAGTATTACATTTGTTACAAATATGCGTATGTGATCATGAAAACCCTTCCAAACTCTATGAATCAGTACATCTGGTAGCTTCAGGGACAGTGATAAGTCTTGAAGATACTGACAGTAACAGATGCTGGAATATGCTTGTGACACTTCATCTTTTGAACAAACAGCTATGAAACAATATGCTGTGCACTCTTGTTTTGCTTGTACATGTACGTGAATGGCCATCTCTGCGACATGGAGCAATGGGTTAACAATGTCATTACCTGGTTGTATAAGGATGCTGTACGTGCATCATATGTGTCATTACCCACAAGGTAAAAGGATCTATTTCAGTGAAATATTCGCATGTGATAGTTTATCTTAGGGCCAACAAAGAGGCACTCATGGTATCAAAGATTGAATAGAGTCAATTATGATGTGCTGGATAAGTGAGATTGTGATAGCAGCCATTGTGTGTAGGTTTGTAACAAGATGGCATCTGGCCATCCAGATAGGAAGATTTTGTTGTGGTTAATGATAAAGTGTCAGTGTTATCCAGAGTGTGCCATGTCAGTCTAGAAGTGCTGTGTGTCCGTTGATTCATCTTCCATGTTAATACATTCATGTAACACATCAGTCTCACGCAGTTAGCTCTGTTGCTAGTGTAAGTCTTGTCATGGTACTGACACTGCAACAGTCATTACACTAAAGGGCTCAGAACCTTGACAGGAAACTGTTTATTCTCAGATGGTGAGCCTGTTAGAAAACAAGGGGACACATGTACCCTGTCGTCTAGTGTGCTGCGATTTGCTGTGCGGAGTTGCATCCCTTAGTCATGTAATAATCAAATGATCATGGGTTCAAAACCAAGATTCCCGGACTACGAATCTTGGTTTATCAGCACCATCCCTGGGCTTGTGGGTTTCTCCAAAGTGGTAAACGTCAAGGAACTGCATCACCTAAACTGACATGTTGTGATATAACTGAAATACTGTACAAGACAGCGCTCTTCAAAAATAAAAACGTAGGTCATGAAATGTTTCCCTTTTGGAAGTCCACATATATAACTCATTCTTGTTCATGGTTACATGAATTTAAGAAATGGTACCAGGTATGATTTCCTTGCACAACATGTTCCAGTATGTTGAGGAATATTGAAAGCTTCATTTGCCTCCCAGTCCAGCCTCACCTCAAGCAACTAACTTGTCCAAAGTCAGTGCCTATATTCTCCTTTTATTAATTTATTATATTTTAAGTGATTATTTTATGGCATATTAAAACCATAGCTGTGACATTTTACTTTATATTTGCAATTTCCCACTTTTATAATGTCATGGATATTATGTTGGGTTGAGAAGGTACAGTGAGCTTGGCACTACAAGCATGGTCGGCATACGTTTGTGTGTTCCACATCTATGTTGGCACACCAGGTATCCTACAGCATGTCTGAGTAGTCTCCTCTGTATACCAGGTATGTGTCCGCCCCCTGCTTCAAGTAGCAGGGTGGTGTCTTTACTTCAGGGTGAGAGGGTTGCCATGTCCTTGTTGAACATTGAACTGACTATGATGAAACTTGATAACTTGTGAAAGTCTGTACATTGCCTTCTCCTCCTGTGCCATGTATATACCACATTTCTACCACCAACATAGCCTCAGCCAAAATAAACATGAATGAAGTACCGCTAATATAATGCAGTTTGTAATCATTTCATACATACATCGATGGGCTGGTTGGCCCAGTCACTTGAGACAAGGAGCTGTACACGTGTGCAGAGTTGCATCCCTTTTGTGTACCAGAATCCTGTGAGTATGAGTTCATTTGTCATCACCATGAAAGTGATCACCATGAAAAAGACCTGCATCACTTCCGCCTTTCTCCTACACTAGGTTCTTGCTGTGATGTAACTGAAACACAGAACAAAACAGCCCCAAGCACAACTCCCTCCCTCACATAGATGGTATTGCCTGTTTGGTAAATTTCAAATTCACAAAGAATCGCACTGAAAATTGAATCCAAGCATCCTGTTTTCCCCACAATTAGTCTTATGAACATGTAATAAATATGCCATTCATTAATCCAGAGATATAGTTACCCCAATCACATCTCTGGGAATGGTGCTGTCTGGATCATTGGTGGTTGAATGTAGGTATGATGATTTAAAATATATTTTTGTATCCGTGGATAAACTAAATCACCAATACACACGTTTTCATGACAAATATTCTAAACAGGTAGGATAAAATAGAAACTAATAAATATATGAAATATGTTCTTCGAATGATTGCCAAATATGAAATGAAAGTTTAGTGTTTTTATGTTAAATAAGTATTTTCTGGTTAACCCTTATACACATGTAAACATTATTGAGTTAAGGGGAAAATACAGAAACCATTTTCTGACATAGCCCCTTGTTGAGGTCAGTATTTCCTGTCTAAGAAGGTAGTCATTCATTATAGAACCAGAACATTCAGATTTTACTGAAAAGATTCAATGTTACAAATTTAAAACCCAAGATAGCAACAAATCTCTAAAGTCTTCGAATAAGATCAGGGCGATAAATACATAAAGATTTTAATTATCGCTCAATTGTGAAATTGTTTGTACTCTGATAACACGCATATGAAATTAACGAGTCTGATCCATTTACAATTTTATCAAAGCAATTGCCGGCAGTATATTTTCTCCCTGTGTGTGAGACAGCAACCTTTACCTGTGATGGTGAAAGTCCCTCTCACGCCTAGGTGATATAAGGCAGTATAATAGTAACACCAATTGTTACCGTGTCCGTGTTAATTAACCCCTCCCAGGATATATGTGTGACCTCATTACTGGGGTCAAGTTTAGCCGATTAGGATTAACCCTGTAACGTTTAACTTCTTTCACAGTTCAGTACTTCTATTGTTATCCGTAAGATGCTAACGAGCAGAAATCCATTTCCGATTGTTGGGAAATAAGGGGTTTTTCATGCGTGCAAAATCTAATTTCCTGTTTCAAACGACAGACCAAGACCTTATGTCAATATTGACGGCAATGTTGATCTTAACAGAGGTTAATTCGAAAGGCTTCACAAAGAAAAGAATGTCGAGTGGATGCGACTCAAAACCCTGTAATTGAAAAGTTCAAAACTAGCGACTGTTCAAGGAAATGTACATTTTGATTTAATTTAATAATAACATATTATTTGCGTTCATCAGAACCTGCCTTCATTTCGTTTTGGTTGCACATATAAACTCAACTCGTTTTACGAGATGTCTGCCAATAGCTGCTTGTATTTATCTTGTCATTTAATCATTAAAGTTTCTGTTTATAATCTTGTCGGTATAGTGCTGTGGGATAAATAAAAGACAAAAACCTTGCCATATTCATAAGAAATCGCTGCTAAAAGCAGAGACGTTCGAGTCCAGCAATAATAGGCGGGGGACACCAAAAATGGGCTTTACCCATTGTACCCGTATGGGGAATCGAACCCCGGTCTTCGATGTGACGAGCGAACGCTTAAACCAGTAGGTTACCCCACCATCCCTCAATCAGTATAAAATAGTCATGACACAAGGTGTTCGCGATAAAATCGGACATTATTTTTGTCACTTGTGCGTCAAAGTTTGAAAATATTCTCAAAATATCTACCATAAGCTTAAGTTATAATCAGGATCAAACAACTTTTGAGCAAGGGTCGCATGACGCTCTTTGCAGTCTTAAAACAATATTCCTGTATTCAGTAGTGTCCATCCTGTTGTCATTTTTAAAAAGAACATTAATCATAGACATAACATTGTCAACAGTTTAACTAACACGTGTACAAACTTGAAAAAGTTGGACATTTTCATTGTAAAGCGTTAACAGAATTCTTAGTTTTAACTGGCATTATCAGAACGTATTGAAAACACTTTCTTTTCTAACACACATTAACATGGCTATAGGCAGACACCGTGTGTATGTCATTCACTGGAAGCCGGTAAACAAGGAATGACATCTTGGCCTATTTATGACGCATAATCATATAGCCAAGTGACCATATCTGGAAGCACGTGGTGGAACACGGATGTCAAAAAAATTAATTGTGCATTTTTTGGGTTATACATACACGTATGAGCGTTATTTCACACAAACAAGTTTCGCTGTTTGAAATAACTGCAGGAGACTATTATTCAATTGTTTGTAATACTTAAGTTATACTGGACGCGTAATCTCCTACCATTACAAGAATATCGGGGGAGTTTTCATCTTAATTACAGCGTTTTCAAATGATGAAGGCTAAGGGCCTGACTATACAACCTAATTAGCAAACATCTATGCAAATTATACTGACTTTAATACGTATTTGGAGTGTTTTATCAGAGGATGATAGTTAAAGACCTTCTGTCAGTAATAAACGAGATGATACAGATACCAGCCCAAGCCAAGTAGATTACCCGTCTTTCATTCCAAGAAAGGAAATGATATTAGATTAGCAAAGAGCACCTTCTACATTGCTTGAAGCATATGTTCGTCATTGAAATCGTTCTAGTGCACATGATGTGCAGTAGTTTTCTGCTCTTAAAATAGCCTAACGCATGTGTGTGTGTGACCTGATATTATCAAAAGAGGTTTGAGAAGTAAAGATTTCAAATTGTCCCCACGCTTGCATCAATCGGATATCAAATTCGTAATTGGACCAGTTTCATTATGAATGACACACAGGAGGTGCAAATGAAAAACAATGTCAGCTCGGGGTTGAACATGGTCATACACAAACATGAGATGTTTTGCCGACATGTTTTATGTACTTTTTTATTTGTTTAACGCCGCGCTCAACAATATTCTAGCCATATGACGGCGGTCTGTAAGCCAAAAAATCTAGACCAGACAATGCTGACCACTGATGGGTGTCATGCGCATCGATCTACACAATAAGGACAGGATGACATGCATTAATCAAATCGAGCATGATCACCCGATCCCGTTGGTCGCGTCTTACGACGAGCATGGGTTGCTGAATACCAATTCTAAACCGGATCTTCACTGGTGACATTGTATGTAAATCCGTTTGCGAGAAATACGTTTGACAGAATAAGCGTGGATATACATGTTTAGCATGAATATTCGCGTAGATAAGACGTTTATTGCTGACATAGCATATGTAATGATCTGTTTGCCAGGACTATATTTCACGGAATGGATGTAACTGTATGTACAGACATTCACTGATTAAACATTTCGTTGATAGTTTCTGAAACGATAGGCGTTAGTTTTTAGAAATACGTTTTGCAGAGTGAGTGACATGGATTTAACACAGTGAAGTTAGGGTCATATAGGCGTTAACCGCATCTCTGAACCCCACCAGGACGTTGTTTGGCTGATGATCACACTCGGTGAGAAGGAACAGGAAATCAAACAGAAACACTCAAATTATAAGATTTCCGTACGAAGACAACCAGAAGTGAGTGAGTATAGTTTTACGCCGCTTACGCAGCAGTATTCCAGCAATATCAGGGCTTCACACTTTGCGTCCATATGGCTAATCGTGACAAGCGAACGGTTGAACATTTTGACCACAAGACTACCCCACCGTCCCCGTGACGACCAGAGCACAAACATATCTGGGACTCATAGCTTGTAGCAAGACAGGCACGTGGTGGGTACGTTTGGAGAACTTGTAACGTTCTTTCGCACCTTCTCTTCAACCGGTCTTGACGAAATTGTCGGTGGAATTGTTACCAGACATGTTTATCGGGTATCAAAGAACCTCAGTGACGGGTTTCGTTGAGCTAGATACCACGCAGATCTTGAACGCTCACTTATCAGCAAATTATCAAGGGTACTTTGACAGAAACGTCCACTTCTTCTACATCGTATTGATGACTCAATTATGATACGATGACGTGCATCAACCAAGTCAAGGAGTCTGACCTCCCGATCCCGTTAGTCGCCTCTTACGACAAGCAAAGTCGCCTCTTACGGCAAGCATGGGTTGCTGAAGACCTATTCTCTACCCGAATCTTCACGGGTGTGAAATGATATGAAACATATACACTAATAAAACTATGAAGACTCTGGTTACAAAGTGTATCAATGTCAACGACATCATAAGATCATGATTGTAACCGTGTATAACATTACTACAGCCATATTACGACGGGTACGCCAAGAATGAGATATGTATTCTGTAATCACTCAAGATGTTCGTTCAATGAGCTCAACTCAATTCTGTAAATTTCATACACATTTATTCATGCTATCACAAGTGGATCATATATTAGCATATACACACATTCGGTCTCACATTCAAACGAGCAGATTCTCATAGCAAAACAAAATATATACAAATAGCACTTAGGATGTCCAATCGGGCACTGCGTGTCGATTTCCTTTAACAGCCACTAGCAATGGCTGACGGGTCTCTCTCTCTAGTACATGGGGAACATCATGGGGGACCTCATCTGTCTCATGTGGTCGAGTGGAGACATGGCGGGGTAGCTCCCCTGGGGTGAGAACATGGACCCGAGGGGGTGGGGTGACAGGGATGGTGGTAGGAGTCCAGTGGGCCGTGGGAGCTCGGGCATCATGGAAGGGCGGAGGCCCATCCCGGGGTGGGGCAGTCCCGAGGGTGAGAAGCTGGGCGTGGTGTCGTGGCTCTGGGGGTAGGGTGGGAACCTGAGCCCCTGGAGCTGGGTGACGTCGACTCCCCCTGTTGGGAAGGGGAAGCGGGCCTGCTCCTCTCGGTGGTTCAACTGACGCTTCTCCTTCATACGACGGTTCTGGAACCAAGTCTTCACCTGGAAAACAGAGAAGGGAACATAAGTATTTGAAATAAGAAACCATGTTGTAAACATATACTTCTTTAAAATGTTATGATTTGTTGCACTCAGCAATATTCGAGTCTGGACCAATCCAGTGACTGACATTATGAGCATCAATCTACACAATTATGATACGATGACGTGCATCAACCAAGTCAGTGAGTCTGACCTCCCGATCCCGTTAGTCGCCTCTTACGGCAAGCATGGATTGCTGAAGACCTATTCTCTACCCGAATCTTCACGGGTGTGAAATGATATGAAACATATACACTGATAAAACTATGAAGACACTGGTTACAAAGTGTATCAATGTCAACGACATCATAAGATCATGATTGTAACCGTGTATAACATTACTACAGCCATATTACGCCATATTACGCAGATATGTATTCTGTGCACATGGAAATCAGCTGTACTTCAAGTTGTGTAATTACCTGTTGGTCAGTCAGTTTGAGCTGGTCCGCGAGGTCAGCCCTCTCGCTGGCCGCAAGGTACTTCTGGTCTCGGAACTTCTTCTCCAGGGCAGTGACCTGGTCATTCGTGAAGGCAGTGCGGGCTTTCTTCTTCCTGGAGGGTTCGCCATCGGAGTCATCGTCTGGAAAAAGAGGATGGAATAATGAAATATACATGATGGGAAGAGGGTGGAATAACGATATCCGATTAACGATGTCTTTTTTGCATAAAAGATAATTCGAAAATAAAAATTGTCGAGGACATGACGTTTCAATCAAATAATGAATTCAAATTTTCACGCTCAGTAATCAAAACCTAAACAATTAATGATCATTTGTATTATTCTCCACAATGAACAAGATATATACATAAAGTTCAATTTTGTTTCAAAGAATCATAATAAGTTCAACTTTCATGAAATCTCATGAATCCAAATGTTGTACATACCAGACACAGAGGGGGTGAAGCTCCTCTCGCTGAGGGTAGAGTAGGGTGACCTGTCCCCTCCCTTGGGGGTGCTTGTCATGAAATCAGGGCTACATGCACTGTCCGACCGGGGACGTTTCCTGGTCGCAGGGGTGGCGTCGGTAGTGACCTTGACATCCTGTGGGGATGAGGCACGGTCGTATGTAAGTCCGGGAGACAGTTTACAATCCACTGGAGGGAGGCTGAGGGGGAGGGTGATGGGAAACCGACCCCCAAAGTCCATGGCCCTGGGAGACCGTTCCTCGTCACGACTGCTCTTTGCAAGGTTCTCGATGGAGAATGAATGCCTCTTCACGGGGATACTTCCTTCAAGAATCATGATGGTATAGATCCGAATCACAGAATGATGTAATGTATCCGAGTGTGTGTTATATACTGGTAGATGTGCACAGTGAGAAGGCCGAAGCTGAAGTGCCCCTGTCAACTCTCCTCTGACTTTATATACTCAAATCCTCCAACCAGAGCGTTAATACGGGTGGACTTCACACCCGGGGAGTCGTGTTCTTTAAGACAATGGACAAGTAATTAGTCTTTATGGAAGCATTGTTGGGATCATTGTTAAGGAGCGGCTTAGCCTAACTAGACACACAATAGCCAGGAGTAAGTGTGATCCAAGCCTCCTGTATCCAATTTGCGGATTTCGAGGATGTTTTGACAGTTCTACAGCTGCGACATGCAATTCAATGGGTTGATTAATTCTTGATAATTCTTTCATTAAGCGATCCTTTCACCCCGTGTTTAGTGTTTGTGTAAAGGCGTAAGTTGATGAATGAAAGAATCACTTAACGGCCAACAACACGTAATATTTACATCCTCTCTTAGCATTACGCTCCGACCAGTAGCTCCACGCATCACCGACCCTTCCCCGTGGTTTCTGGCAAGAGGCAGAAATTAAAAACGTTTGTTTTCCAGGGCTTGTTGTTTAGTCAATCATAATGACTTCTTGCTTCAAAAAGGGATGATCTGCTTCAAGCACGTGTCAAGCCCATGTCAGAAGATTGGATTTCTTCGTTCAATCCGCTCATGGTCATCTATTCACTAGTTAACGACATTGCATGGGTCGTGGGGTAATGCTGTGTAATGCAACAAAACGCCTTCACTAGCCACATTCATACTTAGGTACATATTTACCTATGGGATTCCGCTGAATCAGAAAATCGGCTTTGATTAAACCTATTTCAGAGCAGCACACTCTGCGGGCTCCGTCAATGTTTACAAGTCTGCATAATACGCACAATGCGCTTCATTTGTACACCGTCCTCAACACATGCTGCGTATTATCCCTTAATATGTCGTCCAATGTGACTTACATCTATATTGAATCTAGATAAGGTGCTGACATGTTCAAGTGCTCTCTTCAAGAGTACTCAGGAGATGAAACTATTATACTGATTAAATGTATGTTGTGTATTCTGGTTATAGTTGAAATATACTCTGTAAATACGGGGATATGCCTATTTTGGCCTCAGTCCATCCATGCAAGGCCAACATGTAGACATGTTTTAATTTGTGTTTTTAATTAAAAATCCCGTTTCCAATCAGTAATTATACATACCCGAGAAATAAACCTTATCAAGACATCGTGATTAATATTCGTGTCAGTCCAAGGCTGAAATTCAGTATGAAAACCGATGTGACGTTAAATTTTAACTCACTCACTCAGTATGAAAACGTAATTTTTTATTGACAACAACTTTTGGTTCGACGTTTCGATATGGGGTGGGGGGGGGTTTGGGGGGGGGGGGGAGAGAGAGAGAGGAGAGGGGGGGCTGGAATTAGTTCTGTCACAAGGTTAAGATAACCTGAAATCTGACGGTTACTAATTCCACTAAAACATAAAAAAGAGCGTTGCCCAGTATATATCCATATACTGTAACTTTCTGTGATCGTCAGTGTGGTAATACACCCCTTGTCACCACGAGAGACAGCAAGAGGGTTTCACACATTGAGCCCATATGGAGAATCGAACTCGGACGACGACCGCTTTAACCACAAGGCTACACCCACCGCCCTTGTTGATAATACCGTGCAATGTATTCCAAAACTTATATTTTAGGGTTATCTGCATATAGGTTTATAGTCTTCTCTAAAAATCAACACACACAAACAAGAGTGAGTTGGGTTTAACGCCGCGTTTGACAGTATTCCAGTTATATTACGGCGTGAGAAAAGCCCGAAGTGATGCAGGTCTCAGACGTTTACAACTTTGGTGAAAGCCACGAGCACGGGTTTGGTGCTGACAAACCTAGAATAGTTTTGTCGATCCGGGATTCAAACCCACAATCAGAAGTGTCTTGCGTGCCCAAGAGACGCAACTCTACACAAACCCCCAAACAATATGTCTTGTGAGTATTAAAGTGTTCAGTGGTCGTCTATAGCCATTTTGTATCTATGTCCAAATATTAGATGAACATAAAACACATATTCTAAAGAGACAAGAGCGATGAGGTAGCCCAGATGTTAAAGTGTTCGCAATTCACACGATAGACCCTGGTTGAATTCCTACATCGGTACACGCTTGATTCAAGCATAGATGTGTCAAACCATGCAATGACTTGAATATTACTTAAAACGACGTGAAACAAACCACTCTGGTCAGACATACCAGTTCCCACGAATCTCGTGTATTACGCGCGTCTCACGGCATTCTGCGAAGTATTTATCAGGAAAGTCACACTCTCATCTTTCATATAACCCCGAATTCCCATTTCTAAAAAATATACAGTACGTGCAGGTTGCAGTGGACTACACATAGCGTCCGGTGCCCCTCTTGACCGCAACACGCAGGAAACGGCCAATACAGGAAAACAGTTTTATGACCATTGGAAAATGTTCTATATTGGACCTGGTGCTTGTCCTTTCTCATCACCTACACCCGCCTCGAGAAGCTTGTTTACATTGTAACTGTTGATTGTTTTGACCAGTGTATACTTGTATAAGTGCGGGCATCTTGAAACCCCTTGTGCCGACTTCCGATGACATGCTGGGGTCAATGTCAAAATCAATGTTACTGGTAATTAGGCGTTGTTCCTTCAAGGAGGTGATATATTGTGTTGTTCGGGGCGAAATGGTGTCGAATTGGTTCGAAGACTATCAGGGTCATTCCATAAAAATGTGAGGTTAATGACATTCTTGTTTCCAAGACATTTTTGAGAGAGACCGCTTAAAAAAAGAACATTTCAAGAAATGTCTGAATTAACGATAGTTATTCGAAAGCGATTATTAAATATCAGGAATAAGCTTTCAGCTAGGAAAGGCACCAATTCAGAAGAATAGTTTAAGTTCAAAATAATAAATGTTTATTAAGTATACCCTAGATATAATAGTGTACAGTTAAAACTTCAGAAGCTTATTGATCCCATTTACACAAGTTAAAAAAATGTCAACATGTTTAATTCTTTTATAAATAGCAATATCATATGTAGATAGATTATATGTGACTAGTACTAATTATACGAGTAATAAATTTGACACAAATGCATGACATTAAACCATTCTTCTGTGAGAAGAATCTAGAAGAAAACGTTTAACAAAAGTAATTAATGAACGTTAGAACAACATTAGTTTTCTCCCAGGATCAAATATCTACTTCGACACCTAGTGCGAACGAGAATATTACTGAAATCCTTGACGCTAATTTCCTACACACTTCTTATCAGATCTCAACGTGATATCGAGTACTTAAATCTGACACTGACAGTTCTAAATCGCATCACTTTGCGAACTTATATCTTAAATCCCATCGATGGGGTTGCGGTAATCCGTGTATGTTGCAATTAGTGAGATTCATAATTAGTAAAGCAACACGTTAGTACATGACACACATCCTTCTACTCCTACAAATGACGAGCAGGTCGATTTCATTGACATGTGAGTAGTGTCGATTTCAGTGTTGTCACTGTCGATCACTGAACAAACACGTAACGCGGAAGTGTCATGTCTTCAATGTGTTGTGATAGTCATATGCTGCATTTAAACTATCGGAAACGGATGTAAGCTCCTTGTTTGTATCAATAAATCTTATCGGAAATGTGACTTCTTCATTGCAAATATTAAATTCTGGTTTAGTAGTTGAAAAAACCTCACCCAAAATTATTTCGAAATGTAGACAAACTAAGCAGATGAATTTATGCATGATTCTCCTGTGTTTTTTTCTTTGTGATGCTTTGTTATTGTTTTAAGTCAGTATTGTAAAACGTTGACCGATTGTGCTGAAATGAAGGCAAAATAGAAATATACGTAATACAGAAAAGTAATCACAATTATATACAGAATATGAATGATTGAACTATAGATATTGATATTTTAACAAAGAAATTGTAAAACAGTTGACGAAAGGTTGTGTTTTATTACAAAATGGTATAATGTCATAAAGTTAAGCCAAGAATGAAACTGTTAGTAAACTTTAAGAAAAGTCAAGTTTTCATTACGTAAAGTCACTTGATCTGATAAATCCCAATTTTAATGGGGCCTTAAACTGACGGTGTCTGAGCAGTTTCTTTAATTCCGTCTACTTTACAGCACACTTCAATCTTGATTTTCTCATCCCAACATCTAAATATAATCATTATTACAAACTCTGTTGTCAATGGTCATGATGAAAAAAAGCCGCCCCTTTGATCAGGACCCATAAAATATTCTAGTTTCAATATTTGGATCCGTTTAACACATTTTCTGAAATTCCAGTAAAGGTAAATTTTACCCAAATCCAAGCGTCCAGGTTCCCCATATTAATTCCACTTCTACCTATGATATAAAGTAATTACAAGTCTGGGATTGCGACTCGGGAAAACAAGAGCCCCTGATTCGCTAAACACAGACCAATACCTCGCATCATCACTCGCACCGGTAGAGTCAGTATTTTGTCAAGGCAGCCTCCCACAAAAGCATATTTTTCATACGTCTTACGACTTTCCAGACAGTATTGTTTCATACCGTCTAGCGCTGTGGTTCTTAAACTTTTAATTACATTTATTCGGATTTATGGTCGCGTGTGTTTTTAGCACTTAGTCGTCGTGATCTGTAATACAAACGTTGATCTTTCGAGTATCGTAATGAACAGAGCTTTGAATTAATCCTGTCCACTTTAACACGATTAATTACTTTAATGGAATTTAAATTGAACTCAATTGTTAGGCTACTTAAGTTTATGTTTCATGTACGCCGCGTCTGATTCTAACGCCGGAGCGATGCCAACCCGCGGCGATGATGGAAAGGGGATAATTGATGCATTGTCTCAGTAATTGCGGGTAAAAACTTCTCTCAATCAGATATCGTCAAGATCAGTGTTATCCTTCTTTTAAAACAATTCTGTTTATGTGCGAGATTATTGATTTCCGTGTTGTTTCAAAGTAAACACAATGTTTCCAGACATTTAATTGCATTTTGATAGAAGTCGATATTTGAGTTGATGTTATACGACCAATAATTCTGCTGACAAGACTGTTATGTCCAGCGAAGCGTTACTTGGTCGGTTTTCGCTGCTTTGAACAACACATAGTAACTTCTTCTTTTTTTCACGGCGTGAGAGAGTTGAATGTTCACACAGACGCTCGGAACACATTAGCATGTGCTCGTAGACCCATGATCAAGCAGGCGAATATGGGATTCCAACTGATTCTAAGTTCAGCATATCCTGAGACGACTAAGGGACGCAACTACTCACAGCGAGTTGCAGCTCAAAATCTTAATAAAACTGTATATTACCATACATACACACTTATATAGAAGACGTAGTGGTGATGAAAATAATATTTATGACAAATAGGCAAAGGTCCTTCTGTGGTTACAAATAAAAGTAACATTGGCCCTGTCTGGCTAATAGGTCAAGACAGCTCGCGTCATCATTTTGACGGTGTGAGCTCCTCGCTTAATCATATTATATATCGTTTAACAACATAATACATTTCCATGTTAACTTTCAATAATATTTTCATGTAAGAGCCTCAATACAATATGAAATAATAAACAGTTCATTTAAACATGTTATACTTACAGCGGGTATTATCAAAGAATCAAAAGAGTGTCCTTATACACAGGACCATGTCACTACTACTACTACTAATAATAATAATAATTAAAATAATAATAATAATAATTAAATTACTCGCAAAACACACGTAGACAAGACTGAGGCAAGTCTTACAGACAATTGTGGTCCACACGCTGCAAGTGTTTTACATTATTTCTTCGAATGACGTCATTACAGGTTACTATTATATGAAATTTACATATTTGGCATACATTTGTATCTTTACATCAATGTCAACGAAATTTTGTTTAAGGCTGTGTATAATTGTATTCTGTCAACTCATTTTTAAAACTAATTCCTGCTTTTTGTAAACAATACTGTTGATTGCATGTATTTGGTGAGTGAATATGGTTTTACGCCGCTTTTAGCAATATTCCAGCAATATCACGGCGGGGGACACAAGAAATGGGCTTCACACATTGTACCCATGTCGGCAATCGAACCCGGGTCTTCGGCGTGACGAGCGAACGCGTTACCCACAAGGCTACCCGACCGCTCTGCATGTATTGAAATACTATTAATCATTCTGTACTATTGAAATGGAAAGGATCGAGTAAGCTCCCCGGGTATTTTCCCAATCCTATTGATTATCAATAGAATGTTTTTGAATTAGTAGTATGGTGGTGTCCTGAACGGTCTAATTATCCGGAGAACGAGTCTTCACTTCTAAGGCGTTGCAATTAGCTATGGAGAGTTGCGTCCCCTAGACGCACCAGAATCCTGTGATCGTGGATTCGAATACTAGATTCTGCCTGATTATGTTTCTATGTTTGTCAGCACCGGTGCGCGCTCGTGGGTTTCACCAAACTGGTGGGACCTGCATCACTTCGGGATTTGCTTTCACATCCAGCTGACACGCTGTGATATAATGAAATATTGTTCAAAGCGGCGTTAAACTACACTCACTCATCATTTAATTTACACAGAGTGTGTGAATGAGGTTTTAAATGCTTCCAACAGTTTATCAGGGGGGGAGGAAAGCATATGGGTACGGTGACCTAGTTTATTGCGTACCATCGCACCCGACGGCATGGGACGTTGCTCTTAATATCAATCACTAGTTTATCTAGCCCAGCTTCGATTATTTACAGGCTGCCACGATACAGCTGGAATATTGTTGAGTGCTGCGTTAGACAACAAACCAACAACAAAGTTTAGATGCAATGGTACACACTATGTTCGAGAGTTCTTTGAAAATGTCACGTTCATATTTCTACTGCTCTCACTGCCCCATGTACGGAGCGAGTGATGGTACATGCTACGATTGAAAATCAGTCATTTTATGTGTTGATGTGACGTCAGACTGAGGTCGCACAAATCAATGACGTTATACCCATTGTCGCTAAGAAACCTACACGAAACAATGCCATGACGTCACAGTAGCTACTTCGCAACGGCTTCAATGGAGGAGAAGGAACTGATCTAAATGAAAACCCCGTCCTCCGGTTATAGATGAGAGGGGGACAAGCGAGCGGTGATCTGGTGGCGGAAACACAGATCTGGTAGGTTGTTCGGAATACAATGAGTGTATGGTGTTAGCTGGACCATGTATTGGGTTCATGAGTATTTTGTATCATAGACATCTAATACAGAACTTTTCTTGGTGTTTGGGAATGGCCCAACCCCAAGGACTGTACAGTGAGATAACTCTCCCGGAGATCTCAACTGCCGTCCAAAAGGGAGTTACACTTAAAAATTCACACGGGATTAAAAAAAATTCAAACTCTGCTCATTGCTGTGTAGTGTAAAATTGCAACATCACGTGCACATCACCTGTGAGATACTCATTGATATGAAGCATGTAATATCGCCTAAGATACCCGTATCAAATACATCTCCATCGAACAGCCATTTCTTGTTTGTCTCATTTTTAGGCACCATCAAACATGGTTGTACGCCGCTTTCTTTTGCACGGCAGTATATTTACCAGCATATATTCCCGCCCCATGCGACTGGGATTCTATTGGCAACAATCCCTAAATTCTTGAAGAAAATAATTATGCTTTTGAAAAAAAAAAAAGAAATTGACTGCCACAAGAAATACATTGTTGCATATTTTTGTTTTTGTTTGTTTGTTTGTTTGTTAAATCCAGGCGCATTGTTTTAAATAATAAATATCTGGATTTGTAGCTGCATCAGAACAATATCTATCCGCGATACAAATCCCTTTTCGGAGACCCATAAAGTCCAGTGATAGTTTGGATTTGGTAAAACCCGATGCCAAGTTATTTTTTCCAGTACTGTCTGGAGCAAAGTTTGGAGAAAGTTCACATTATCAGTTATCATATACATGGTTCATTTAAATTATTCATAAGTCCGAAGACAGTCTTCAGTCTTCTGGGGAGAACAGATTGTCCAGTCGTCTGAAGCCCCGCAATTCGCTGTGCAGTTACGTCCCTTGGGGTGCCAGGATCTTGATAATGATCCTTGGTTTGTGAGACGGCACCATGCCATCGTAGGTTTTACCAAAGTGGTAATCGCCCAAGATCTTCATCACTTTGGGATCTCTTCAGACAGGAATCTGTCCTACCGTGACATTAATGAAACCTACTTCACTCACTCACTCAGTGTACAGAGTATATTCCTCCTCCTTACACTAACCACTGTGATCACGTGCTACATGTCTGCGTCTGTATGTACGTGACTGTCACTAACAACATGAGACTGATCCCTGTTTGTCTATCTCCATGCAGTTTCCACAACCGGATGGTCAACCCAGTTCCATGGCGTTTGTCCAAGGCGTCCAAGAATGCCCATCCGGCAGATCTCCTCTCCGAATATCAGGAGGTAAAGTATAGTGTCATAACAAATTTGTGTTAATTGCTGCGTATACAGTAAACTACGGTTATAACGAACTCAAAGGGACCACTTATTTTAGTTCGTTGTAGCCGTAGTTCGTTATGTGCATATATACAGCATAACTACAGCAAATAGTCGGGACAAAAAAGTAAGTTCTTAAAAGCGTGTTCGTTATAAACGTAGTTTACTGTAGTTAGCATCTGTGCATAGCCTGAAACATGTTTTATGTGAGAATAGTATACACTGTTTCAGATAGTAAACTGTAATACTTCACACACACCGACTCAGGCCCGGGAGATGTTGAAGTGATGTATTCAATATGCCGATACTACACCTTTTTCGCTGTACGATACAAGATACGATACACCAACAGCTATGTCAACTTAACGTTGTATCCATTAGGGGACTTGGGCCACTTGTGTTCAGTGCTTAATACCCCACCGCCATGATGATGATTAATATGAATGTTATTTAATGCCACATGAACATGACGTAAACATGAAAGTGAGTAAATGGATGTTGTTTAACTCCACATGAAAGTGAGTAAATGGATGTTGTTTAACGCCACATGAAAGTGAATAAATGGATGTTGTTTAACGCCACATGAAAGTAAGTGAATGGATGAAGCCCTACGTGTTAAGTTTTGTATCGATTCAAGGCCTGACGATACGATTATCGTATATCGCAGTACAAAGAATCGAAACCTCGACGAATTGTTATATTCATTACACATATCACGGAGTCGCTGACAATTTTGTTATTTGTGCTTCAGCTGTGCTAATGAGTATATATTGGTTCAGGTCATAAACCAGGGGAATGAAGGGCACTCATTCATATATTTCCGTAGCTCACTCGCTCGGTTTCAAATCAGATTAGCTTCCCAGTGAAGAATTACGATATATGATCGGGAAAACTCTGTTCATGTAGATGGCAGCAAATGATTGAAGCTGCAGTACAATGCAAACCAAAAACATACCAACCTTTATCTTTGGAGATCTGTGAAATGTAGATATTATAAAATAGTTGATTTCCCAGACATCAAATTCCGGGTTATAATCAGTGATGGTCATTCTATGGTTTTCCTCAAACTGTAACGTATTGTCCTAAGTCGTGGGTGAGGACGGAGCCTTAGATCTGACAGAAGCGGTGAGTACGGTGCGTTAGGTCTGACACAAGGAGTGAGTACGGTGCGTTAGATCTGACACAAGGGGGGTGTACGGTGCGTTAGATCTGACAGAAGGGGAGAGTACGGTGCGTTAGATCTGACAGAAAGGGTGAGTACGGTGCGTTAGATCTGACACAAGGGGTGAGTACGGTGCCTTAGATCTGACACAAGGGATGAGTACGGTGCCTTAGATCTGACACAAGGGGTGAGTACGGTGCGTTGGATCTGACACAAGGGGTGAGTACGGTGCGTTAGATCTGATACAAGGGGCGGATATGGTGTGTAAAATCTGACACAAGGGGTGAGTTCGGTGTGTTAGATCTGACACAAGAGGTGAGTACGGTGTGTTAGATTTGATACAATGGGTGAGTACGGTGTGTTAAATCTGACACAAGGGGTGAGTACGGTGCTAGATCTGACACAAGGGGTGAGTACGGTGTGTTAGATCTGATACAAGGGGTGAGACGGCAGTGTTGTCTGTGACACGAGCTATGTTGTCTGTGCCAGGCCTACAAGTGGTGGGAGTTCCAGCCCCCCAGGGACCCCTTGAAGCCTGTGACTGCCAAGCACGAGACCAACGCCGTCACGGACATGCAGTCTCTCTACAGGAAGGACTTCGTCACTCACTCAGCGAAAGAAAGCAAAGTAGGAACAAGGTTTATCATCCACTAAACATGTGTGCGCCATCCACAAATTGCCTTTATTGTATAGGTTTTAGATATTTTCAGTGAGTAGGTGTAGATATGGTGTTCAAGCTGCAAGATCAGATTTGCCTTTGTTTTTATCGACCAATGAGTTTTCGTAAACATATTGCGATAATTATTGTGTATAAACTCTTTTTAAAAGAGCTTCACAACTGCTAACTTTGCTTCATAACGCATAACATATAGACCCAATCGTATATCCGCACCACCACCACCATCGCCATGGCCTTGTGTACACACTTATGGGCTTCGTTTCCCAGAGTGCAATCCTCCAGTCTCCAGTGTATATCTCAATTCCAAAGTGACTCGCCATTCTATAGAGAATGTAGATATAATGCAGAGGGTTATCTATCTCGCCGAGACCATAGTGAGTAAAGGTGACTATGCTTGTCGTAAGTGGTGACTAACGGGATCGGGTGGTCAGGCTCGCTGACTTGGTTGATGCATGTCATCGATCCCAATTGCGTGGATCGATGCTCATGATGTCAATCACTGGATTGTCTGGTCCAGATCACTTGCAGACCGCCGTCATATAGCTGGAATATTGCTGAGTGCGGCGTTAGACAACAAACAAACAAAACAACCACTCCAAGCCGACCTGTTCTTTGTAGCTCTTTATGCCGAGCGCCAGGCTGGGTGACAAGTACCGTGTTTTAAAGTCTTTTGGTATGACGCGTCCGTGAGATGGAAGCCCGCCCTCCCGTTCTCATACACGGATGATACCTGACAACACCGAAACCGGCTAGGTACATGAAGCCATCGATAAACTGTATCGACATTCAAATCCAAATGATAAATGAACATCAGATTATTAAACATTTTCTCCTAATATTCTGACACTAACAATGATGATGTGAAGACCAACCTACGTCTCATTTGTAAATCTATTTTACTTCCTTTTATTATATTATTCATTTCCATTAAGGCTTCGCTTATCCAGCGTATCTGAAATGGACCTATGCATTAAATATCAGAGAATTAGTCCAAGGTATCTATGACAGAATGGCGATATAATATATATTGAGTACTCTGGACACTCGATGATGGTGAAAGAGGCATGGGCTATATTCCTGTCCCTGACTTCAACACAAACATGCTGCATGTGTCTTGAATAAAACCAGAAAACCTACTTTTCATTCTTAAAGATAATTTCTATAAAATGTAGTATTTGAAGGAAAAGATATAATTTTTATTACAAGTGTCAGATGTCAATGTACATAACGGTATAAAAAGAAGAATACCATTTGGCTAGCTCCAAGTGTCATGTATGACCATATCGACTGGAGTCATATTGCAGTAATACGCTCAACACCTGGCGTCTTCATATGAATTATTACCAACCTCCAAGCTGAAGATAAAGTCAATAATATGCATTTCACATGCCCAGGTTTAAAACCTGCCCTCGTTATCTGACTTCGTTATCTGACTTCACAGCTACCTGTAAACCAACCTCACTATAGTGCGCTAACAATGGTTAACAAAGGCCAACACTCCCAGGTGTCGAGCCCTGGTCCAGACACTTCCTTGTTTTAGGGAAATGAGTAAAGTTTACAAATATGGGAAACGAGAGTGAAGAAAATGCTTTTGCACCCTGTAAGGCAAAATAGTTTCTCCTCTGCCACAGAACGGGATATCCCCAGAATTTGCACAGCTTGGTGTTCAATGGCCGAAATATCGATTGTGTGGCTTTAGGCGCCAGGTGGGCTTCTGTTAACAAAGACGAAACGGGATCTGTATTTCTCCACATTATTACTTATACGGGAAAAGATTTCAGTGTGAATTGCTCGGTTTCCGTGACACAGGTAAGAGAATTTAGACCATGCACTATTTGGCGAGTTTGTTGTAAGAGCTCGAACTATCAGGAACCCATTCAGGTGCGAGTGTATTTTTTCAGCAAAATCCTGTATTCTTTTCATTGAATAATCTCCATGTGTTTTTTTTACATAGGAAAGGATGCAGACTCCTAGTGTATGAATCTGGATCAACGTGTTTATCAATGAAATATGCTTGGTGCTGGCGCCAATACCAAACAACATAGAAATTTGTTTCATCAGATTCAGTCTTTACAAATGTCTTACAGTAAAGTTGGTCTGAAATGCAACTGACGTATCTGTGAGATTAGCCATGCATATACAGAAGTGCAAGGATTAACAGATATCATTGTGCATAAATTAGCCACATTCGCACGTTTATAATGTTATTTTAAGGTAACCTACCAGAGAGAGTAATATGTGAATATACATTACATAACTGATTGGGAATACGTTTACGCTCCACTTTCGCCAGTATATATTACATATTTTCTTTAAAACAAGCAAACAAACAAACCTGAGAAAAGTAGATTCGAGAGCAAAGTAAATGACGACCGTAATAACCTTCTCGAGCCTCTCGCTCTTAATCAGTCTGCGGGTACATCATCTACGTATGTCAGTGGTCCCCCTTGACCGTGCCAGGAGCCGCAGATTCGTCCCCTCTCCTATCGTTACCTGCAAGCTCCCAACCTGTTGTGTATAGTGCGTTTTCCGCCCACATGAAGCCGACACGCCGTGATATAACCGAAATATAACCCGAAAGCAGCATTAAACCAAACTAACATAGTGTCTGTGACCCGTGAAGATCCGGGGTAGAATAGGTCTTCAGAAACCAATGCGTGCCGTAAGAGGCGACAAAAGGGATCGGGTGGTAAGGCTCGCTGACTTGGTTGATACATGTCATCGTATCCCAATTGCGTGGATCGATGCTCATGATGTCATTCACTGGATTGTCTGGTCCAGACTCGATTATTTACAGACCGCCGTCATAGAGCTGGAATATTGCTGAGTGCGGCGTTAAACAAATAAGCAAACAAACAAACAAACATGGTGTCTGTACAGTTCAACTTAACAATGAACCCGTGAAGATCCGGGGTAGAATAGGTCTTGAGCAACCCATGCTTGCCGTAAAAGGAGACTATGCTTGTCGTAAGAGGCATGGATCGATGCTTATGATGTCAGTCACTGGACTACCTGGTCCAGACTCGATTATGCACTGACCGCCGTCATATAGCGGGAATATCTAATCAGTAATTTGCCGTGTTTTTCAGCGCGCACTCATCAAGCAGAAAGACGAGTATATAGTCCCGCAGCCCAAGGCCCGCCTGAGGACCACCTACAGTTCGGATTACACGGAACAGGTAACACAGGCCGCTGTCCCCGTGAAGACTCCGGGTTAGAATTGATCTTCAGCAACCCATGCTTGCCGAAAGAGGCGACTAACCGGATCGGCTGGTCAGGCTCGCCGACTTGGATGATGCATGTCATCGTATCCCATTTGCGTGTATCGATGCTCATGATATCAATCACTGGATTGCCTGGTCCAGACTCGATTATTTACAGATCCCTGTGTCACAGCTTGACTGTTGTCCAGTGTGAAACAGCCACAGACTGCGGCAACACAGATTGTACGTGCGCTTCATATACTAACACAGTGTCGTGTCTCAACGATGTCATGACGGAAGAATCGGGAGTTCTTTAACGTCGTTTGTTGTATATAAGATTTGTTACCGTCTTACATACGAAGCCATGCTGTGTTCGTTTAATAGGCACAGCAAGAAAGAGAAGCAGTATTTACATTACAACAGGAGGATGACTAGGATAGTGACGCTCGCACAGATCTAGAATGCTTCAACAAACATGATTAGAGAATATTATTTTCAATAATCATTTTTTTTTGTCATTTCCCACTGACCCGTCAGAGCTGTCTATACCCAATAATGCATCAATTCATTCTGTCCTAACCGCGAAGATCCGGGTTATGATAAATCTTCAGCAATTCTTCCCGTAATAGGCGACTTTACTTGTCGTAAGAGGCGACTAACGGGATCGGGTGGTCAGGCTCGCTGACTTGGTTGATGCATGTCGTCGTATCCCAATTGCGTGGATCGATGCTCATGATATCAATCACTGGATTGCCTGGTCCAGATTCGAATATTTACAGATCCCCGTCTCACAGCTGGAATGTTGCTGAGTGGGTTAAACAACAAACAAACATTCTAGCCACTAGACAACGGTCTCTCTCAGAAGCAACGAGGGACATTTTATTATGCTTCATGTAGTGTGACAAGATTATCAAGAGTGAGCGAGTTTGGTTTTACGCCGCTTTAGCAACATTCCAGCTTCATCACGGCGGGGGACAGAAGTTGGCTTCACACACTGTATCCATGTGGGGAGTCGAACCCGGGTCATCGGCGTGACGAGGGAACGCTTCAACCACTAGGCTACCCGACCGCCCTTTAGATTATTAAGATAATGTGCAGGTATATAGTATGAGGGGTTACCATTTTCTTTGTGACAAAGAAATATTATTTGATATATATCAATGGATAGCTTATTATAGCTTGCCCGTACGTTGAAACTAAACCCGCTAATCAACGCCATTCCAAGAAATAAAGTTTGAATTCTTTGTTAAGGTGCCAGAAAGACACACTATGGATTTATTACATTATATACTAAAACTCACATCATACCAACATGGTGTTTTCACAGAAACTCTCACCAGCCAATTCGTTCAAGCCGACCCGGGTGTACGAGTCGCCGACGGTCAAGTTCAGTAGTCAGTCTGTTTACCAGGGTTCGTTCGAGGCGTACGAGGCGGAACTAGCCCGATCATGCAGGCCTCCACTCTTCATGCCGGTAGAGAGCATTGAGGTCTCCAAGGCGACAGATGGCAAGAATGTCTCTACCTGCCAGGTAGGAAAAAATCATTAACCTCATATAAACACGGAATCAACAAGTCTATAGCTGTGGAGAGTTGCGCCCCTTAACCGTGCTAGGATGGGCAAACTACAAAATATGTTATGGAATAACATTATTGTGTCACGTGTGTTCACTACATTACCAGGAGCCACAATCATGGAGCTGGCTGGAGCACATACAACATTTAACACATGGTTTCACCTTACCTTTCACTTACATACTTCCGTCAGTATATTCGTTATTTTTACGTTTTATATTCTCGTGATTGTTGGCAGTACTTTCATCTATCAACAATACGTTCCATGCTTGCCGAAAGAGCAGCCCATGCTTGTCATAATGCTTGCCGTAAGAGGCGACTAACGGGATCGGGTGGTCAGGCTCGCTGACTTGGTTGATGCCGGTCATCGTATCCCAATTGCGTAGATCGATGCTCATGGTGTCAATCACTGGATTGTCTGGTCCAGATTCGATTATTTACAGACCGTCGTCATATAGCTGGAATATTGCTGAGTACGGCGTTAAACAACAAACAAAGAAAATGAATAAGATTGGCTGATCGTTTGTATGGCCTGCTTGTGCCAAGTCTTGTGTGAAAGTACAATGTGTGAAGCCCATTTCTGGTGTCCCCCGCCGTGATATTGCTGGAATATTGCAAAAGCGGCGTAAAACCATACTCACTCACTCACTCACTCTTGTGTGAAATCAGCTGGAATATTGCTGAGTGCGGCGTTAAACACCAATCAAAGTTTGTCGAAAGAGGCAAATGAATACTTCCAGTGATCATGCTTTGTTGACTGCGTGCATTGTACCCCGACAGTGATCAATCACTGGTTTGCCAGGTCCAGGTTCGATCATGTACAGGAAGCCGTGACGAAGCTAGAATAGTTCTTACTACGACGTAAACCGACACCAAATCCATGTCTCTCTGCAGGACAGCTTCCCAGCACACAAGAACGTGGAGCGGCCATCAGTTATCATCCAGGAGGACAACGAGATCCAGCCCGATGGGCCGTTCGACAGCACCACCACCTACAAATCAAACTTCACCAAGAAACCAACGCCTGCACCAAGAAAAGCTATAGGTACCATTATTACTGACGCCATCTGTGATGTCTAGAACATGGCATCTTCTCGAGGCAAGGGAGTTAACTGACAATAAAAGTCCAGTTTCAACCCTGCCGAACTCTGGACTCGATCGTAGCGCCACCAGTGGATATATCGAGTTATGTCCCATCTATGCCCCTCCTATGGACCAATCACATTCCACTTCTCATATCACCCGCCTTTGCTTCAAAGAAAATGGCGACGCCCAATCAAGACGATCAGATCGATTATCAAGATCTATATTGTAATAAAACGGGTCTTTCCTCGCGAAGTGCATCAGTTCACGTAGGCACCTTGACTAAAAAATATGAAAATATTTGGGAACTATCTGTCGACGCAAAGTAGACGGTACGCATTCTTTGCAAATCCTGCAGTCGACCGAAATCTGTACGTTGAATTCCATGTTGTTAACGAACCGGATGTCGATTTCGTTACGCGATTTTGATTGGACTATGCATAGACTCGTTTGTCCAGCCAAAATATAACTCAATAATTCCAACCTAATTCGGCAAGGATGAAAACTGGTCTATGACAGTCAGTCAACTCCCTCTGCCTCGGGAAGATGAGGACATAGGCGTCGAGGTTGATTCTGTGACAGAACTGTAAATCCACTGGTATCAGCAGATCTGATCGAAACAGTTGTGGAAGTGCATGTCATTTGTACTGTCAAACACCCGCCCAAGTATATACTCCTCACAAGAAATAAATTTAGGAACACCTTGTTTTCACGTGACTATAGTTAATGTGTCATGACGGATTTATAGTCAAATGAAAATATTGGGTGTTCTTTAGTGAGTGAGTTGGGTTTAACGCCGCTTTTAACAATATTCCAGTTATATCACGGCGTGTCAGCTTAATGTGGGAGGAAAGCCCGAAGTGATGCAGGTCCTAGACGTTTACCACTTCGGTGAAACCCACGAGCACGGGTATGGTGCTGACAAACCTAGAAACATAATCGGGGCGAACCGTGATTCGAACCCACAATCAAGGGACGCAACTCTGCACAGCGAATGGCGGCGCCTTAGACGCCTGGGCCACCAAATTTCGCAACCATGTCATCCTTCAGTACAATCGCCAATAGTACCGTCGTTCGATTTCAGCATAAGTGTGACTACCAATCGTTACATTAAACTCAATCATATGTCTTTTCTTTACGCGAAGTTCGTACTCCTGACCAAGAAGCCATTACGTGGTGACGTCACAAAAGTAGAACCGAACTGAATAAGTAGAAGTCATAATTTCTCCATTATAATCGAATATATTTTTAAAAGGCACACAATTCCACTGTTGTAATTGGAACTTCAGATTCCTGGGGTGATTTTGGCTACTTATTTAGGCGAGCCATGCACATGCAGGTGCCCGTTTTACATAGGTCTGTCTTTAAGGGTCATACAATAACATGCAGATTTACGACAGTCGAAAAGCTGTATGTTTCCACTGTTAAACGCTGTCAACGGATTTCACATTGTATAGAGAGTCTCACCCAAGTGTCTTTTGATATCAATTACATCAATACAAGTCGACAAAAGTTTTAACCGATGTAACCGATAGTAACCAAAGACGTCACAATCTTCTGCAAGTGATATCTCCTGTGGAAGCCGTGCAGTTTTTCGGAGGATAAAATACAATGCCACTACTTCCCGCTTTTAGAGTTTGTAAGTCAAGTCAAACTCCACGCGTCGCAATAAAGTCTTTGAACTCCTTGTCAAAGATCGATACAGGATCGAAACAATGCATTTCGCAAGACTTTCGTTCCAGACAAAATTGTATCCTTGTTTTTTGTCCACAAAAGAAGGTTAGCCTGCATCGTTTTACATGTTTTACTTGATCCCCCATCTTCCCGAGGCAAGGGAGGTAACTGACTATAAAAAGTCCACTTTCCACGTGGAAACATGACTTTCACTATAAAAGACCAGTTTCGGCATGGAAACTTGACTTTTGCAGTTAACTTACTCCCTTGCCTCGGGAAGGTGTTGGTCCCCCGGTATAACTAAAATATGTGTATGTAACATAATTTTCCAGCTTGTTGTGTGGGGAATTCCCAAACTAATTCAGGTCTCAGACGTTTATCACTTTGATAAAATCCCGGAGGTATGGTGCCGACACCGGAATATTGAAGGTCCGCTTTATGAACTCCAGGGACAGTGGGATAACCAGGAGATTCCTTAAAACACGTTCGCTCGTTACACCGAAGGCAGGAAGACTCGGTTCGAGTCCCAACATGGGTACAATGAGTGAAGCCCATTCATTGTGTCATCCGCCTTGATGGAGCGTCCTAAAACCTCACCCATTCAATACCGAGCCCCGTTCAATCCGACAGCTTCTTACAGCGCACGTGACCTTGACATTAGTAAACATTCGAACGGTCGTAAAGCAAGCAAATCATTCGCCCAGTGTGGTACAGTCAGTGTTGGCAAAGTCGGATCTATATTTTCCATCACGTCGCTATTGTTTAAATACCACAGACCAGCTGACCCCTAAAACTATTGACAATACGACCAGATTGCTACATGTACGTACGTTTCTGTCGTGACCGTGTTGTGTACATATAGTAAGGTGAGACATTAATATTTACTTTTATCAATTTACAATTTATCAGGAACATTTCCACCATATTTCAACCGTCGTCAAATCAGTCATTTAAGTTTATAGGACATTACGGGCGCTGGGTGTAGTTTACAATAGATTACAATACACCTGTTATATGACATGTGAACTGTTAGTATTACCTGTGTAATTAATACTAATTATAGATCATGCTCCGGCGCAGTGGTGACTAAGCATAACACAACCGCCACAGGCTAATTTGCATATCACGTGACCGGACTTTTCTCTTGTAAACAAACGCGAATATTCTGAAATTACAGACCGGCCTGATGCAAGCCTTTCGGGAAAGCTTTACATACTGTTTAGCATAATTAAATACATCTGCTACTACAACTGCAACAGTGAGGTGCGTGCATGATAATATCGTTAATGAATGAATGAATGAATGAATGAATGAAATTGTTTATTTAAGTCATATACATCATAAAAAGTTTATATATTTATGCAGGGCCAATAAAGGCCGAGGAGACACAACTTCTAGTTTTTAGCATAATTATAAAATGTACAGTAAGTGTAAAAAAAAGCGATTTCGCGGGGCATACATTCAAAATCACATTCGGCGATAGCTGAGGCATTTTGCATTGATACAAGTTTTGCATTTTGTGAAAGCAGGATTATTAAATATATACTCGGCAATTCATTGATGCGAATATCATTATAGAATGGACATTGTAGTAGAACATGTTTTCGTCTTCGACACATTTGGTACAGAATCTTTCTGTTGGAGGAGTAGGGGATTGCCGTATCTGCCTGTTTCTATTTCTAGTTTAAGAGAACCACAGCGAAGAGAGGTTACTATGCTTGTCAAATGGGAGTAAAACGTATTTAAAAAGCTTCTATGTCTTGAGCGTTGGCTGAGACTGGAACCAGTTGTTATAATCCGCTCCTTTCAGGTGCATAGTTTTTTCTACATAAAATCCACCCAAGGGGCTTGTGAAGGGAGTCAAGAGTTCAGTTCAATACTGTGAAAAAACTTTGCTTTCCCAGGATATACCTTTAGTTTCTGACCAGGAGTAGATTTTTTAAATAAGTCTGGAATCAGATGCCCTTTCAAGTCTTACAGCCTCAATATAAACTTTGTATTAGGGGTGTCTAACCAACCCATATCACCTCGTACAGCGAGGTTATAATTAGGTGTATTTTAACAAACACCAAGAAAGGCTACACATGCCCTTTATTGCACGACACCTGGCGTCGTGCCTTAATTGTTTGTTATGGGTTTGAGAAAATTACATGGGGTAGGGGCCATGGGGATGATTAATCGTTGGAAACATGTAACCAAACTATTAAAACAAACTTTACCTTTGTCTTACATGTGTATAATGACATGCGTACATACGAAATACATAAATAATTATGAAAAACATGTTAATGTTATTCGACAACAACTATAACAGGGAGCCACGTCCTGTCCTAAACTGGTTTCGTTAACCCATTTCCATCCGACCATCCGATTGAATTTCATTCAAATCAAGATCTTAGTGCTCGCTACCACTGTGTATTGAGATTGCTATTTCAATAGAACAATGCTCTGACGTCATCGTCAATGACGTCAGCTCCTCTCGGTTGTTGGTTGACTTCCGGTATCACCAACATGGCGGCTCCCGCGTCATAACTTGACGACAACTCCGTTCTAGGTGCAGAGTGCAGACGTGGTGGCCAGTCAGGTACATAGGTGATTGTCTTCCATCAGACGATTGCTCGGACAGCAGTCGAAACGTGTTCCACTTTGTAGCCTTGGTGCCGAATCTCCCTGTCTTCTATCTGTCAAATCCATGTGTCACGGAATCATTGCGATATTTTTGATGTCCCTACCGCTGGCTTGTTGCTTTAGTTCCTAACTTCCCCTTCAGGAATTGCAATCTTACAGCTCATGGAAGACACATACATGTACTTTGTCACTTCGCTGGTCCCTGTTTTTCATTATTTATATATCCCCTACAAACCCCCTCCGATCATTTATATAACTCTTCATCATAAGAAGTATAGATACAATCCCCTTCGTCAGGGACAGACAGGGCCAGACTGTCTCAATGCTAATTCGTCATGACAAACAGTCGATAAAATTATAAAAATATGCAATACTTGAACTGTTGCGGACTAAACGTCAGTAGACTTAGGCCAATAAATCAATGTACAGTGGGTAAAAGTAAATCTTTCTGACCAGTCTGATCAAATCTCTCTTTTCAAATCGGTTGCCTGATACTAAAATAGTTACGTGTATGGGCCTACGTGTAACTCGGATGGTATACAGTGTTTAAGCTTGCGAAATATGGTGAGATTAGTGAAGTGGTTACCGAGCTTCTGGACCTTATTCAGTGCAATGAGATCATAAAACACTTTTAATTTTAATAAACATTTCTGAAACTGCGACGTCAGCACTAAGTGTTACATAACAGAGCATCTGCTGACCAAGTTCTCACCTTTCTGTTCCAGCGAGACCAGATACTTACCCGAAAAGGCAGCCACCGTTTAAGGCCTTGACAACATTCATGGCAGACTACAAGCAACATAAGAACGCGAGGCGGGAGCCGAGTTGTCGTCCCCCAGAGACCACTGTCGTCGTCGCCGACGTTCCCTTCGCCAAAGAGACGACGGTGTCAAGAACATACAAGTCGTGGCCGGTTCAGCCCAGAGAGAACCCCTTGTGGGCCAGAAAGGCCGAGTACACGTTACCCCAAGGCAGGCTGCCTCTGAGCACAACGTACATGGTCAGTGGGTCAAGGGAACTTAAGCCAGTTTCATTAAATCTCTCGTGACAGATAGAATACAGAATACCTTCCGCCGTATTGGGAAAAGGAATGAGAAAAACCTCCATCCTTCGTAACTGTTAATAAAATAACATAAAAAAATCGCCCCCATTTCTAGCCATTTGTTTTTCTGCCTATTGTCTGAAGAAAAACATGAACCACTTACACTTGAGCAACAACCTCTTGTGTATAAAGAGTTCGCACATCACACCAAAGACCCAGGGTCGATTCACTCCATCATCACAATGTATACAGCCCAATTTTTACCTCAACCGTGAATTTGCTCCAAACAGTACATGATAAAGCTGAAAGGCCGAGATCAGTGTGTGCCCAGTTGTGTTTGTTGGTGGGGAAATAAGACTCTTCACATTTTTTTCTGCACTTTGGAGGATAATGATGGTGTTTGTGTTTAGCCAGTTGATAAATCCATGCAGACACTAGTTCGGGACATTCAGCAGAATCCAACTGACCAAACCGTCAAGTATAGGCAGACCGAATTCATCACATACGCATTTTCGTTTCAGATGGATTACCAAAATCGAACACCTAAACAATCCCCTGCCATTCCTAAAGTTCCGAGTGAGGCAGGCAAAGACATGATCACGCATGTGAATGGTGACTCCAGTGGGGACGGCAACACTGTGTATAGGGAGAGCTATGGGGCGTGGAAGAACGCCCGTCCAGCCTCATCCTACACCCCTAAGAGGGAGTATGCAGCACCCAAAGAGCAAATGGCTTATTTATCAACACAGCAGAGTCACTATCGGGGTGAGGAGACAGTATTTGGCCAAGTTAGACATAAACCCTAACCTGCTTATCCAGGTTGGCAAACTTTGCAAGGGCGATTAGAACAGAACCTCTCTTGCTAGGTCCATCTTCCCGAGGCAAAAGTGTTAACTGACTTTAAAAGTCCAGTTTCCACCCTTGCCGAACTAGGCTGGAATTACTGTGCTCGATCGTAGCGCCACCAGTGGCTATTACCAGTTATGCCACTTCTAAGCCTCTCCTACGGACCAATCAGATTCCTGCCCACGTATCACTTGCGTTCGCTTCGCACAAAATGGTGGGACCCAGTCAGGGCGATCTGATCGTTAATCAAGATCTATATTGTGATAAAACGGGTCTTATATCACGAAATGAATGAAATCACGTGAGCACCTTAACTAAAAACATGAAAAGATTTGGAAAATATCTGCTGACAACGAGTTGGCGCTGCACATGTTTTGCAAATCCTGCAATCGACCAAAATCTGCACGACAGTTTACGAACCGGATTTCGATTTCGGTGCGCGATTTTGATTGGACTCTGCATAGACTCGTTAGTCCAGCCAAAATGTAACTCCATAATCCCAGCCTAGTTCGGCAAGGGTGGAAACTGGACTTTCATAGTCCGTTAATGCCCTTGCCTCGGGAAGATGGCTAGGTCAGGCTGTATGTAACCCTACATTCCACTGGTACAAGATAGTAGATACATATTCTGCCATGGATTCATGCCATCGTTGGTAGCTGACAGAAACATGGCCATAAGTTCGACTCTTTTATATTTACATAGAGCTAAAAAAGGGTGGGAGAACGAAATCGACAATGATCTGTGTGTTGTCAACCGAATAACACGGCTCATTGGTTACACGTGCTTACTTATGAAGGAAGAAAAACATGTCAATCTGGGACTCGAACCCATTCTGCAACGGATCATCACTAAACTGTATAGATACAAGCAGACAGATTAACAACCTTTTGGAAGAAGTGAGTCAGACAGATAATTTATTTATAGAAAACTGTGAGGCAACAGACCCATTGCATAAAGCATGCAGGAAGCGGTTGTATAAGGTGAGGTGAAATGGTGTTTAACGTGGCGTCCAAGATTATTGCACTTACGAGTATTATATAGCCACCTGCATGCACGTGTGTTTGTTTGTGTGTGTGTGTCTTTGGCTACATGTGCTACTCCCAACTAATGCCGATTTAATGGTGCTAGTGCAGTTTAACACGAATACCCTACTCAGACACAGTATACTGACTCCGAGTCGACCAGTCCTTGTTTAGCCCCTTAATGCCGAGCGCCAGGAAGGGTAACAACAAGTACCAATTTTTTAACGTCTTTTAGTATGACGCGGCCGGGAGCGAACCCCGGATCTTCAACTCTCCGGGCAGATGTTCTACCTCTATGGAGGCGGTCCGGTTGTAAAAAAATATGAATTAATTTCTAATTGACAGCATGATAAATATAAATCGACAAATTTCGCACAGCATCATTGTTAACTGAAGATAGTAAAGACAACCTTTGGGAAGAAATTTGCCAATACAGTAAACTATGGTTATAACGAACTCAAAGGGACCACTTATTTTAGTTCGTTACAACCGTAATTCGTTATAAACATTCATACAGCATATATGCAGCAAATGGCTGGGACCAAAAATCCAGTTCGTAATAAACGTAGTTTTCTGTACCCTACATACATGTATACAGATAACAGTGAATGCAGAACAGAACAAAAGGAAGCGTTTTGTTTGATAAGATAATTTGTTTGGGTTCTTTCAAATTGACCATTTGCTTGTATTAAGCCAAAGCCTTAACTTTGAATAAAGTACAACTAAGTCTGAATTGCAAAGAGACGCAATTAAGCCAAGGTTGAATAGATGCATTGCTTATTGTTCCATTTTATTCACTATGAGTATATTTATTATGTTGACAGGGGAGCAGACAAAGAGAGCAGAGCTGTGTCGGCATGTCTCGGAGCACCGGCGGCTAAACCAGCGAACAAACATGTGCTTCCAAACAACGTATAGGAACACTTATACTGGTGGTGTTGCGCGGCCAAAAAGTAGTCCATCATCTTTGGGCAGGAGCCCGCCTGGTTTGAAGAATTGCCCCGCATTAACCTGTGTCCCTTGTAATGCTGAAACCAAATTATCTCCAACAGAGACAAGTACCAACAGCACAGTCAATGTGTCAAAAGACTCTGGCATCGACGTTGGCGCAAGCGGCGAGGTAGCAAGTAATTAATCCTGGCGGAAGGATACTGTACACGTGATTTCAAAGTTCCCCAATAACAAATTGTGAACGTATATTTTTCGATGATCGATTCGACAATGCATGTTTTATTCAGCTGTCATTAATCCGATTATGTGGTTTTGTATAAGATGTTTAAATTTTGTGAAAGATTTTAAATTAATAATTTGCAAACACAGTGGAATGGAATTGGCATGTCTAAACTTCGTATAACATTTAATGAGCTCATGTAGATTTCAACGAGTTGGGTTTTTTTATATTGTACTATTGTGTTCTTGTTTACTGAACAGCTATCAATGTGCTTGAAAAAACGTGAGTGTCGGTCGAGTATTCAGTGCCTTGCAATGTAAATTAAGACTTAACCTGTATAATTTACATGCGAGTTTCTCATGATCATTTCTGAACCATTTCATTGAGCATTCTATTTTGATACAGTTTTTACAAAAGAGAACATTGTCTTTACACGGACCGGTTGTTTATACAAGTATACAATGATATATTACAAAACGCTATTAGTAACAGCTTTTAGTCATCAGTATATACTATAATGGTTTAGAAATTGGATAGATATACCGAATGAGCCATAAATCTGCTTCCAATATATTATGTGGCAATGGTTTCTAAAACGATCATTTGTTTGACACAGCAAATGGTATCTTTATTATGCAGCTAGTCTGATTTATAAGGTGAAATGTTGAATCATTCGCCCAAATAAAGACGTAACACGTTATTTTTTCACATGTTTTCTTTTGTTTGTTTTTAATTATCACATGATGTCATCTCAACGAATTCATGGTGTTTTTAATAGTATTTATCATCCAAAAGTGGCTTCCACGGGATATATCGCTTGGGTGAGATGCTACAATGAAGGCTATTGTGACCTCATCGGTTAAAAAAGTTACTAAAAGTTTCACAATACTAGTATTTGTACACCCCTGTTGATGTAAGAGACAGTTGGGGGAGATTCTCTATATATTCAATACGTGAGTGAGTGTTGTTTAATACAATGTTGAACAATATTACAGCAAATGACATGGCGGGAGACACCATAAATGTTTATCTTGGATTCAAACCCGACTTTCACGTGACGAGCGAACGCATTACAGTACCTAGAGGCTGACACGTGCCATACACTAAACATCTCTCACTGAGTGACGTTGCCAAAGTCACGGCCACGAGGTGATAAACCTGCACGACGCTGTAGACAAGAGATTTAATATGGCCACAACTCGCTGCGTCCCTGTTATGCCAAAATCCGCGGGTTGTGGGGTCGAATCCCCAAGTCATCTGATTTAAATCCTTGGGTTATCAGCACTAAACAAATGTCGAGGGTTCGATCCAAGTTGTAAACGTCTCGTTTAATTTCAATTAATTCTATTGACAAACAATCATTAAATCCTGGCCGCTGTGATAAAATATTGTCACAAGCACTCGCAAGCCACAGACTTAACGATTATGGCCAAAGGGAGATAAGCCATGATGTTTTGTCTTTACGTCGAGTTCAAATAATATGTAGCAAATGCCACGAGAGATTTGTCCATTTTTCTTTTCAGTGTAACATCTCTTTTATGACTTAAATGTGCGAAGAAATATAAGAGAATTACACCCTTTTGACTATGAATATACAGAGGCTGTATACGTTGGCCTGCTGAGTATGACCGAGTGCTTAAACGTGACGACACCAAACGGTTACCAGTGGACAAATCTATATGTTCGAAGACTCTCGCTTATTGCCCGTTGCATGCTCTTATTTGCTTACTTGTGTATTATATACATTCTACGTCGCCACCAAAACAAACGCCGTCCTTCCATCCCGATCCAGTGAGTCGCCTCTTACGACAGGCAAAGTCACCCCTAACGGCAAGCATGGGTTGCTGAAGACCTACTCTACTCCGGATTTTCACGGGTCTCATATTCATCTTAACAATTACATACATACGTATTATTGCATATGCGTGCATTAAAATGATTATGCACATGTATAGCAAAGACAAGCATGTAAACGGGTATTTACTCAACAGTTACAGAAATGAATCGCAAGGTATATATTGGCCACAAATCCCTGTATCGGAAAGACGGGTTGGTCAACATAGTATCCTATTTTCAGAGAAATGCGTGTACCTCCCTTGGTCCCTCTTCCCGAGGCAAGAGAGTTAACTGACTTTAAAAGTCCAGTTTCCACCCTTGCCGAACTAGGCTGGAATAACTTGGCTCGATCGTAGCGCCACCAGTGGTCATTACGTGCTATGTCCCGTCTAAGCCTCTCCTTTGGGCCAATCAGATTCCACCCCTTGTATCACTTGCATTTGTTTCAAACAAAATGGCGGCGCCCTGATTTTGTTTGGACTGTGCATAGACTCTTTAGTCCAGCCAAAATGTAACTCCATAATACCAGGCTAGTTCGGCAAGGGTGGAAACTGGACTTTTATAGTCAGTTAACTCTCTTGCCTCGGGAAGATGCCCTTGGTCAAGGTAATGTTGTCCTTAAAGTGAGGCATACACTATGAATATTTCTGAAGTATAATGGATCTGAAAAGTTGACAACAGTACTTGTTTAGACATTGCTAATAAACAGATACACTTCAGCTACTGATGGTCCAAGTTCACGTTAGGCATGAGATAGGGGAACTCCGTGCTTGACAAGCGATATTTTCGTGCTGAACGTGCCAGTCGAGTCTATATTTTCATAGGGGACACAGTACTTAACAATCTATGCTTCAACTCGATTTCTTACAAATTTCTCTGTAATAATATGTTTCTTGGTCACGGCTACACTGATTATTAAAGCTGAGATTGCCAAACTCAAGGTACAGCAAAGTTGAATCATGCGCATGGGTACTGGAAACGTCAGATTGGACATTTCCCAAGCATAATCGTGGAGGTGTTCACCAACATGAGCACCTGTGACTCTGACTTTTAGCACGTGAATTGCGTGCAACAAGTGTGAATGGTAATCAGTACACAAACCGTCACACTTTCAAGTCGAGATCAGGCGACGGCCGCGTATAAATTGAGGAAGATCGAGTAGAGTCACGTACAGCCGAGAGATATACGATGGCAGGCACGTGCAAGTAATGTCATCGACAAGGCGTGACAGAGACGTTATTTCACGTCTATAATTATATTGAACACGGAATTTGTAAGGTGCTAGTTTAGTTCCATAGCTTCCCAGCTTTGTTGATATAACGGGTTATAGAGAAACTGTCCCAGACAATTTGGAGAAAATGGCTCTAAATTTTAGTGAAAATGGAAACAAATTATGGAGACAATGGCCCCATGTTTTGGAGAAAAGGACGCCTAAAATGGTCCCAAATAAAACTTAGCTGATAAAACTGTTACACCAGACCCGTGCCCCCCATTTGACATTATTAATTGTTATTTTGTTTGTTTTTCAATTAGTAGTAGTGAGCATTGTCACTTAAAAAACTCAATTAAACAGACCATACCTAGACGCAGTATTTCTGGACTTCTCACAAAACTAACACAAAATGGAGTAGAAGGGAACATGTCAAACTTCATAGACAGCTTCCTTGCAAGACAAGTCGTTATCAGTTAAAATAGGGAACAATCAATTTAATCATATGTCACGAGCCAACAGCACGCCACAAGGCAGCATGCTTTAACATCAGAAGTCACTAGAAAAGAAACCCAAACCTATTACGATCAGTAGCCATCACTAAAATTCAAACTACCCCGGACAGGTAGGCCCAGGCCCCATACACTGATGGATCCAAGAATCCTATCAACAACACTGCTGTTTATTGGTCTTTCCAACTTCTGGCTAAATTTGTGTCCATTTTCTCCACATTGTTTGGGGACATTTGATCCTGCACCCGATATAACCAGGGAGTCTAAATAATATGTTTTGGGATATGTATACTCTCCAAACAAAGTAGGGCATATTCGAAAGTAACGGATGATTACAGAAATACAAAGAGGTATCGAGTGATAGTAACGGATGGATAAGAAAAAGGAAGGACTTAGCTGTGATAACCGTATCTTCGTGTTGCTCGCTATTAATGATTTTGATTTTGACTTGTTGCTACACAGATCTGCATTTTCTTCCGGTGTGTCAGGTCGTTCTATCTCGGGCTGTCATTTTCCAAAGCCTCTTGCAGGCACTCTCCATTCTGGCAATAAAATATATTTTGTGTACCAAAAGATCTACATGTAATGTCTCTCGATTCTCAGATCGCTGCTGTTTGAAAGAGGAAAGGTATGCACCTATCAAAGACATAACTGCTGACAGTAAATGTCTGTTTGAGTGTGTCTGATTTGGAGAATCTAACTGTGGTCATCACAGGCTATGACCAAGAGAACATTTGATTTGATATGTCATGAGAAGCAAGAATATGTGTTTTTAATTTGTCTGAGCAATGTTCATGTTATTCACACTCATTCAATAGCCACTTTACTGAACTAAAAAAGGTACCCATTTTGAGCAAACAGGTTTAAGAAATATGGATGGATTTATTGATGAGAAATTATTGTATCATCACGTTTAAGTATAAGGCTACCACAAACTGCCTGACCCCCTAGTAGCATGGAGGAGAGAATCACGTTCGGCATCACATTACCGAGTCAATTAAGAAATAGAGAATCTCACCCCAGTGTCTTTTGATATCAAATATATCCACACAAGTTGATAAAAGTGGAAAAATTCCGAGGCTTGCCGAGGATTTTTGCCACTTTTATCAACGAGTGTTGATATATTTGATATCAAAAGACACGAGGGTGAGATTTTATTTATCATCCAACATCATTCTTTAAACTTTTTCAATTTGTAGACATTAATTAGCAGTGTCTTCAGTGTTAAAAGTACTGCAAACAGCTTCAGTAGCAGGGCCATTAGTGATGTCATTTGATTGTGACGTCATGGTAACCAGTGACATCACAATGGTCTGCAAAGCATTGTGATGTAATGTCATTGCAGCGATATCTACAGTGTAGATATCGCTTGATCTCATCCAACGCCTGTGCCAACGCCAGTTTTGGATGATAAATGTACTTAAAGGAGAAGTGTACACGCAAAAATCACTTTCTTTCTTTTTCTAAACAAAACGCAATTTTAGAATTAGTTAGTATCTGTGTTTGAAAATATACACTCATTTTTTTTCACAGTGAAAGTAGGAAGCTCACAATAGTGTGAAAGTGATATGCCGTTATGAGGCCTTCGTTTTACGAGCGAAATAGGCCTGAGTTATCCCCCTTAGATTATGACGTAATTGGTGCCAATTCAACTGGGTCCCTGTCTATTCTCAACGCAAAAGATATCAAGGACCACTTTTCGGTAAAACAACATGGTCTACGACACACTCTGGCGCAGTGGTGTCTCAGCATAACACAATTCTGGCTGGCATCTGAGATGCTAGAATCACAAAACTGTACCTACCCCACGTGAAGCGGCTCTAACAAAGCATGATGACGTCATAATGTTTATCAATTGGCACCAATGACGTCATATTGCAAGGGGCATAAGCCATGGTGTTTTTGTTATGGAAATAGAACACTTGGTAAATGTGAAAAATATGAATCGTTTTAGTGCCAAAAATATGTTAATTAAATATGATGTTTTTATATTTTTGTCTATGACACTTCTATGTTAACACTTTTAATGTGGAAAAAGTACAAGAAAAAATGGTTCATTTCCGTGTGAACTTGCCCTTTAAAGCCTTAGACGACTGGTCGGCGGTCTATGATGTTGACGCACACTTCTCTCCCTCATGTCCCAGATGTGTTCAGTGGAGGAAGGTCATGGCATTCTATGGATGTTGTGCTGCTGGGGGTGAGCACAGGCGTTGTTGTCCTGGGTGCCATTGTACAAAACAACTTTAGACAGTCGTAAGTCTGTGTTAAGGAATGTGAGTTACGATCGCCTTAGCGCTTAGATCGCTTTGTACAACGGCACCCTGAAACACAAGACATTCAACCCTCACCCCCTGTCTTGCAAACGGGACAACAAAGGGTGTCAGTAAGTTGCCCCGATAGTACTGTCCAGTGACCTTCCCTGCACAATATTGAGTAGGGTTCGCACACTCACAATGATGCCACCCAACACCATAACCGATCCACAGCGAAATATGTCATGAGGTCTCAGGTTTGCATTGGCTATTGCAAGGTGGATCCGGACTCATCTGAAAACATGACATATGACCAGCGACAACTATCCCAGGTTCAACATTGTGAACACCGTTGACGTCTGTTGGCAATGTGACAATTTGTGAAAGGGGCGGCACAACACATGGCCCTCGCGCATGGAGATGAACTGCATGTAGACCCTAACTCGTATTCCAGTTGACTCCAGGTGATTCGCTGTTTGAGCTCAATTTCAGATCAATCGATCCTGTACTCTTGTCATTGAGCTGTGATGCCTCAAGGTGGGCGATCGTCAACATTTTGGATTTATTGGTACTTTTTCCATAGTATGCTATTCACAGACCTAAAACATTTAACGCACTGACCACTGCACGTGGACTTCTGGCAGTTTCCAGCATGTCAATTGCCTGCAGACACTCCTGCGTTGCAAATTCATACACATACAACGAATGAAATCAAGTTAAATCGCAACTGTATGAAAAACAGTATCAAAAAGATCGACATAAATAATGGTCCAGTGACATTAATCGACCTTCCTTGAAAGTATCAAGACCAGGAATCACATCCTATGAACGTGTTGGCACTATTATATACTGAGGCACGTACAAACTATAGGATGTGTTTAGGTGTTACGTTTTTACAGACACAAACGCTCTTGCATGGGACCTTTGATGTCATTGCTTACCTTTGTTTTAATACTTTATGTTAACATTTATTTTCCATGATCCCCTAGGTTTTTTATAGAGTATACAGTACTCATTACTAATCATCCAGATTTAAGGCAACCACGTATTTCATGTTTAGAAGTAATTTAAAAAATGAAATAAAACATAACACTTCTTTTATGAGGAAGACATTTAATATTATTCACAATAAGTATTTACAGCTTTAGTTCTTATATACATATATCAATACACAATAAATGGTTCATGGAATGATAAAATAGACAAATATTCAAGACAATCACTGGTACAATGAAATGGGACACTTGTATATACATAGTTCAATAAGGCAATTAGACAGCAGAAGGGCCTGGTCTTGAGTTGACAAGTACATCAGCTCATTCATTTGCAACGCTTTGCAAGCAGGACTGATTAACAGGTGGTTGATATGAATTCAGAGAAGGGAAACAAGGCTGAAACTTAACAACTTCTGTTTTCAAGCAAAGACTTTTAGAAAAAGAAGCTTGGAAAAAATGAGCAACCATGATGTCAGAAATTTCATTTTTAAATAAAGGAGAAAAACATGCTTTTTCATGCATGGGTGTTCATTGCTTCAAATGATATAAAGGTGAGAAACATATTTCTCAATGTTTTGGCTACATGAAAGAAAATATGCCTCTATGAAAAGAATTTTACTTCTCGTTTGGTGAATTATGCATCTTGTGTCTGGAGTGCAATCCTATCCAGGGGTAATACATGCCAGTAGTGAAATCAAATGTCTTATTAAAAAAACTAAACAAAACTATCACTACCATGCACGCCACTCACCACAATGTAAATAATAGGACTTAAAAGTCCTAAAAGATAACATAATCTGAATAGATGAGAAACCTTTCACCCAACACTTTTACAAACATCTACTCGATTTAAAGAAAATGTGAAAGAAAAGAAACACCCTTGTTGTTGCATAACCAACTCTCAGCTGTAACCATCAAGTCCTGCTACTAGTGTAACGTCTGGTGAACCTCATTCATACAGTGTTTCAACAGATTGTCAATATTGTGTCCCGTAACTTGATTTATGACATTCTGATACTTAATGTGAAATCATGAAAGCTAAAGCATCAACAGATAGAACCCACATTTCAGATACAAGATACAGCTTTGACTTTTGACAAACCTGACATACTCTTATAAGATTAATTCAAACACAGATAAGATGCTTAAACATACAGCTGTTTGCTTGAGAAACCTTAAATATAAATAGGTTACACTACTGTATTATATTCCACATGATGATGTTTGTTTGTTGTTTAACGCCGCACTTGGCAATATTCCAGCTATATGACGGCAGTCTGTAAATAATCAAATCTGGACCAGACAATCCAGTAATTGACATCATGAGCATTGATCCACGCAATTGGGATATGATGACATGCATCAACCAAGTCAGCCAGCCTGACCACCCGATCCCGTCATGATGATGGCGTCATTGAACTCTTGGCTGGTATTAACTCTATCATATAATGGGTGGGTTTCTCAGATGGATAAAGCCATAAAACAATATCCGCTGGGGTCATATTCGTACATAGAGGCTCGCAAAATACAATGTTTATTCCTAATTCAGGATATTTACCATCCCCAAACACACTCGCGTGATAACCTCTATTTATGTCACTGTGCTTTTGTGTACTTCAAAATATATCTTACTTCACTGTAGGTATGTAACAATTATATCCTCATTTCTGTCTGATAATTTCAAAACAATATCTTCTTATGGTAACATAGAAGAAGTTTTAAGCATAAAAGCTTTGTCTCTAATTCCCCTTTGTTAATTAACCGCCATTTTGAATTTTGCAAAATGAAAATGCTTCCCTTAGCCAGAGTGAGATAGGAGACATAGTACTAATGTGTTACTGATCTGCTCAGTACTGCTGCAGAGGAAGAGTTCTAACTGTGATGGACAAAACAAATAACACAAGCCATCACTGACAATGTCAAGATGAGCAAAGACGAAATGTCTCTTCTGCATGATTCCTAACACCTGGATCAACACACTCTCCTCAGCCCTGCCTTCATGAAACACTTAACACTGTCAGCTACAAGGTAAACAAGACACCAACAAACATCACACATAAAGAACACAGATCCCATGCTCACTGAAGACATGTTGGATGCAACTATCAGCAACAATCAGCAACTAAATGCCTCCTTGTGAAAGACGTGGCGTTTCAGTCAACAGTGTCCCTCCAGAATCAACAGATTCCCGCTGGATGCCATACAGAACATCATCACTAGCAGATTCCCTACACGCTGCCAGAAGCTCTGGTCCTACTTCCTACACCTTGCCCCACACAGCTTTTCACTGATTAAGCCTGAATACTTGTCATGCTCTTTGTATATGCATTAAGGACCCCCTTCATTTACAGGATAAAGCCAATCTCATTCAAATCAGATCTTAGTTCTCGCTGCCACTAAACAAAGATAAGATACATCCCATTAGGGTTCATGTCAGAACGACCTTTCATCCGACCAATCAGAGCGTCGCTTACCAGATCATGAAAGTGACAGTCGGAATGTGATTTCTAATCATGGAGCGTCGAAAACTTTAAAACGGGGTATTCCGAACGATAGTTACAGGCTTAACGACTGAATCTATACAATCTTGACCATATATGAGCCATTCGAGAATGTTCTTTTGTTCAGGTTTCAAATTTTTAAGCCAGAATTTGTCAAAATATGTTTCGAAGTGTAGTCCCCAATTTGAAATTAGTGCCGTAAAGCACGAGAAAACTGCCTTCTGATTGGCTAATATCAACTTCTTGTCAGTAATTCCATTGGTCGGTCAGAGTTCACGAAAGGCCGGTCTGACGTGACCCGTAATGGGATGTCATCAGATCTTTGTTTAGCGGCAGCGAGAACTAAGATCTGATTTTAATGAGATTGAGGATAAAGCAGGCTACAAAGATAAAGAAGGATTGTGATCTTGGCAACCACCTAAACCTTCAACTTGATCCATTTTTATCCAATGATTGAAAATGACATGAGCAAGTGTACATGGTTATGATGATATCAAACATCTAGTCCTCAAAGATTGACACATGGTAGTTGTGTCAGTCATCCAGTTGGTTTATTGTCAAGCATTTTCACTGCCTTGTTAAATAGCTGACTGATTTCTTTCAGAAAGTAATTGTTGCAGTGTCTTGTCAGGCTTTGATTCATTGCTGACAACTGACAACTGAGAAGGTAGTTAATTACCTTCCGGCATAGATGATTATTCTAATGAGCAAAAATAATCAAACTACTTCAATTGTAGCTGGGTTTTTTCCTTGCTTCCTCTTCTCATAAACCCCCCCCCCCCCCCCAACTTAGTTGTATATCTACTCTTGCACACATTTTACACTGAAAACAATACTAGATTATCTTTTAGCATCCATTCAAGAACCAAATGTGTCATTCATTCAATGAACAAAACCTTCACAACCATCTCTTTCCAAAATCAACTGTCAGACTATTACATAAATTATGCCTTAATTTATATGTTCAATCAATGTAAGAACAATGCCAACAAGATCACATGAATGTCTATATTACAATGACTTGAACACACAGACATTCAAACTAAATCATAAAGTGTCTCCACAGTACAATGTCTTTTTATTATGTTGTCAGATGTGATGAAGACGTCATGAAAGGCAGGGTTTCACACCATTTGTTTGTTTGTTGTTTTCTTGGCACACTCAGCAATATTCCAGCTACATGATGGCATTCTGTAACTAATCAAGTCTGGACTAGACACTCCATGCAAATGGGATATGACATGCCATCAACCAAAAGACACAGCCTTACCACCTGATCCAACAGTGAGCTGGGTTGAACACCGCTCTGAACAGTATTCCAACGATATCACGGCGTGTCAGCTTAATGTGGGAGGAAAGGCTGCAGTGATGCAGGTCTCAGACGTTTACCACTTTGGTGAAACCCACGAGCACGGGTATGGTGCTAACTAAACTAGAAACATAATCGGGGCAAACCAGGATTCAAACTCACAATCAAGGGATGCAACTCTGCACAGTGAATGGGCCCCCCGTGCCCCCTGGAACTAACAGGTCACTCTACAGCAAGTATAGGCTGATGGAGACCTGTTTTGTAACCCACAACCACCCTAGGTTCCCCACCAGCCAATCGAAATGTCTTATCTCCAAGGCAGTCTCTCATGGCATAACATGGCAGCTTTAAACACACAGGGATGGAAGAGTTACTTGTGACTATCCTATACTATACACTCCTACTGAAAAATAGGTATTATTTTTAGGTAGTCTGGCATTTTGAATTACATGTTTTGAAAGTATGAACTCGCAGCACAAAGTGCCATTTTACTGCAGCTGTTGTAAGTCTATGACAAAGTATCAGAGATATCTCTGCCTAAATATCACTTTGACGAACCTTTGAGGGATGGCAACCTTACAAGGATTGGAATGGAAAGTTGGGCAATGTCTCTGATTATCTGTGTATCACCCCTTTCTCATGCCTAAATGTTCTCCTAAATGATTCCCACCCATTGCCATAACTGTCATCCCTGAATTCTACAGATTTTCACATTCTAATTGTAGCACAGCTCTCATAACATGGACATCGTCTAATATAGATGCTTCTTCCTACACAGGTTTGGGATACAGACCCAAGAGACCAGTGATTAGAGGACGTAAGCCGAGTGAAGAAATGACAGGAGGATCCTCCCATAGACTGACATCTAGTCTCTGACATGAACATATTAAACAGAAAATAAATGCTTTCTCCCGTTTGAGGTATTTTCTTTTCATATTGCTTCACTGTAAGTTTGGTGTGTTTATCTCACAGATAGGACTGACACACCTAGGAACATGACTGAAGGCTCGCAAAAGTCTTACGTCTTGTACTAAAAGTAAACTGTTTACAATAAATATCACATCACTCCATGCAAGGATGTGTAATGAACACACGCTTCAGTTTAACTTGACCAATCTTCCCAGTGCCTGCCTCCACTCTCAAAATGCATTGTAAGTCATCAAAAGATCAAACCTGAATGCATTTCATCTGGATATTTCAAATGTTCTAGATAGAAAATGTTTGAACAAACAAATGCGATCCCATCGCCAGAAATACAGTTAAGACAACAAATATGGCAATCTATATTACCTTATTTTAAACCATGATTTTCTTTCAAGGAATACCAGGGATTTATCTAGGATTCTTAACTATGTGCCTCTAAAGACATTTACTGTTGACTTAGGGCAGAAGATTGGCCTGTGAGCTGGTCTAGATAGATCCCTGACCTCCGTGACTATAGTAGCAACTGTGATGCCAGACTACTGTTTCGTTCCTTCTCTTTCAGCTTTGGGGTTGTACATCCTTAGTAAGCATTTGGCACTGAAGGAAATATCAACATAAACAATAATTGATAAATACTTCTTACAATGGTCTGATACAATCAGCATATTTCTCTTAATTTGCTACAAGGATTTCTGGTGGTAAGGCAAACTTACACCCAAATGAAATCATCTTAAATATTTGACATGATATTTGTTGTGAAATTAAGTTCATACAGATGCTATACTATTATGACAGTTAGGGCACTGCAAAGTGATTACTTGTTCATAATTTCTCCCAAAGGAACACAATATCTGCTTATTGTCTGATGCAGTGATCACATTGATTAATTTGGGACTCCAGTTCTGTGCCTAGCAGACAGTTTATTTGGCCCAAGTACCTTTTTGTAATCTACTCCTAAAAGTCACTATAAAAAGGAGGCAATTTCTGACAAACAAGTAATCAATTTGTTGCGGCCTTGTGAACGTGTTTCATATTACAGATGTGTAGAAGCTTGGATATTATAATGGCAATCGGGGATGCTACAGGATCATAAAGTAGAAAATATATTATTTGGATTATATGGGGGGTAAACCATGACGATATGAGTTGGGTACAGGAATGTACAATCTGAATGCTAATACTACGTCCAGCACGCTCTGGCGCTGACCCTTCTGCACTGAAGCTTAAGTCCATCGAACATGCCGAGTACACTCATTCACACGTAGCTTATCACCACACGTCTAACCAGAGACAGCAAGCTTCCCTCCATGAATAGTTTCGGGATAAAGTATACCTCATTTCAATGTAGACAAGCAAGAGATATTTTATCACAAGACATAGTTTTTAGGATTACAATTTCGTCAGCACCAGGAGAAGAATGGTGCTCTGTGTGCAAAACTTTGCGTGAATGTATCGCTATCAAGGCGTGTCCGAGCCAGCCCCGCCCGGTTCCTCTCCACCGTGACCACGGGCATCTGCACCAGCTGGACTGGAGACTTGCCGTCCTTTAAGGCCTGGGTCAGATTCAGGATCTGGAAGGAAGATGGAGAGTTCAAGGTTTGGTCAAAGTTTGTTTGTTTTTGTTTGTTTGTTTGTTGCTTAACGCCTCACTCAGCAATATTCCAGCTATATGACGGTGATCTGTAAATAATCGAGTCTGGACCAGACAATCCAGTGATTAATATTATGAGCATCGATCCACGCAATTGGGATCGATGACATGCATCAAATAAGTCAGCGAGTCTGACCACCCGATCCCGTTAGTCGCCTTTTACGACAAGCTTAGTCACCTCTTTGGTCAAAGTATTTTCATGATATCATCTGAGCTATACATGCGAGGAAAGTCCAAAGTGATGCAAGTAGAAACAGTTTGCCACTCTGGTGAACCTACAGGAAGGAACATAACAGACCAAGGAACCAAGGATGACAATCAGGGTAAATGTGGGATTCAAACCCATGATCAGTGGATCCTGGTACTACCATGGGACACAACCCTGCACAGCAGACAGAGGCACCTGAGATCACTGGCCCACCCAGCAATAGTACAGCGAGTAGGGGTGACAGGATTCAGTGGGACAGAAGCAGCAGTCAATAATATTACAGCTGCATACAAAGCTCCATCAGGTCTGGGAATGACTAACCAGTGAATGTTGATCTTGTGAAGCTGTTAGTGCTATTCACACCAAGCAGCTATTGTGACAGACTGATGACCTATCTGAGCACTCAAAACAAACTGCCTGAAGAACAGCCCATCTCAACCAAAGGGAGATAACTCACCTGTCCCCTCATCACAGACATTTGTTTCTCGAAAGTACTCTTGTCAAAACCCTGGTCAGTCTGCAAGAACGAAATCAAACTAGTTACGCTTGTGTTTATGCAATTTGTAAGTAAAGGTTAAATTATGAGATAAGACAGCATTTGGACAAAACCATGTCAGAATATTACAGATCCTCTGACCACCTCAAACTCTACTCTGAGCAGCATTCAATGAACAAAACCTTCACAGCCATCTCTTTCCAAAATCAACTGTCAGACTATTACATCAATTATGCCTTAATTCATATGTTCAATCAATGTAATTACAATGCCAACAAAATCACATGAATGTCTATATTACCACCTCATCCATCTTCCACCTCTCCCCTACCACACCATCTCCCCCAGCCACTCTCTCTCCCCTACCCACACCCTCTCCCCCACCCCCAGCCTCTCCCCACCCACACCCACCCATGACCTACACCCTCTCTCCCACCCCCATCCTCTCCCCACCCACACCCTCTCCCCACCCTCTCCCCCAACACACTCTCTCCCCTACCCACACCCTCTCCCCCACCCACACCCTTTCCCCCACCCACACTCTTTCCCCTACCCACACCCTCTCCCCCATCTACACCCTCTCCCAACCCACATCCTCTCTCCCACCCACACCCTCTCTCCCACCAACACCCTCCCCCACCCCCACCCTCTCCCCACCCACACCCACTCCTGACCCACAGCCTCTCTCCCACCCACACCCTCCCCCACCCCTACCCTCTCCCCACCCACACCCTCCCCCAACCCCACCCTCTCCCCACCGACACCCTCTCCCCTACCCACTGAGCTCCTACCTGAAAGAGTTCAAAGAGATCATCACAGAGGTCTTGTACAAAGTTCATGTCGGCCAGCTGAGGTAACACGAGGTCCTTCACGTCCTGGGAGAAGGGGATCTTGGCCTGAGGTAACCATGCCCAGTGGTAGGGATCTGACAACAGGACATGACATCATACACACAATAACCAACACTACTGAGGGAGGGAGGCTCACGAGGTTGACAGTGACACTGATGTGACAGATTAACTTCATATAAGTAACACAGTAACAAAAGTAGCATATAAGTAACGTCTCCTATGTGACCAGATACCACAAAGAAATCAGTGTGTTACATTCTCAACAAAAAACTGACTCCTACCAACCCATTACTCCTAAGAACTGTTCAAAGCACAAATACAATGCACTAATATTCAAATAATTCAAGAGATGTTCATGAGCACTTGTTCATGTGTACCTATGCTGTGTTCATGTGTACCTCTGCTGTGTTCATGTGTACCTCTGCTGTGTTCATGTGTACCTCTGTTGTGTTCATGTGTACCTCTGCTGTGTTCATGTGTACATCTGCTGTGTTCATGTGTACCTCTGCTGTGTTCATGTGTACCTATGCTGTGTTCATGTGTACCTATGCTGTGTTCATGTGTATCTCTGCTGTGTTCATGTGTACCACTGCTGTGTTCATGTGTACCTCTGTTGTGTTCATGTGTACCTCTGTTGTGTTCATGTGTATCTCTGCTGTGTTCATGTGTACCTATGCTGTGTTCATGTGTATCTCTGCTGTGTTCATGTGTACCTATGCTGTGTTCATGTGTATCTCTGCTGTGTTCATGTGTACCTCTGCTGTGTTCATGTGTACCACTGCTGTGTTCATGTGTACATCTGTTGTGTTCATGTGTACCACTGCTGTGTTCATGTGTACCACTGCTGTGTTCATGTGTACCTCTGTTGTGTTCATGTGTACCTCTGCTGTGTTCATGTGTACCACTGCTGTGTTCATGTGTACCTCTGCTGTGTTCATGTGTACCACTGCTGTGTTCATGTGTATCTCTGCTGTGTTCATGTGTACCACTGCTGTGTTCATGTGTACCTCTCCTGTGTCCATGTGTACCTCTGCTGTGTTCATGTGTACCTCTGCTGTGTTCATGTGTACCTCTGCTGTGTTCATGTGTACCACTGCTGTGTTCATGTGTACATCTGCTGTGTTCATGTGTACCTCTGCTGTGTTCATGTGTACCACTGCTGTGTTCATGTGTACCACTGCTGTGTTCATGTGTACCACTGCTGTGTTCATGTGTACCACTGCTGTGTTCATGTGTACACCTGCTGTGTTCATGTGTACCTCTGCTGTGTTCATGTGTATCTCTGCTGTGTTCATGTGTATCTCTGCTGTGTTCATGTGTACCTCTGCTGTGTTCATGTATACCACTGCTGTGTTCATGTGTATCTCTGCTGTGTTCATGTGTATCTCTGCTGTGTTCATGTGTATCTCTGCTGTGTTCATGTGTACCTCTGCTGTGTTCATGTGTATCTCTGCTGTGTCCATGTGTATCTCTGCTGTGTTCATGTGTACCACTGCCGTGTTCATGTGTACCTCTGCTGTGTTCATGTGTACCACTGCTGTGGTGGTTGTCCGTTCATATGTACCTCTGCTGTAATTGCCAAATGTACTTACACGCTCGCCACTCGTCAGGGTGTTTGTAGGGAAATGCTAAACCATTGTCTATCGCTGCTATGTTTATTTCAGGGTTCTCCACTAAACTCCATTCCGAGTCCTGTAAATAAACAACACATGTTGTTACCATGTTCACATGAGTGCTTTGTGTTTCACACAGACAGCAATATTACAGCTCCACCAAGCAAACATATGAATCTACATGACCCCCCCTTCTGCTGTCTTGCCAATATGTATCTACATGACCCACCTCTCTGCTGTCCTGTCAATATGTATCTACATGACCCCCCCTTCTGCTGTCTTGCCAATATGTATCTACATGACCCACCTCTCTGCTGTCCTGTCAATATGTATCTACATGACCCCCCCTTCTGCTGTCTTGCCAATATGTATCTACATGACCCACCTCTCTGCTGTCCTGCCAATATGTATCTACATGACCCCCCCTTCTGCTGTCTTGCCAATATGTATCTACATGACCCACCTCTCTGCTGTCTTGCCAATATGTATCTACATGACCCCCCGCTCTGCTGTCTTGCCAATATGTATCTACATGACCCCCCTCTCTGCTGTCTTGCCAATATGTATCTACATGACCCCCAGCTCTGCTGTCTTGCCAATATGTATCTACATGACCTACCTCTCTGCTGTCTTGCCAATATGTATCTACATGACCCACCGCTCTGCTGTCTTGCCAATATGTATCTACATGACCCCCCGCTCTGCTGTTTTGCCAATATGTATCTACATGACCCCCCCTTCTGCTGTCTTGCCAATATGTATCTACATGACCCACCTCTCTGCTGTCTTGCCAATATGTATCTACATGACCCCCCGCTCTGCTGTCTTGCCAATATGTATCTACATGACCCCCCGCTCTGCTGTTTTGCCAATATGTATCTACATGACCCACCTCTCTGCTGTCTTGCCAATATGTATCTACATGACCCACCTCTCTGCTGTCTTGCCAATATGTATCTACATGACCCACCTCTCTGCTGTCTTGCCAATATGTATCTACATGACCCACCGCTCTGCTGTCTTGCCAATATGTATCTACATGACCCCCCTCTCTGCTGTCTTGCCAATATGTATCTACATGACCCCCCGCTCTGCTGTCTTGCCAATATGTATCTACATGACCCCCCGCTCTGCTGTCTTGCCAATATGTATCTACATGACCTACCTCTCTGCTGTCTTGCCAATATGTATCTACATGACCCCCCTCTCTGCTGTCTTGCCAATATGTATCTACATGACCCACCTCTCTGCTGTCTTGCCAATATGTATCTACATGACCCCCCGCTCTGCTGTTTTGCCAATATGTATCTACATGACCCACTGCTCTGCTGTCTTGCCAATATGTATCTACATGACCCCCCGCTCTGCTGTCTTGCCAATATGTATCTACATGACCCACAGCTCTGCTGTCTTGCCAATATGTATCTACATGACCCCCCTCTCTGCTGTCTTGCCAATATGTATCTACATGACCCCCCGCTCTGCTGTCTTGCCAATATGTATCTACATGACCCACCGCTCTGCTGTCTTGCCAATATGTATCTACATGACCCACCGCTCTGCTGTCTTGCCAATATGTATCTACATGACCCGCCTCTCTGCTGTCTTGCCAATATGTATCTACATGACCCCCCGCTCTGCTGTCTTGCCAATATGTATCTACATGACCACCATATCTGCTGTCTTGCCAATATGTATCTACATGACCCACCTCTCTGCTGTCTTGCCAATATGTATCTACATGACCCACCTCTCTGCTGTTTTGCCAATATGTATCTACATGACCCCCCTCTCTGCTGTCTTGCCAATATGTATCTACATGACCCACCTCTCTGCTGTCTTGCCAATATGTATCTACATGACCCACCTCTCTGCTGTCTTGTGCTGTTGTAGCTATGTCATACTTGATTAACCAGTTGTCATTGCCTCGGTCTGCAAACAAGAGTAGGTTGAAAATGTATTACAACAACAATGACGCCATAGACTACATGTCTGTACAACAGCACTTGTTGTTTGTTTGTTGTTTAATGCCGCTATCAGCATTATTCCAGCTATATGACGACAGAATATAAATAATCGAGCTGGACCTAACAATCTAGTGATTGACATCATAAGCATCGATCTACACAATAGGGATAAGATGACAAGCATCAACCAAGTCATGGAGTCATGCAAGCCATCCTGTGATGGGGTGCAGATGGTGCCATCTTCTGTCTGACATAACACTCAGCAGCTTTGGTCTTTGAAAAGTGTGTCTCAGGCAACGTAAGTTTGAAATGACACAGGTCATAGACATGTTACATGCTGACAGTTGGCGGAAACCCACAAACAAAGACATGAAGCAGACTCTGAGTCAAATCAGTTCAAAACACTCATCAACAGATCCTGGCCAAGGGAAATAACTCCTCTCGGTTAGCTGCAGCACCTTAGACAACTGGACCCAAAACAGACTCTCTTCTGAAAGAAGTGTGTCTCAAGTTGGAAAATTGTATTGGATGAGTGAGTGAGTGAGTGGGTTGGGTTTAACGCCGCTTTTAACAGTATTCCAGTTATATCGCGGCGTGTCAGCTTAATGTGGGGGGAAAGCCCAAAGTGATGCAGGTCTCAGACGTTTACCACTTCGGTGAAACCAACGAGCAAGGGTATGGTGCTGACAAACCTAGAAACATAATCGGGGCGAACCCGGGATTCGAACCCACAATCATAGGTTTCTGGCGTGCCCAGGGACGCAACTCTGCACAGCGAATTGCAGCGCCTTAGACGACTGGGCCACCCGTGCCCCCTGTATTGGATGGTATTTCAACACAACCTGTTTTGGCTGACGTCAATATTCAACTATTCCATGCTGGTTCTGCATGCTAACTCCACCTGTCTGTGAACTGACCTGTGTTCCTAATGATGTAATCTAAAACAACCAGCCTCTCAAACAGATGCTGGAATGTTTTGGCAGTGGATTCTGGTAGGGACTCATTGTCAAACTTCCGGAGCCAGTAGTCTGCATCCTTGAAACCATTCACAAACGTCTGGAATGACCCGTTCTAGAGAAAGAAAAATGTATTATTAATACTACAAGTAGAAGTAGTTTTCTAGCAGAATAATTTCTCACATGGACAATGTACTACCAAGTGTGAGTTACTAACATACTGTTCAGTTCAAAAAGGCTTACTGATAATAATCAGATCTAAGACTACACAATGCCCAAATATGAATTTGAAATACATACTGGGTAGACATTACTGATACATCAATACCTGTACCTAGTTGTACTAGTCAGCAACCACAAGAATTGTGTAGAAAGTGCATGAGTGTCCACATGAGTCCCAATGCTGTGGTGGGAAACTGGACCATCAACCATAGGCGACAGGCACCTATTCGTAGACTCTTTAGACCAGCCATGACAAACCACGGAGTCTTTACACAAGCCACGACATGCCATTGTAAAGCCCTGTCATCTACAAGCATGTAGCACTGTAGAAACATACCTGGCACCACATCTCCCTCACCATGCTCATGGCTGGTATTTACAACCTACCTTCGGTGGCAAGCCTATCCTCTTGAAGCGTTTCCCGACTGCTGGCACATGGTCCCGGATGTTCTTCTTTGTGACTGCTTTTGCCCTGTCTATTGCATTGTAGTTAAATGTATCACTTGCGAGCTTGACAACCTGCAACAGTCAAGTATATGACAATCATTGGACGGCAAGAAGTCAAGCTTGGATCTAGGAGAGCAAGGGATGGGGACAAGTGTAGAGCTAGGAAAGCAAGGGTTGGGGACAAGTGTAGAGCTAGGAGAGCAAGGGTTAGGGACAAGTGTAGAGCTAGGAAAGCAAGGGTTGGGGACAAGTGAAGAGCTGGGAGAGCAAGGGTTAGGGACAAGTGTAGAGCTGGGAGAGCAAGGGATGGGGACAAGTGTAGAGCTAGGAGAGCAAGGGTTAGGGACAAGTGTAGAGCTGGGAGAGCAAGGGTTAGGGACAAGTGTAGAGCTAGGAGAGCAAGGGTTAGGGACAAGTGTAGAGCTAGGAGAGCAAGGGTTGGGGACAAGTGTAGAGCTTGGAGAGCAAGGGATGGGGACAAGTGTAGAGCTAGGAGAGCAAGGGTTAGGGACAAGTGTAGAGCTTGGAGAGCAAGGGTTAGGGACAAGTGTAGAGCTAGGAGAGCAAGGGTTAGGGACAAGTGTAGAGCTAGGAGAGCAAGGGATGGGGACAAGTATAGAGCTTGGAGAGCAAGGGTTGGGGACAAGTGTAGAGCTAGGAGAGCAAGGGTTGGGGACAAGTGTAGAGCTAGGAGAGCAAGGGTTGGGGACAAGTGTAGAGCTAGGAGAGCAAGGGATGGGGACAAGTATAGAGCTGGGAGAGCAAGGGTTGGGGACAAGTGTAGAGCTGGGAGAGCAAGGGTTGGGGACAAGTGTAGAGCTAGGAGAGCAAGGGATGGGGACAAGTATAGAGCTGGGAGAGCAAGGGATGGGGACAAGTGTAGAGCTGGGAGAGCAAGGGTTGGGGACAAGTATAGAGCTAGGAGAGCAAGGGTTGGGGACAAGTATAGAGCTGGGAGAGCAAGGGTTGGGGACAAGTGTAGAGCTGGGAGAGCAAGGGTTGGGGACAAGTGTAGAGCTAGGAGAGCAAGGGATGGGGACAAGTATAGAGCTGGGAGAGCAAGGGTTGGGGACAAGTGTAGAGCTGGGAGAGCAAGGGTTGGGGACAAGTATAGAGCTAGGAGAGCAAGGGTTGGGGACAAGTGTAGAGCTGGGAGAGCAAGGGTTGGGGACAAGTATAGAGCTAGGAGAGCAAGGGTTGGGGACAAGTGTAGAGCTAGGAGAGCAAGGGATGGGGACAAGTATAGAGCTGGGAGAGCAAGGGTTGGGGACAAGTGTAGAGCTAGGAGAGCAAGGGTTGGGGACAAGTATAGAGCTGGGAGAGCAAGGGATGGGGACAAGTATAGAGCTAGGAGAGCAAAGGTTGGGGACAAGTATAGAGCTGGGAGAGCAAGGGATGGGGACAAGTGTAGAGCTAGGAGAGCAAGGGTTGGGGACAAGTGTAGAGCTAGGAGAGCAAGGGTTGGGGACAAGTGTAGAGCTGGGAGAGCAAGGGTTGGGGACAAGTGTAGAGCTGGGAGAGCAAGGGTTGGGGACAAGTGTAGAGCTGGGAGAGCAAGGGTTGGGGACAAGTATAGAGCTGGGAGAGCAAGGGATGGGGACAAGTATAGAGCTGGGAGAGCAAGGGTTGGGGACAAGTATAGAGCTAGGAGAGCAAGGGTTGGGGACAAGTGTAGAGCTGGGAGAGCAAGGGTTGGGGACAAGTATAGAGCTGGGAGAGCAAGGGATGGGGACAAGTATAGAGCTAGGAGAGCAAGGGTTAGGGACAAGTGTAGAGCTAGGAGAGCAAGGGTTGGGGACAAGTGTAGAGCTAGGAGAGCAAGGGTTGGGGACAAGTGTAGAGCTAGGAGAGCAAGGGTTGGGGACAAGTATAGAGCTAGGAGAGCAAGGGTTGGGGACAAGTGTAGAGCTAGGAGAGCAAGGGTTGGGGACAAGTGTAGAGCTAGGAGAGCAAGGTTTGGGGACAAGTATAGAGCTAGGAGAGCAAGGGTTGGGGACAAGTGTAGAGCTAGGAGAGCAAGGTTTGGGGACAAGTATAGAGCTAGGAGAGCAAGGGTTGGGGACAAGTGTAGAGCTAGGAGAGCAAGGGTTGGGGACAAGTGTAGAGCTAGGAGAGCAAGGGTTGGGGACAAGTGTAGAGCTAGGAGAGCAAGGGTTGGGGACAAGTGTAGAGCTAGGAGAGCAAGGTTTGGGGACAAGTATAGAGCTAGGAGAGCAAGGGTTGGGGACAAGTGTAGAGCTAGGAGAGCAAGGGTTGGGGACAAGTGTAGAGCTAGGAGAGCAAGGGATGGGGACAAGTATAGAGCTAGGAGAGCAAGGGTTGGGGACAAGTATAGAGCTGGGAGAGCAAGGGTTGGGGACAAGTGTAGAGCTGGGAGAGCAAGGGATGGGGACAAGTGTAGAGCTGGGAGAGCAAGGGTTGGGGACAAGTATAGAGCTGGGAGAGCAAGGGATGGGGACAAGTGTAGAGCTGGGAGAGCAAGGGTTGGGGACAAGTATAGAGCTAGGAGAGCAAGGGTTGGGGACAAGTGTAGAGCTGGGTGAGCAAGGGATGGGGACAAGTGTAGAGCTGGGAGAGCAAGGGTTGGGGACAAGTATAGAGCTGGGAGAGCAAGGGATGGGGACAAGTGTAGAGCTGGGAGAGCAAGGGTTGGGGACAAGTATAGAGCTGGGAGAGCAAGGGTTGGTGACAAGTGTAGAGCTGGGAGAGCAAGGGTTAGGGACAAGTGTAGAGCTGGGAGAGCAAGGGTTGGGGACAAGTGTAGAGCTAGGAGAGCAAGGTTTGGGGACAAGTATAGAGCTGGGAGAGCAAGGGATGGGGACAAGTGTAGAGCTAGGAGAGCAAGGGTTGGGGACAAGTATAGAGCTGGGAGAGCAAGGGATGGGGACAAGTGTAGAGCTGGGAGAGCAAGGGTTGGGGACAAGTGTAGAGCTAGGAGAGCAAGGGTTGGGGACAAGTGTAGAGCTAGGAGAGCAAGGGATGGGGACAAGTATAGAGCTAGGAGAGCAAGGGTTGGGGACAAGTGTAGAGCTGGGAGAGCAAGGGTTGGGGACAAGTGTAGAGCTGGGAGAGCAAGGGTTGGGGACAAGTGTAGAGCTAGGAGAGCAAGGGTTGGGGACAAGTGTAGAGCTAGGAGAGCAAGGGATGGGGACAAGTGTAGAGCTAGGAGAGCAAGGTTTGGGGACAAGTATAGAGCTGGGAGAGCAAGGGATGGGGACAAGTGTAGAGCTGGGAGAGCAAGGGTTGGGGACAAGTGTAGAGCTGGGAGAGCAAGGGTTGGGGACAAGTATAGAGCTGGGAGAGCAAGGGTTGGGGACAAGTGTAGAGCTAGGAGAGCAAGGGTTGGGGACAAGTATAGAGCTGGGAGAGCAAGGGTTGGGGACAAGTGTAGAGCTAGGAGAGCAAGGGATGGGGACAAGTGTAGAGCTGGGAGAGCAAGGGTTGGGGACAAGTATAGAGCTAGGAGAGCAAGGGTTTGGGACAAGTGTAGAGCTGGGAGAGCAAGGGATGGGGACAAGTGTAGAGCTGGGAGAGCAAGGGTTGGGGACAAGTGTAGAGCTAGGAGAGCAAGGGTTGGGGACAAGTGTAGAGCTGGGAGAGCAAGGGTTGGGGACAAGTGTAGAGCTAGGAGAGCAAGGGTTGGGGACAAGTGTAGAGCTAGGAGAGCAAGGGTTGGGGACAAGTGTAGAGCTGGGAGAGCAAGGGTTGGGGACAAGTGTAGAGCTGGGAGAGCAAGGGTTGGGGACAAGTGTAGAGCTAGGAGAGCAAGGGTTGGGGACAAGTATAGAGCTTGGAGAGCAAGGGATGGGGACAAGTGTAGAGCTTGGAGAGCAAGGGTTGGGGACAAGTGTAGAGCTGGGAGAGCAAGGGTTGGGGACAAGTGTAGAGCTAGGAGAGCAAGGGTTGGGGACAAGTGTAGAGCTAGGAGAGCAAGGGTTGGGGACAAGTGTAGAGCTGGGAGAGCAAGGGTTGGGGACAAGTATAGAGCTAGGAGAGCAAGGGTTGGGGACAAGTGTAGAGCTGGGAGAGCAAGGGTTGGGGACAAGTATAGAGCTGGGAGAGCAAGGGTTGGGGACAAGTGTAGAGCTAGGAGAGCAAGGGTTGGGGACAAGTATAGAGCTGGGAGAGCAAGGGTTGGGGACAAGTGTAGAGCTAGGAGAGCAAGGGATGGGGACAAGTGTAGAGCTGGGAGAGCAAGGGTTGGGGACAAGTATAGAGCTAGGAGAGCAAGGGTTTGGGACAAGTGTAGAGCTGGGAGAGCAAGGGATGGGGACAAGTGTAGAGCTGGGAGAGCAAGGGTTGGGGACAAGTGTAGAGCTAGGAGAGCAAGGGTTGGGGACAAGTGTAGAGCTGGGAGAGCAAGGGTTGGGGACAAGTGTAGAGCTAGGAGAGCAAGGGTTGGGGACAAGTGTAGAGCTAGGAGAGCAAGGGTTGGGGACAAGTGTAGAGCTGGGAGAGCAAGGGTTGGGGACAAGTGTAGAGCTGGGAGAGCAAGGGTTGGGGACAAGTGTAGAGCTAGGAGAGCAAGGGTTGGGGACAAGTATAGAGCTTGGAGAGCAAGGGATGGGGACAAGTGTAGAGCTTGGAGAGCAAGGGTTGGGGACAAGTGTAGAGCTGGGAGAGCAAGGGTTGGGGACAAGTGTAGAGCTAGGAGAGCAAGGGTTGGGGACAAGTGTAGAGCTAGGAGAGCAAGGGTTGGGGACAAGTGTAGAGCTGGGAGAGCAAGGGTTGGGGACAAGTGTAGAGCTGGGAGAGCAAGGGTTGGGGACAAGTGTAGAGCTAGGAGAGCAAGGGTTGGGGACAAGTGTAGAGCTAGGAGAGCAAGGGTTGGGGACAAGTGTAGAGCTAGGAGAGCAAGGGTTGGGGACAAGTGTAGAGCTAGGAGAGCAAGGGTTGGGGACAAGTGTAGAGCTAGGAGAGCAAGGGTTGGGGACAAGTGTAGAGCTAGGAGAGCAAGGGTTGGGGACAAGTATAGAGCTGGGAGAGCAAGGGTTGGGGACAAGTGTAGAGCTAGGAAAGCAAGGGATGGGGACAAGCTTCAAACATGGAGCTACAGATAAATGAATGTTGGTTTATTCTTGCTACAACCACACAAACATATCAATAGTAATATTAATTACATAGGTAGTAAATATATCTGGATCAACATTATTCAGAGTTGCGTGAAATTGAATATCTAACACCAGTTTAATTATCCATTACACCCAATTTCTTCCGCAAAGTTGTCCACAATGTAAGCATTCATGTACATGTGCTCTGTGGCTGAGTGGTGTTATTGTCATGTACATCTATTTTTGTGTGTCCCAGTATATCTGCATAGTTTATTTCTATATAAAAATTGCAATGTCATGAATAGAAATAGAGTTACCTCCCTTTATTCTAACAGCTGACATATTGTGCAATACCATGAAAATAGAGACTATCATTAGTTTTTCAAAGTTCACATAAAAGGTGCAAAATTGAAGAAACTGAACTCACTAAAACAAACCTGTCCTTTACTCCATGGCCATAAGGTAACTTACAACATCCTTTTTTATAATCCTGATGTTTTTACTCTTCCCCCAACTCACCATAACGACGGGTCTCACACTGCAACCATTTATTTGAAACAAGATGGCTGCTACTGCAAGGTGGACTTACTTTGGTTTTGGGGACGATGTTGAGTCCCAGCTTCTGGTCGACCACGCTGGCGCCGGCCTCGGACAAGTAGCCCTGGTTGGGCACCAGACAGCTGCGGCCGAAGCAGCAGGGACAACACAACTTGTGCATCCACTTGGTCCATTTGGGATTTAGCTGACCGTATGGCTCCTCATCCTTTGGCTTGAACACACCTATTGTTTTCTGGAAAACAATTGCATAATGAATAACCAGTCATGATCAATCATGAATGAAAACAAAATTTCATTAGAAACATTAACATGGTTACATCTCATTATCCCTGAAGTACAAATCATAAGATATTGGATGTTAAACCTTGTCTGTTATCAGCCTTCTCATTCTCCCTGCTCAACTCGCTCACAAATCAGTTGAAATGGACTTACCACTGCTCATATACCTGGTCTTGGAAAATTAGTAATCATCTATTAATCCAGACATCTCTATGACATGGGTTTGACATGTGATCAGAATGTCAATCTGCAGCGGTAGAAACTAACATTTTAGACCACTAGTCCTTATAATGACAACATTTAGCAAAGCCTATAAATGGGAAATTTCTACTAGTCCTTATGATACCTTAACTATTCGGCAGTTTGGCAAGGACTACATGACTAGTGCCAATTTCTAACGCTTATCTGAAACTCAAGTATATTCTAGTCTATACTTGAACTCCATCATGTTCGTCCTGCTCCATCATAATTCATCATGTTCATATGCTAGAAGTCTGCCTTCGTTAATGGTATTGACAGCTGCAGTATAGATTACCTGACAACACAGAGCCTATAAAACCATTCTCTTCTCACACATTCACTGACCCAGTCAAACAAACCACCTGTTGCCAGACATGCCAGATGGATTTTAGGATTTCTTTCTGAGAAAATATTCAGTTTTTGTTGATACTCAAAAAGTTATGTCCCCTTGGCATTAGCCCCTATGTCCTTTTCACATGATGTGGCAGCGTGTAAGTGTAACCATGGTAATATATCACATTACATCAGTCATGTGGACAGCATTTTATTAGTAATTCTATTGTTGTTATTCATTTATTGTTCAGTGTTTAATTGAAAAGCCCTATTTAGCATGGATAACTCACAATTATCCAGGCCCATAATAGGATGTAGATACGGATCTAGATACTAGCATGTCATTTATGAATGTCAAATTACAGGAAGTTTCCAAATAGCTACAATAACAATCTGTATTTTCATCCAACAGTCCCAGTTGCAATCAAACTGCATTGTTGTGAGGTTGTTGTGTGTGTGTCAGACTACCCATGTCATACACGAACAGGGAATGTCACATGATAACACAAGCCATGATGCTGACAAACCAAGGCTCATAACTAGACAATCCTGGGACTCTAACTGCAACCATCAGATCCTTGCACATAAAAGGGACATAACTCTGCATACCAAGTGTGGCAGCCTTCACCACCATGTCCCATGGGCCTCTACCTGTCCTCTTGTCATTTACCTTACATACCGATAAAAGGTTGGCATTGTCTTGTATTGAAATCTGGTTCTTAACTGTGATATGTACACCTTGACACTGGACAGGCTTCACTATAATTCCAAAAATGTCTTGATAAATAAATGAAAAAAACCCTGTCATGTCACTTCCTTAGCAGCACATTCAAGAGACAGCTGCTTTTATGTGCGGAAATAAAAAAACATTTCAGAAAACAATGATGTGCCATGTATACCACCTTGTGTTGCAGATTGCACCGCTGCAATGTACCGTTCCAGATCGACACTGAAGTCATAATGCATCACTCCAGTTATTATCTACACTATGGTCGGACACATGTTACAGATTACTAGCAGCAGACTACCAGTCTAGTGCATCTGCCAAGTGTTACAGGTATCCAGGGGGCTAGCAGACTGGGCATATGTTGTGATGTGTTCTCATCAGTATCCAGACTAAAGACTCTCCAGGCTCACCTTGAAGCACTGCTCTCAACACTTCAGGTGTGAAATCTGTATTGGAACTTTGAAAAAGCAGCATTGACTTCCACTCTGTCTAACCATGGCAAGAGGGCACCACTGTTAGTTTGGCCCATTGTGAAATTCCAAGTCTGAGTGTAGGGGCGGGATGAGTCCAAATTTACTACCCAGGTACCCAACCCCTGTTGCCCGACCCTACCCGGGTACCTGGTGTAGCTCTCAAGAGTTGCATTGAAAATGTCCATTGGAAATTGTTTTACGAGAGCCCTGGCAAAAACTATTTTGATAAACGTATTAAAAAATCTGATCATGAATTCACTGACGATGACTGAAGCTTTATCTTTACTCAAATATATATAAGGAATGTGTGCATAGTGAGAAAGAAATGTGAACGTAAGTATATAGTGCAACCATGAAGTTCTGGATAGTTTTTGTCATTAAACAATAAATCATGAGACTAACCGGGTACTCATTTGGGTACCCACCCAACCCGAGTACCCAAGTTACCTGTCCTGGCCCTACCTGAGTTTGACATCACAGAAGTGCAGTTTTATTAATGAGTCACAGCATGATCATAATATTTGATTGGAGCAATGGATTTTAACGAAATGCAACACTGTTACAATTTGCAGTTTGTACATGGATAATAATACATATTTCATCAACCCAAAGGTTTCATTTGTCATCACTGGAAAATCAATCATAAATGTAGCAATTTGAATCATGTTTTGTGCCTAAATTTAGATAAAACAAGGTTTGGTTGGTTGGTTGGTTGGTTTGTTGTTTTACGCCGCACTCAGCAATATTCCAGCTATATGACGGCAGTCTGTAAATAATCGAGTCTGGACCAGACAATCCAGTGATTAATATCATGAGCATCGATCCACGCAATTGGAATCGATGACATGCATCAACCAAGTCAGCGAGTCTGACCACCCGATCCCGTTAGCAGCCTTTTACTACAAGCATAGTCACCTTTTACGGCAAGCATGAGTTGCTGAAGACCTATTCTACCCCGGAATCTTCACGGGTAGATAAAACAAGGTACCAGTGAGTAAAGGGGGCTTAGCAATAGGACATAGAAGTTTGTTTTCTGTCATGGTTATCATAAAAAGTTCTCTTAAATGGGGATCAGGTGGTCTGACTTTGTGTCATTCTGCCAAAGTGGCATGGATCATTGTTCTGACTGTGTGTCATCGTACCCCAGTGGCATGGATCATTGTTCTGACTGTGTGTCATCGTACCCCAGTGGCATGGATCGTTGTTCTGACTGCGTTTCATTCTGCCCCAGTGGCATGGATCATTGTTCTGACTGCATGTCATCGTACCCCAGTGGCATGGATCATTGTTCTGACTGTTGTGTCATTGTACCCCAGTGGCATGGATCATTGTTCTGACTGCGTTTCATTCTGCCCAAGTGGCATGGATCATTGTTCTGACTGCGTGTCATCGTACTCCAGTGGCATGGATCATTGTTCTGACTGCATTTGTATTGTACCCCAGTGGCATGGATCATTGTTCTGACTGCGTGTCATCGTACCCCAGTGGCATGGATCATTGTTCTGACTGCGTTGTATTGTACCCCAGTGGCATGGATCATTGTTCTGACTGCGTGTCATCGTACCCCAGTGTCATGGATCATTGTTCTGACTGCATTGTATTGTACCCCAGTGGCATGGATCATTGTTCTGACTGCGTTGTATTGTACCCCAGTGGCATGGATCATTGTTCTGACTGCGTTTGTATTGTACCCCAGTGGCATGGATCGTTGTTCTGACTGCGTTGTATTGTACCCCAGTGGCATGGATCATTGTTCTGACTGTGTGTCATTGTACCCCCATGGCATGGATCATTGTTCTGACTGCGTTGTATTGTACCCCAGTGGCATGGATCATTGTTCTGACTACGTTGTATCGTACCCCAGTGGCATGGATCATTGTTCTGACTACGTTGTATTGTACCCCAGTGGCATGGATCATTGTTCTGACTGTGTGTCATTGTACCCCCATGGCATGGATCATTGTTCTGACTGCGTTGTATTGTACCCCAGTGGCATGGATCATTGTTCTGACTGTGTGTCATCGTACCCCAGTGGCATGGATCATTGTTCTGACTACGTTGTATCGTACCCCCGTGGCATGGATCATTGTTCTGACTGTGTGTCATCGTACCCCAGTGGCATGGATCATTGTTCTGACTGCATGTCATCGTACCCCAGTGGCATGGATCATTGTTCTGACTGTGCGTCATCGTATCCCAGTGGCATGGATCATTGTTCTGACTGCGTGTCATCGTACCCCAGTGGCATGGATCATTGTTCTGACTGTGTGTCATCGTACCCCAGTGGCATGGATCATTGTTCTGACTGCGTGTCATCGTACCCCAGTGGCATGGATCATTGTTCTGACTGCGTGTCATCGTATCCCAGTGGCATGGATCATTGTTCTGACTGTGTTGTATTGTACCCCAGTGGCATGGATCATTGTTCTGACTGTGTTGTATTGTACCCCAGTGGCATGGATCATTGTTCTGACTGCATTGTATTGTACCCCAGTGGCATGGATCATTGTTCTGACTGTGTTGTATTGTACCCCAGTGGCATGGATCATTGTTCTGACTGTGTTGTATTGTACCCCAGTGGCATGGATCATTGTTCTGACTGTGTTGTATTGTACCCCAGTGGCATGGATCATTGTTCTGACTGTGTTGTATTGTACCCCAGTGGCATGGATCATTGTTCTGACTGCATTGTATTGTACCCCAGTGGCATGGATCATTGTTCTGACTGTGTTGTATTGTACCCCAGTGGCATGGATCATTGTTCTGACTGTGTTGTATTGTACCCCTGTGGCATGGATCATTGTTCTGACTGTGTTGTATTGTACCCCAGTGGCATGGATCATTGTTCTGACTGTGTTGTATTGTACCCCAGTGGCATGGATCATTGTTCTGACTGCGTGTCATCGTACCCCCGTGGCATGGATCATTGCTCATGCTTCCAATCTCTAGTTTGCCTGAGCAAAACTTGATTATTAACACGCTGCCATTATGGCTGAATTACCTGTGCCAAGTCCCCTACAAAACAGTTCAAGATTTCTATTTACAAATGTCCTGCTTCCCAGGTAATGACGGCATCATGATGCATGCAGCCAGGTGTTGCTGACAACAAATGCTGGTAGAATTACAACATTTCTTCCACAGATTTATTGTTCAAACTCATCCAACTGACAATGTAAATATTTCTGAGGTGACTCATTGTACCATGTGTCCCAGACATGTTGCACTTGACGTAAATCATGCAACAGTGGCAGCCATGGTTGTGTTCAACTCAACAACACCAAGCTGACCTCTCCGACAATGTGAGTGAGTGAGTGAGTGAGTGAGGCCAGTAATCATGTCTGATTGAGACCAACCAGTGGTGGATCGTGAGAGCAACAAGCTTCAGTGAGGGCATGATGACAGGGTTTCAGTCAAGTCACATTTGTGCAAAGAATAACAACACTTTGGGATGCCATTACTGAAGACAATAACTGTCAGCGATGTTGAGTAGTGCCTGCACATATGTGTTGTGAAATTGCTTGTTCCTCCGGCATATTTCACCATGACATATTGTCTTAAAGACCAAAATAGCGCCATGCTTTGGCTTTTCAGCTTTTGATCGAAAAAACAATCCTTTGGTAGAGACAATCGACCACCATTTGTAAACATAGTACACTTAATCAAGGGAGGTAACCCAATGACAAATAGCAGTGCATAGTAGCAATATCATTCAGGATTAGCCATACCGGTACCAAGAAGATCTTAATTCATTTCATTACTGACAATACAAGGGGTGGCTGATGGATTGCATTGATGGACCTGTGTGTCAATTATTTTGCCCATCTGAGGTCCACACTTCTGCAAATGATGCTGGAGTGCCTGGATGCTACTGGTGTAGTGTTCCTCCTGGTGGAGTAAAAAGTCCTCCACAGCAGAAATGTTGCCATCATCACGTGACGAGGTGGAACTGGAAGTCCCAAATCAGGTGAATACAGAGGAAGTCATAGTCATGCATTGCAGCCATTGCCCCATGGACTTGTGCACATCTTTAGTGAGGTTTCCATGAAATTCAGACTTGATATCCTCATGCAGATGCTTAAGCAGAATAGCTAAATATTGGCCATTAATGGTCTGACCAAGAATCCAAGAAGACCGAAGCCATCACCTTGCCAGCTGATGTAGGAGACTTTGCCTTCTGCTCAGGAGGAGACATTTCCACTGCTCTGACTGCTGTTTAGTCTCTGGCTGATAGTGGGTGAACCATAGACTCAGCTCTGTCTGCTTCAAAACAACGTACATTCTCATGAGAAATGACGAAACTGGAACGTTTCTGATCAGGAGTCAGCCTAGGGACCCAGCGTGCTGAAACCTTTGTCAGGCTCTGTTCATTCCTCAGAATGTCCTCAACTCTCATGAGAGATGTCTACTGTAATACTGGCTATGTGACGTGTGAGAGTCATCGATCCTCCATAATTATATCATGTATCTTATCTACATTTTCCTCAGTGGTGACAGCTGAAGGTGTTCCTGGTCTTGGATCATCTTCAAGGCTCTCTCTTCCCCTCAGTTGTCCACGTCTTATCAGTGGCTGGGGAAGGAGCATCAGCCCCTTCCGTTGACACCATATCTGCATGGATGGCTGTTGGAGTTAGCCCTTTCAGTTGGAGATACTTGATGACAGTGCAGTAGCCAATTTTGTCCAATTTCATCATCAGGAAATATCTTATTACTTTGATGCCTGCATAAATATGCTGCCTGGTTGTGCATTTGGTTCAAACACAGCCTGTTAGCATGGAATGTTTTATTCTTAATACATGAAAACTGTTGGGGTGCCCTATACATCCTTCTTGGTTAGGCTCAGAACTTAGGGTCACCTACCCACTTGTACTTCACAAAATACTGGCCCATGTAGGAATTATGGGAGTGTGTATAGTTGAAGGTTTGTATCACAGCTTACCCATGTCCCAGTGATACCGTGCAGGCTTATAGCACGGCGGACTGTTCAGGGATCTTTCCTAAAAACTTCACAACATTAAGCTGACACACCACGATATAACTGTAATACTGTTCAAGGCAGCGTTCAACCCAACTCACTCACTCACTCACAAAAAGAGTAACTTGTGGGGGTCATTGTGACTCTGTTTCCACAACCAGACACTGTAATCCGGAAACATAACTATGTTAATAATTACCATCATTACCATAATAGTGTTGTAAGAAGACTAATTTGCCAAATTGAAAACATGTTTAATATTCTTTAAAAAAAGGAACATGTACATGGCTTGTGATACACACCTCATCCCCAGTATGTTACAAGCAATGTTCCATCTTGTATCATCAGTCCACTGTCAACATCACTCAACATCACACCCTCTGAATCTCCAAGCAAACATTCTATGTCAATGTCACTGTCCTCAACATTAGAATAAAAACATATCTCTTTTAGCAAGGCCTGAAATGTTCAAACCAGTTAAACAGGCTAAACAAACCAATGAAGAATTTTAACCATTACAGTCACAAGTTAAAGGTTCTTAAGAGTGCCAAATTCCAATGCTCTAATGATCCTATTTGCTGTCAACATGTTAGAGAGGTTCATGGCAAACGTTGACTGGCGTTAGTGGCCCAAGTGTGAAGTGCTGGATGTGTGCAGGCCACATTATCACCATGTCAGCACTTGAGTCCAGCACAGTTGCATGTGTAACATTGGGGAGGGGACTCAGGTCATGTCCCGATCATTATCACATGGGGCTGTACACACTGGCTCCAAGTGACAACATTGTCAGGCCCATCCTTGACGAAGGAAACATTTCACCGCCTGTGATGCAGCATTTGTTTTCTCTCAGATGATTATTGCCGACTTCAGTAGTTCATGAACGACATTTGTCTATTTCTATATCCTTTCTTGTATTGCAATATTTGAAACATACATATGAAAGAAATAGAGAGTCTCACCCAAGTGTCTTTTGATATCAAATATATCTACACGAGTTGATAAAAGTGGAAAGTTTTTCCACGAGGGTGAGATTTTATACATCATTAAACATCATTCTTCCGACTTTTTCAGTTTGTAGACAGTTTGTAATAAGCAGCATCTTAAGTGCAAAAAGTACTGCTAACAGCTTCAGTGGCAGCACCATAAGTGGTGTCATTTGATTGTGACATCATGGTAACCAATGACATCACAATGGTCTGCAAGCATTGTGATGCAATTTCATTGCAGCAATATCTACAATAAGATAGTTTTGGATGATTAAAAAACAGTTGCCAGACAGTGAACTTATAATTTGGCCCCTTTAGTTTTCCTGTCAACATCAATATTAGATTACCAGCAGCAATTTAAAACTTCTATTGCCACGATCACCTTACCTACATACTACCTGAGCTAAATGAACTTAAAACCATCGACATATGATGGATTACAAATATGAAAGTTCAATCTTTGGACTTATGATAAGTCATTCATTTGGCTATACAATATCAAATATATTTCTCAGAAGAATTTGTAGGAAACAAATTCCAATACGATTGGTACCCTGATGACTCAGAACATGTCACTGATACATCAGCATGGCCAATGATGTGTCACCATCACTACAAGAAAAAAAGGGTGAATATTCCGTGCCTACTGATCTTGCTGATAGCAAGTGACAGGGCTATCTGTGACATATTTTCTTTGTCGCTCAATGTTTTTCTTGATATATGAATTCTCTGTCTACATGCCAAGATCATGACGATCATGTAGATCGATGCTCATGACGTCAATCACTGGATTGTTTGACCCAAACTTGATTATTTACAGGCCGCTGTCCAACAGCTGGAACACTGCTGAGAGCAGCTTAAACAACAAACAAACAAAACCTTGAAAGTGTGAATCAATTTCAGGTATCATGTCTTGTCCATCAACGCCCCTGCTGTCTGGTGCTGTTGTATGTTGCGCAAGTAACACCATCAAGTCGATATAAGATGTCATAACTAAATCCTTGTAATTCCACATGAAAGCAATTGAGTCATGTCTATAGCCTCCTACAATGAGAAGATGGCCGCTTGTGACATCCAGCAGGATCAATGATCTAACTTGAGGCTCCTTAAGGCTTAGAATAGAACAAAGGAGACAGTCAAAATGTCATGTATATTTACCCCTGCAATGAGATGAGGATGCTACACACATCACAATACCAGGCTTGGAATTATGTCCAAGGTGGGGAAATAACAGCAGAACCTCATCCTATAGTTAACACCTACAAATATTTGCAATAAAGCCATATCTAAAAGTTGTCAGCATAGGATTCTAATCATGCTAATATCAGAATTTCCTGTGTTTTCTAGATTTCAAAGAATCTGTTGTAATTCTGAAAGGACCGAATGTCTGTTACTTTGTTTATCACACATGACAGGAGATGCCCCGCTCCAGGGATGATGGTTGTCAGGTGGTCAATGTGCTTGTCAAGAGGAAGTCCTAGTTTCCATTCTACATCATGTACATGGTCTGTGGAATCCTTAATCCTTTATTTGTTGTGTATTCTTCTTAAAACAAATAACTACATTTGATGAGAACAGTAAAGCAAATAATCATTGCAGATGGTGGGAACTATCCATGCTCACTTTTAATACAATTTTGGCAACGCAGTTTCAGAGAAATTGTTTATAACAATATTTAGCTTGGATGCTTAAAAAACTTGAACATCATATCATCCATTTCCTTCAGACAATCTATCAGTTTTCTGGGCTTCATGTCTCCTGTGAAGTAAGTTTCATGCTTTTACAAAATCAGATTTTTGTTGTAATTCAGTACATCAATGGTATACATGGTAATTAGATGGTAATTAGATGGTAATTAGATGGTAATCAGATGGTAATCAGATGGTAATTATGGAATTGGTATCCAGGTATAGATATTGATTTTTGATTAAGTTACACAAAACGTGACAAAAGTCACTTTTTAAGACTACAAATAGGCATTTTCAGTTATCTATAGCCAATAACATTGTTCAGCATGTTAGTGTATTTAACATAATTATATTCAAGCGAACAATGAGTAGGCAATAACCACAGTTTATGTGGCTTAAACCTGTCAACCCTCACTATGTGCAGTTAACCAGCATACTGCACATGCTATAAGTTACAATGGTGTAGGTTTCTTGTGCATACTGAGATCCATAGTTCCAGTTTTCTCCTTGTTCTATCTTGCCTACTGTCTTGGCTTGCTTGTAGATTGACAATCATATATGATTTCAACTATCTCAATCAGCTAATTCCACACACACCACTGGCTCCATACAATGGCAAGTGCAGATATCTGGTCAAAACATCAAGTCATCCTATCATGTTCTGTTAACAAGTACTGATTCATATACAGGTATTTTTCGGTGAACCAAAAGACAATCTGGACTAAAAATAAATAATTAATAATGTTTGTCAGAGAATTACGGTATTGAAGAAAGGATTAGGCATGACCCCCAGTGGAATGTATGTAAATACATAAAGCTGTTACATCATAGGTAGATAATGACTATAATCCTGAGATAATTATGTGGGATAATCTCTGTTATGTCTCATCTGGGATCCAGGACTAGTATTACCTGACCCAGATCACATAACATACACGTCATTAATCCTAGCACAATGGTTGATGTTACTCTCGATAGCTGCCTGAGTAGATTGCTTACTAGAACAAGAACATTGTTTATTTGATGTTTAATGCCGAACTCCATGACAGTCGTCTGTAAACAATCAAGTCTGGACCAGACAATCCACTGATTGATATCAAGAGCATCGATCTACGCATTTGGGATACAATGACATGCATCAACCAAGTCTGTGAGCCTGACCGCCCGATCACATTAGTCACCTCATATGACAAGCATGGGTTGCTGAAGGCCTATTCTAACCCATATCTTCACGGGTACAAGCACATGCATAACATGCGTACTAATGTACACCTCTAGATTAGGTAACAAAAGTTGGTCCTGTTGCACTGCAGCAGTGTGTGACTCGAGGTTGTCGAGGCTGTCAAAAGTCGCTGACACTTCCATGGTAGATCTACCCTCATTACATGTGCACACGTTCTACATATTACCCACCCCAAGTACAGGTAACATCAGTAATGTGTGTTACCTGTAGCTGTAGCAATAGAATACACTAGGGCTGTAGAGTAGCCTTGTGTTTAGGTGTTCACCGTCATGCTGAAAAGAGCCTATTCCTGGTGTCCCTCCTGCCCTGATATGGCTGGAATAGGGCTAAAAGCCTTATCATTTAACAATTTACAACAACTGCAGAATCCAAATTTGCTTCATTCTCTTGATTTAACATTCCCACAAGTTCTGCTACATCTAACCCCCAGAACAGACACTGGGTGTCACAAACACTAACTGCTAATTCCCCCATATTCTGCTACATCTACAAGTCCTGAGAAGGAAGCCCCCAGGACAGACACTAACTGCTAATTCCCCCATGTTCTGCTACATCTACAAGTCCTGAGAAGGAAGCCCCCAGGACAGACACTAACTGCTAATTCCCCCATATTCTGCTACATCTACAAGTCCTGAGAAGGAAGCCCCCAGGACAGACACTAACTGCTAATTCCCCCATGTTCTGCTACATGTACAAGTCCTGAGAAGGAAGCCTCCAGGACAGACACCAGGTGTCACAGACACTAACTGCTAATTCCCCCATGTTCTGCTACATCTACAAGTCCTGAAAAGGAAGTCCCTCCAGAACAGACACCAGGTGTCACAAACACTAATTGCTAATTCCCCCATGTTCTGCTACATCTGTCAGCATCTCAATCCTGAGCAGGAAGCTATGTTGCAAAGACAGGTAACATGCTATTGCAGCATTACATGATTACAGCACACAACCATGCAACATCACAGTCTATCAATGGATCGTTATTGTAGTTCAATGGGGGCTTGCTTTTTGCTGAGTTCATTTTATTTTTGGTGCATATACAGCGTGTTTGTTCAACTGATGCAGGCTATGTATGACAGCAATAGAATGTATGTAGTAGTTTGGGGGAATCAGTCTACCTTCTACCTTTCATCATCATGTTCCGTTTGTTCTAGTCAGTCATCAGTCACATCACTTACAAAATGTTCTTTATGTTCCAAAAAGGGGATTTCAAAGATCCTGCTTTTACACTGACATGAAATTCTAGTAATTTTACTGCACACACGAAAACACTTGACAGCAGAATAAAGTCATGAGATCATGTGTTCTAGATCTTCTTTAGATGGTTGAACAATTTGAGTAACAACATAATATGATACAGCTATAAATAAATGCACACTCACAATTGATCATTTCATCAGAACAGAGTAGACAATCACTAATTATAACCTATATTTTTTTATATAGTCAATTTGTTACAAATTATTCACAAAAGTGCACAGGAAGTAGCACAGAGTTAGACAATGAAATGAACGATGACATCATTGACCCAGTGTTGTCTTGAACACAGTGCGTCCATAACGAGTCCTACATCACTCGCAACATTCGATATTTACGAATTCCCTCATGCTTGCTCTTCTAAGTAATGACATGGCTCCTCCAATGATGAACTTGGGTGGAAAGGCACTTCATGTTCCATGTTTAAACACGGATGGGATGTACTATTTACAATCTACTGGACCAATAATGATATTAGAAAAAAAAAATACATCATCGATCTCAAAATGTTACAATCAACACTACCCAAAGGGACATATCTAACATTAGGCAAATTGGATTGGTCCATCAAATTCCGCTATATCCCTCATTAAATATGGATGTTGTGGAGACACATTTAACAGCTAAGGATATTAAATTTTAAATAGCTTGTGTGAGTAAATTCAGAAACTTACATGAAAACATTTAAAAATTTGCAATCAAATTTCATTGTCCTGAATACACGTAGAAACACTGACAGACATATTGAGGCATGGTCCACAACACAATGAATCATCATAGTCTGACATATGGTACCGGTATGTGAAGCCTTTAACGTGTTTAACGGATTGTCTGACAATACCATCACATAAAATACTAATAGCATCTGTCATATTGACATTACTTTACATTACTGGGCCGTTGGAATAATTCACAACCATATCTTGCAAAAGAAAAACTCATCGTTGATTTAATATACAGTGTATTATACCTCCATTCTTTTGTGATAAATACCCTGGACCCATTCTGTTTGGGATGGGATGCTACACGTTATTGATGATCTCCACCTGCCTTTTCAGCAACTTCCCACAGAATTTCCCTTGCACGTGTGTGTAATTTGATTGGATGTCATTTTCAGCACTGAATCTGTCATTCAAATCAGACCTAAATACAAAACTATGGCTGTGAATGTCTCCAGGGTATAAATAATAGAATGGAGGTAAAAACACCAGATAATAGGATGAAAAAAACAGGGGAAAAGTACTGCTGTATTTTTTCAACAAACCATTCAAAACAAATTTGACAAAGAGAAATGATAAATACCAAAAATATTCTGTTTATGACAGGTAAAAAAGAGCTCCTTTGTTGAAACTGAATAGTATTGAACATAACTCCCAGATCTGTGAGGAAGACAAAATCATCCGTCCTTAATTAAGCAATATCAATAAAGAATAATACCTTTTGATGTCTGATCCGTTAAAATAATTTGTCTCTATTTTTTTATTCCAGAGAGGCAATAAACACAGAAAAGAATTGCTGACACAGCAAACATTGGGTGTATCCTCTCGGGTGCCTTAGTTGTGGAAATACGCTCGGATAATCAAAATAAGATCTAGAAATAAATCCTAATTGCACAAGACAATCGATTAGCGAGCTTTTAGACAGGAAGCACTTAGTTGGCGTAATTATTGACACCTTCAGGCACTAATCAGAATTAACTAATGTCTGGAGGTGATTCAGTGATTGGACTTAATGTGACCTAATCATCATCGTCAAGGACAGCAGGTAGTCAGGCCATACCTTGCCCTCAGAACCCAGTCTTCACGCCTGTCATTAGCTGGCTGTCAGACTGTCAAATAACCACACAGTTTACGACCTGATCTACATTGTCATTACACGCTGACTCATCACTAAATATGGTCAACTTAAAAATACAGTGACAATCAATCAAATGTCTGTCTTGCCACATACTGTTGCATCATGTCAGAATGAATCTTTTTCCTACTTTCCAAACACTATTATAATTTGATTTGCTCCTGTGGTAAGAACTTTGTCATCTAAAGATTTGACCTTTTCGACAAAAAAAATTAGCAATTATATTTTCATCCCTGCCCACTTCACTGTCAAACCTTGCTGCCTCATATCAGTGGGAAATATCGGCAGTTGTTAATGCAAGTTGTTCAGCAGCTGGGGATCAGGGTAGAACTGCAGCAGCATGCTTGTTGTAGCAAGTGAGTTGGGTTCAACTATTCCAGTTTTATCACGACAGTCAGCCTAATCTGGGAGGAAAGCTCGAAGTGATGCAGGTGTCAGACATTTACCACTCTGGTGATACCCACGAGTGGTCTAGTCCAGTGGACATGCTGGTCAGACTGTGTCCCTGTCTGTGCTTCACTGTGCCCTGATGGAGGGTACCATTGCTCTTGCTTGCAGTCCCTGCCTGTGTGTCACTGTGCCCTGATGGAGGGTACCATTGCTCTTGCTTGCAGTCCCTGTCTGTGTGTCACTGTGCCCTGATGGAGGGTACCATTGCTCTTGCTTGCAGTCCCTGTCTGTGTGTCACTGTGCCCTGATGGAGGGTACCATTGCTCTTGCTTGCAGTCCCTGTCTGCGTGTCACTGTGCCCTGATGGAGGGTACCATTGCTCTTGCTTGCAGTCACTGGTTTGTGTTGTCCAGACCCGTTATGTACAGGCCACCACGATCTAGCTGGAATACTGCTGACTTTGACAACATCCACCCACTCACTAACCAAGGTTAACAATCTAACTGTAAACAACAGCTGAACATAAAATGACATGTGTCACACCTTCCTGACATTTTTGCCCCTGGTTGTTTTAGTTGGCTTCTACACTGAGTGGAACTATTTGCTGCATGCCAGATAGACATTGGATAGTTTCAGTCTGCTCTATTTAATCTGAAATTGGTTGAAAATGTGTTTGTCTTTCCATCATAATATTGCATGCTACCTTCTCAATCCTGACTATTGATTCGAGGTCCCACAATTGGCAATCCCAATCTGGCCTTAACTAAGTATATTTCAAATATAAAAATACAGACACACCAAATTCTGATAGATCTCAACAGTCCTATTTCCCTAATAGCCAAGGATAAAGACTCTTTCTTGTAAACTTACTGCATGTCCATTGAGGACACAGAACTATTAATGTACTTTGTGACAAATAGAAAAGACAAACAAAGCAGTTTTACAGCTTTGTTCCTCCATTGTAAGCAGACAAAGTAGACTTGGGGACATGATGTAAGAAGGACCAGCGGCCCACCGACATTGACAGGGCATGCCTTGGGCTGGGGGCTCTGTGACAGGGACTGGTTACAATCTAGGCTTGTTCTTAGCTCTGAGCAAAATCAGTGTGATGACTCGGCACACAAGTTGGAACTCAAAGCCTAATTGTGCTGGAATAATGATTCCAGGACTGGTGTATTGGGACACTTTGTTGATGTTATGAGGATCACATGGTCAATGATCAATAAAAAACATGATAATCAGAACTCGAGATAAGCTGCATATTTGCGTAAAATATGCATAAAATAACCTTTAATACGCAGACAAATCAAATCCTAGTTTATCAGAAACACAACTAAAACTATAAATACTCTATTGAAATCAAATTAAAATGTGAAGAAACAGGTGGGTAAAAAATTACCCTCTAAAACCTGTGGATACCCAAATAAATCAAACCCCTGGGTAAAATACAAAATAACCAAAAGCTTATCTATAGCTCTGATAGTTATATCATGAGGGCACAGTACATACCATGAAAAATAATTGTCAAGTACTATTCTGACTGTACAATATGTCCCAAGCAATGGTTTGATCAAATCTCTCAAGCTTAATGTATTAGTTCAATAGTTGAGTCTCCCTTTCATCATGGAATGTCTCCTGCACATGAGAAGTCTGGAGTTTCCACACAGCCATCCTTATCTCATCTGGCTCTATCAAGAACACAACACCAAATCTACATTCACCACTCTGGTATCGATCAGCTGAAATGTGTTCAACATGTCCAAGTACAAACAATACATTTCTTTCATTTTAATTTCAAATTAACAAAAAATACAAACTTTTATTCAGTCCTGCAATGTTAATGTAGACAGTCCATTCCGCTCCAGTTGACCCAGGCTGTGAGACTAACCGAGCATGACCACGACTGGCCATGTTCCATGATCTCCATGGCACCAGCATGAGATGTGCATTTCATCACCTGATTCCTCACACCATCTGTCACGACCACTCTCCAACAGGGTTATGGACCAGAAACAGTAAGTAGAACTGAACGACTGCTCACAACTGTCAATAATTATACTGCATTTCACCTCTAACTATTGACTAACATTTAGTCAATGAAATTTTATATTACACAATACCCTTCTTGACTCAATTTTTTTTTTTTTAAATTCCCTTTGCTGATTTTCACTTGGAATAGAGCTAGCTAGAGCTGGGTAGACTTGCTTTTGTATGTGTTTCTAGATTGTGTTTTTTTTTTCATAAAATAAATATATTCATTCCACAGTCATGGTGCGGGACTACTCTAATTACAACAACCTCTAGTCCTCACAGCTAAATGTAACACCAAGTTTATACCATGCTATATGAAACATACCCTAATTCAAATCAGTCATCTTCCTGTCGTTACTTTGATAGGATATAAATATTCATTGTGCGAAGTCACCTTCCACAAAGGTCTGCACCTATAATCTGAATATTGCTGAATAGAAAAATAACAATGAAAAATAAAATATCCCTGGATATGAGTCACAGATATCCTCCATGAAAGTGTGAAACTAACATCGCACACATCGACAGGATGCATGTCAATATCTGCCATGTACGCCGTCATCACAACACATCCTCTCGGCCCCAAGGCTACCTCCTCAATTTCCTGGGTGTCACATCAGACCAGGACAGAACGGCCCGAGGCACTACTTGCTAAGCTTATCTGTGATAAGGCGAAATGGCTGTGGTTGTACCTATTACCCCCCCTTGTTAGATTACACCGCCCCACTAAGTCCTCCTACTTATCTCCAGTGCCTGGCCCACACTTCCAAGTTATACCTACAAAACAAACCATTCCCTGCCATGCTAGATATCCAATAACAGGACATATCCAACTGAATTTGAAGTCATATACAGACATACAGAGAAATTAATACCAACCATATAAATACAAAAATTAATCTGTGCACTAACATGAACTCAACTAACACTAAATATTTTACATTTTTACTAAATATCTTAAAAAATCATAAAGTAAACTATTACCATGTGTTTTTTCAAAATCATTTACTGATTGTGCTTACCATGCTTACTGACTTAGAATTTTGATTGTTCTTGTATCTTTATGTATTGTGTTCAAAACTAAAAGAACTTGTCATGAAACTTTAACATTAAAAAATTAAAAGATCAACATTATTCAGAAATATATATTAAAAGAAATATTCAGCAGATGTCCAGGGGTTCCCAAGAATAAACTCCATTTGGAAAACATTAATTTCAAACACTGATATATTAACTAAAATTCAAAATAACAGGACAAGATGGTATAACAAGACATGAAAATATTTTCCATTTATCATGAAACAGAAAAAAACTATTCCGTATGTTGGTTTCTTACCTTTTGTTTATTCATGACAAAGTAACACCCGCTTGTTCCTTTTGAGCTTAATGTAGGTGGTATTCCAATATCAATTGCTTGTTCCACCTCTTGAACAAGTCTCCCAAAATCGGGATCATTGGGGAAAGTGTTTCGATATGGCAGTTCCTGAATCACATTGGGTAAAGATTCCATTGCCTCATAGTATTCAGATGCATCTGAAGCACTCCTCACCCCTGAGCGCTCAGTCTTCTCAAATATTTGAGTCCTGTCGCCTCTTGAAACTGACATTATCCTTCGTTACAATACTCACGTCAATATCTCAAATCCTGATACTCATACACCTTGAAGTAGTTCCTTGAGAAATGTACTTATCATTTCCTTGTCAAACACTATCCCAGCATGTTCATTTCAACTTATGTCATGTCATCCTAACTGGTTAAGTCAATCTGAGTTAAGTATGTCTAGTTACAGAACTCTAATCTGTAAATCCAGCACCCATACTTGAAACACTTCTGAGAAATAGATTTCTTATTCCTCAAGGCTTTTCCAAGAAAAACAAAAAAAGAAAGAAATGTTGTATTTCTAAGATCATTCTGATAAATGAAACAACCCAAAAGAAAACTTCTCAAATTGATTTGCACTTTCAGCTAGAATTCAATACAGGGACAGTCACTACAAACAATGTATCAATATTCCATCAATACCACCTGACTTTCAGGCGCCAATTTCAGTCCCAACAATGTATATTCACATGAGACTCCCACTGTCTGAAGTCATCCATATCACTTCACTGTCCGCAGTATCACCACAGCTGATCACACACTGCAGCCTACAGCAGATGTCAACGCATATCCAACAAGACTCTGGATGTGACCACTTCCAACAGTTCTACACACCTGTGTGGGAGCCCTTCTCTCCGCTCCATGAAACGTGGCCAGTAGCCTGCTATAAATAGCTCAAGGAAATTAAACCACCTGTAAAGTCATGTGACAACATCAAACAGGAAAAGGGAGATAACTCCTGTAAAAGGCAGGCCACAAAGCTGAATATGTACCGAGAGAGATTCATTGATTTTACTCTTCAAATAAATCTTGACATTTGTGTCAAATTAGAAACAAATGAAGGAAGTTAAAGAAAATGAAATCGTTTTGTTCTCTTGTCTTTGATAATTTTTTAACAAAGCACACTTTCTGACATCTTTCTTTCACCATGTTCAGTGTGAGGAAAATTACATTTTCTTCCTGTATCAAGGACATTGGCACTTGTGAAATATATTATTTGCCTCTGTCAGGTTTCATTAAAGCTGACAACTGAGCCATGGAATTAATATAACTGATTCTATAGTTTTCTGCAGAGAGCAAGTGCAAATCAAAGGCAATAGCTTCGGGCAGAAATCTTAAAGGACAAATCTGCGCTAATAACAATTTAATCACACAACTAAGAACTGACCCTAGTTCAAATACATGCAATACAATTCTTATTTGGAAAAAAAAAATCCCTATTTCATTTCAAGTGAAATAACACTTAGTGTCAGAACTATTTTCCATCTGCATGCTCAATGACACTTTCATTGTCAGAGTAAGGTCATGAAGATAATGACAAAAATACATTGTAAATAGATTGTGTCTTTTCCTGCCAAATAACATGTTTATCCAATCATGTGACAGTTTCCTTGCTGACGGTACCACACATATCAGGTCAGGTCACTTGGCAAGACAAACATGTGATTTGACCAGGAGAGACATATCCTCTACTTCTGTCTACATATACTATATATCTGTCTATATATCCTATATATCTTCTACATCTGTCTATATATCCTCTACATCTGTCTATATATCCTATATATCCTCTACATCTGTCTATATACCCTCTACATCTGTCTATATATCCTCTACATCTGTCTATATATCCTATATATCCTATATATCCTAAATATCCTCTACATCTGTCTATATATCCTCTACATCTGTCTATATATCCTATATATCTTCTACTTCTGTCTACATATACTATATATCTGTCTATATATCCTATATATCTTCTACATCTGTCTATATATCCTCTACATCTGTCTATATATCCTCTACATCTGTCTATATATCCTATATATCCTCTACATCTGTCTATATATCCTCTACATCTGTCTATATATCCTCTACATCTGTCTATATATCCTATATATCCTAAATATCCTCTACATCTATCTATATATCCTCTACATCTGTCTATATATCCTCTACATCTGTCTATATATCCTCTACATCTGTCTATATATCCTATATATCCTAAATATCCTCCACATCTGTCTATATATCCTCTACATCTGTCTATATCAGCAAAACAATCCCCGCTGAGAACCAACAATCACCTCTTCTTCCTGACCACTCCAAACATTTAACTAGATCTACACAAACGCCGATATTTGGCCCAAAGCCTGCATCAAATAAAAGCAAACATTCCTAATTTGAATTAAAACTTCTCAATAACTAAGAATTAATTAAAAGACGAACAGTAATAAATCCAAATTTTAAGAATATCACAACTTTTTCTCGATGTGCCACACTTGGTTTGGAGTTATGGATAAATCCCTGCAGTCAGATTGTTTGGCCAATCTGAGACACAGACAAACTCACACACTAAGAACAACATGCATGACCATTGCTGACCAACATGACCAACACACAAGTTTCAAAATTATTCACACAAGTTCAGCTGAAAGTGATGATAATTTTTAAACTGTCATTTAATTTCATCATCTCCTATCAAACTTTGGACACAATTCCCGGTTACCCCAAAACTGAAGAGATTCTTAGATACTTAGAAATAGACACTACCTTCCACTCTCCAAGATTCTTATCCTAGATAGCTACTACCTGAATACTACCACTACCATGGCTTTAGTTTTGAGATGGACAGCTGTACATTGATTGAAGGAACATTAAGCACTGCTTCAATCAAATCAATCTATCAATTGTAGAACTCGTATAATAACTAACTAAACATTTAAATCTATATTGACACACTTAGAGACCGCATATTTTTTTCTTTTAATATTGACCCGTGAAGATTCTGGGGTAGAATAGGTCTTCAGCAACCCATACTTGCCGTAAAAGGTGACTATGCTTGTCGTAAAAGGCGACTAACGGGATCTGGCGGTCAGGCTCGCTGACTTGGGTGATGCATGTCATCGTGTCCCAATTGCTTGGATCAATGCTCATGATGTCAATCACTGGATTGTCTGGTCCAGACTGGATTATTTACAGACCGCCGTCATATAGCTTGAATATTGCTGAGTGCGGTGTTAAACAACAAACAAACAAATTCATGTGGCAGGGAAGCCCAAACTGATGCAGGTCCAAGGCATATACCACTTTGGTGAAACCCCAAAAGGGGCATCAGGATTAATTTGTGTCCACAATAGGGAAGTGGCAGAGACTCTTCAGGACAATTCTGGAAGCCCCACAGTAGCTATGACTGCAAAGCTTGTGAAGCCTTGACTGTCACACTGACAGAATCAGAGTATTTTATGAGTGCTTCAAACATTAAATGTCACCTCAAGAACATGATGAAATCCTTGAAACAATAGAAATATCTATTCCATACATCTTTCAACAATTGTTCATCCATCCAGTAACAGACAATGTTCATTATCTCCATGAAGGTTGCAGGATGACATACTTGACCTGAGATTAACACACATCAGATCTAAGCAACTATGTCAACAGGCAGCCAAGAGACATTCCTTTCAAATGATATTTCATGAAACGAAAATTGGCAAGTGCAACCATTAAATAGGCTTGTTAAAATAAATTTCTTGTTCCTAATGATAAACGATCTCGTAACATCTGCAGTGGAGTGTGGCCAAAAGAGGTCACATAGCATATTAGAACCATGTTACTTTTATAGACCTCATGAACAAATAAACTAAATCAGTAAGATCCTTCGCTACCCAGACAGTTTTGATAAAAAAATGATAATTACACATGACACTTTCATTTTATTTTGATAACAGTTATTAAAAAGTCCCATCACATAAAGCGCTAAGTGATTCTCAGCCATGTTTATTTTCATAAGCACTTCTATATCGGGAAGCCTATATCTAAATAGTTTTGGAATGTTATGTGATTTAGTGAGTGAGTGAGTGAGTGAGTGAGTGAGTGAGTGAGTGAGTGAGTGAGTGAGTGAGTGAGTGAGTGAGTGAGTGAGTGAGTGAGTGAGTGAGTGAGTGAGTGAGTGAGTGAGTGAGTGAGTGAGTGAGTGAGTGAGTGAGTGAGTGAGTGAGTGAGTGAGTGAGTGAGTGAGTGAGTGAGTGAGTGAGTGAGTGAGTGAGTGAGTGAGTGAGTGAGTGAGTGAGTGAGTGAGTGAGTGAGTGGATACAGTATCAATGTATGGAGTGAATGAGTGAGCGATTTATCAAGCCGGTAGATACAGTATCAATGTAAGGATTGATTGATTGATTGATTGATTGATGCAGCAACTCTGCAGCTACTCGCAGAAGAATCTTTTACTCTGCCTCCGCACACTGTAGCAATATTGGAGACAACACCAAGAACAGGCCCACATTATGTACCATATGGGGATCAAACCTGGTCTTCAGCAGGACAAGTCAATGCTTTAACCACTGGGCTACCGAACTGCCCATTATGATAGAAACACTGAATTCCACTTCTTTTCATGCTCTATTTGACTGTATCATGTATATGAGCAGTATTATGTTCATAAATCATGATGCAACAATTAATACAATATCATATCAAACTATAATTTCCTATCACAAGCATCTTCCCGAGGCAAGGGAGTTAACTGACTTTAAAAGTCCAGTTTCCACCCTTGCCAAACTAGGCTAGAATTCCTGGGCTCGATCGTAGTGCCACCAGTGGCTATTACGAGTTATGTCCTTTGTATGCCTCCCTCAGATTCAACCTCTCATATCACTTGCATTTGCTTCAAACAAAACGGTGGCACCCAGTCAAAACGATCTGATTGATAATCAAGATCTATATTGTGATAAAACGAGTCTTACATCGCGAAGTGCATCAAATCACGTGAGCACCTTGATTAAAAGCATGAAAAGATTTCGAAAATATCTGCTGACAACGAGTTAGCGATGCACATGCTTTGCAAATCCTGCAGTCGACCGAAATCTGCATGACACTTTTTTTCCACGAACCGGATTTCGATTTCGGTGCGCGATTTTGATTGGACTATGCATAGACTCATTAGTCAAGCCAAAATGTAAATACCAGCCTAGCTCAGCAAGAGTGGAAACTGGACTTTTATAGTCAGTTAACTCACTTGCCTCGGGAAGATGATCACAAGTGATTCATCCACAGAAAGTATGTTTAATATAAAACTCGAGTTTTGATGAATTGTTCCCAGGGTTTCTATACATTATCAAGATTATTGGACTTTGCGATATACTATATTATCATCATAAACTTTCATGGTAAAAATAAATGAACAGAACATGAAATAATAATTATATCATATTGGAGAGCAAAAGAATCCAATGTATTCAGTGCATCTCTGCTTGTGGCAGGATCGTTTTCAACACACAACATACAACATACAACATACAACAAGAAGCTGTCCAGTGTGGTGTGTATGAACAGCTGTGTGAGTGTTCAGGTGACACTGTGCAGATGGTACACTAAGTATACAAGGCTTGTGCAAGAGTAGGCTGACGTTGTTTAACGATGCTATGGCTGACAGTATAAGCAATGGCGCACATCATCTGAGAATAACACCCGTAACATGCCAGGTAACACATCATAACTCCCCATAACCAACATCAGCTACACAAAACATGACAGGGAGCACATCTAAAGTTTGATGTCGGATAAAAAATATGATTAACTATTTTTTTAGATATACACTTACACCACCCCTAAAATTTACACATGAAAATGTTGACACGCTAAAGGGATTTTCCTACATAACACCATATAGTACCACCAACTACCTGTTAACAACACTGTCTTCAAACAGTTCGTGCACACAAGATAAAAGTGTAAACTTGCCTAATTGTTCTTGCATTTCCACTGATATTACCTACGACAGTGATGCTATTTCCATATTTTACACAGAAAACTTATAGCAAGATAACCTGCATAAATAAGTTAAGGAACTGAGAGTTACATCTGACATTATGAAATGCTCCGTCACTGGCCACCCACTGTGAGCTGGGAGTGGAAGCTGCTCTGGAGCATTGGAACTGATTGACAATACTGATTTGTGAACTCAATGCTCGAACAAAGACAGATCTGTTCTCGTCACTTCTAACATTTAAAGAAGAGACTTAGGTTACCCCGATATTATTATTATGTATGGAACACCCGATGATTTGTGACAATGCTTGACCCCATTTCAGCATATTTCAGTCCAAATAATGGCAATATCACACTAAAAACTGTCACAATAACCCAACAAAACTGAATCAACATATTTCAAAGTCATTTGAGCATGTTGAGACAAAAAAGCAGCCCTATCACATAAATTGTTTGATAGGCATTACTTAGAAGTTGACAGATGACAAGATAGACACAATTTTTATGGATAACAACTTCTTTAATACTGTGAAAAGCAACGCTTCGGTATAGATCCTTATACCTTATACCTTATACCGCTGACAACAGTATACATGGTATAAGGATCTATACCGAAACGTAGCTTTTCACAGTATTAAAGAAGTTGTTTTCCATAGAAATTGTGTCTATCTTGTCCTATTACATGATTAACTCCAGAATACTATGAACAATGATTCATTATTTATACACAAAATTCACAGACCATCAGTGACGTTTAATACAAATACTTTGCCACGTTTGACAATGTTGAATGTACTTTACGTCACATCAATTAACAACAACTAATATTATCATGGTTATCAGAACTTTTGAAAAATGAATGGAAAGATATATTCATTTGGAATCACTGATTATAAATGTTGAGACAAACAATCACTATCAACTTATGATGATCTGAATTTTCAGATTTCTGTTTGGTCCTGGCAAATGTCAACAGGTTTAGGAATGTGTCTTTTCATGCTTACCACAAGACTCTCAGTAACATGGTCAGTGTGTCCTATGGAATTATGCATGCCAACAAGGACACTATTCCATCAGCGAACCTGTTGAAAGCCCCTACACCATGAGGTAGATAACAAGCAGTTGTAACTATGAAAGTTTGCCCCCTTTCATTTTCATAGAAGTTGGTAATACTCTTTCAATTTCTAACATTTAATTTTAGCAATCATACAGTGAACTAAGCACCCTCATTGAATCATCATGTTAAATGTATCTGCCTAGTTTACTTGTTCGAAAGTACATTTACAATTGGCTTAACTGACACGGGAACTTCTGTTAACTGTGCCACTGGCACTCTAATACAAGGAGTTTCAAACCCTGACAAACACTGTCAGCAAGCAATATCCAATACATCACATGGCCTGGAAACATCGTAAATTAGTGACTGGTTTTAATATTTGCATGGCCAAGCAAACCAGAGGTCGATAGCTTAGGCAATATCTGGGTCACAACGACACAGTCATTCAAGCCACATACCTAGACCACCTGATACTGAATTTAGTAAACCCTTATGACCTGTTGGGTACTTGAGACAATCTGAATGGAAGAGAGCTAAACACTATCTTATCTTGCTGACAATGACTGGGCTGACTTGTGCTGCCTCTGTACACGACAAGTGCTAACAATCAGGTGTTCCACTTGTCCACTGGCCTACATAAAACCTGGACAGTGCGGACTCCATCGTATCTCCCTGATAACCTGAAACCCATCTCAACACAGGCTCAACATTAGGCAAAATGATCAGTTGATTTTCAGGCCCACCTGCCTCTAGCATTAGAAATTGACACTCGTCCTACAGTCCTTGCCAAACAGACCAATAGTTATGGTATCATAAGGACGAGTACAGATTTGCCCTTATCAAGAGCTTTGCTATATGTTATTATTATAAGGACTAGTGGACTAAAACGGTCAGTTTTTCTCGCTGGCCTCTCATCATGTTGTAGACCCCAAGTAACTACAGATGGTACTTGGTAGATGTGGGTTAGAATTGATCTTCAGCAACCGATGCTTGTCATGAGAGGTGACAAACGGGATTGGGTGGTCATGCTCGTTGACTTGGTTGACGCATGCCATTGTTTGTCAATTCTGTAGATCAATGCTCATGAAGTCAATCACTGGATTGTCTGGTCCAGACTCGGTTATTTACACAGCGCCGTCATATACCTGGAATATTTTTTAGTGTGGCGATAAACAAAAACAAACAGACTGCAAAATATCTGTATGTGCTCCAGTCTATCTCAGTTTGATTAAGAAGATCCGGGCTAGAATAGGTCTTCAGAAACCCATGCTTGCCGTAAAAGGCGACTATGCTTGTCCTGAGAGGCGACTAACAGGATCTGGAGGTCACGTTAGCTGACTTGGTTGATGCATGTCATCTTATCCCAATTGTGTGGACCTATGCTCATAATGTCAATCACTCGATTGTCTGGTCCAGACTCAATTATTTACACATCGCCGTCATATAGCTGGACTATTGCTGAGTGTGGCATTAAACAACAAACAAACAAATCGTGTTTTTAAAACAATGGTCATTCTTGATGTGAATCACTTCCATTGACAGTTAATGCACAGAGATACCTTCAACAGTTTGTTCAATAAAAACATTTATATGTTAAAGTCCTCACATTTTTTTTCAAATATACATGAAAATCTAATAAATAATTTATTGTGGCCTAAGGTATAGGAAAGTATCCCTACAATGTCTGTTGTGATAAGCCTTGCTCGGTATCAAATGATCGATACAAATTTCACAAACTGTTTTACTTATGCACACATCAGGTGGTTAACAGACCGATGTTATATAACTGATCAATATGTTAGCTTTATCATATAAATCCATTACATCAGCCTCATCCAAAATGTCATGCACTGATTATTTCACAACTAGGGGGCACGGGTGGCCCAGTCGTCTAAGACGCCACGATTCGCTGTGAAGAGTTGCGTCCCTTGGGCACGCCAGAAACCTATGATTGTGGGTTCGAATCCTGGTTCGCCCCGATTATGTTTCTAGGTTTGTCAGCACCATACCCGTGCACGTGGGTTTCACGGAAGTGGTAAACGTCTGAGACCTGCATCACTTCGGGCTTTATTCCCACATTAAGCCGACACGCCGCAATATAACTGCAATACTGTTAAAAGCGGCGTTAAACCCAACTCACTCACTCATTATGTCACAACTAAACGTAATTTTGAAAATCAAAAAACAAACTGGTCAAAGTTGAACATACGGCTCAAGTCTCAACAGTTCATGTAACTGATAGCATGGATTGGGATAGTGGAAACGTCCGTCCATTATCAGACCGCCTCCATGGTCTAGAGGTAGAGTATCGGCCCGGAGAGCAGAAGGTCGGGGTTCAACCCTGGGCTACGTCATACCAAAATACATTAAAAGATACTAGTTGTTACCCTGCCTGGCACTCTGCATTAAGGGGCTAAAACAAGGACTGGTAGGCTCGGAGTCAGTATACTGTGTTTGAGTGGGGTATTCATGTTAAACTGCGGCATGGTATCTTAGTGGGCTAGCACTAGTATAAAATCAGCATTATTCCTTACTTGTACAAGTAGTCACACAAACATGTGCATGCATGTTGCTATATAAGTGCATGCACGTTGCTGTATAAGTGCAACCATCTTGGGACGCAACAATAAACCCCATGTGACCTCACTCACCTACATCATTACACACTTGTGACTCAACAAGGTGGTATCTGTGGTCACCATAGTTACTGCAGCTGTTGTATCAAAATGAAACATATCATGCAATTAGTGTATTATGATACACTTCAATCAATAAACAATCTATTGTGATAGCTATCATAATTTAGGTTATCTTCTGTTATCCTGTTGAATGTTTTGCATTGTCTGTTATTTAATGCTGCAATCAGCAATATTCAAGTCTGGACCAGATGAAGCAATGATTGATATGATGAGCAATGATCCAGGTCATCGGAGTACAATGATAAGCAATCAACCAAGTCACTGAACCTGATCACCAGACCCATTAAGTTGCCTCTTATGACTATCATAGGCTGCTCAGGACAATTCTAACCCAAAATCCCCACCCTCTTATGTTGTCAGTTGTCAGATTTTGTCACTCATTATGCTCAATGTTAAATAAATGAAAGAAAAAGAAATAGGGGTGTAAAGATTGATCAGTCCACTGCAATTGTCCATGACCCAATGGCAATCTATCAAATACACCTTGCTTTTGGATTATTGTGCATATCCAGTCTAAAAACATTCATAAATGTTATATTAGTCAATAAACAGAGGTACTTCCCTTTACTCCTGAGCAACTTCTCAAGCAATCTGCTGATTCAAAGACATGTTCATCTTTCTCATGTCAATTAATGCAAGAAATCTTCAGAAAACATTGTAAATGTACTCATCAAACTATCACAATATTATGGTAGAAACTGTACAAAACTGTACCAAAATTGTATTACTGCAATAGTATTGCAACAGCCTTTAAACTATTGCAATACTATTGTGATAGTGAACGTAATAATGTCCCTGAGAGTCATCCCTCTAAATTACCTGCATTAAACTATTGAGATTGTAGTCACATTAAATTATTTTATGGAAAGCAATCTAATTGTTCAGTTAAAAATGTTGATTGTTACCATGGTTACGACACACTTTTTAATAAGTGAAATGAAAACATTGACTTTTTGTTGTAAACTGCGATTTGTTTTGGTTGGTTCATAATAATACTATTAAGAATTGGAATTTGTCAATAACTTCAAACATCTGTAGTTAACTACATCCAGGTGTGCCATATATTGCAGGCAACTTGATCATCACTCCCACAAGTGCTTGGTATATCTCTGCATGAGAAATAGACCTCTTTACACGTACAGCATAATTAGATACAGAAGTCCTTCCCACATGATTTCCTAATTATACACCAATCCCATGAATCATAAATCATGGAACATGTGGAAAGACTGGCACTCAAAAAACTGTAAACGTTTTTGTTAAGAAACTGTTGTCAAGATCAGCCAAAGATGAATCATCAGAGGGGGTGTTTAAGTTCACTCTGGAACATTGTCCAGGGCCTCTCAAAACAACATGACATCAGCATACGCCATAACGGCAATGTCGACTTTGAAAAATGACCAAAAGAGATGACAACAAAAATACAAACCCCTTCCTTATTCTTCACAAAATAACTGCCACTTGACCCCTGATATATTCTCTGTGGCAGCATCCCATGTTCGATCGAGTCCTCTGCTACACGTATTGTCTCTTGAAAATTAGGATCATCAGGAAAATTATTCCACATTCCTATGTCATGATGCTCCGATTTGGGTCCAAGTAAGGGGGAGCTCTCCTTGGTGCCCGTCCCCCTAGTCGGAGACCTAGGTCCATGATTATTGTACTCGTGAAAGTTATTTTCTCTTGGAGCGAAAGTAACTTCTGGATGAAGCGCTGATATCTCCTCCTCTGATGATGAGTCAGCGTGTACACTTAGACTCATATTAACAAACACGTTGGTGGGGAATTTCACAAATACACGACAACTGCCGTGTCAACAATCAACAATAATAATACGCATACACATCTTACAATTCATTCCGTGACCATTAGGATTTCTTAAGATCCGGACAATTCCGGACCGGTAGTGTTGGAGTGTTGCATAGAAAATGTGGAACGAGTAGTAAACAAAAACGAAACACTTCTTTAAAGCGATATGTGATACTTTACAGTTACAGTCGTGTCTAATGAGTGTTCCTATTTTGACTTAACCAGCATATGTTGTTTAACATAAATCTAAGAATCTGAATGCAGTATATGTATACAGTATATCAATGTACTGTACGTTACACGGAACAGTACGTCTTCAGATCACTTCATAGTCCCAGGAACAGGCTTCCGCCATGAAGGAAACAAACCTTTGTATTAGTCCATCATAACAATGAATGGAGACATACCTTCCACCTGAGAGTGCATATTTGGAAGACTTTTTATATCGGTTGAACAATACAGCGTATATTAGCATGACCTGTGGCATACGACAAGCAGCTAGTCAGTGAAGGGCTCTTCCGCAGACAGTGGATTACACAATACATATGTGATAGTTCAAACATGCATTTGGGGAAATATGTTATAAACGGTCATCGGTGTTTGTGCAAAAGTAAGACTTCTCAAGTATGTTTAAGACTTCAGTAATAGATCAGATTAGACGGTTTACATCGAGAAATCGTAATATTCACTGCTTTTGTTAAGGAAAATCCCTTTCACAAATAACTCGCAAACAGCAAACATGTTTGTTTGTTGATTTTTTTGCGGTTAAATACACAATGTACAGTGTGTGAATGTAATTGCGGTCATAGCGGTATACATACCAATCTCAAACCAGTGGTTTATAGCACGAGCAACGATCAAAGCCGTCGTAAGCCTATCTATATCCTCATTTCGTCAAGCATGGGAGAAGGATATCCTACCCTGATCTACACTATACAAATGTTACTTGTTCCACAAACGTCGCTGAGTAATTATAACTATATTTGTTTTCATATTTCAAACAAACCAAGGTCATGTGTTTCCAGTTAAGATTCGTTTAATTATCAACGCCCCCAACAAAGCTTTCTGACAGGTCATAGAATCAATGAAAAGAGAAACAGCACGCCAACTCTCAGTCGACTTGCCGGCAGCAGTTTTTATGATTTTAGATATGCATCTATTGACGAACTTCAATTGAGACTATACTTATATCGGCCTGTGTATATCGGTTTCCCTTAATCATGCTACATTTAGACATTTAGAATTGTAATTTACGGGGAAATCCGTTATGAATGAATTAGTGGATAAAATATAGTGTTCATTTCGTTTCACGATCGTTAATTTATATAAAACTACAGCAGACGAGAAGTATATTCAAAAGTCAAAGTAAATTGTCGTTCGGGCGAGTCAAATTTGTCTCCACTTAACATCAGACACTGCTACGTTTTAATTTAAGCGAAGCTATTTTATGGAAACGTATCTTATTTTGTTGACAACGGATATGTTCGCATAAAAGAATGGTTTTCATGAAAATCCACACACCGTCTGGTTATTCAGTCCGAATAAAAAGCCACCTCGTGACAAACCGGATGTCACGTGCTAGCTTCCTGTTACAGTTTCGTACTTGTGCAATTGTAATTTCTGTACAATTGTTACATTTGGAAGTATTTACATACGTCATTTACTTTTAATCACTGCTGTCAACTTCTCAATGAATCTGCTTCTGCAAGAGTAATACGAAAATATGGTTTATTTGCAGGTGCCCGCTGTTGAATGTACAAAATCCGGATTGTTGGACGAAATTAATTTTTAATTAATTCCCCATTTTTGTCGACTGATGTTTGGATCAAATTTCATAATGATATAGATTTTTTAAATTCCTAAATATTTATACAATTTTTTTTATCATTAAAAACACACACACACACACTAGAATATTGTAAATTCTCCCGAATTGACCTGTGGAGATAAAATCATATATATACCAGAACGGTTTACAAGTACAACTTGTGACATGACATATACCTTATAAATATGTAAAAATCTTTATAAACTTATAACTTACTTTCAATGAATTTTTCGCCCTGAAAAAACATCAGCACTTACACTTCTTACATTGCTATGAAAACGAAATATGTTTTACATCAAGCATTAGACTGTTTAAATTAATATCTGGCTTCATTACCCGTGTGCTATTTGTTATTCTTACTGTACATTTGGTTCGTACAATTAACTGTATGTTAATCTGCTGCTTATCACAACATGTCATGCATATATACCTTGCGTCACTTGGTTGTTACTCCAGCTATATGCAATAAACCAGAAGTTGTTATCCAAAAAAATTGTACGTTTTCTTACTTACTCACCAACTTCTAAAATGCCAGTCAAACAGAAATATGTTTCAATATCTCTCAAATCCCCTTCATCGCAACGTGATATTATTTGTATCTTGAAATCCTTCACGAGGATAAACTAGCTTGCACGAAGCCTACGCATTTGTATCAGTCTTTCTTTTAATCCGAAATGTTTTTAAAAATGAATTGTGCTTGTTGATATAAAAACAAATCTGCTTCCGGTGCTAAATCTTGATACGTTTTACATGCAACCGACTTCAGCGTGCCCCATCATATCAAAATGGCGGACGACAATGGTCAGCCAACGCAACCAGCCCCGGAGGCTTCTACAGAAGCTCCAATGGAGCAAATGGAAGGTTCTGGGGAATATAATGAGTCAGGATATTCGCAAGACTATCCTTCCGACTATCCACCCGATTACCCGCCAGACTTCCATCCCAAAAACAGATTCCCAGGGCCCCCTCGGGGAAGAGGTGGCTTCATGGGGCCCCGTGGACCACGCTTCCGACCCGACTGGTAATTTGGTTTTATTATATATGCATCTTAAAAATAGTGCATTAACTACTTTAGTGAGGGCCAAAACTACACTCAGAAACTCTAACGCACGGGGGCAATGTTCATTGCAACCTGTATTATTTTCTATCTTGAGGAATGATGACCTACATTTGCATGCTGACAGTAAAAGTAGAAATACCACAACATTAAAGACAAATGGTTATTCTACTGTTACTAAGTGTTAGCTAGGTTGTAATTCCTATATGACATGTGATGCCCATACTCTACTGTCAACAGGCTTCCTGCTATGATACCGGTCATATACAAGTTACGTTTCTCGTTAGCAAGATTTGGTCTTCAGCAACCCAAGCTTGTTCATGTTGTTAGAAGTGACAACAGGATCAGATGTTCAGACTCGCTGACTTGGTTGATGCATGTCATTGTATCCCAATTGCGTAGATCTATTCTTATGTCAATTACTGGAGTGTCTGGTCCAGACTTGGTTATTTACAAACCACCACCATATAGCTGGAAAAATGCTGGGTGCAGTGCTAAACAAACATGTACGTCAGCAAGCTATGTACATGTTGGTTGTTTAATGCCTTGCTCAAGTCTATGATGGTGGCCTGCAAATAATCAAGTCTAGACAAGGGCTAGGACAATTAACTTGGGCAACCGGGTCTTAAGTACAACTCAGGTACTCAAAGGACTCCCCAGATCCGTGGTTAGTCACAAGATTGTTTAACGGCAAGTACAAAACACACAACCACACAATCCAGTGATTGATATTATGAACAATGATCCACACCATTGGGTTACGATGACACACAATCACTCGTGTCACTAAGCCGGAACACTCTGATCTATTTGGTCACCTCTTACAAGCAGCATATCTTGCTGGGGACTTATTCTAACCCAGAATCACCACAGGGTTGTTGGCAAGCCACCACGGTCTGTGACACGGTGTGAGAGAGTCACTATATGACAAATCTCAAACCTGAAAAATTTGGATGACTTTACAAGCTATACCACTGTATACCTTAAAATCTGCTTTCATACCGGAACTTCAATCATCAGTCATGGAAAGGACTGACAAGCACGCATGTGAACTGAAATTACAGTCATCTTTCTACTAGCACAATATGATTCTGGATATTTTCAGTAGTTCATGGTTAAAACAATAATAAGCTACTTTTAATTAACTTGATTAACAGATTGTATCATATAAATTTTGAGATAAGCATCTTAAGCATCTGTTATAACTTGATCATCACATTGTATCTCTAGGGGAGGCCCATTTGGCAGACCTCCAGGACCGCCTGGCCCACGTTTCCGAGGGCCCCCACCCCCAGGCATGCGTGGACCACCACCTGGCATGAGAGGTCCACCTCCCCCTGGAATGCGTGGACCTCCACCTCGAGGACCACCTCCCTTTGGCAGACCACCGTTTGATCCCAACTTTGGCCCAGGTGGGCCTGGCATGGGACCTCCCCCTCCAGGAATGGGTCCTCCCCCACCTGGGATGGGACCACCCCCGGGCATGGGACCCCCAGGGCCACATCAGGGTATGCCACCACCACCAGGGATGCCCCCACCAGGCATGGTAAGTTAAGGAATCAGATGTTGTGAGATAATAACCATCAGAGACTAATACTTCATGTAATGTTATAGATAGCATGTAGTTAGTAGTGATAGATATGTGGTTTGATAACAAGCAAGTTTCGTAGAATATGTGAATAATGTGTGATGTCAATAAATTGTTTTTTGTCATCTTTATTAAGCTTGACAATAAAGCAGGATTTTTATTGTGTTAAGCTGAATGGTATATTGCATTAGGATGAAATTATCGGTTTTACTTTTTCAAGAGACCTCCCATGATGCCCCCAACAAACATGCCTCCCCCGGGGATGCCACCTCCGAACTTCTCTGTGCCCCCTCCTGGTTACGGACCTCCCCAGCAGTCCGCACAGAATGACGCAGAGCTGTGGGTGGAAACAAAGACAGCTGAGGGCAAGGTGTGTGTAGGAAATTAACATAAGTCCCTGACCTAAGAGGCATGTTGGCATAAATTAATGGTTTAATCGTTTTCTGGCAACGGTATAGGTCCATGTGTGATTGCTTATTTTTGTAATGTGTGTCATGCCCAATCTCCCAATCCATGTGGGGATATTTTTGGAATATATTGCTGTCAAATGGGCAAGACGATACTCACTCCTGATCCAACTTAATCTTAAGATTTGTATCAACACTTTGAATCAGCCTTGAGTGCCCTTGGCACACTTTTCGTCTGGTAGTCCAAATGTGAGCACTGAAATGTTACATAAACGCTTAAGATAAATTGTCTTCTCATTTCATGAGTCTGCCAGTTCTACTTTGTCATACCTCATTTCTTATAAAGCAATTCAAGATTTGATTTTAAGTAATTCTGAACCTTATTTGTTGCAGATGTACTACTACAATGCAAGGACGAGGGAATCCGCTTGGACTAAGCCGGAGAATGTGAAGATTATTACTCAGTCGGAGGTGGAGGCAATGGCTGCAGCACAGGGCGGGGCGACAACGTCATCAGGGCCCACAACAGCTGCTCAGGCCGCAGTAGCTCAGGGTAACACAACTTTATCTTTGTATTCAGCAAGGACAATAACTTAACCTTAAATAAATATGAGTATGTTGATAAAAGAAAAATCAGTGTGATCTTTTTGAGCTGTGCTATGCTGATGTAGTGATCATGGGGATTTGTCAAGTTTTTTATTTTTTTCCTTTGAATTTCAGCTCAAGCGACTAACCAAGCCGACCAGTCACCTACTCAAGGTACTGTTTCAACATTGTCATATCTATAGGCATGGCATTCTTTGATATTAATCTTTTTCAGTCAGTGTGTATTGACATTGAGTATCATGTTTCACAATATTAATAATACCAATTACCGAAGCTATATTACAGTCCGTAAATAGACTGCTGCTGGAGTTGTGAATGTCTGACAGTCTCACCCTTCATACTCCCCTTCATCAGGCTACCCTGGGATGATGCCACCAGCCTTCAACCAGCAGCCGGTACCCCAGCAGCAGCAGCCCATGATGGGGCAGGTCCCCATAGAGAGTCAACCCCAGGAATCTGCAGTCTCCGTACAGAAACCCCCACAGACACAGGTGAGTCAGCAGGTCCCCATAGAGAGTCAACATCCATCGAGAAACTCCACAATATATTCACTTCTTAACTGAGTTAAACTTAGTGCTATATAGTTCATTCTTTATTTGAATTATGAATTTCATGTGTAATATTGGGTCCCTGCTTGTCTAGAACTAAGGATGCAAGTTGTCACTGTATCTGTAGATATACATGTTGTCTTATTGTGTTTTGCCTCCAGCTGCCCCCAAAGCCCCCAGAGGTGGCAGAGTGGTCGGAACACAAGAATGCTGATGGGAGGAGCTACTACTACAACTCACGGACTATGGAGTCTACGTGGGAGAAACCTCCGACACTGGCTGAATGGGAAGGTAGGGAGAAACACCAGACACTGGCTGAATGGGAAGGTAGGGAGAAACACCAGACACTGGCTGAATGGGAAGGTAGGGAGAAACACTAGACACTGGGTGACTGGGAAGGTAGGGAGAAACACTAGACACTGGCTGAATGGGAAGGTAGGGAGAAACACTAGACACTGGATGACTGGGAAGGTAGGGAGAAACAGCAGACACTGGCTGAATGGGAAGGTAGAGAGAAACACTAGACACTGGGTGACTGGGAAGGTAGGGAGAAAAAGCAGACACTGGCTGAATGGGAAGGTAGGGAGAAACAGTAGATACTGGCTGAATGGGAAGGTAGGGAGAAACACCAGACACTGGATGACTGGGAAGGTAGGGAGAAACCTCCGACACTGGCTGAATGGGAAGGTAGGGAGAAACACCAGACACTGGGTGACTGGGAAGGTAGGGAGCAACAGTAGATACCGGTTGAATGGGAAGGTAGGGAGAAACACCAGACACTGGGTGACTGGGAAGGTAGGGAGAAACACTAGACACTGGCTGACTGGGAAGGTAGGGAGAAACACTAGACACTGGCTGAATGGGAAGCTAGGGAGGAACACCAGACACTGGGTGACTGGGAAGGTAGGGAGAAAAAGCAGACACTGGCTGAATGGGAAGGTAGGGAGAAACAGTAGATACTGGCTGACTGGGAAGGTAGGGAGAAACACCAGACACTGGATGACTGGGAAGGTAGGGAGAAACCTCTGACACTGGCTGAATGGGAAGGTAGGGAGAAACACCAGACACTGGAAGACTGGGAAGGTAGGGAGAAACAGTAGATACCGGCTGAATGGGAAGGTAGGGAGAAACACCAGACACTGGGTGACTGGGAAGGTAGGGAGAAACACTAGACACTGGCTGACTGGGAAGGTAGGGAGAAACACTAGACACTGGCTGAATGGGAAGGTAGGGAGAAACACCAGACACTGGCTGAATGGGAAGGTAGGGAGAAACACCAGACACTGGCTGAATGGGAAGGTAGGGAGAAACAGTAGATACTGGCTGAATGGGAAGGTAGGGAGAAACACTAGACACTGGCTGAATGGGAAGGTAGGGAGAAACAGTAGATACTGGCTGAATGGGAAGGTAGGGAGAAACACCAGACACTGGGTGACTGGGAAGGTAGGGAGAAACAGTAGATACTGGCTGAATGGGAAGGTAGGGAGAAACACCAGACACTGTGTGAATGGGAAGGTAGGGAGAAACACGAGACACTGGCTGAATGGGAAGGTAGGGAGAAACACCAGACACTAGCTGAATGGGAAGGTAGGGAGAAACAGCAGACACTGGCTGATTGGGAAGGTAGGGAGAAACAGCAGACACTGGGTGACTGGGAAGGTAGGGAGAAACTGTAGATACTGGCTGAATGGGAAGGTAGGGAGAAACCTCCGACACTGGCTGAATGGGAAGGTAGGGAGAAACAGCAGACACTGGGTGACTGGGAAGGTAGGGAGAAACTGTAGATACTGGGAGAATGGGAAGGTAGGGAGAAACACCAGACACTGGTTGACTGGGAAGGTAGGGAGAAACAGTAGATGCTGGCAGAATGGGTAGGTAGGGAGAAACACCAAACACTGGTTGAATCAGAATGGGAAGGTTGGGCGAGGCCAAGGATAAGCTGCCCCTGTACTCCCTGTATACAGGATCATGACAGTTGTATCCATGGCAGTCCAGACCCTTGAAGTCTGGGCATCTTGTAGTTATAGGATTATGGTCGCTGTGAACGTAACTGTCCCCCAATGTTGCCACTTATTGGCCTTAGTACATCATTTGTCATCAGGAGAGACAGCATTATGTTGAGGCTGTAGAATTTGATAGAAAACACTGCAACAAGAGTCTTCCATGTTAAACTGTGATGTTCCCAGTGCATATAACTAGACATTATGATTCAGATCAAACTATGATGGATCTGTCTGTTTCAGCTTCAGTCAATCAGATGCCAGCACCTGTGAAGACGGAGCCACCTGTTCATGTAAATGGAGCCACAAATGGAGAGGAGGTTGCCATGGAGACTGAAGTAAAAGAAGAAGAAAAGGAGGAGGTAGTTTTGGTTATTAATTGTCCCCCGCCGCGCGAAAGCACGAAGCGGGGAATATAGTATTCACGACCGTCCGTACGTCCCACCTGTTTGTTGCCGCGATATCTCAAGAACTAAACACTGAATTGTCTTCATATTTGGAACTATGGTGTATAAACAGATTTCGCAGACACCAGTCGGTTTTGGTGACCTTGACCTCATTTTCAAGGTCACAGCAGGCAAATCTGCTTTTGGAGTTGGAAAACAGTGTTGCCACGATATCTCAAGAACTAATTGCTGGATTGTCTTCATATTTGGAATTATGGTGTATATACAGACACCGCAGACACCAGTCGGTTTTGGTGACCTTGACCCCATTTTCAAGGTCACAGCAGGCAAATCTGCTTTTGGAGTTGGAAAACAGTGTTGCCGCAATATCTCAAGAACTAATCGCTGGATTGTCTTCATATTTGGTACTATGGTGTATATACAGGCGGGGGACATTTCGTCAATTTGTGACAAATACTTGTTATCTAGATATCCAAGAATCTACTTGCCTGAGACTCCCATGATCATGACCCATGCGGTTTACTTATATCGTCTGTGTTGTGTTGCTGCTAACATGTATATTTGTTCCCCCCAGGAGAAGCCAGTGGAAGATGAGAAGACGGAGGAACAAAAGGCAGCAGAGAAAGCTCGACCGGTGTCCAGTACACCTGTCCCCGGCACGCCATGGTAAGTCAATCATAGTCACTTGTTTGCTTGTTGTTTAATGCTGCTGACAGCAATATTCCAGCTATATGACGACAGTCTGTAATTAATCGAGTCTGGTCCAGACAAACCAATGACTGACATCAGGAGCATCAATCTACACAATTTGCCTACAATGACAAGCATCTACCAAGTCAGCCACTTTGACCACCCGGTCCCAAAGCCTCTTACGATAAGCATGGGTTGCTGTAGACCAATTCAAACTCGGATCTTGACGGGCTGTCATAGCAATTGTATTGGGGTCATACCAGGGAGGAAGGGTTGCATCAGATTGACGTTATGGCTGTACATTGATCACTCCACATTGTTGTGGAGGCATAGAGGCACTGTATGTCAGTTTGTGTTGTGTTTTCTGGTACAGTCTGTAGTTTTCTCTTATCACAACTCTCGCATAGGCATACTCTCAAGCTCTGCTATCACTAATGTTACATTCCATGGGCAAATTTGCACAAGAACAGAACTCCAGATAACTTTTTGAGCAATTGAGTTTTTACTCTAGGATTTCTATTTTAATTGGGTAATAACATTTTTCATTGGGTAACCAATATTATTTCACTCATCCATTCATCACTTTATTGGGTTTTTCCCAAAATTAGTGAACATTGTAACATTTAAAAAAAGCGAAATAATGTTTTAGATGTATACAACTGTTCTAAATATATAGGCTTGACTCAGAATGTAAATTAGCTCATAATTGTGTTTCGGAAATTAGCTCTGTTGTACGCATGCTAAAAAGGCTTCATTTTGGTATTTACGCGTGCTGTTTTTATACATTTTAGTTTTTCCTTTAATGCACATGTTTTTGTACGCAAGATGATTGAAAGTAATTGGGTTTTGAATATTTTTGGGGAGTATTTTACGCAAATACACAGCTTATCTGTAGCTCTGCAAGAAACTATTCTCTCATACTTAATGCAGGTCGTAATGTTGGTGTGCAATATTTACAGTTGGTGCATGTTAGCATTTTGTTTGTAGGTGTGTTGTGTGGACTGGAGATGGGCGGTGTTTCTTCTACAACCCCAGTCAGAGGCAGTCTCTGTGGGAGAAACCAGAGGAGCTTCTCAACAGGCCGGATGTGGACAAGATGATTGCCGGTCCCCCAGACACGAAGCAAGGTAAACCCAGTTGGGTGTGTTTAATATAACACCCTTATGCTTGTGGCTTGAAGTGAGATTGAATGTTCACAATGGCTTTCTATGATTATAATAAGACTATGGATGGGGAACAACATAGGAAGAACAAGTCTCAGATCTTAACATTGTTCTAAGATGATCGTGACTCTGATAAATTAACAGTGAATGACAACAGTTGTCCTTCAGCTAGTAAGTCATCATTACTCACGGTTTCTCTAGATTTCTTACACGCTGTTGTGATCTGTCTGTCATCGTGGACACTCTCTGTTATGTGATGTCTGCCTTGGCGTAGGTCCCCAGCTTGCCTTGCTTGGCGTGAGAGCTGACTAACATGGGAGTCTGACTGCCACGACCTTGCTGTCAGTGTGTCATCCAAGCACATCATGGCCAGCATTACTTACTTCCATGATATAGCTGAAATGTTGTTGACTGCAGAATACTAGAACTGTTGCTCACTCACTCCCAGTGTAGGGTCAAAATTAATTGAAAATGGGTGTATAATCGTACTCATTGCTTGGTAACTCTAGATTAATTACTGTGATGAATGTCCGTTTTTTAATTTGGTAAATTCTTGAGGTATGCTTTTTCTTGCTTCACAAACTCACTGATGTGTTTGACATTGTGTTCAGCTGAGAAGAAGAAGGAGGAGAAAGAAGACGATGAGGAACCAGCATCCAAGAAAAAGAAGTATGTCTTATCTGGTCTTTGTCCACTCTGCAGATTGTGATTTTTGAGCTGTAACTACATGTTCCAATTATCCTGGCATGTGTATCAGGATTTTCTAAAAAAAATTGTGTTTGCAGTAGCATTAATTGTGACAAAATAGCGAAATAAAATGTAAAGAAAAACTAAGAAAAATCAATGTTAGATGCTCATCCGTCTCTGCATCAAGTTTAACTGTTCATTAACAAGAATAACCATCCATTACCTGATCATGCATCATTTACCTGAGTGATGAAAGATCAGGACATATTGAAGTATCTAAAAGAAAGAGATGTCAAACTTGATATCGTCCTGGATATGGAATAGGTTGTGAAGGGCATGTGTTCTGTCTGTGGCAGGATGGACAAGGACGAGAGCAAGGAGGAGGACAAGAAGGAGACAGCGTTCCCCAAGAAGATCGACGCTGGGAAGGAGGCGGCCATCGAGGCGGAGGTGCAGGCAGCCAGGCAGAGAGCCATCGTCCCCCTGGAGATCCGGATGAAGCAGTTCCGTGACATGCTGGCAGAGAAGGAGGTACTAGCACTGTTGTGGTCATGTAGTGGCGCTGCTGCAGTCTTGTGTACAGCATGCTGTTCTGTTGTCCTAAAGCCTTCCACATCAAGCTGACCCTTTGGATTTCACTGCAATAGTGAAGCAAACTCACACACCTTTGGGGGTGATGTGGTAGCTCCTCAAGCGAGAGACCCCGGTTTGATTCCCCACATTTGTACAAAATGTGAACCCCATTGCTGGTGTCCTCTGCCATGATATTACTTGAATAATGCTAATAGTGGCTTCAAACCATACACGCTCACTCATGACGATGACAATCCTGTCAGTGAAAAAATAACAGTTTGCTCTTACCTGCCAGGAATTTGGGTAAATAATTGTATTTGATATTATTTCCTTGGCTGCTTGAATGTTGATACCACTTCTAACCTGAGAACCTGTCCCCTCCCACCAGGTATCGGCGTTCTCGACGTGGGAGAAGGAGCTTCACAAGATCGTGTTCGACCCGCGCTACCTGCTGCTGACGTCCAAGGAGAGGAAGCAGGTGTTCGAGCAGTACGTCAAAGAGCGGGCCGAGGAGGAGAGGCGGGAGAAGCACAGGAAACTCCGGGAGAAGAAGGATTCTTTCCGGCAGCTATTGGAGGAAGCAAAGCTGCATGGAAAGTCAGTAGTCCCGAATTTCTGAACAGATGCAGACAGTGATATGATACCTTTGTGAAACAGTATTTGAGGACCTGACGTGGGGCTACTAAAAACCAAATGTTAAATGAAATACAGTGGTCCCATGTACCTTGTTGTAAGAGACGACTGACATGGATATGACATGTCCACAACGGCTACTTTGGCTTCTCACATTAATCACTTGACTTACAAATTTATCTTCCTAAACTGCTGGGATGGTTATCTGACAAAAATGAAGACATTAGTGATGAAGAGATTTCTAAAAAACGTTGACATTTGGGTGAAAGAAAACAGTAATGAAAAAGAGATTTTTGGAATGTCAGGCCAAAGGGTTAATCTCTCCCTGTATATTGACTTTATTTCAATTTGTTTTCAGTGCTGAAATTACTCTACAGTCTCAAAAGGTTTTTAATTAAACGAACTGTCCCCAAAATTTTGCTATTCCTGTTTGTAAAATATTTGGTCTGCTAATCTGTAAACCAAGTGATGTAAATGCCTGAAGGCCAGTCCTAGCAGTGCCCATGGTTGTCATGACATCCTGAAGGTGCTGATGGACAAGCAGTATGTGTAGATGTGAACAGCTTATCTTGTCACTCCTTTATTTGTGTGTGTTTGTTTCAGGTCATCCTTTAGTGACTTCGCCTCTCGGTATGGTAAAGATGATAGATTCAAGGGCATTGACAAAATGCGAGAACGAGAATCTATCTTCAACGACTATGTCTCCGATCTCCGTCGTAAGGAGAAGGAAGAAAAATCCAACCAGAAGGAAAAGGTACACATTTCTCGCAATTCTTCCAAGGGCTAAGGGAGATAACTCAGCTTGACAAGAGACTTGACAAGTCAGCAAAATTCATACATGCTTTGTTGCTTGGAGCTCTGCTGTATGCTTCATGTTTTTCATTGCTGGATAGGCAGAAACTGTGTGACATATTGATTATTACTTGAGATATCTTAGGAAATGAATATTTTCCCTGTTTTTCTGGTCTTAGTTTATTTTTCCTCTGTTGAGGGTCCAGTGCCTAAGGCTCCAGCTTGCTTCACTGAACTGTTAGCTGTCAGTATCCATTGGGCTGTGCATTGAATACCAAGTTCATTGTGATTGTGATCCTTGGCCTGTCAGCACTATATCCATGATGGAGAGTTCCATCAAAGTGATAATGGCAGTACCTGGATCACTTTGGGCTTTCCTCCCACGTTAGGCTGCTATGCTGTGATATGACTGAAATACTGCTAAAAGTGGCATTAAACCCCACTCTCTAACAATTTTCCCTTTGAAATAATTGAAATGCTGTTTTTAATGTCTTGTCAAGTTCTCTTGCTGAGCTGAAAATTGGGATGATGGCAGAAAATAAGTTAGTGTTTGACCATATTGATAATTTGGAAAGGATTTTTTTCAGCATTGTAAGTACAAATAAGATTTAGATCCTATGTTGATAAATCCTGTGTTTCAAGCAGTAAGAAAATACATATTAATGTGATATATATGTATCAGACAGCCAAAGAAACTTGTGATATTTGATTATTCATGTATTTAATGTGACTAATTGTGATTTCATGAAGACAAATCACTAAGTTCACTTCTAATGCTTTCTTTCAGAAGATTTATTTGAGCTTTCTATTTAATAAATTGCACTACATTTGACAGAATGTACTGATTATTTTAGATATTCTTACAGAAATAAGGAAGGGTTTATTATTTTCACTATTGTGAACTTAATGTTAAAGCATATTGTTATAAAAAGAAGGTAAATATTACCTGCAGCTATTACATGGGAAGCTCAATTTGAACACAATTGTAAACATGTCATATGAAAATGTTGATAGGAACTGAAAAATAGGAGTTTGATAATCCTGTTTTTTTTCCAGGTGTAAATGTGTTATGTTCATATAAAAGCCAATTGTAGAGGCTTTGAATGACATATTATCATGTGTTGATGATGTATTATGCAAATTGTGTGTCATATCTTCAGAGACAGTTACACATATTTATTGTCAGCAGTGTCTAGTCTTCATAGTATTATTCACTAGCCTGCATTCTTCAATGCAAATGGCTGCCATGACAGTATCAGATATTCATGATCTATTATTTTTTAACTATTTGAATTTGTTAGAATGATTTCATATTAATTTAAGTATTTCATTCTAGCCTTTTGATTTTAAGATTGATTTTAATCAGTTCAAATAAACATCGAGTAACTTCTGTTGATTTTAATTTCAGAATTAATTATATATCTTATATTAGAAAATATTAATCTTAAAAGTAAAGAAAAAATGATAGAGAGAAAATAATTTGTAATTGCTGTAATTCATTCTGTTTGAAGAGAGAATGTATTTGTTTACCTATTATTAATTGTCGATTTATGTCCCAACCTAAAGAAGAGAGCAGCACAGTCGAATAGATCCCGGGGTTGAAATTGTCGATGTACAACTTCCTGTCTCTCTCAGTTGCAATGCATTATGGGATTTCCCACCTTGCAATAGCGGTGCAAAAAACTCTGAGTATGTGAGAGGCACAAAGCCTGGTATATTGTTTCTCTTCTCTGTTAACGAACAATTATGGAAATCATTGTCAACGCAGTTCATGAGATGATCATGCAGTTGTCTCATCGTTTGTGACAGTGATCGAGGATTTTCACTTCACAATATTTCAAAGATCCGATGACACAATAAATGAATATCTCGATTAATGTGCATGATTAACATTTTCTACTGGATGCTAATGGGTAAAAGAAAAAAATGATTTTGATGTCTTCTTTGGGGATTAACGTCCCTCTTAACATGCTTAAAATAATGATTTTGTATTTCAAGTCTCGCTCGCCACAATGATGAGACAACTGAATGAATCTGTAAATGCAGTTTCTGTCAAATGTAAAGTCCTGCTTCATTGTGTCTTCAAGTGTCAAAGCCGTTTGATACGTATGGAAGTTCTTTCTACCATCAAGCAAGTTTTGCTTACAGTGGACATTTAAAATCTTTTGGAATTCTTTTGTGTTTGGCCTATCCATCGTCGTGAGATAACATATGAGCGGCTGTCAATTCTGACAGTGAAATTTAAAACCTTTTTCATCCGATTTCTTAGTCACAGATTCGCGATACTGTGTCTTCTGTGTGAGACTAATGTGCCTGTTTATGGTCAGATAATCTGAATATACCGGTACTGTAAATGAATGTTTGATGGTTGACACATGAAAGAGATAATGAAGTTTTTGGACTTCTACCACATGGAGTTAATTGACTATGGATGGAAATCTATAAAGACATCAGATATCTGAATCTGTAATTAGATTTAATGATTGAATAATTGAAAATGCAAACCCATTTTCAGGCTCAAAGATTTCACCGTTTTGTTTCTCATTAATCAAATTTACTGACACTCATTTTCATTAAAACATGAGATATATTTTGGGTTATTTATTGTTAATTTCTAAGCCTGAAAGAGGGTATCAGTTATTTTGTTTAGGATTTTAATCAGTAAAGATGTCATCAGCTTAGGAATGGAATGCTTTAAATAAGGATGTTACTATTCTTTTGAATGAATTGTCAGATTGAGATATTTGGGCGATTGTGAAAACGTCCAAATTGTCCACCTCATCAGCAACATGTGTGAAGTGAAATCCTTGATGTTCACTGCTCCTCAGTTTAGTAGGATCACATTTTGAAGAAGGTCGTCCAGATATGTCTTCAAATAAATTCACTCTCACATTTCATGACAGAATAACAATGAAACAAGATTTGAGTAAATTTGTCCCTGATTTTATAAGATGTGGCTAGAAATATCAGTTTATTCTACAGCAAATGTGAGGGTAAATTTTGTACAATACATTGGTATAGGGATAGATAAATGCCATCACATCATCTTTTGCAATGATAATCTTGCAAGAAAGTTCAGTTTAATGCAATAAATTGTACATTATAATATTCTTTTGCAACTCTTTAACAATTAACTGTTTTGTTCAATGATGAAAAACTCCTTTTATTCCTGCTAAACCTTGTTCCAATGAGTGCTCCACTTACGATCAGGAATTGAACAGTTTCCAGGCTAATTGTTCTGTTTCAGGGCTTGTTGTAATGCCTCACGATGTTCGGGCCAGATATGTGAACTTTGTGTTTTGGATATTTCAGCTGAAGGCCGACTTCATCAGTCTGCTGAAGGAGACGTCAGGACTGGATCGGCACTCTCGCTGGAGTGAAGTGAAAAAGAAAATCAATTCAGATTCTCGTTACGAAGCAGTAGACAGCAGCTCCAGGCGAGAGGACTGGTTCAAGGACTATGTTCGTAATCTAGACACTGTAAGTACCTTGTCTTAGAAATAGCCTTACAAATATGTGTGACACAGTCTTCTAACGCAGAGTAATTCACTGCTGAGTTAGGAGGCCTGGAACCTGTGATTTTATATTTGAATTCTGTGTGTTTCTTGGTTTGTCAGGTCCAGACTTGATTATTTACAGACCACCGTCATATAACTGGAATATAGCTGAGTGTGGCGGTAAACAACAATCAATCAATCAATCAATCAATCAATCAATCAATCATGTTCCATTGCCATTCTGTTAATGCTCTGTTGCCTTTCTGCTAATGTTCCGTTACCATTCTGTAAATGTTCTGTTGCCATTCTGTGAATGTTCCTTGGCCATTCTGTTAATGTTGCTATTCTGTTACCATTCTGTAAATGTTCCATGGCCATTCTGTTAATGTTCCGTGTCCATTCTGTTAATGTTGCTATTCTGTTACTGTTCTGTTGCCATTCTGTAAATGTTCCGTTGCCATTCTGTAAATGTTCTGTTGCCATTCTGTAAATGTTTTCAGTGGCCATTCTGTTAATGTTGCTATTCTGTTACCATTCTGTAAATGTTCCATGGCCATTCTGTTAATGTTCCGTGTCCATTCTGTTAATGTTGCTATTCTATTACTGTTCTGTTGCCATTCTGTAAATGTTCCGTTGCCATTCTGTAAATGTTCTGTTGCCATTCTGTAAATGTTCTGTTGCCATTCTGCAAATGTTCTGTTGCCATTCTGTAAATGTTCTGTTGCCATTCTGCTAATGTTCCGTTGCCATTCTGTAAATGTTCCGTTGCCATTCTGTAAATGTTCTGTTGCCATTCTGTAAATGTTTTCAGTGGCCATTCTGTTAATGTTGCTATTCTGTTACCATTCTGTAAATGTTCCATGGCCATTCTGTTAATGTTCCGTGTCCATTCTGTTAATGTTGCTATTCTGTTACTGTTCTGTTGCCATTCTGTAAATGTTCCGTTGCCATTCTGTAAATGTTCTGTTGCCATTCTGTAAATGTTCTGTTGCCATTCTGCAAATGTTCTGTTGCCATTCTGTAAATGTTCTGTTGCCATTCTGCTAATGTTCTGTTGCCATTCTGTTCATGTTCTGTTGCCATTCTGTAAATGTTCTGTTGCCATTCTGTTCATGTTCTGTTGCCATTCTGTTCATGTTCTGTTGCCATTCTGTAAATGTTCTGTTGCCATTCTGTAAATGTTCTGTTGCCATTCTGCTAATGTTCTGTTGCCATTGTGCTGACAGGACTCCGACTCTGAGGAGAAGAAAGAGAGAGAGAAAGATCGCAAGGAGAAGGAGAAGCAGGAGAGGATCGAGAACAGTCTGCGTGAGCGAGAGAAAGAGGTACAGAGGACACTGTCCAACTCTCTCCGCGAGCGTGACAAGGAGCGGGAACAACACAAGAAGGATGAGTCTATTCAGCATTTCAAGGCCCTGCTGGCCGATCTGGTGAGTGCTGCCATTAAGGGTTGTTTATTGAAGAGTATTGTCTGTGGGATGATGGATTAAAAGTAGGACACATCGGGTCTTGGCACTTGGTGCAAAACCAAATGGTAGTAATCAGCAATAGAAACGAACAAGTTTCTGCTAGTCCTTATTACACCTTAACTATTGGGCTGTTTGGCAAGGACTGTAGGAGTAGTGTCATTTTCTAACAGTGGAGTTGGAATAGTTCTTATTCCAGTCAAGCAGTTGTACAAGGGGCCTTACAGGGGTAGACTGAAGAAGCAAACTTTGGCCCTTCTATAACAAAGCTATGCCATAATAAATATTTTGTTCCCAGAGGTGTAGGGGGCAGTCATCTAAGGCACCGCGATTCGCTGTGCAGAAATGCGTCCCTTGGGCACGCCATAAACCTATGATTATGGCACCATACCCGTGCTCATTGGTTTCACTGAAGTGGTAAACGTCTGAGACCTGCATCACTTCAGGTTTTCCACCCACAATAAGCTGACATGCCATGATATAACCAGAATACTGACTCACTCCCAGAGGTGTATTGCTTGACTCACTGACTTGGTTGATCGGATTGTGTCATTGTACCCAGATGTTGCTCATGATAATGACTGGCATTTAGTGACCTTTTACTCACTCTTTCATATTACCACATGATGTGTGAGAATCCACTAGCAAGACTTGAAAAGCTGTAGCAGGTCCTCTGCTATTTCTGCTGGCCATAGGCAAAAGGGCAGCTATTTGTTGCTCACTTAGTTTTGGTTCATGCCGAGTTTCAGTGACTGAAGCCCAACTCTCCCATGTGGGCTGGCTGGGATGCTCAGTTGTATCAGATAATGGGTTGTCAGAGGCAGATTGCAGGCAATTGTTGTACAGCTATGTTTACTCACTCGCCATTCTCTGCACTTGAGGTACGGAACTCCGAGGCCAGTTGGCGAGACACGCGCAAGCAGCTGCGGAGGGACCACCGCTGGGACCAGGCTGATCAGCTGGACCGGGACGAGAAGGAGAAGCTGTTCGAGGAACACATCGAGAACCTGACCAAGAGAAACAAGGAAATGTTCCATAAACTACTGGAGGAGACAGTCGAGGTAAGGCGACAAGTGGGAGGGGTACAATTGTGGTCCTTGTTTACAACAGTCAGGGTTGTAGGTGGCAGGGAGCGATTGAAAACCAATCTGGGAAGGAAGGACTTGAAAACTTTTGGGTTTTGTTTATATCTTGACCATCTATTATGAGGTCATGGGTTTGAGTGCCAGATTGGTTCGGATGACCATGCTTGGTGGTTGGTTTCTCCAATCTGGTGGCGGGGGACAGCGGGGGCCAGTCATCTAAGGCACGGCAGTTCGCTGTGCAGAGTTGCATCCCTTGGCACGCCAGAAACCTATGATTGTGGTCTCAAATCCCTGTTTGCCCAATTATGTTTCTTGGTTTGTCAGCATCATTCCCGTGGATTTCATCAAAGTAGTAAATGTCTGAGACCTGCATCACTTAAGGCTTTCCTACCACTTCAAGCTGACATGCCATGATATCACTGTGATACTGTTCAAAGCGGTGTTAAACCAAACTCACTCCGACTCCAATGTGGTAGATCTGTGTCACTTTCCTATCAGCTGTCAGTGCTGGGACAGTGTTCAACTCACTCACACACTCTGATGTGGTAGATCTGTGTCACTTTCCTATCAGGTGTCAGTGCTGGGACAGTGTTCAACTCACTCACTCACTCTGATGTGGTAGATCTGTGTCACTTTCCTATCAGCTGTCAGTGCTGGGACAGTGTTCAACTCACTCACTCACTCCAATGTGGTAGATCTGTGTCACTTTCCTATCAGCTGTCAGTGCTGGGACAGTGTTCAACTCACTCACTCACTCTGATGTGATAGATCTGTGTCACTTTCCTATCAGCTGTCAGTGCTGGGACAGTGTTCAACTCACTCACTCACTCTGATGTGGTAGATCTGTGTCACTTTCCTATCAGCTGTCAGTGCTGGGACAGTGTTCAACTCACTCACTCACTCCTTCACTCACTCACTCACTCCTTCACTCACTCACTCACTCACTCACTCACTCACTCACTCACTCACTGGATACAAGCTGATGTGGTAGTGATACTGGGAAGAAGTATTTATGTAGGTGGAAATGAGTACAGAGTATATGTAACATGAGTTAATTCTCATGAACATACCGATGTTGATATGTAGTGTGCATTGTTGTCTCACATATGTTCCTGTGTCCCAGATCTCACTGACGTCTCACTGGAAGGAGACCAAGAAAATGATCAAGGAGGACCCCCGCTACAGCAAGTTCTCCTCTAGTGATAGGGTGGGTACCAGGCAGTTATGTCACAGGACCATTCAGTGATTAGGCCAGATAAAACAGAGTTTATTAATCTTTAAACAAGGGTTTATTAATGTAACACCAATACCTTGTAACTTGCTAGTATTTCCAGTACTTGGTTAAAACAAGTATAAAAATGTTCTTCCAAAGTACAGGTTCAATGTCAAGCCTTTTTGGTCAAACCAGATTCTCAATAGAGAACAATCTTTATTTGAAGTTATTTCTGTGTTTCAGAAAAGAGAAAAGGAATTCAATGAATATATGCACGAGAAGTTTGTACAGGCTAAGGGAGACTTCCGTGAACTTCTGAAAGAAACAAAACTCATTACATACCGGTAAGTGTTAGCTTATGCATAGCACATCTGAAACTAATCGCAAACATGAACTGCTTTGAAAGTGTCAGATATCTTAAAAACGATGTTTTGTTTCATATACACAATGGATATAATTAGTGTTCTCTCAATGCCCCTCTATTCCTCCCTTTCCATGCCTCTTCTGTCCTGCCGTTCCATAGTTTGAGGAGCTGTACTTCTCTGCCAGCAGATTTACGTTATTATTAGAAACAGGCTCTGTCCGTCCGTCCGTCCGTCAAGTCCGGAGCATAACTCAGAAACCGTTCAATATTTTGTCATGAAACTTTGCAGGTCTGTCAAGTACATGCTGAACTGGTGCCTTTTGCTATTTAGAAATTTTAGAAATTTTTATTTTTTACATTTCCATGCCAACAAGATGGACTTAGGTTCCAAACTCTTCTTTTTTTTAACAATTCCATGACCATGATGACATGTTCCACCTCGGTTAAAAAAGGTTAGGGTTTGTTTAGATTTAATTATGTCATAAATTCTGCAACAGGGGCAGGGGATATAGCCGCGTTAGTGGCAAACTCTTGTTCTCCTTGGTGTATCCGAAACACTGTTTAGAGTATTGCTACACATGAACTCACTGACCCTTCCAATACCCCACTTGACAAGTATCTACCTGGGGTACACGGTCAGTACAGATATTGATTTGTGTCTTGTGCTGTTCAGGTCCAAGAAGATGCTGGAAGATACTGATCATCATCTGAAGGACATCGAAAAAATACTTCAAGTAAGTGCTGTTGTCGATGACAATACACGCAGTGGTAGACACAGTGGTTTGATAGGCATTACTTAGAAGTTGACAGATGACAAAGTAGACACAATTTATGGATAACAACTTCTTTAATACTGTAAAGGCAACGTTTCGTCTATACCAAATTGTCACCTTTACAGTATTAAAGAAATTGTTGTCTACTTTGTCAGTGGTAGACACCCTGGTAACTTGGTCCCCAGCTCTCCATTGCTTGTTATTAGAGATCAGGTGCAATGGTTGAAATTGTTTTATCATGGGACGTAACTCTTATGAACCAGTTTGTCTGGTCCAGAATCAACAATTTACAGGCCTCTGTGATAGCTGAAATATAGCTGACTGTGGCGTTAACAGCAACAAGAAGCTGGGTGGGTGACAAAAGAATCTAGAATTTTCTTTCGTAACTCGCCATTATTTCACAAGAAATCTTAATTATTCCCGTAAACTGGAATTAGGTTTCACTGTAAACAATTTGCATTTTGTAATCTAACTTCTGTGAAGATGATTTGCATAATTTCCGTTGTCAGAATGACAAGCGCTACCTAGTCTTGGAGTGTGTGGAGGATGAACGAAGGAAGATCCTAATGCAGTACATCGACGACTTAGACCGGAAGGGCCCCCCTCCCCCGCCCACAGCATCGGAGCCCTCACGACGCAGTACCAAATAGTTCTACTGGTTTTAACACTGTATATATGCTATGTCCCTGTCTCCATTGTTGTCATCTCGCGCTCACTCAATAAACAATTTTAACATTGACAGCAATTTCTGTTCTGTGAACCAGTCATTGTTCTCAGATGAGAATGCAGAACAAAAGAATATTTTCAGAAAGGAAAGCAAATTGCGTGAGTGAATCCCCCAAACCCACAATCCTACTGGGATTAGAACATCCTACCTTTGTCGTACTAAAGGGATCGGCTAGAAGGACTGGTTGATTTGAGTGCCATCATTTCCTGAAGGCGTTGGACGTTGCTCAAAATATTAATCCTTGGTTTGTATGGTCCAGACTAGTATCATGTAGCTGGAGTGTGCGTCTTTAACGTATAAAATACAAAACAATTACCTGCTCTGCCCCTTGTGATTGAGGTCAAAGGCACAACCGTTGGCATTCTGGTTTGTAAGCACCACTCATTCTTGCCAACTGCCCCAACATGGACTGACTGCAGAGTGATGAATTTTGGTCCATTTCGTTATATATATATTTTATCTGACCTATGTGAAGGCACAAAAGATGGCGGGAGGTATTAATTTCATGTTCCAATTTTGGAAAAGTTGAAGAAAAGAGAAATGGTAAGAGGTTTATGAGAGCCAGGCTGTCTGCTTTAATGAATCAGACGGACGGATGATGACAGGTCACTTGCACTCAGTTCAGATGAGTCGAAACAATGACGTCGACGAAAAACTGAAGACAATAACAATATAAAACAGAAAGTAAACAAAAGCTTTATTGAGAGAAAACCTGTACAATGCAAATTTATCCCCACAAATTGTGTTAATACATTAAAGTGTAGTACTAACATGAATTTGAGCTTAATTAGGTACGACATTCATTCCACATCTAGCATGGCCACAGACATTAGAGCCTGACAAAACTCATTCCCATAATTGTGAAAACATTGATATGATATCTGAGTAATTAAACTGAATACAATGTATATTACACTCTCTCTAATTCTGGCTTCCAACATCAGCTGCTTCTAATTGCCCACGGCTGCAATGTTTGTCACAGGCGTTCATGTCCTACAACAAGTTGTCTGTGCCCAGGTTGTATGTTTACCCATACATAGATGTTCCTACAGATCAAACATACAATTTTATACCTCTCTGCCAGTGAAGTTAAAAACAGTAACTAATCAAGAACGAGAGGTTCAAGTAACTGTTACATACCTAAAAACAGTTGGCCAAACAGCTATTCGCTGTTGCTGGCTTTTTTTTCAAGAAAATATGTAAACTGTGTTCTTCAATACAAAATGACTGATTTTCATGTGCGATTTACAGATGTGATTAAAAAAATTATTATTCACAGAAGCCAAACATACACAAGAAACACTCGGCCAATTCAGTTCAGTGTGTGGCCAGAGGGAGCATGCATTACTGTAAATCATCTGTGGCTGAGTCGCTCATCGTACAAGTTGCTGTTATTGTCACAATTAATACAGACTATGATTTGGTTAACTCACAGCAAAACAGAGCCTTTTTTTTTGTTCACAGAGAACAACTGATGTGTTATCAAAGTCATGGAGATATGAACAAAGAACTCTTTTTTTCTACCAGAAATTTAACCAAAATTTAAGATCATTGTGTTCTTTCATCATAATTTGTTCTCTCTTTTTTTAACCTTCCTTATTAAACGAGGTAATTAAACGAAGAGAGACTTACAAAGAGTCCAATTTTACTTTTCTTTATTCTTATGGAATAATCAATTGCTATACCATGTTTACAGCAGCAGAAACAATTTGGGAAAAATAATAATTCAGAGTTAAATTTGGAAAACCGAATTAGAATTGCATCTGATGACAAGGTACCAGCAGCCTTACAGACCATTAGTAGAATGATTTCTGTGTAACTAATGCTTGTAATACAGACTCAAACACTTTCAACAACATATATGTTTATCTGAAATTATTGCAAATCAGAGTCTTTTAAAATGGAATATCGACACATCAATGATTAATCAAACAGGAAACCGGTGATTATTCACAACTGGAAACACCATGACAAACCATGAACTGAAAGACACCTCAGTGAGGTGACAATATGAGGCCGTCGAGCCAACAGAATATATACAGAGTAAAAGGTTGTTTCTCGGTATGTGTTACTGCCAGTGTGCATCTTGATAACCAAGAGAAACAAAAATTTGCATGTACAGTTTACTTAAGGACAATATATCTAACCACTTAGTCTTAAAAGTAAAGCCTTTTATCAAGACACAAATTCTGTGAAAATACCTCAATGCTTAAACAAAGAATCATGAAAGCTGAAACTCCAAATAATTCTAAATAATGACGAAGTGCCTATTGCCTTACAACATATAATCACAGAAATCATCATCCATAAAACTCTCTAATGATTCATATCTTCTCATATAAAAAATATTCTAAATAAAACTCCTGCTAATCTTTAAAATCATGCTTATGTGCTTCTCGCATACAACATAACTTGGCTCTCATATACAATCAAATGTGCCCTCACATACAAAAAAATGTGCTCTCACAATGAAACAGAACTGTGCAGAACTTATCAAAATAGTATGAACAAGAACGAGAAAATGGCCTGACGAAGCTACCTACTAAGAAAGGTTTGTCTGAATATAATTTCAAACATACCATTACTTAGATTCACATATATATCATGATATTAATAACCAACAAAATGGGTGAAGAATTTAAAAATGATAAATGTGCATGTGCAAACAAACAAACAAAACAAAAAAAGGTGTGTGTGTGAGAGAGAGGGAAGGGGAAGAGGGGGGGGGGGGGGGGAAGGAAAGTGTGACCTTTTGCTTCAAAGCAGGGTATAAAGTATTTATTCTCCAAACGCAGAAATCCACATGGGGCCTGTTTCCTTTCTGGCGGGATATAAGGGATTTATTCTCCTGCTGATAAATTTATTTCCCTCCATAGTGTTTTATCAAGATCATGTGAACCAATTCGATCTCATCATTCTGACATGGAGGTATGATAATATTATTTACAACCACCCCTTGAACCTGGCAAGTATGTATGAATGCACAACCATCGGATTGCCTTCAGTCCAAATAACCCTATAATGAATGGCCAGTTATTTACATCACACAGAATACGTTCAGCCATGTAAAGGCAGAATCTTTTACAAACTAATTTTGTTGCAACTTCACAATTGCAATACATTTCACAAATACTGTAAGAAAATTGTAAGTAAGGGTTTCAGATTTTCTAGGACACTGACTGACTGTTATTCAAAACATCCTTAGATATTTTTCAAATTTGGTAATGATAAATAAGAATGTCCTAAAATGTTGATGGCAGGAAAATGTCCAAATGCTGTATGTCTCCATCCAAATCAGAATAGGTTAACATGTTTCTTTGAAGGTTACAGTTCTGGAAGTATAAAATAACTACTGCTGTCATACAGTAGACTGAATGCTGAACTTTGCCCTGTCATACAGTAGACTGACTGCTGAACACTGCCCATGTCCAGCTTAGGAAGGAGCTACAGTAATACATTTGGGTGCATAACATACAATTTTATCAAGTCCCATGGATTTCAGTCCCTCAGGCCATGAGCTGTTCAAAAAAATGTTTCTCATCACTGAAGGTGAAAAATTCAAACATGCCATAGGAATGGTTTTCGTTAAGGGCAATCAAAATTCTTTGCTGTCAGATTGAAAGTTATATTTGCTCTAGGAATGTCAAGACCATCTGATTTGAATAGAAGAGTTATCTGTCCTTGTCTAAATGCCAATGGCTGGTGGCCTGTCATTTTGAAAATAAACTTATGATGAGAAACAGTATTTATTTTTTGTCATGGCCTCATCCAACTACTAACCAAGCCTAATCTATACCAGTGCATTATTAACACTGGATTAAACTCCTAGCCTGAGTTTATCAAAACAGTACAGAGCATGGATATATTAAGCATACATACTAAGCATGCATAGTTTACATGGAAACCCCTGAACAAAACCTGATGTGAAGTAACAAAATATGTACAATAAGTTTAGTCCTATAAAGAAAACAGACTGCAAACTCAGCCCAGTAAAGGTGAACTAGGAACTGCTACTGGCTAGGATATAGGAGGAACCTTGTGCCCACTTTGGATCCCTGAAAAACACCCATAATGGCTTGTTCAAATAAATGTCCGGCAGACCCCACTTAAATATTTTAAGCACTCTTACATCCTCTAGAAATGACTCAAAATTATCCAGATGACCCAAATTTCATTTTTGTTTCAGATTGGAAGTTTTTGTACCAGCTATTCATAGTGAGTCAGATTCGCAAGTGAATCTAGCAATGGTCACATGGCCTTGGGCCTGAACTCTCAAACATGGAACTGCAGGGTCGTGGCCACGTGGAACATTGATATTAAAGCTTCCTTTATTAATATGTAACCTACTGAGGACATGAATTCAAGTCCTCCCTCCCAACCCTGTCATGAGACACCTATTGAGACCTTAGTTCACAAGAAACAAGACATTGTTTAACTAGCCAAACATGTACAAACTAAAGCAGGACACATGACACAGAAAACATTCTTTTCCCCGGACATTTCATTAATGACAAGTTTACCTGATGCTCTAACAAAATATATAATGCTGGTGTTCCATGTTCCATGAAACCAATTCAAGCCTGATCCTGATGACTTGTCTCAATCATTCTAAACAACAAGGACCTGATCACTATTACAGAAACCATAACTTCCATCAGCCCACTACAATACTTCAAGCGGAGAGAAATCGGGGCCACCTTATGGCCAACTATGTTTATCATGTTCACAGTAAACAGAAGTAAACGTCTGATTTGTAATACACTAGGATTGTGAACTCACTAGTGCAGGGCCTTCCGCCAATAATCTATAGCCAACCTGCACTTACACAAATGAGCAATTTAACAGATTTGGAACTTTTAATGTGTTTAGAAGTCACAAATGAGCAACAAATGAAATTATTGAACATCATAACAAAAGAAACAGCAAAATAATTCAGACAATATGTCAAAAATAAATACCTGAAATGAAAACGGAAAAGTGACATCTGTATTTTGTCAACACAGTTGTAATTAAAGTCAATTTCCCCATCCCCAATATCAAAGTCGATGAAACAATCAGAAACTGTAGATCATCACGGTCACTTAAAATGTGGGACTTTCTCATGTTTATACCAGGTATTTTTTGACTATCAGTTCAATTTAAGACAACAATGGAAGTCAGCCATTGCAGATAAACTGACTGAACCCAACTCTCAACAGGTGGGAATCCACATAATCACACACGCCATTCACTGTAGTCATGAAACCACAACCACTGTGTGGAGGCTGTAATTTGTGCTAGACAGTTTGAACGAGTCATATTAAGCTTGTCATATATAGTGTCATTTTTAGCCAGCATGACTATTTTTCGTCAGCAGGTGTTTCAATAAGTCAATAACAAAATCAAGCTACACAGAACTGAAGATGGACACGTTTCTGTTATCAACAAGCATTTTTGTTCATCATTTAAGGCAACAGCTTTCATAAAGCATATCAATACTTATAAAGTCACTTGATCCTAATGGAGAAACTACATGAAATATGTACAACATTTAACACAGTGTGATTGATTCAACTGGGAATCAATGATTTTGCAATCATCCCATTCAAACATCCATTTACATATGACATTTCTTTCTGCTGTGTAATTACAATGACCAAATGTTCAGCATCCCTAAATATACAGATATTTGTGTACATCATAGAAAATATTTTCACAGCGGAAATATCATAAATGTGTTCAGCTGATCTGGATGGAATGGTTTAACAAATATCACCAGCTTCCTACATCTTTTTGTCATGCGGCAAGTGAAGCAATCATGGTGACAATTCAGAAACACTAAATAAAACTTGTACATTTATTATCTTCCCAATCACAACTATTTAACTAACCATGTGTCACACCATTTGGGATTTACTCCAAACCTATTGATGAAATTGGACATTTTCTTGCCTTGTTTGAGAATAACCTCAGTTTTAGAAAGTAGAGCTATAAATCCTCCACAATTACAATGTTATATTATACCCTGTCCCTTAATACATGTATTGCCAACATACCAAGACATATAGATATCGCCCTTCTTATAAGTTGTGCTATGCCAAGCAGACCCAGTACTTTGGCCATACTGCTCACAAACTCAGAGTAATCCAATGCTTGATTGAAACCAAGTTTACAAAGACAAGAATTGTGACGAATTTCTCAGAACTATTGTTCACAATCATTACCATGACAGACGCAAGATCTTGATGTTGAGGACATTTTAATAACAAACAGCAACCTTTGGTAATCCACTATCCACAATGCTAGGCCCCGCAAAGTGTTGTTACTGTCTGCTGATACTGCAGACTGTACACCCATCACATGCAAGACGTATTGACTTTGAAGCGGCCCACTGAGAGACAAGGGGCTGGATTATCCATGACATACACACATCATTATGAAACCAAGAACCATTCCCCTTCACAATGTAGACCAAAAGTTTCAAAATTTTGAAAATAGAATCATACAACAGTAAACTTTGTTTATAATGAACACGCTTACAACAAACTGATGGATATAATGAACAGCCTTTTGGAACTGTCCATTGGCTGTATTTATGCCGTATATATGCTTATAACAAACTACGGTTAAAACAAACTAAATTTGGGGGTCCTTTATAGTTTACTGGATGTATGTAGCCCTGGCAAATACAGGGTTAGAACTTAAATTCCTGCGGTCTAGTACAAATTTCTCCATTTTTTTAACAATACAAGGGTATTTTATCATTACTCCGTCTAGTAAAGCTTTCGAGTTTTGTTCCACCCTTGCAAATATGTTGATGATTAATTTGCTCATTAGTGATATATTGCTTATGGTATGTTCTTCCAACACCTTGCTGCGTTTTGATGAAGTGTAGACATGATAACCTTGTATGTAAAAAGCATCCAAGGTTTTGCATCAGAGACATAAAACTCTTTTTGACCATAGACAACATGAAAAACAGATTTACATTTTCATAACCATGTTATATGTAATTTGCCTTTCTTTTTATAGAAGCCTTGTTAAAACATAACCACTTGACAGAAATTAATTCTAATCATATATATTAAAGGGTTGTATGTAACCAAACCACTTGAATTACCATGATCAGCATCCTTGTACCTTAACTCGAATACAAACAGTTTACTGTGTCACAGTCTTATAGTCCTACCAGAGTCACAACTATAGCAGTATTTCAAAATATACCAAAATGTCCACATATGCTATGACCATCATGTGTCATGTGCTGAAGATGGCACAAAAAATTACAAATTCCATCTGTTGAAACATAACATCAGTGACCAGCAATTCATTTGAATCAAATTCTATCTTCGTACAAACCCAACATCAATGTATATAATGCATACTGCCATATATTCCTAAAAGACAATCAACTTCTATCCTTCCTTGAAGGACTCCTGTTAAAACTTGAGATTGTACATATTCACTCAGCGCACATATCCAGGTCACTTTGACCTCCATCCTCGACGAAGTGACTTCTGGCCAGCATCTTCATCTCCATCATTATAATCTACCCCCTTCTCATCAATCTCTCTTTTCCCCTGGCCCACCCCAAGCTTTGACCTTCCACTGTCAATCAGCTTGTCCTCATCCTGGACAGACACACTCCCACCAACACCGTTCTGTCTCCTTGTATCATCCAATCCATCCTTCCTACTTCTGTCCATGTGATCAACCTTGTTCTGAAACTGCCGTTCCCCTTTGCCTAAATCACCTCTCTTCAAAGGGTCGTTTCTTTCCCCACCTCTTTGAAGGAAGAAATTGGCCTGGGGTTTCTCTCTCCCAAGAGGAGCAGCAGGTGGTCCTTTCGGACTGACTCCAGACTGTGCATTATATTGATGGAATGTATTGTTTCCTGCTTTGCCAAACCTGTCTTCATTTTTGTACTTTATCTGCTCCTTCACTGTTCGAACATTCTGCTCCCCAAGTGGGAGGTTAGATTGGCGGAAAGCATTCTGCCCAAAAGGTTTCTGATTTTGGTTTGAAGGAATATTTATGTTATTGCCTTGAGGGCGTTGACCAATTGTTTGTTGTGCCCCATTTGGGTTGTTTCGTAGTCCATTCTGCACATTGACATTCAAAGGTTGTCCAAATTTATTTTGCATTTGTTGTAATCTTTGGTCTTGTGACTGACGCTGGTTTCCAGCACCATTCTGGTTGCCCTGCAGACCATTAACATTTGACTGTCCTTGTCTGTACCCCTGATCATTGCCAAACCGTCCATTATTCGGCATATTGTTATAGGGACTTCTCTGAAAACCCTGCTGCTGTTGCTGTTGTGGTTGCTGCTGCCTTAAACCCTGAGTTAAACCTGGCATCAATGGCTTTCCTGAATATGCACCAGCTAGAGGTCGTTTATTCCACACTTTGTTTTGTAGCAGAATATTTGCCTTGTTCAATTTGTCCTGCAAATCATCAATCCTCTGAGTCAGGTGCACCTCAACCCATTCATCAATTGTATCCAGGCCAAAGATGTTCGACAAAGAGTTCCGTACAGGCTGCTTTAGCGCTTTCAGCTTGTCCAGAATCTTCACTAACTTCTTCTTCAAAACTTTCATCTGCCCTGGGCTTGAGAAACCATTCTTCACATGGTAGTTAGTCATCCAGCCCTCAATTCTCGACTGAAGGCCAGCATCACTGAGATATCTGTCCATGTCTCCCCACAATTGCTGCACAGCAAAGTAGAAGGTACTTCCAGGGAAACTGCAGTCTTGAGTTATGATGTAAGAATTATTCACTTTCTTTGGAAAATCAAGCTCAATCAGTCGACTACACTTGAGAATCCTGCTGGTGACATTGTGGATGTCTGCTGTGAACCCACCATTTTTAATGGTCATTAAGTTGACAGCCATTGAAGGAACAGATGATGGTAACAGTTCACACAAAGCGGCAAAGTGGTCATACCTCTGCCATCCGGTCATTGCAAATCCTCGGAATTTCTCCAGGGGCAGAATGTCCTTGATTTCCTTCACAAGCTGAATCCAGTTGAGGTGGTTCTCCAGATGATAGGAGACATTAGTGAAGAACTGGGCACTCCCAGTGGCTCCCTTGAAGGAAGAGGCTGCCCAGATTCCAGAGAAGTGCTTGCTGTATTTGGTCCACATATCCTTGGGGAATCTGTCTTTGGGATGTGGAGTATAGCTCCACACCATCAACTCCACCATGCTTCCCAAGCCAGATCCCTGAAATATAATGAAGTTGCACCTGAAGAATTATTTGCTTCTTAATATTATCAAAACAAAGCATGAATTATACCAGAGGCAGATCCAGAAATTTGGAAAGTTGTGATGCACAATACTAAAATCAGAAAGTGAACAAACAACTGGTTGGCATGGAGTCTGAATACAGGAAGGCAGCATGTCATTTCCTAAAAAAGACATTTTGATAGCAATTTTTTCAAGGATAATAATTATAATACAATGAAGACATAGTATACTTAAAAATAAAGGATGCATGTGCAAATACAAATCATTATGATCATGATTATTATCATTGTTACTGCAAAGTTATGACATATGAAATTACTGGCAGAGTTCATGTAACAATGAACTTTTTGAAGGTCATCGTACATCTTGGAACAAAACCAAACACCAGATGCTGACATCAGCATTGTTTAGCTTCTCTATTAGAATGCAGGTGACTATGAGACCCAATCTTCTTAACTATGGCCACTCTATCAAACATCAACCACACAATATGAAGTCACTGATCCATATCAAATTAAATACATCTAAAAAGAAAAACAAGTGAAAAACCCTACCGCAATCATCTGGTCTGGCATCCGTCGTAATTCATCATCCCACATCATAACTTTGGTGGTGGGGAACTTGGTTTTGACAAACTTTGCCACCTTCTTGACATGCTTCAGGAACAACTGGTACTTGGTGAGGTTGTTTTTCTTCATGAAATCTGCTGTCAAGCCTTTCCCCAGTTCATAAACCTCATCGCAGCCTATGTGCAGATAGGGAGAATCTTGATGGAGGGACATCACCTGCTCGATTATCTTATTGATGAGCTCATACGACCCATTTAGAACAGGACTGATCACTTGTGGAGTGTCTGCTGTTTCTCGTAAGTTTTGATAGTTGGGATACTTGAGAACAAATTCCATATGACCAAATGTCTGAACAAGTGGGATGACTTTGAGATTATTGATCTTGGCAGCTTTGAGCAGACGGCTAATGTCATCCCTGTTGTAAGCATTATTCGCAGCAAGGATTTGTAGATCATTATTAAAGGGAAACATATCTTCATATTCCAACAACAATCCAGTAGCCCCAAGCTTAGCCATTAGAGGGAAAAGACTAATAAGATAGTCAATCTTGGGAGGAGCACCTTTCAGGTCGATATGTACCATGTGTTCCATCTTTCTAAAGCGTTCAATCATGGCATCATCAGGCTTGACATACAACTGTGGATACAGAATACCCCCTGACATTTTCTTCTCACTGAAGTCTTGGAAATTGCTCCTAGGATCATCTTTCACATCATCCTTTATCTTGAAGTCTCTTCTTGGATCATCCTTACCATCATCTTTGTCCTTAAAATATTCTTTACCCTCACCATCAGTATCTTCTCTGAATTTGTAATCCTCATCCATTCCTTTTTCAAGTTCCTCCCGAGATCCAAACTGTCCCGGGGGTTCCAGCGGCTTCATCTTCTCCATCCCGCCAAACTTGTTCCTGTCCTTGAACCTCCGGTTCTCGAAGCTGGGAGGGTCCTGCATCTGAGGGCCGACTTGAGCCTTGTATTTCTTCGGCATGTTTCTTTGTTTGAAACCACTCACTTGACGGTACTTCTCAAACCTAGCGTTGGAGCTGGAGGTGACAGACGAACCCCGATTCCAGGAGTAATATGCAACCAATGTCCCAACTAGCAGGAGCAGTGCCAGAACCACCAGCGCTGGCTTCCCCCGCAACATGATTCTTCCTCCACTTCGGTGTCGTCTACGCATGTATATCTGCAAGAAATATTGTCACAGTTTACACATCTATGCCATAAACTTGAATAGATATAGCCATGCTGGCTGGATATTCTACATGAGGCCAGGCCTTTTCTTGCTATTGATATACCATCTTCCCGAGACACAGAAGTAAACTGATCATATATGTCAAGTTTCCACCTTGCCGAACAAGGCTGCAATTATGGAGTTCTATTTTGGCTGGACTAACGAGTCTTTGCATAGTCCAATCAAAACCCTGTAAGGAAATCGACATCCGGTTTGTAAACAACATGGATTTCAAAAGCAGATTTCTGTTGACTGCAGGATTTGCAAAAGATGTATATTATCAACTTGGTGTCAACAGAAATTTTCCAAATCTTTCTATGTTTATATCAAGGTGTACACCTGATTTTATGCATTTAGCTAGGTAAGCCCTGTTTTATTACTACATAGATCTTCATCGATCAGATCATTTTGAACATGTTGAATGGGCGCCACCATTTTGTTTGAAGCAAATGCAAGTGATATGAGAGGTGGAATCTGATTGGTCTTTCAATAGGAGGGGCATAAAAGGGACATAACTCGTAATAGAAACCGGTGGTGCTACAATCAAGCCCCGAAATTCCAGGACAGTCAGGCAAGGGTGGAAACTGGACTTTTACAGTCAGTTAACTTCCTTGCCGTAGGAAGATGTTGATACACCCGGTACACTGGTATCCCTAGTTAAAAAATATAATTTGTAGCTCAGTGTTCAGGAATCTGGCATAAAGTTGTTAGGGTTAGTCTGTTAACATGGATTATCTGGATCATATAAATTCTGCAGGATGTTTATTGATATGTGTTTTACATATACTTATCACACAATATACTACTTATTAGTCTTCATATGTAGTTTTGGGGCCATACCGACAATAGTGAAACATCAATGTTCATATCACCCCGGGACCTGATAAGCCATATCAGTCAGTCTTGAACACAACCTTTGGGAATGATTATCACATCACATTATATACACATAGATATAAGCAGCAGAATAAATACTGCAACATATATCGATACATGGTCAACAAGGCAAAATGTGAGCACGGCACACTACTACTGCTGACCTCGACTCAAACATCAGCTGAAGAATGATTTTGATCTTGGAAAATGAAAATATATTGATGCCTTAACTTTGAGCTGGTTTAGCTAAAAAAGCACATTAATATAAAATAGTAATAGGCTAAAAGTATGATTCAAAGATGCACTGGAACAAGCTTTGTTGGATACAGTACACCTCACTTGACCATGTTGACATTGATTAGTATTTTGACCCTAGATTGATCCTCGTTTTGAAGAAGGTTCATGGATTTATATATACTCACACGCAAAAGAAACGCAAGTCGAGTATGCAGTATACATGTTATTTATTTTCAACAGTAAAGACAAGAAATACTAATAGGGCAAGATTGACAAATATTTGACTGAAGACAGTTTAGAAATGGGTGCATGATACCCACATATTCATTGAAATGGTGCGTTTTGGCAATTCGTTTTTTATGTTGCATTTTTACTCAGGGCTTCCAAAATGCAACCAAAAATATTGATAACACCATCAGGCTAAAACTTGTATCAATTTATGGTTCCGTGTTTATTTCCTATTTGCTTAAAACCACATGCATTTCGTTTGCATGTTTGTATATAAAATTCCAACAAGAGTCATCCGAAGATGACATATCCCCCCTATGGCATGTCGGTAAACTGTTTCTACCTTTAAATATGTTTAGATTGGCAAGGAAATCTTTTTCCTTGATGCTAAAACCAGAAATATAATGAAGGTTATTAAACACTGGTTCATGTAGCTCACTTTCTGATGATCTCATGAAATTGTAATAACAATAACTTTGCAGATTCGCATATGAATAGCTCTGTAGTAGCCTCATGGCACAAAGGCATAAAGAGAATGTACTAGGGATTGACAAAAAAACAAACCTAAACATCTTGTTTCATTATATGTCAGGGGCTACAAACTAAAAAGATTAACATCTATAAATAACAAACTGCACTACTAGTGAACATGATTGATATTTGCATAAAGTTTGGTGAATCTCTGTCGCATGGTTTAGAAGATATGCTCCAGACGAGGACATTACCCTAAGTTCATCAATTTTCAATTTAAAATGAAAAAAGAAAACAAATCTGTTAATAGAAAAGGCACCACTACATAACCTGCTTGATAGGTGTAAAAACTTTTGAGAAGCTAAGTTGTATGATTCAGGAGATATGGTCCGGACTAGAGCACTACCTCAATTTGGGGCTCAAATTTCCTAAGTTCATCATATTTCCATGGAAACGACAAAAATATAAAATTCTAAAAATCTCTCAAATGGCAAAAGGCACTTCTACTGAGCCTGACTGTTCAGTGTACTAAGTTTTGGGAAGCTAGGTTGTACGGTTTAGAAAATATGCTCCGGACAAGAGCACTAACCTCAAATTTCCTAAGTTCATAATATTTCCATGGAAACGACAAAAACATAACATTCCAAAAATCTCTAAATAGCAAAAGGCACTTCTACTGAGCCTGATTGGTAAGTGTACCAAGTTTTGTGAAGCTAGGTTGTACGGTTTAGGAAATATGCTCCAGACAAACAATGAGTCTAGGCGGACATATTCGGCTATATCGGCGGCTATATTCCCCCGACATTTTATGTCGGGGGGGGGGGAATTAAAAATAGCTGTATGTTTTCAGAAAACTCAAGTATTGAAATCAAAACTTTCAACTGCACCTCACCTATTGGGCATAGAATTTGTGCGGTAGTTTTCAATTTTGCAAGAATATTCCTATTTTGCACACATTCAGTTGCACTATCTCACTACAACAGTGTATGGAAATCATCATAATATATGTCATAAATAAATGTCAATGTAAACTCAGGTTTCTGCTACAACTTATTTATTGATTAACCTGAAGGACACAAGGGCTTTTGTCATCAATATTGATTCATTAACAAGTGTTTTTCACTGCTGATCATGTATTATTCATGAGATTCATGTCAGTGATAGTTGAGACAAAATAAATCAATACCAAATAATAAATCATTTATGTCATCTCCAATATTCACAAGACATGCCAGATGGACCGATTTTCCACAAATCCTGACCATGCTGACCATGCTGTTTGTCATGAATGTTTAACTTGCAATAGTAATGTTTGTTTGTTGGTTGTTTAACGCCAAACTCAGCAATAATCCAGCTACATATAATTGCAAATAATTGGGTCTGGATCAGACAATCCAGTGATTGACATAATGAGCACAGATCCACACAATTGGGATATGATGAGAAGGATCAACCAAGTCAGCGAGCCCGACCACCAGATCCTGTTAGTCGCCCCTTACGACAAGCATAGTCGCCTATTACAAGCATGGGTTGCTGCAGACCTATTCTATCTCGGATCTTCACAGGTTGCACGATTCATGGACAGTTCAGTAACATGCTTATTATATGAGGTGTAATGACAGATCAAACTTAAGAGTGAGCGAGTGAGTATGGTGTTGCGCCACTTTTAGCAATATTCTAGCAATATCACAGCGGGGGACACAAGAAATGGGCTTGTACCCATTGTAACCATGTCGGACCAAACTTAAGATGTCAATAGATGATCACTGGGGGCATAGGAAGCCGAGTTGTCTAAAGCGCCGCAAATTCACTGTGCAAAGTTGCATCCATTGGGAATGCCAGAAACGCAGAAGAAGGAGAAGAAAGAGGACAAGTAGAAGGAGAAAATGGGATAACCACTAATGCTGTGTTACACAATATTATTATGCTGACCATCATGAGGGACACAGGAACAAAGATGAAAATGAATTTTTCATTAAACATTGTCAAGAGTTACCTCCCTCTACAATCTATCATTTGTATGAAACCCAGCAAACAGATTGTCAAGAGTTACCTCCCTCTACCACCTTCATTCTACTAAACCTAGCAAACAAGCATCAAGAGTTACCTCCCTCCACAACCTCTCTTCTACTGAACCTAGTAAACAGTCAGCCAAGCTCCCACCATCTACCACCTTCATTCTACTGAACCCAGTGAACAAGCGTAAAGAGTTACCTCCCTCCACAAACTCTCTTCTCCTGAACCTAGTAAACAGTCAACCAAGCTCCCTTCATCCACCATCATCATTCCACTGAACCTAGTATACAAGCGTCAAGAGTTACCTCCCTCTACAACTTCCCTTCTCACGAAACCTAGCAAACAGTCATCCAAGCTCCCTCCACCCACCATCGTCATTCCACTGAACCTAGTATACAAGCGTCAAGAGTTTCCTCCCTCTACAACTTCCCTTCTCACGAAACCTAGTAAACAGTCATCCAAGCTCCCTCCACCCACCATCGTCATTCCACTGAACCTAGTATACAAGCGTCAAGAGTTACCTCCCTCCACAAACTCTCTTCTCCTGAACCTAGTAAACAGTCAACCAAGCTCCCTCCGACCACCATCGTCATTTCACTGAACCTAGTATACAAGTGTCAAGCGTTACCTCCCTCTACAACTTCTCTTTGCCTGAACCTAGCAAACAGTCAACCAAGCTCCCTCCGACCACCATCGTCATTTCACTGAACCTAGTATACAAGTGTCAAGCGTTACCTCCCTCTACAACTTCTCTTTGCCTGAACCTAGTAAACAGTCAACCAAGCTCCCTCCGACCACCATCGTCATTTCACTGAACCTAGTATACAAGTGTCAAGCGTTACCTCCCTCTACAACTTCTCTTTGCCTGAACCTAGTAAACAGTCAACCAAGCTCCCTCCGACCACCATCGTCATTCCACTGAACCTAGTATACAAGTGTCAAGCGTTACCTCCCTCTACAACTTCTCTTTGCCTGAACCTAGCAAACAGTCAACCAAGCTCCGTCCATCCACCATCGTCATTCCACTGAACCTAGTAAACAAGCGTCAGTCACTTTCTCTACCATCTCACTTCCATGCCCCTTCCCAGCATGTGGCACCATCATAGCACTCTCGGTAACATCGCTGCAATCAGTGTGGAAGCGGCCATTACAAGTATCTTGAAATTTGCCCTCTTACCCCAACTGTAGTCATGTTTATATCTTCATTTATGTCTTTGGGAATGCCACCATAGTGAATTTTTAAAAGGTTTATTATGACTGACCATATTTCCCAGTCTTGTCTTTATCATCTTGTTCCTTTAATCAGATTGGTCAGAGATTGCAGATTAACGGGGAAAAAACTCCCCCCCCCCCCCCCCCCCTTACATTCTCATTATACTAATTACATGATAGTTTGAACTAAATAAAATTCAAATTGACAAAGAAAAGAATTTAGCTGGGGAAAGAGTATTCAGCATCTCGACAGTCATCACATGTTTGTAAACATAATGGTCAGTTGGTTGCGAGGTCCAAGTATGGAAGTGGCCACCTATCACAGCGGAGAGCTTTGACTGGTGGCATCGATAGTATAGAGAGCTCTGTGAACAAGCTATCGCTGTGAAGATCTTGCTTCAATTCTACTGAACCTAGCAAACAAGCATCAGATTTATTTCCCATTACCACCTTACTTCTACTTTACTTGCTAAAAAGCATCTTCCTGATGCAAGGGTGTTAGCTGACCATAAAAGTCCAGTTTCCATACTTGTTGAACAAGGCTTGAATTTGTGAGTTAAATTTTGGCTGGCCTAACAAGTCTTTTTTTACTTAGAAATGATCAAATGGCTATTATGTAGCATATTACCGTTATGCAAAGTAATAAAACTTGGTAACCCAAGACTATACTTTTCTAGCTGTCACATACCTAGAGAATATCTAGAGCATGTCTTGACCAATTTGCTACCAGAAGAGCTCCAGATAAGCTAAGATTTGCAAAATAAATCACCATAACCCAATCAATTTTAGTTGCTACGAATATGCATAACTTAAACCCAACCATATTGCAACACTGTGATTAATAATTCTACATGTAAATAACCAAATCAATAAAGTCTAGATCACACAAACCAGTGGTTGACAGCATGAACAGCCAGCAATTAGTTAACTCTCAGTCCCGCACTTTAACAGGGACTATGCAACAATTTTCCTTGTGCTGTCATTGCACTTATCTGGATGAATCACTGAAGTCTGACATCTTCATACTCTGTGTCAGGTACAAGTATGTCCTTGTTTTGTCCGACTTGGGCCTCCATACACAACTTACTCGCATTACTCTGGAGTTCTCTACCTTTGTCAAACTGAGCATGAGGTCCAGCTTTTACTCGGCGCGACTATTGTAAATTATTAGCGGTAAAAAACGCATAGTTAAATAAAATATATGACATCTGATATACAGAACATGAATAATCATAAAGGTTAGTGAGTCGCTTTGTTCCGTAACAAAACAAGTACTGCGATGCCCCGAGGTTGCAGCTATAACCCTGATTCTAATTAGTTGGCTCTTATTGGAAACATGTGGTACTGGGCACCAGTTCTGTATTCATCGTACTGTATCACATTTTAAAGGTAATCAGATGCACATACAAATCTGAATGAAAACTTATCAACATGATTCATGGATCCGTAAGCACTTCTGTTGCAGTATGAGACAAGGCCTAGGCAAACTGAAGGAACATTGCACATTATCAGTGAAGCATGAGTTGAGTGACAGGCAGCTGCGCAAATGAATTCTTGCATGTAACAAGGAAATTGGGCATGTTTGGTGCAATATAATTATTTGGGCATAATTTATACAGGAAGTCAGTAGACCTATCTTCTGTATGTCAACACCTATCAGGTGCAGTGGCTAACAATGGTTACAGTTCAGGTAAGAACGAGGGTGACATCCTTGCCCCTCCCTACATGCAAACCCGATTACTTGTGTAAAATGTGTAGAGACAGGTTCTGGCATGGCTGGATAACTGCAATCTTTATGGCCAACGTGTCTCTGAATTGTCTTCACGACAGTACAATCCGTCTATGGTAGGCCTATACTGATTAACGTTTAAATGCACTGAGTATTGCATTGTCTTGTAAGCACATGATAAAATCCAAAGCAACGTTAAACAGTCTGAAGCTGAAAGTAAGTAATTTAAGTTCCTGATTGAAATATAGTGTTTAGCCTATCCTATGGAGGAAAACACCTCACTAGAACTGGGGTTATATTATTCGAACGGTTACCAAACCACAAACATCTAAAATCCTGAGCAACGATGACAACAGATGCACCGGCTTCACAAACTGAAATATCTTTGGATTGCCCGATATCGCATTGCAGAGCGAGTTTACCTGTCGGCTTTGATCCCCTGTATACCTGTGGCCTCCACTTAGTGACAACGCAAACGACGGAAGGGAGATACAAAATTTTGTATTGGCTTTATTAGCGGAATACGAATAACGAAAATATTTTCGTGTGCTCGAAACAACGCAAGTGAAATGTGAACAAGGATTGTGGTGTTATCCCAACACAGCTGTTACAAATAGTACTTACGTACAAACATAGAACCTGTTTATCTAGAGTAACGAAAACAGTTTCTTTTAAAATTTTCTTTCTTTATTATATTTAATATGGGGCGAGCATTCATTTGATTTGTAGGGAGGGATTGAGGGATTTTATTAGAACAATATATTTATTTACTGAGCACCACGAAACAATGTATTCATTATCACTATAAACAAAAAATGTATGACGTTTGGGTATCTTCCACAAAAGAAACTTCTTTTTTTTGTCATCACTGCCACAACAAACCACCTGATACCTCTCTCTCTCTCTCTCTCTCTCTCTCTCTCTCTCTCTCTCTCTCTCTCTTAATTTTCCCTCCAAAATATTTTTATAAAGTGACTACAATGTTTAGTTTGTACCCCATTACCCCTTCGGAAATCGTGGAGATCAAGCAATATATAATATCTATGAATTTATATTTCTTAACAAAGACATGCGTCAAAACACATACAGGCAAAAATATCAATTCAGACTAGTCAAATATCTAAACAAAAAACAAATCCCGAACACTTCTAAACCCCACCTCAAAAACTGGGGTCTATTAGCTATGGTAAGAACCCCAGTCATACTTATATCATGTATATTTCATATTTATGTTGCATGTAGAGTTCTGCGCATATAATCTCCAGTTTCAACAAGGTGTACATTACATGTCACAGTGTGTTAATTCTGTGCACAAGGTTATTTTACTTGGCGACCAAGCTTTATGAGCCAGGAAGTAAGGTCCCAAGGTCGCTGATGTTATCAGTTAACCCTTTTGGTGATACAAGAATCGATTTAGCTATATTCTTCATTTTTGTTCCGTTTATCGATCTTTTTGTTTGCTTTGGTGTTGTTATTTTTTTTATCACGAACAGATAATTATATTGAGGTAGATCTTCCCTAGGCAAGGGAGTTAACTGACTGTAAAAGTCCAGTTTCAACCCTTGCCGAACTACGCACATTCCAATCAAAATCACGTAACGACCTAGACATCCGGTTCGTAGATAACATGAATTTGATCGTGCAGATTTCCGTCGACTGCAGGATTTGCAATTTATGTGTACTGTCTTTTGGGCGTCGACAGATATTTTCCAAATCTTTTCATGTTTTTAATCAAGGTGCTCAAATGATTTGATGCACTTCGCAAGGTAAAACCTATTATATTACAACATAGTTCTTGATTATCGATCAGATCGTCTTGACAGTGCGCCGCCATTTTGTTGGAAGCAGATGCTTTGTTCGTTTGTTTATTTGTTGTTTAACGCCGCATCCAGCAATATTCCAGATTCTCAAATGGTACACTGTGTGTTGACACATCATCCGCCTGTGGAATGGTAGCCTAACCGCCGATCTTGTGGGTGCGTTTATGCGAGCCGTATGCACACCTCAGGGGTCTATAAGATTGTTTGTTTGTTGATTGGTTGTTTAACGCCAAACTGAGCAATATTCCAGCTGTATGACGCCGGTTTGTAAATAATCGAGTCTGGACCAGACAACCCAGTGATTGACATCATGAGCATCGATCTACGCAATTGGGATACGATGACATGCATCAACCAAGTCAGCAACCCTGACCACCCGACCCCAGTTAGTCGCCTCTTACGACAAGTATGGTCACCTTTAACGGCAAGCATGGTTTGCTGAAGACCTATTCTACCCCGAAATCTTCACTGGTCTCATACTACTACAGCTGAGACAATGAGGTGATGAAATATAGCAAATGCAAATTATGTGAGAGATGGCATCTGATTGGTCAATGGGAGGGACATAGAAGGGATGTAACTCGTAAAAGCCACTAGTGGCGCTACGATCGAGCCTGGAAATTTCAACCTAGTTCCGTAATGTTGAAAACTGGACGTTTATAGTCAGGTAACTAACTCCCTTGCCTCGAGAAGATGATTGACACCCGAAGAACTAATTACAGTAATCAAAGCCAACACATTTTGTGTTATTGTAGCTGGCTATATGTTGGAACCCATCGCCTTTCACACACCGCAACATTTGATAACCACAAGGGTTAATGTACAGTCATTACCTTCTAATCAGATCTAACGGAATGTTAAATCATCCATAAATATCACACACTGCAGAAACATTGTCTGACCTTGGATATGAAACGTTCACGAAATGAAACATGGTGTTGAAGTATGTAAATTTGTTTGTATGTTTGTTTGATTTTTATCCAGAATCGGCTTTGTTTTACCAGAGACCATAGAATAAATATATTGTATGGTCTCTGGTTTTACAGAAAAGCTAAGTACTTCGAATTCTTTGTAAAGAGCTTACAGCCCAGTAAACCAAGGACTTCAAGGCTGATATAAATGAGAGAGGGGAAATAGAATCTCGGCCTGAATTACAAGACAGACACCATGTGCCCAGTCCTGATATGCCACGGACATACATCTCTGTTTACTAAACAACGATCAATGGGCCTTTGTATATGCGTATACATCATCCAAATCCCTTTTTAGAAACGTAAAGAATTTATTTAAAAAATCAGGTCGACATTCCTGCCTTTCGCATATTATTTTTGTCAGTCTTATGTTGGATTATAACAGCGCAAACAGTGAGTGCATCTTTGCGCAAGCTAACTGTTTATTACACTAACATTTAGTCCCAGAAATAAACTAATCCTCTTTAACAATATATATCTAAAAAATACAAAAACAAAAGCCCGGAACAATGGTTAATTTCAGGCTGAAACAATCTAGACTTGCGTTGGACTACTTTGTTAAAAAATATTCACTCAGATAGACTTACCGTTTATATAACTGAAGTTAGTTCAAGCGGCTGGCTCTACATGATAGCTGGTCCGTGTTATATGAGGTATGCCATGGACACGTAGCACTCTCTTCTCAATGCAACTCTCTTTCTATTCGTGAGGATAATATGAATAAATGCTGCTAATTTAAAGTTGTATAGAATTCCCACCGGCTGTAGACGCGAGTGTGAGATAGCACGCATGGAGACCCTTATGGGGAAGTTTTCGTGCACGTCCCAACAAGAAGATTTCGACGGAAATACAAGGTGAAAGAGATCGCTGACACTCTAGCTTTGTTGTGTCACGTCTGTATTGTATGACTACAAATACGTCACTGTACCATATCAAATACCAATCGGATCCCTTGCAATATCGTTCAAACCAGATCTTTTCACTCCGGTTGGAGGCATACTGTATACGTGGGTTGGTTGGTTGGTTGGTTGGTTGGTTTGTTGTTTAACGCCGCACTCAGCTATATTCCAGCTATGTGACGGCGGTCTGTAAATAATCGAGTCTGGACCAGACAATCCAGTGATTAATATCATGAGCATCGATCCACGCAATTGGGATCGATGACATGTATCAACCAAGTCAGCGAGCCCGACCACCCGATCCCGTTAGTCGCCTTTAACGACAAGCATAGTCACCTTTTACGGTAAGCATGGGTTGCTGAAGACCTATTGGGGTGGGTGGGGTCTAGGATCTTGGGTCGAGGTCTTGGGCTGGGTTCATAGACTTGTTTGGATTCACATCATGTTTTCTGTCTAAAGCTGAGAACGAAGACGTGATTAGTGACGCACATATAGCTATGTATGATACAGCTAAAAATTTATCATAAATTAACACTTTGATGAAGACTGCAACTAAATAAGTTTTCTAGCTTATTATTGTTATGAATATATCATAATGTATCAATGTTTATCTTCATTTTATGTAAATAACATTATTTTTCCTTAAAAAATCCAAAATCTTTCTCATTGGCTACCCTGTACATATTTCAAAGCTGTCAAATGAAAATGTCGGCTGCTAGAAAAATCCCGCATCTGTGATTGCTGCCAGAATGGGTCCAGACTCCGGATTCTCCTGCAGCTGGGCTATCACTGGGATAGATCCCCATCACAGTTTCTGGGTTTTGTTTATATATTACATACAAGAGACCCCAGCCCATAACCCCAGGCAAGACCCCAGACCCCACCCCTCCCTAGGCTTTACAGTATGCCCGGTAGGATGCCTGTGTGGTTCACGCAGAGGGTAGGTATCGTATCGGAGTATCAGATCTAATTTCAATAAGATTGAGGTCCTCAACAACCTACTTGCAGGCCGTAAGAGGTGACTGTATGAATCAGGTAGTAATGCAGGATCCGTGGCATGGTGGATTGGTTGAGAGAGAGTTGGGGAGAGTGGTATAGGCATAAACATGAGACATAAATTCATTTGGATATTGTTAAACAATGAAATTTGCCCCTATACGGCTGTGCTGCTCCGTCCTAACTACGTTGTACATAAGTGAAAAGTTTCTTCAGAAATATGCCCACAATGACCAGTTTGTTGGCAGTGATGACCAAAACATTGAAAGTTGGTTGTGTGGAATATACCCAACAGAGCTCCAGATAAGCTGCGTATCTGCGTGAAATACGCATCAGAAATGCAGAAATACGCAGTAAAATATAATCCAAGCGTATCAAATACGCAACGAACATTACAGATACGCTACAAAAATAAAACTTGCGCGTATCATCAAAATATTGTGAAGTAACCCTGCGTATTCGATTAGCAAATCAGCAACTTATTTTGAATTATAAACGGGCATTCCGTCAACCTTGCCAAACTCCACGATGACAGTTACATCATGATCATTTGCCATCACACTTTCTTGTGGAAGTATCGTGGTATTTTTGAGTCCTATAAAGCTCTCGAACCCACACTACACCAGTTTGCAGGGACTAGATGAATAGTGTTTTTAAATATTTAACTTATATAACCACATCTGTAAAAACTAGTGGGTAACAGAAATTTGAATACGCAGATTGAATTACTGATACCCAATGATTTTAAAATGCATGGGTAAAATACCCACAACACCAAAAGCTTATCTGGAGCTCTGCCCAAATATCAAACATTTTGTGTAAATAAATATTTTGTTCCAAAAAAATCATCCCTCCGCAACAAATCAAATGGATGCCTGTCCCATAGATGAAGTTATTAAAAATGATAAGAAAATATATAATTCAATCATAGCATCTTTATAAAAGACAATATCAAACCCATCTTCCAACCCTCCCCAAACCATATCCGTTCCTCAAGATGAATAGGTTCTATGTTTATACGTAAATATTATTTGTAACAGCTGTTTTGGGATAACACCACAATCCTTGTTAGGATGTCACCTGCGTTGTTTCGGCACACGAAAATATTTTCGTCATACCCAAGTGTCTTTTAATAAACCAAATATATATACACGAGTTGCTAACTGTTTAAAACTTCAACACTTGCTGTGCCGTTTTAACCCATCTGCCCGAGGCAAGTGAGTTAACTGACTATAAATTTTAAAAGTCCAGTTTCCACCCTTGCCGAACTAGGCTGGAATTCCTGGGCCTAGTTCGGCAAGGGTGGAAACTGGACTTTTAAAGTCAGTTAACTCTCTTGCCTCGGGAAGATGTTTTAACCTTGTATCGAGGAGTGTTGATATGTTTGATATCAAAAGACACGATGATAAATTTCTATTTACCATTCAAAATCATTCTTCCAACAACTTCAGTTTGTAATCAGTTATAAGCAGCGCCTTAAATGTAAAAACATATCGCTAACCAGGCACGTGATGTCATTGGATTGGGACGTCATGGTAACATTAGACGTCACAATGTTCTGCAAAGCATTGTGATGCACTTACTTGATCTCACCCAACCGATATATCCCGTGGAAATCAGGTGTGGGTGATAAATAAATAGTTACCCAGAAGTGTAGAATGATCGTGTAAGAACTTTCCGATATTTGCACCTGTGCATAAAGCAATTCCTAATCCTGATTGGTCAGCTGAAGCAAAGACGTATACAGATTGAAGCCATACATCATGGCCTCACAGTGATTCGTTGTTAGGAAAATACAATATGACGTCACAAATTGGTTACATTACGTCATTACAGTAGGCTGTCTTCAGGGAAGTTTCTCTGAAGGGTTGACATTTCATATACACGCCTTATCAAAAGTATCGAACCACCAAGTTTGACATTTTATATTCAATGTAGAGATTTTCAAATAGTCGACTGTGTGCTGGCACATCATCTGCCTGTAGAATGGTAGCCACCTTAACTGCCTAATCTTGTGGTGCATTTGTGCGAACCGTATGCACACCAAAGGGGTCCCTAGATAAATTCATGTTTAATGACAGTAAGTTCATGCGTCTTTACTGCTATTAATTTTGAATAAAACTTCTACCAATTTGAACGTCTGTCTTTTGAACGACTGTAACTGAAGTGCATACTATCCCAGAAAATCAAAGATGGCAAACCACTGGCATGGCATGTCGGGCTATTGCCACCATGTTGAACATTAATAATACTGTCACCAGTCGACTCATTAGAAAACATACACTGACTGGCCATATGAGGGACTTGCCGAGGTCATTGTGTTCACGGAAGACAAGTGCCAGTGGGGACAGGGTCCTTTACGCCAGGCAAAACGGACGCCAGCTTCAATTTGCAATGTTCTCCTGTCACCATTGGCATGCCCCCACAACAGGGTGTCTCTTAGCACCACCAGGCATCAACTGAATGCAGCAGCCAGAAGACCAAAATCACGCCCTCTCCTCGCCCCATCATACGCAGGACCGTTTTAGCCTGGTTTCAGGTCGAGCACACTGGAACTTGTGGTCATGAAGGATTCATTGGTGTGACGGAAGTCGTTTTTTACTGTACCACACCAGTGGCAGGACTCGTGTCTGGAGGCATAGAGGACATTAAATGAACGAAGGTACCAAGATGCCATATTGGACGGTTATATTGTGCCTCATTTTGATAACCACGCACTTGCCACACGTCCTGTGTTCATGGAGGACACCGATCACTGGCTATCTCCAGTACAACGCCATTGAGACTCTGCCTTGGCCTCTCGAAGCCCTGACCTAATTCCAATCGAGCATCTATGGGATCAGTTGGGACGTAGGGTTAGGATCCAAGGACTCTCCAGTACAACGCCATTGAGACTCTGCCTTGGCCTTCTCGAAACCCTGACCTGAATCCAATCGAGCATCTATGGGATCAGTTGGGACGTAGGGTTAGATCCAAGGGCTCTCCAGTACAGGATATCCAAAAAATTACCCAGGAATGGCAACACTTCCCTCGGCTGAGGATCAGGCAAACTGATTTTGAGCACGAGGAGACCTCTTGCGGATGTGATCCGTGTACGGGGTGGCTACACCAGATTATGACTTACACTGTTGATCATGTAACTGTGACACCGGAACAATGTAACATAGACACGTCTGTGTGGATCTGTCCATCTCACTCCTGGCAGTTACCATACTTATACTGCCTCTAGACGTCGCTGCCCTTTGTATAGTCGCTGGCGAATAAAGGCTGTTTTTTTCCGCAAATGTTTATTTTTCCTATTTATCTTATTTGACATTAAGTAACACTTTTGTCGGTTTTTGTTTCGCTTTCCAGATTCTCCTTACCCATCTCTTTTCTAATCATAAAAGATGCGGGTAGCCTAGTGGTTAAAGCGTTCGCTCGTCACGCCGAAGACCCGGGTTCGATTCCCGACATGGGTACAATGTGTGAAGCCCATTTCTGGTGTCCCCCGCCGTGATATTGCTGGAATATTGCTAAAAGCGGCGTAAAACCATACTCACTCACTCACTCTAATCATAAAAAAATCGTAGTGGTGCTATACTTTTGACGAGGTGTATATATTTTATGTTCATTTTCATTCTTACACTGATGGGCACCTTCCACATAAATTGAGATGGTATCGCAAAATATATGAATTTCCGGGACACAATAAAATACAGTTACAATGCCGTGCCCCACATTGCATGGCTTGTTTCAGGAATAGACTTCCTGCTTATACAAATTGTTTAGAGCTCTCCCCCCTCTGACACCTTCATCGCAAATCTGTAAGCTAACACGACAACATCTATGTAACATAATATACGTGCTACAGACTGCGCAGGTAGATGTTTCCTAATGGCTTTCAACAGCTGCTAACACGAAACAGCATCATAAAGGTTGGCCGCGCCCTGAATACCCTTCACAAATCTGTAGTTATTTATATATCTTATAACCGCCGCGTTCGTGAATATACTGTACAGAATGGCTGCGTTCCTTGGAGCCGAGCAAAGGGGACGTTAATCGCCTGTGTGTTCCCGTGTGAACGTTAGAACACTGCATATGTCAGAACTCACCTGTACCCTTAAGAGACATCTGAGTAAGCGATACCGCTCCCTGGACCAGTCGCTCTCCATGCATTAATGAACAGGGTTTCCATAACACGCTGTCTGGTATATATCACGAGGTGTATCGTTACGTATTCTGTATCTTTAACAACGATTGGATGTTCTACTTTCATCCCATATAGCCACCCATCCTTGACACAGTGACAGGGTAACCCTTTGAAACTTGGGCATTTTACCTTCAACAATAAATAAACATGTGCCATGTCAGTTGGATTTTAACAAACAGTGCAATTATTACATAAAACCTCATGGTAAGAATTGATCCCCAGCAATCTATATGTATACATGTACTATGCTTGTCGACAGACTAAACAGTCGGGTGGTCAGGCTCGATGACTTGATTGATACAATTACGTATATACACTTACGTATATTCAAAATACTTTAAAAAGCATAGTCTGGAATGGAAGTCGCAACTTTGAAACTGGTACCCAAACCTTAAGAAAGCTGCTTTCTAAGTGGCTAACGTCGACTTCCTGTTGGTCATTTCATTGGTAGGTCATAGTTCGCGAAAGGTTGTTCTGACGTGACCTGTAATTGGATGTCCTCGTCGAGAGCGAGAACTTGTATCTGATTTTAATGGGATTGGGGTAATCTAAGCATGTGATTTATCCTGTTTTTATTTTTATTTAGCATTTATTGTTTATTGTTTAAGCAAGTATATCTCTGCAGCCGTTGTAATATGCAGCTAACGGCCAATTCGTCTCGCATCAAAACACGGGCTGTGTACTCGCGGGCAGATGACCACGGAGTACGCTGATCACTGTGTCGGATTAACGAGACTGATTAATGAATGATTTCGGTAATTCGTTGCAAATTAGTCGGAGTGCGAGACGATCGGATTAACGGGTCTAAATAGCACTGATTTAATCGGTTCCCATCATTAGCGTCGGATAAAGCCGATTGTCGGATTATAACCAGACTTGACTGTACATAACATCTAGATACGTCTTTGGTTGATAGCATGGCAACGTACTATGACGGCCTGTGTCATTACCTGTAATATTCCCAGATTATTTACACGCAGACGTCACGGCATAGGAATATTGCTGAGTGCAGCGTTAAAAACATAATTGGGTGAGTGAGTTGGGTTTAACGCCGTTTTTAACAGTATTCCAGTTATATCGCGGCGTGTCACCTTAATATGGGAGGAAAGTCCGAAGTGATGCAGGTCTCAGACGTTTACCCACGAGCACGGGTATGGTGCTGACAAACCTAGAAACATAATCGGGGCGAAGCGGGATTCGAACCCACAATCATAGGTTTCCCAAGGGACGCAACTCTGCACAGCGAATCGTGGCGCCTTAGACGACTGGGCCACCCGTGACACCGTTAAAAACAAACAAAATTACGTAATTACACCTGAACCCTATGGAGCCGTGACGTTCTATTGTCAGCAAAACGCGTGTAAAACCGCCATGTAAACATATAAACCACTTTTACACAGCTGGGCCTTTTGAAGCCATGATGTTTTACAGTGAGTGAAACGTGTTCAAACTTCCGAACTAACACATGCCCCAATTATTACAAAGATGGACCCTATGGAGCCGTGACGTTTTATTGTAAATAAACCTGAACCCTTTGCAGTATCAGTAGGTCAGTGTTTTCGTGTTATGTTCAACCGTGACGAGCAATATAGCCTATAGGCGACATCAGAGAGCTCGACTTGGACCCACGTGTATACAGGTCATCTTACTCCGTTCCGGGACCTTCCGGTTCCACGTCGAGGCGACACATCGATGGTGGTTGAAGTGTTCGCTGGTCACAACTATGACCCGGGTTCGATTCCCCACATGGTGCAATGTGTAAAAGCTGGGCTGTACCCTGCTGTAATAGGCATGGTCATACTCACTTGTGATGGGTGTGACTATTTTGGTAAAAACCGTTTGTAATATACTCTTCGTTCAAAAGTGAAACATGCACATACACGCATGCACATACATACACGTAGACACACATACACATACGCACGAACACATATGCATGCACGCACGCGCACATCTACATATCTACACTCAACCCCCCAAACCCCCCCCCCCCTCTCTCTCTCTCTCTCGGCGGGGGGGGGGGGGGGGGTGGTTGAGTGTAGATATCGCGAAGATAGCTGCATGTGTTCTAATACTTATAAAGTGAAAACAAGTCATTCCGGCGGTACAGAATGTTACTTACAGTTATGACAAAAATTACAAAGCTCGCTTTCCAAGAAATATCCATTTTGCTAACCATAAACATCATCATTGAGTTTTGATCACGTGGTTGCAATCCGGGTATCGGCAGTCAGGTGACTGCGAGCGATTATATTGAGCAGTGAACTTGGTTAATAACGCTTTGAATACTTCATCTGCACGTGTTTTGTTGCTTTCAGTTCGTGCTGGTAATGTACGTCCTCTGCGCATGCTGCTAAATATAGTCGCTCGTAGTCACCTGACTGCCGATCCGCAATCAGATTGTCACCACGTGATCAAAACTCAATGATGATGTTTATTAGGAAATGGACATGTCTGTTTCTTATTCAAGTGGCGAGGATTATAGTATGTTGGTGGGTCCCGATTATGTTTGGGCTTGCTCTGATTATGTTTCTATATGTTTGCTCGTGGGTTTCCCTAAACTTGTAAAGGTCTAAGACCTGCATCACTTCGGGCTTTGCTTCCTCACTAAGCTGACACGCCAAAGATTAACTGAAATTTTGTTCAAAGCGGCGACAAGCCAAACTCACTCACTCTGTTGACGATACATGTCAGTGTACGGCTGATATCCTATTGCCGGACTGCTCATCACATAGAACAAACATGGAGGTAAGGCACAAGAGTATTCTGTCAAACCCTACTTTGCCGAACGGCACGGTTGTGGAGCAACTTATACTTTAGGTACACATACATTCAACCCCAAGGACTTTCTCAACAATCGGTATTATGCATTAATCTAAATTTGGTTGATCTTCGAGGTCATGTCTTTATCATCATCAAATTATTAGCTATTAGTATTTAATTTCTATGGACCGCCTCCGTGCTCTAATGGAAGAGCGTCCGCCTGGAGATCGGAAGGTTCGGGGTTCGTTCCTGGCCGCGTCATACCAAAAGACGTTAAAAGATGGTACTTGTTATTACCCTGTCTGGCGCCCGACATTAAGGGGCTAAAACAAGTCAGGCTCGGAGTCAGTATACTGTGTCTGAGTGGGGTATTCATGTTACACTGCGGCATGGTATCTCAGTTTGCTAGCACTATAAATTCGCATCAGGACAGGCTAGCACAAGCAGACACACACACGTGCACGCACGTCGCTATATAAGTGCAATAGCCTTGGAAGGGACGTTAAACCCCATTTCACCCCACCTCACCTCTACTTCTATGAGCACTCATCCACACTTGTCAGTTACACTTTTGTCAGGTGGTATATGAAATGTGCTTAAAGTTTTCTTTACACTAATAGGAAATTAATTTACTGTCTTACACGAGTTCCATATGTTTGTTTGTTTGTTTGTTAATAGTTTGTGTCTGCCAGTCGGTCAGTAACTAAATAAATGTTGAAGAAAATGTCGCCTTACCTCGCAAGAGACACCAGTCATGAACATATACACGCACTACCTGCCATAGACGTCATCTGAGAGACAGCGTGGATATTCTCTACATATCACCGAAAAGAAGGCTCTACACAACGTGTGACGGCTCGATAGCAATCGCATTAGGAACCTCACATTATCACTGCGATAATGCCGCATCCCTGGAGCGATGTAACATCTGATACTGACTGCAGTTTATCTCCAATGAAATATAGTTTACAGTTTTAGGAGCTATGCAGTGCAAATTAGACGATCAAACATATTATATATTAGGACACGCCTTTTAAATTTTATGTTTCAAGGATTTATTCCAGCTTTTCTACACAAGGTCGATCGAAATTAAAATTAAAATAAATAGTCAATCATTTATTTATTTATATAAAATCATTCTACCGTCGAATTTATATCTTTCCCGGTTGCTTTTCAGAAGGGGCGGTGAGTCCATGAAACGACATTATTTTTTTTTTTAAAAACAACAACAAAAACGTGCGGCCTTTAAAATATGTGTAAGTTGATAATGTATTTTGCAAGCATACGCATATATAAAAGCGGCGTTAAACCCAACTCACTCACTCATGCGTTCACCCCATCCCTTCACAGCTCTATACGCCGTGATATAACTGGAACCGTTAAAAGCGGCGTTAAACCCAACTCACTCACTCAGCTCTATAGTAGCTTGTTTGTTTTGTTTTGTTTGTTTGTTGTTTAACGCCGCACTTAGCAGTATTCCAGCTATATGACGGCGGTCTGTAAATAATCGGGCCTGGACCAGACAATCCAGTGATTGATATCATGAGCATCTATCCACGCAATTGAGATACGATGACATGACCAAGTAAGGCTCGTATATTCACCCAGAGACGTCACGCTGGTACAGTACATTTCAGGAATGTATACTCAACAATTGATAATGTATTTATATTGCAGACACTTGTACAGAGATATGTAGCACGAAAAGGAGACGAAATGTGTACTGTATTTGTAGATTTTGCCAAAGCGTTTGACTCTGTTAACAGAAACATGCTGCGGTCCCTTTGTAAATATCAAAGTATCAGTACTAAACTGGTTAATTATTACGTTACCTATATCACAATGTGAAGGTTTGTGTTCGAAAAATAACACTTATAACTTCTACTGTACTATTGGGGTAAGACAAGGATGTATTCTAAGTCCATTTGTCTATTTGATAGATGAACTTTCGCTTCAAATATATGAATATTGTAACGAGGGCATCAAACAACATGTAATAATAAATATATTACATAGATAATAAATGGAAATTGAATGACAATATCGATAAGACAATTGTTACAGTTTTCAAAAATGGAGGGCAATTATCAAAACGAGAAAAATGGTTCTATGAAAGTGGGAAAAAATCTTGATGTTGTAAGAAGTTACAAATAGTTAGGTGTACATTTTACAAATCGACTAACTTGGTCACTGCATTGAACAAAGCCGCACTGCAAGCCAAAAATATATTTATTGGCATTTAACAAAACCTAAAACCTCTTGGAAACATTAGCTCTGACACTTTTTTTTCAAGATTTTCGATGCTAAGATTAGCCCTATTGTAGTCTATGGTGCTGAAGTATGGGGTCTGGAAAACTAAGACACAATAGAGAAGGTACATTTATATGCGTGTAAGAGTTTTTAGGCTAAATTCTAACACTCCAAATGTTACAGTTTATGGGAAATGTGGGAGATACCCTATGCATATATTTAGTTACATGAAAGTAATAAAACAGTAGATAAAATTGCTTAATATGCCAAGCGCCAGATTCCCAAAGAAATGCTATGATATGATGATTCTTTTAGAAGATGTGATATTGTTTACGATATTTTTATTCATATTGCACCAAATGTTACTGTATGTTTATATGTACTATGTTCCTATGGTCTTTTCAATACTGTTAAAAAAAGATTGATTGAGAATAATCCTTCATCCAGTAAACACTAAAAACAGATAAACTTACATTTTAATGTTATCGCATAACAATCATATTTCGTTTCAACACCACTTCTCAATTTGTAGATATACAAAACGGCGAAAGCTCCTTGCATTGACAAAAATCCAATCCAACCGCTCTATTTATTCATAGCACCCATGGTTAGATAGTGCTAAGAGTCTAAGACAGGAAGTTTATGTTGCGTGAATTTTAGCGAAAGAAAAGAATGGCGGACAAAGTTTGAAATTGCATAACATGTAGGTAACTTTAACAAATGTAATGTTTCGGCAAGTTACGTAGGTTTAATAACTAAAATGCATTTGAACAGACTTGCGACGTTAATAGTTTGATTTTTAACGTCGATCTGTCTTCATCGATGTTTCAGTTAATCTTATGATCAAGTTGGAAATCACACGGGTACGAATACGCTTATGGATACACACGTACTGAAGTGTAGAGGGTGCAGACAGGCTGTTGATGATGATATGGACATGAGTTCAGGGTTGTCACGGTATATATGTTAAAGTCATAACTCTTCAATCATCATGAAACGAAGTAAAAACGCTAAAGAATTAAATGAAGAAGATGATTTATGGGATTTTAAATCATTGAAGCGTTCCAAGAAGGTACCGAGCAAGAAAAATAATGCTATTTCAGCAGATTCGAGAACAAACAATAGACCCAAACGAACTGTATCCAAAGTTGCTTCACAACGGCTAAAATCCCAAATAGACAATAGTGACAGCGATTCAGACTGTTTGATTGTCAGTTCACACGGCCACGACCCTGAGCTGAGGGAGAGTCGGAAGAGGGCATTTTTGACATCGAGTGGACCAAATGATGACCTCATGAGTAAATCTTCTTTGGCGATGCAGACACAGCTTGGTGTAGATGAGAGTGATTCAAGCCAGACTTTGCAAGCATTAAAATCTCCACAAACACAGAAAACTACAAATGTGAAAACAAAACGCTCAGCTATTAAAACCAAGGTTATAGCTAAAACAAAAGATGTAAACAAAATTGGAAAGAAAAAGACAGGGAGAAGAAGTGAGGCAAAGACAGATGAGAAGACAAATCAAAGCTCTGGGGGATACTGTCCATTTTGTCAAGTTCCATTTTCTGCTCTGCTGCGACTGTCTCCCAATGCTCACACAATGGAATGCATGGACTTACCATTTTTGTCTGACACTGAAGGTAGTATTTTTCAATGAATAAAAGTAAAACATAAAATTATCATTTACAATAAGTATATGTACAAATGTTTACAGCTAGTTAACTAAAATATAATTTAGTACCAGAAAAGACATATTCAAGAAACAACAATACCAATTGCCCCTAAAAATATTTTGTTTGCTACCTTATATAAAATATTACAATAACCAAATATCAAGGTATCATTTGTTACTATTGGTACTTGTTTATTTCACTTAACTGTTACACTGTCAATATCAATTATATCTTCTGACTGTTAATTAAAAGATAAAACGGTGCTTTCAATGTATCACTGTATGCTGTGGGCATTAAATAAAGTAGTAAATGACTTTGATGGTTAAAGGATCTTAAAGAGTTTGGAGTTTCTTAACACAGAAGTGAAAATGGTACCTGATAAAACACCTTCAATGTGGACATCTTTTGGACATTTATGTGAGGGTTTTACATGTTGTGTTGTGTTACAGAGTGTGAAGATGGTGTGTGCTGCTTGAGCCGCCTACCGTCTCACTACAGAAAGTACACACATACACAGCTTGCAGGATCACGGGACACAACTCAAAACAGGAAGTCAGCAGGTATAATATTCAACTTTCAAATTCTTCCAGAGAAGTTAATAGATGTGTAGATGCATGTTTGCTAGTGAGTCAGCCACTGATAAGTTGAGCTAAAATGATGGACACGGAAATAGTCTACAAGGGCAGGCAAATATTTTTTCACACTGTTTCGTGCCCTTTCGTGTGTTATGACTGCATCACCACTATAAATACCAAATTTGATGAAAGCTTTTATCATAAATCATGGTCAGGGGTTGGCCATTTATCATTTATAGGGGATGGGTGGGTGGATGGGTTTGAAATTGGTCTTAGGACTATCATATTTAGCTGACCTCCCAACATTTTATGCAACATGTAACATTTGTTCATTTCACACACACACACACACACACACACACACACACACACACACACACACACACACACACACACACACACACATATACACTCTCCCTATTATTATTTTTTATTTGTTTGATGTTTAACGTCACACCCTCCCTATGCTATACTATATGAGCTGGGGGGGCACGGGTGGCCCAGTCGTCTAAGGCGCCGCTGTGCAGAGTTGCGTCTCCTGGACACGCCAGAAACCTATGATTGTGGGTTCGAATCCCGGTTCGCCCCAATTATGTTTCTAGGTTTGTCAGCACCATACCCGTGCTCGTGGGTTTCACCGAAGTGGTAAACGTCTGAGACCTGCATCACTTCGGGCTTTCCTCCCACATTAAGCTGACACGCCGTTATATATATTTGGAATAATGTTAAAAGCGGCATTAAACCCAACTCACTCACTCACTCACTATATGAGCTGGCCAAAAGCAATATTCAAATTTTTAACTCATTTTTTTGTGATATATTTTTCAAGTTATAAACCCAGATTTGTTTACATGCCAATAAAATTGTGTCTTCTTGTATGTGCAAGGTATTGAATTTACTCCTGTCAATCTCTCCCCAGACCTGACTGTCGATGAAGATGTTAAACTCCACATATCCAATACAAATGACATGCCAAAATCTACCTCCTCTCAGAAGAGTGCTGCCTCTACCTCATCTTCATCCAAGGCAACATCAAAATCTACCTCACAAGCCAACAGTATCATTGACAGCCTTGAGAGTGAGGAGATGGAAGAGCCTGTCCACAAAGGGGTTGGACTGACTATGATGGGGAAAACAGCCAAGAAAAACATAATGGAAACCATTCCCGGGAAAAGTGCTGCAGTGAGTTCCAAGACTGACAATGATGAAGTTGGTGGGTTCTTTGTGGCACATGACAGAGATGACGAGTCGGAGAAAGAGTTGACAGAGTTGTTGGCAGGATCAGAAGATGAGGAAGAGAGAGGCGATGTTGATGAGGATAATGCTGAAATTCATTGTGATCAGAATGAACATGTTGAAATTGACAAGGATCAGTATGAAACTGACAACACCGGAAATGAAATTGGCAACATGGGTAACTATGATGACTGTGATGCTAGGGTTGGAGATGACATGGAAATTTGTGATAAAAATGATAAGAGGAATGATGATGAAAAGTTAAGCATTAACGATGTCACGAGTGACGATAAACTGACCACAGATCCAAGTTTGAGTTTGGGGAAGGTACCTGTATCTTCTCTGGCAAGAAAACAGACATCAATATTTAGTTTTTTCAGTCGACCAAGCATTAAAGCTTACAAGACTGAAGCAGCAAAAACCAACCAAGCTGATCGGACCTGTGATATCAAAGAATTAAGGAACGGTTTGGCCAGAATTGCATCCACCCCATTGCTTGGTGACCCAAGTCCACGGGGTGGGTTTGATTTGAAAAGATCCAAGACTGTGGGTGCTGGTATTTCTGGTGATGAGAAGACTGTCTATAACAAAGGTGCAGGGAGAAATTGCCCCTTTTACAAAAGAATACCAGGTAACAAACCCCATGAAGGAAAAAGAAACACACATTGTCTCCGTATCCATGAACAATAGTAGACACGTTAGCGTGTCTGTTTTTGTGAGCGAGTTTGTTTTAGCACCACTTTGAACAGTATTCAAGTTATATCATGGGGTGTCAGCTTTGTGTTGGAGGAAGGCCTGAAGTGATGCAGGTCTTAGACGTTGGCCACTTTGGTGAAACCCTTAAGCACAGTTATGGTGCTGACAAACCTAGAAAAAATAATCTGGGTTATGGTTAAAATATTTAATGTATTTGCACATATGCTTTAGTAATTCTGACGCCTGAACAGTAAAAGGGACAGGCCTTTTAAATACATTGGATTGATACAGCCTAATTTCTGATACATGTCATAGCTTGTTGGTCACAAAGTTAATTCTTCTGAATGTTGGACAATGTTGGAAGGAGGATGAAAGTTGTGTAATTTTCAGTAATGAAAAAGACTTGTGTTTCAGGCACGACTCTGACCGTGGATGCCTTCAGGTATGGTGTGATCCCGGGCTGCAGGGCGTACGTGCTCACCCACTTCCATTACGACCACTACGGTGGCCTCACCAAGCACTTCAAGCAGCATCTGTATTGTAGCAAGGTCTGTCAGGGCTTCAAATGGGGGGAACATGCACTTGTATCTCTGACATGTCAGGGAAGAATATCATCTCTTTATCACCTGACAAGGAATATGTTATGGAAAACAACTTCTTTATTATACCTAGACAATGTTTCAGGGCTACTCCTTGCCCTTCAACAGATAAATGTCAGGTTGGGGGAACATAACATGTATGTATATGGTGAGAGTCACTTGAAAACAGACCGCCTCCGTGGTCTAGTGGTGGAGCGTCCGCCCGGAGAGGAGAAGGTCCGGGGTTTGAATCCCCGGCCGCGTCATACCAAAGACGTTAAAATATGGTACTTGTTACCCTGTCTGGCGCTCCGCATTAAGGGGCTAAAACAAGGTCTGGTCAGCTCGGAGTCAGTATACTGTGTCTGAGTGGGGTATTCATGTTAAACTGCGGCATGGTATCTCAGTGAGCTAGCACTATAAATCCGCATCAGTCCGGACTAGTACAAGCAGCCACACAAACATAACATGTACATGCACATCGCTATATAAGTGCAATAATCTTGGACGCAACGTTAAACCCAATTTCACCTCACCTCACCTCACCTCACCTCACCTCACCTCACCTCACTTATAGTATACAGTAGCACATATATAAAGACATTCACACAATAAAGGCGTGTTTCAGTTTCAGGGACAAGTCTTCCATTTTACGTTGCATCAGCATTATTTCAGCCATATAGCAACTATATACAAATGAAGCTAGTGTTGATTAGATACATATCATTGAAGCAGTCATCATGTATTGAAAGTTAAAATTCATGTTAAGTTTTCAAGTTTTCTATGTGCAAAGATAATTCTCGGGGGCTGCTCCATTACATTAAAATTGCACCCCTGACAGTCGCCTCTTGTTGTCATAGGTGACCGGCAACTTGGTCAGGACAAAGATCAAGGTGGATCCACAGTACATTCACACACTTCCCCTGAACCAGCCATGTGACGTGGAAGGGGTGGAGCTAACTCTGATGGAAGCCAATCAGTGAGTAGCAACACAAACATATCACACAACACACACTTCCCCTGAACCAGCCATGTGATGTGGAAGGGGTGGAGCTAACTCTGATGGAAGCCAATCAGTGAGTAGCAACACAGACATATCACACAACACACACTTCCCCTGAACCAGCCATGTGATGTGGAATGGGCGGAGCTAACTCTGATGGAAGCCAATCAGTGAGTTGCAACACAGACATATTACACAACACACACTTCCCCTGAACCAGCCATGTGACGTGGAAGGGGTGGAGCTAACTCTGATGGAAGCCAATCAGTGAGTAGCAACAGACACATCACGCAACACACACTTCCCCTGAACCAGCAATGTGATGTGGAATGGGCGGAGCTAACTCTGATGGAAGCCAATCAGTGAGCAGCAACACAGACATATCACACAACACACTTCCCCTGAACCAGCCATGTGACGTGGAAGGGGTGGAGCTAACTCTGATGGAAGCCAATCAGTGAGCAGCAACACAGACATATCACACAACACACACTTCCCCTGAACCAGCCATGTGACGTGGAAAGGGTGGAGCTAACTCTGACAGAAGCCAATCAGTGAGTAGCAACAGACACAACACACACTTCCCCTGAACCAGCAATGTGATGTGGAATGGGCGGAGCTAACTCTGATTGAAGCCAATCAGTGAGCAGCAATACAGACATATCACACAACACACACTTCCCCTGAACCAGCCATGTGACGTGGAAGGGGTGGAGCTAACTCTGATGGAAGCCAATCAGTGAGTAGCAACACAAACATATCACACAACACACACTTCCCCTGAACCAGCCATGTGACGTGGAAGGGGTGGAGCTAACTCTGATGGAAGCCAATCAGTGAGTAGCAACACAGACATATCACACAACACACACTTCCCCTGAACCAGCCATGTGACGTGGAAGGGGTGGAGCTAACTCTGATGGAAGCCAATCAGTGAGTAGCAACACAAACATATCACACAACACACACTTCCCCTGAACCAGCCATGTGACGTGGAAGGGGTGGAGCTAACTCTGATGGAAGCCAATCAGTGAGTAGCAAAAGAGACATGTCATTTTAACCAAATGCAGAGACTTTTATATCTGCATATATTTACTTTTTAGCACATTTGGGGTTTTACAAATAATGTCTTTCATAAATCGCTTAGCTTTATATGTTTTCTGTGTCACACAACAAACACAGCCACTCACTCACTCACTTTTCACTCTGTCATTCACTGATCACAACTGACTCACCATCCACTCTCTCACTCACTCACTCCCTCACTCATGCACAAACTGATGCACCACCCACTCACACTCACCACTCACTTTTCACTAACTCACTCACCAACCACAAACTGAGTCACTCACTCACTCACTCACTCACTCACTCACTCACTCACTCACCAATCACAAACTGACTCCCCATCCACTTGCCACTCACCCTCCAACTGACTCCCCACCCACTCTCACACTGACTGACCCCCATGTGACTTGCCACTCACCCTCCAACTGACTCCCCACCCACTCTCACACTGACTGACCCCCATGTGACTTGCCACTCACCCTCCAACTGACTCCCCACCCACTCTCACACTGACTGACCCCCATGTGACTTGCCACTCACCCTCCAACTGACTCCCCACCCACTCTCACACTGACTGACCCCCATGTGACTTGCCACTCACCCTCCAACTGACTCCCCACCCACTCTCACACTGACTGACCCCCATGTGACTTGCCACTCACCCTCCAACTGACTCCCCACCCACTCTCACACTGACTGACCCCCATGTGACTTGCCACTCACCCTCCAACTGACTCCCCACCCACTCTCACACTGACTGACCCCCATGTGACTTGCCACTCACCCTCCAACTGACTCCCCACCCACTCTCACACTGACTGACCCCCATGTGACTTGCCACTCACCCTCCAACTGACTCCCCACCCACTCTCACACTGACTGACCCCCATGTGACTTGCCACTCACCCTCCGACTGACTCCCCACCCACTCTCACACTGACTGACCCCCATGTGACTTGCCACTCACCCTCCGACTGACTCCCCACCCACTCTCACACTGACTGACCCCCATGTGACTTGCCACTTACTGTGTGTGTTTACTTCAGCTGTCCGGGTGCTGTCATCATCTTGTTACGTCTCAAGTCCGGACAGACGTTCCTCCACACAGGAGACTTCCGAGCGGACCCGGCCATGGAGCAGTACCCACCCCTGGTCGGCACCAAGATCCACCAGCTGTACCTCGACACCACGTGAGTCCGGGTTCAGCTGCCGTAGTTAACTCTTAAACTGCCTGAAATAATTCTTGTTTAAGAATAGAATGTGAAGATTTAAACTTTAGAGTTGTTCATACTCACAAGAGCAACTTTCAAGTCAAGTTTTCTTGTGTCCAGGGAAAATACATTATTTTTTGTTAGTAATATCGGTTCTATTTAACTATGGAGGTAGTGTGTCTCAAAAACAAGCATCCATGAATGTGAAACTTTCTTGGAACTCTGTGAAGCTATGAAATATTGTATTTAGGAATTGACTTTCACTTTGTGTGCCCTCACTCTATGAAGGTTCATACTCCAATAAACCCACACAAAGTGAAAGTCAATGTCTTACCTCATGGATGTAGGCCTAAATCTATACATAAGTTTATTTAGTATGTGTGACTGCATGTTCACACTGACAGCCATACAACAACAAGCTATATCGTGGAATAAATAGTTCCATGGTGACATGAGCGTATGGATGCACAATATGCTCTTCAGAAATATCTATTGCAACACATGTATTCAAATAATATCACCATTAGATGAGGAAGGTCTGTTAAGGACTACAGTAAGTCAGCCACAATGACAGCGCATCGTAATACATTTACATCAAGTACAAGACATCAAAATGGCCAACTCATAACAGGAAAGATTTCGGAAGTTGTTCATGAATCTGTGGCGGTTACATGTGTTAGTCATCATTGATCAGTTGTCTGATCATTGAAAGGTGATTAAAGATGTGTCAAATAGACACTAAAGTAAATTCATAGATTGCTGTCGACTGTCACTGTCAGCCTAGACACGGATGGAGTTGATACTATGATAGTTTGGATGTGCATTTCTTCATTTTGTTCACTGGGATGGGTTGAGCAAGGATATTCGTTAACGATCATGCAGTTAAACTCTCTGATGTTTCGCAATGTATGCTAAAATGCTCAAGATCAAAGGGTCTTAATGATCAGAAAGACCGTTTCTGTGGTTAAAGCCTTCGCTTGCCACCCGAAGACCCAGGTTCGATTTCTGCAATGAGTACAATCTGTGAAGCCCATTTCTCGTGTTCCCTGCCCTGATATTGCTGGAATATTGCTAAAAGCGGCGTAAAGCCATACTCACTCACTCACTCACTCACCGACTCACTCACTCACTCCTAGCTGACTCCACTCTTACTAGAATCAGATCCTTGACTCTGATACATGTACAATACCTGCATGAAGACACGTGACAGCAGCTTGTGTCAGGTGAACACAGTCCAGACTTCCAGTTTTTAATATTTCCATTTAGGACAGCCCAGATATGTTTGTTTTCACGATAAAGACACAGATACCCTATTGTGAATGCTTTCATCCTTAATGCTTGTACAGATACTTTACAAGTCTGGATGCTTATTGGCTGATAATCACCAGAGGCAACCGTCAATGGATGGTTTGTCAGATTTCTTAGAAAGGATATGATTATTCTTGGTCACTAAATTACCTGAAAGAATTCCTATCTCTTTGTCACTTTTAAGTATAACCTTAGTTCTTGCATGTGTTTCGAATAGGAATGGGACAGTCCTTTGATCTAAGAGTAACTTTGTAGTATGTTTCCACACAAACAAATGTTTAGCCCTTGAAGCTTTTTGAATGCCTGTTTCCAAAAGGTTATTTTATCTTCAAGGTTTATTGTCATGTTTCAAATGTTTAAGTGTTACTGATGTTGCTGCAGGTACTGTGACCCCTCCTACACATTCCCACCTCAGTCGGAAGTGATCAAGTTTGCTGTGACTCTAACCAAGAAGCATGTTGAGGCCAGTCCAAACACGCTGGTTGTGTGTGGGACATACACCATCGGCAAGGAGAGAGTGTTTACAGGTCAGTGCAGGGCATAGCCTCTCAGAGTACTAGTCAGCCACGATAAGTTGAGTTGTGACCTGTCAATTAACCCTGTATGACTATGTATGAGGTCTGAATACCATTGTGAAGAAAGTGGTTGTTTCTGCTGTTGCAAATGCTTTCATCAGTTCTCCGGACAATATTAACTGAATATGCTCTCTCAGTTTTCACCTTATGAAGGGTCAAGAAGTAGCTCTGAAACGTTACGAACAATAAAGAAGTTGTTATCATTAGGAATTTCACGTCTTTCTTCCAATGAGAGCACTGTACAAATGTTCCCAGATTTCACTGAGCCAGCACCATACAAATGTTCCCAGATTTCACTGAGCCAGCACATTACAAATGTTCCCAGATTTCACTGAGCCAGCACCATACAAATGTTCCCAGATTTCACTGAGCCAGCACCATACAAATGTTCCCAGATTTCACTGAGCCAGCACCATACAAATGTTCCCAGATTTCACTGAGCCAGCACCATACAAATGTTCCCAGATTTCACTGAGCCAGCACCATACAAATGTTCCCAGATTTCACTGAGCCGGCACCATACAAATGTTCCCAGATTTCACTGAGCCGGCACCATACAAATGTTCCCAGATTTCACTGAGCCAGCACCATACAAATGTTCCCAGATTTCACTGAGCCAGCACCATACAAATGTTCCCAGATTTCACTGAGCCAGCACCATACAAATGTTCCCAGATTTCACTGAGCCAGCACCATACAAATGTTCCCAGATTTCACTGAGCCAGCACCATACAAATGTTCCCAGATTTCACTGAAGTGGTACAACTCTACAATATGCATCATAATATGCTGAATTCGGAAATATATCAAACAGTGACATTATTGTTGAATACATTTTGCTGCAGTTCACAATGAAGGTTGTCAGTTACTTCATGTCTGTTAGAGAAGGGGGACATTGAAAGACTTGATATGTGTTTTTTACATTAATTTGTGATATCACTGTGCAGAATAACCATGCAGATAGGGTAAGGGAGATAACTCTTTTGGAGTTCCCTGACAGGATTGGTTTGTGGTGTCACAATACAAGCCTCTGAAATTCACGCTAGTCTGTTAGCCTAAGACTACTGAATTGTGCTGAGGAAAAGTGATAATCCAATGATGGTAGTCCTCATGGATTAGTAGCATTTGAGGTTTATAATTCTGAACCAGTTCTCAATGGTTCAATTTTTCTCCAAATTGGAATGAATAAAACTGACAGAAAATGTAAATATAGGAAACATTGTAGCAGGATTTGCTGCAAACTGTGAGGAATAGTGACATAAACTTTCACTAGTACTATTAAGTTTGAGTTCAGTGGCTAAGATATGTGTATTAGTGTTATCAGCTGGTTATTCCAAGAATTTGTATTTCTTGTCCATAATGTTTTCAGCGATAGCTGATGCCCTTGAGAGCAAAGTATGTGTGAAGAAAGACAAGAAGGTTATCCTCGACTGCCTTGAGGACCAGCATCTTCAGAAGATGGTCACACTTTGCCCCACTGAAGCCAGGGTCCATGTCCTGCCCATGGGAAAACTAAAACCCAATGTGAGTACAGGGTTTGAAATTCCTTGTATTAAGAGTGTCAGTGGCACAGTTAAAATCTTATTGGCATGATTAAACAAGGTTCCTGGTTTCTGAAGGGCACTCTTACACATCTTACTTGTTTTAGCAAATATATCTTGTGATGATGTTTTTCACAAAAAGCCAGTGATAAATTTACTTTTTTTAAACTAAACTGCGTAAACACGTGGGAGAAGAACCTATTTAACCTTTTAAGAACAGACCTATGTGACCATAGCTGCTAGGTTTCTCTGTCCAGGATCTGAGTATGTACTGAGGCTAGGTGTCTCTGTTCAGGATCTGAGTGTGTACTGAGGCTAGGTGTCTCTGTTCAGGATCTGAGTGTGTGCTGAGGCTAGGTGTCTGTGTTCAGGATCTGAGTGTGTACTGAGTGTGTGCTGTGGCAAGGTTTTTGTGTACAGGATGTGAGTGTACTGAGGCTAGGTGTCTCTGTTCAAGATGTGAGTGTGTACTGTGGCTAGGTTTTTGTGTTCAGGACCTGAGTGTACTGAGGCTAGGTGTCTCTGTTCAAGATGTGAGTGTGTACTGTGGCTAGGTTTTTGTGTTCAGGACCTGAGTGTACTGAGGCTAGGTGTCTCTGTTCAGGATCTGAGTGTGTACTGAGGCTAGGTGTCTCTGTTCAAGATGTGAGTGTGTGCTGTGGCTAGGTTTTTGTGTTCAGGATCAGAGTGTGTGCTGAGGCTAGGTGTCTCTGTTCAGGATCTGAGTGTGTACTGAGGCTAGGTGTCTCTGTTGAGGATCTGAGTGTGTACTGAGTGTGTGCTGTGGCAAGGTTTTTGTGTTCAGGATCAGAGTGTGTGCTGTGGCTAGGTGTCTCTGTTCAGGATCTGAGTGTGTGCTGAGGCTAGGTGTCTCTGTTCAGGATCTGAGTGTGTACTGAGGCTAGGTGTCTCTGTTCAGGATCTGAGTGTGTGCTGAGGCTAGGTGTCTCTGTTCAGGATCTGAGTGTGTACTGAGTGTGTGCTGTTGCAAGGTTTTTGTGTTCAGGATCTGAGTGTACTGAGGCTAGGTTTTTGTGTTCAGGATGTAAGTGTGTACTGAGGCTAGGTTTTTGTGTTCAAGATGTGAGTGTGTGCTGTGGCTAGGTTTTTGTGTTCAGGACCTGAGTGTACTGAGGCTAGGTGTCTCTGTTCAGGATCTGAGTGTGTACTGAGGCTAGGTGTCTCTGTTCAGGATCTGAGTGTGTACTGAGGCTAGGTTTCTCTGTTCAGGATGTGAGTGTGTGCTGAGGCTAGGTTTTTATGTTCAGGATCTGAGTGTACTGAGGCTAGGTTTTTGTGTTCAGGATGTGAGTGTGTGCTGAGGCTAGGTTTTTGTGTTCAGGATGTGAGTGTACTAAGGCTAGGTTTTTGTGTTCAGGATGTGAGTGTACTGAGGCTAGGTGTCTCTGTTCAAGATGTGAGTGTGTGCTGTGGCTAGGTTTTTGTGTTCAGGATTTGAGTGTGTGCTGAGGCTAGGTTTTTGTGTTCAGGACCTGAGTGTACTTAGGCTAGGTGTCTCTGTTCAGGATCTGAGTGTGTACTGAGGCTAGGTGTCTCTGTTCAAGATGTGAGTGTGTGCTGTGGCTAGGTTTTTGTGTTCAGGATGTGAGTGTGTGCTGTGGCTAGGTTTTTATGTTCAGGATCTGAGTGTGTGCTGAGGCTAGGTTTTTGTGTTCAGGACCTGAGTGTACTTAGGCTAGGTGTCTCTGTTCAGGATCTGAGTGTGTACTGAGGCTAGGTGTCTCTGTTCAAGATGTGAGTGTGTACTGAGGCTAGGTTTCTCTGTTCAGGATGTGAGTGTGTGCTGTGGCTAGGTTTTTATGTTCAGGATCTGAGTGTACTGAGGCTAGGTGTCTCTGTTCAAGATGTGAGTGTGTGCTGTGGCTAGGTTTTTGTGTTCAGGATCTGAGTGTGTTTGCTGAGGCTAGGTTTTTGTGTTCAGGATCTGAGTGTATACTGAGGCTAGGTGTCTCTGTTCAAGATGTGAGTGTGTGCTGTGGCTAGGTTTTTGTGTTCAGGATGTGAGTGTGTGCTGAGGCTAGGTGTCTCTGTTCAAGATGTGAGTGTGTGCTGCGGCTAGGTTTTTGTGTTCAGGAACTGAGTGTGTACTGAGGCTAGGTGTCTCTGTTCAGGATCTGAGTGTGTACTAAGGCTAGGTGTCTCTGTTCAAGATGTGAGTGTGTGCTGTGGCTAGGTTTTTGTGTTCAGGACCTGAGTGTACTGAGGCTAGGTGTCTCTGTTCAGGATCTGAGTGTGTACTGAGGCTAGGTGTCTCTGTTCAAGATGTGAGTGTGTGCCGAGGCTAGGTTTTTATGTTCAGGATCTGAGTGTACTGAGGCTAGGTTTTTGTGTTCAGGATGTGAGTGTACTGAGGCTAGGTGTCTCTGTTCAAGATGTGAGTGTGTGCTGTGGCTAGGTTTTTGTGTTCAGGATCTGAGTGTGTACTGAGGCTAGGTGTCTCTGTTCAGGATCTGAGTGTGTACTGAGGCTAGGTGTCTCTGTTCAGGATGTGAGTGTGTGCTGAGGCTAGGTTTTTGTGTTCAGGATCTGAGTGTACTGAGGCTAAGTGTCTCTGTTCAAGATGTGAGTGTGTGCTGTGGCTAGGTTTTTGTGTTCAGGATCTGAGTGTACTGAGGCTAGGTGTCTCTGTTCAAGATGTGAGTGTGTACTGAGGCTAGGTTTTTGTGTTCAGGACCTGAGTGTGTACTGAGGCTAGGTTTCTCTGTTCAAGATCTGAGTGTGTGCTGAGGCTAGATTTCTCTGTTCAGGATCTGAGTGTGTGCTGAGGCTAGGTTTCTCTGTTCAAGATGTTAGTGTGTACTGAGGCTAGGTTTCTCTGTTCAGGATGTGAGTGTATACTGAGGCTAGGTTTCTCTGTTCAGGATGTGTGTGTGTGCTGAGGCTAGGTGTCTCTGTTCAAGATGTGTGTGTGTGCTGAAGCTAGGTTTTTGTGTTCAGGATCTGAGTGTATACTGAGGCTAGGTTTTTGTGTTCAGGATCTGAGTGTATACTGAGGCTAGGTTTCTCTGTTCAGGATGTGTGTGTGTACTGAGGCTAGGTTTCTCTGTTCAGGATGTGTGTGTGTGCTGAGGCTAGGTTTTTGTGTTCAGGATGTGTGTGTTTGCTGAGGCTAGGTTTTTGTGTTCAGGATCTGAGTGTATACTGAGGCTAGGTTTTTGTGTTCAGGATCTGAGTGTATACTGAGGCTAGGTTTCTCTGTCCAGGAGCTCAGCATCTACCTGAGTCAACACACCAAGTTCAACAGCATCCTCGCTTTGGAACCCACTGGGTGGTCTCACAGCAACAGAGTTGTCTCCCTTGAACAGATAAAGCCCAAGTACAGCAGGAATGGCATTACCATATATGGTAAGGGGACAACAAGAATGTAAACAAAAACATCTGATGTCTTGCAAGTTATTTGACTCAAATGCACATTATAAACAGACTAGCATTCACTTTCGAAATACCCCAGATTGAGAAATATGTTGGTTGCCTGACGAAAACAAGATGTACACAAGCCATTACCGGTACCTTTTTTGGTAAAGATCTTTGGTGTGTGAGTTGTCATGTGTATAGATTTTAAATTGAGGTTTTCAGACATGGATAATTAATTATATAATAAATGATTAAAAAAGAAATACACTTTCTCCATTGATGATTCTCACTCAGGCTTTTGAACATCAGTTCTTTATTAAATTTCTTTTCTTTTTTTGTTGTCTTTTTCATTTATTGACTTAAAATCACTCAAATATCTAAACCGATTGTCTTTTCATTGTTTAAAATTGATGTAATAAGAGTCCTTCCAAACTGTTGCAGAAAGATAGTCCTTCCAAACATTACTGATAGCTTTTTTAGTTACAATGTTGCCATACATGATGTGTTTTCAAGATGCAAAAAATATTCAACAGTATGCTTTTCTGAAACAGATTATAACTGTTTTGCCAATTATGTTTGTGCAATTGAAAGACTATTTGATTGCTTTTTACCCCCCTGGAATATAATGGGGGCGGGGTGGGGGTTCATCATCTGGTCTGTCCGGCCGGCCGTATTTCGTTTCCAGAGCATGACTTAAAAAACCTGAAGATGTTTCATCCAAACTTGGCACATGTATTAACCAGGGGTTGAAGTGGTGTCTTTTGCTGTTTGAATTTATCAGAATTTCCAGTTAGACTTGGCTAAAACGGAGGTAGGTGTCGTTTCTGGAGCAGAACTCAAAAACTGTTCCAGATTTGGTAGATGACATGGTAGTTGTATTCATCAGGGGATAAAGTGCTGTCTATTGCTATTTGGAAATTTTTGGAAATTTTGTTTTTTCACGTTTCAAAAAGTTTGAAGAAAGGTACTTAGTACTTTGGTTTAACATCTGGTACTTAGGTTTTGTAACCAGCAAAAACAGCCCAGGGGATATGTCATCTCTTTCATGAATCTTGTCATGATTTGTATTGTTGGGGTATATTTTCTAACATATGAAGACTTCTGGGTATACTTTTTCTTTCTCAATTTGAAACCAATATTGTAAGACCAACACTGTGAATACTGACATGGTTCTATATTGTCCAGGTATTCCATACAGCGAACACAGCAGCTACCTGGAGATGAAACGCTTCACCCAGTACATCCGGCCAGACCGAATTCTGGCCACAGTGAACAACACCAACCCACAGAGTCGCCAGAAAATGAACACTCTCTTCATGACATGGTTGTCTGAAGTGAAGAAACATGATCCAGCAAAGAAGGAGCCTGTACCCACAGAAAAACAATCTTTCCTTTCCTCCTGGTTCAAATAATTTCCCTCATGCTTCAAATGAATAGTTTTGAGAAATAGAGATCTATTTTCAGTCTGGGAGGTCACAGATTTTAGTGCAAGCCATTGTGAAATACCTGGCAGGATATTGCCATTTGATGAAAAGGCATGATATTGTCTTAGCTGATATCAGTCATGGAAGTACAGTGACAGTCAATTCTTGGGGTACAGGTATTTGGATCTCTTGCTTTTTCAATATGTCATTATATGAAGAACACACAAAGGTTTACAGACATATAGGCTGGATCTGAGACTTTTCCCAATCTAGCTGTTCTGTAAACCAGGGACTTTTCATCACAGAAATAGGAAGTGAAATTATGCTTTCTACTTCATTGACTATGGACAATATGAATGTAGCATTTATATCTATACCAATACATCTACCTCCTTCAACAGTGTTTCAAGAAAACAGGCATCAGTTTACTGGTGCTTAATAGATAAACCATCTTCAGTTTAACAATGCTTCAGATAAACAATCCTCAGGTTACGTAGGCTTCAAATAAACAGGGTATTATGGGATGTTATTTGTGAAACCAATGGTGTTTACCTGAATCAGATGCCAGTGACATACTCTCTGCAGTGTTTTATTGTACAAGTCGTTTATTTCTTATAGGAGATATCAACATTATGGATAGCCTCTTTAAAGATGTTGATAGAATGTGCAAGCTTTAAAAATAGTTACCTTATTTTTAGTGATGATGTCTCCCAGAATAGAATCCGACCTTGGAAATGTCGGACAAATCCATTTTAGGAACAGGTGGGTTAAGTTTAGTATTTCCCCCATATTCTCACAATCTTCACGTTGATTATCTGTACCTATTCTCCCAATACTGATTGTCATACATATTCTACTTTTGGATGCGATCGTACTGCCATTGCGTTAACTACATTGCCTAGCTACATCTATGGGGAACAACTCACTAGACACTGCCTTCTCAAAAATATTGCAAGCGCATATTCGAATCTCCAGAAATGACATCATGATAAAACAATGTTATATTGTGAAATAAACCATGCATCATTCTTTATTGCTCTTTGCAATATATGGAATAGCTATCTTATATTTGTTATTCCTAATCAGATATCAAGTTTTAATCTTGGCCTAGACTCAGAGGGAGTTATTTATTTACTGAAATGTTCATACAATATTGCAGAAGTCATTTCTTTGGACAAAATCATACCTCATTCAAATTTCCAAGTGGAGCATTTCTGAGAGTATATTTATGATATGTACTGTCACATTTATCCAGAACTACAGGTGTGTTGTGGCTATCAAGAGTGTCATCTGATATCTACTTTGTGTTCATTGCTGACTCAAACTGTCACATGTGTGTTGGTGCTGAATGATATGTTCTATGCCTGCTGCTTACAGTAGGAGTCACACCTCGAATCTTCATAAAGTGTTTCATATCCAAACAAGTATATTAGTTTCATTTTATGCAAGTTGTTTACACTGTCAAATACTCTTGAGTCAGTCAGTCCTAAGAGGCAGGAACCATATGTCGATATATGGCTTCTGTAAGAGGCGACTAAATGGATCGGGTGATGGGGTTTATTGCATGTCGTTGTATCCCAATTGTGTATTTCGATGCTCCTGTTGTTAATCACTGTATTGCCAGTCTGCTGCAGTTATTTTTCTCAACCACACACTTCTGACAGATGTCCGAAACTTCATACCTGATATAGGTCCTATATACCTCCTATATACCTCCTATGTAACTCGGGAGAAGTATTCTTACATATGATTGGATGACCTTGAAGTTCTAGGTCACTCTGTATGAATTAGGCCTAAAAAATATGGCTCAAATTTCATGAAGTTTCTGATTAATTCAGGAGAAATCTAAACAGTTTCCAATCACATGTGTCATAGTTTAGTCACATGTCAAAGTCAACTTGAAGGTCATTCAAAAAAGCTCCTATACATGATAACTTGAGATTGGAATAATACAAAGCTTAGTGCACATATCCTCTAAGGCAGGGTCTCAACAGCATCAACTCCTTAAAAGGTCACGGTCACAAGAGGTCAAATTATGAAACCTGGTTTAAATTTTATGTAATCTTAGATTAATTCATGAAATGTCAAAGATTTATGCAATCAGTTACTATGTACACAAAGTAATTAACTCAAGGTTTATCATGTCATGATTGTGTCCGATGTCAAGGTCCATGGTAGTTTATGATGGGAAAGTATTGGGGCATGGGGGTGGGGGGTTGCGGGCTGCTTCTGCTTTTTCATGTATTGTAAACACATACATATGATTAAATTGTCAGAGGGTGTCAGGGACATTGAGCCTTTAGCATCAGGGAGATGTTGGCATCTATCAGGGAGAATTTTAATATAGCAACCATTAAATTAAAATGTTATCCGCTCCGGCTTAGTACCATAAAGGTCTTTTTTTATCATGCTTTCTGGGCCTTCATTTATGAAAGAAAAAACAATTTGAGAGAATCATAATAATTTAGATTTGTCCCAATTTAATTTCTTTTTCTAGTGAGGCCAAAAAAATGACTGAGTCTTGATGTAGCATAAAATTTTATCTATTTATAAATTTAAAATCACGATTGATCATATTGTCAGTTTATAAAGATATAATTTAAAGATGAACTTCATTAAACCACAGAGTCGGATGACCAGGCTCGCTGACTTGGTTGACTTTGACACTAATGATGTATATACTTGAAAATAGCTGGAATATTGCTGAGTGCGGCATTAAGCAACAAACATCCAAACAAACTATTGTGTCGCTGCATGTTTACAATTAAGGGAAATACATAAATTATACATTTGCTCAAACTGGCACATGCTGACATGGACATTATTATGTTTTCATGAAGGTATTGTCATGGATGATGTATATAGATATTGTATTTATACAATATATATGTAGTATTAAAAAAACCAAAAACATGTTTATGCTATTTGTGATAACTGCAAGATTCTGTGGATCATTGTACACAGTGGTTGAAATTGATCACTAGAAGTGAACAGTTCAGTGTTTAGCAGTTTAGATGTGAGCTGTTGGTTGAATTTTTGTATTTACAAGAAGTTCCTCAAGAAAATGAAATTTAATATTCATGTTGGCTTAGTTAAGAGATATACCATGATCCTTGTGACCAACTGACAATCACTTATCTGACAATAGCTTTTAGCTTTGTGTTAACTTTTGTCTGACATTTTATAGACAATTGCAACACATCAAACATTTATAAAATGTATACACTTATCATTGATGTTGTTTTTGATGGCAGAGGTCAAACTAGTGGTAAAGGAGATAGCTCATCACTCTGAACACTCTCATTTGTGTCAAATTGTGTACAATTGTTGAAACATATTCTTGGTATCCTGCATGTCAACATAGATGTAGTGTTGTTTTAAATGGCTTTGTAAAACAACTGGAAGGGTGTTCTGCAATCTGATTGGTTGAAAAATATTTTTTTTGAGATTTGAAGCCTTACAGACTATCAATTCCCTACATATTATTACTTTTCTAGATAAGTGTAATGTGACACATTAGTAAGGTATGGCTTTTGTTTTGTAACATGAATTATATTTTAGTTACATATTGTGTTTTGATTTAGTTTCTTTTGTCTGTATTCTTCAAGATAGGTGGGTTCAGTTGTCATGGAAACATGTAGAATCCATTGTATGATGACAAAACAATCCAGAGTGAGATCATGTCGACCTTGCCACAGTGTAAGAGCATAGGAAGAAAGTCCTGAAAGTCTCTGGTCATACCAAAGGACAGTAAAAGAAAGTACCTGTTCCTACAATTTCTGATGGTATTAGGAAATACTTCTAAGACACCAGAGCATTGGGGAAGCCTGGTGGTTAAAGTGTTAGCTTGTCACACCAAAGGCCTGGGTTAATATACAATGTCCATTCTACTGTGAGGAGGTCAGCAGTGGTCCACATCAGCCTGTTTACTCCAGTACAGTACTGTCCGGCCCCACCTGGAAGGATCTTGTGTTGTAATAAAACTGTCAGCAGTTCAGTAACCTGGCCAGCACACATTCCTCTCCCACTGATGAGCATGGCATCAGGGAGTATTGTATGACTATAAACAAACAACTGCCTCGTCAGTGTATTAAGGAGGAACTAAGTTTCCATCACAAACATTGTTTTCCCTTGAAAATCTACAATCTGGTCAAAATTGACCTGCTGTATAAGACTGCCTCTGTGGTAGAACATCTGCCCGGAAGGCTGAAAGTCTTGGGTTTGATTCCCAACTGTGTCATACCAAAAGACGTTAAAAGATGGTACTTCTTGTTGTCCTACCTTGTGCTCGGCATTAAGGGGCTAAAACAAGGACTGGTCGGCAATGTGAGCAACCCATGCTTGTCGTAAGATGTGACTGACAGGATCAGGTGGTCTGGCTTGCTGACTTGATTGATGCATATCATCGTATCCAAATTGCTTAGATCAATGCTCATGATGTCAGTCATTGGATTGTCTGGTCCAGACTTGATTATTTACAGACCGCCGTCATATAGCTGGAATATTACTTGGTGTGGCATTAAACAAGAAACCAACAAGACATAGACTATGTGACTGATATGTTAGTTTCAAGATGGCGTCTCCAACTTGAGGACGACTGGCTCCGTGGAGAGTCATGAGTGTTGCCCCGCTGCAAGTAACGTCTCCGTTCTGTTTCCATAAACATTAAAATGTCAGGCAAATTGTTTTTCATATATATTTGGAACAATACTACATTATTTATTGATACAGAAGGAACGTATACAATTTGCATTTAGAAGATGTAAACAAGCCAGAGATGTATGCAGGTACATATATCATAAACTGGTCACTTGTGTTTACATTGATTATAATGATGATCTTAACAAACGTTTGGTAAAATAGCATTTGAAACACTTTTGGCAGAAGCAGATGCAGAATTGAGATTTATTAGAGCTGTTACTGAATTAAGGTTTTGGGTGTAGGTTTGATCTTAAGGATTGATATAGGGGATATTGTAGTAGAAAATGTTCTTCATCTTCCATTTCACCATCTGTCATTGGATGGCATATTCTAAATGTTTGAAAATTGTGTGGACCCAGTCTTAGTTTTCTTGATGTAACACGGTGCTTGACAATTTTGACAGCAGATGTGTGGTCTTTTAATTCAAATTAATAACCAACATTGCCCATGTGCCTCAATTTATGCTGAGTCATGAATAGAATTTGGTCACTTGCAGACCTAGTCTGTCTTACAGACCCTGATACATTTATATCAACTACAGCCCATGCAAGTCTATAATGTTTGGCAAGTCTAGATTACTGCAGTATCAGGATGAAGAACATTTTCTAAAATGAAGAGAATCACTGGGCTCCCTTTTTATTAGATTTTTATTTTCTGTATGATATGTTCATTTCAGAGACTATATGTTAGTCTATTGCAGACCTAATATTCCTAAATTTACTTTGTATGGGTTCCATAAAGTCGTTAGACAGAATGTTTTGTGATTCCTGGTTCGGGAATAAATACTGCAAATGTTTGTTGATTGAAGAAGTCCGTAAGTTGAAGTTTAAATGCTGCAGAGAGAAGTCTGTTGCTGCTCATATTTGAGGACACAGGGTAATAATTGTACATAGACTTGAATACCACTATCGATAATGGATATAGTCCCAAGTTAGTTGTCTTTCAGGAGACCTCCAAGAATGCATTTAGCAATCTTTATTGTTGTGGAGTTGACAAGGAGTTGGGACCAGTTTTGTAAAACATCTTCATGGGCATCACCTCATAGCCATAAGATGCTGTGGGTTCCACCAGAGATCTGTAGAGTTGTAGTAAGGTAGATATCAACGAGTATGATTCTGTAATCTTATTTGCTTTACTTCAAAAATTGGTTATTGGTTGAATTACACATTCCTATGAAATAGTTATATAATTCACATATTTCAACAGCTGTGTTTAAGCGGAATTTGAAGTTTTGATCTTCAGCTTGGTTTCCAAATATAAGAATTAATGTTTTTGATAGATTTACATTCAGTTTCCAGTGTTCTGTACACTGAGGTAGTCCCCATTGTGGTTGTTTCGTAAGCCTCTTGTAGTTTCTGAAAATATAGCCAGGTTGTCTGCAAAGGGTAGATGAGTGACTACCTGGTCCGTTAACTTTGGAGGATCAACATCTTGATAGTGATTGTAATCCTGTTGATCATTTACATATAACAGTGTAGGGCTGCATGTACACCCATGCTTAACACCAGTTGTTGAGGTGATTGCTTCAGATGTTCCCTAAGGAGTTTGTATGGCATTATAAATGTATATGAGTTATATAATGTACAAGGGCATTCCAGTTCCAGTGTGATAATCCATATATTAATATTCAACTACTCAAAATATTTTAAAAACCAAAAAAAACTGATGTAATACATTATTTTGTGCCAAAAAGACTTGTGTTCTTTTTCTTGAACATCAATGCTGAGACTGTTTCTGTGGCATCAGTGTATGGCATGCTGCAGACTGAGATGTGCTTTGGTGGTTGCCATGTCAACACACTTCTAGAGGTGGGACCCCCTGGGGGGTCAGGTGGCCCAACAATTTGCCTGACATTTTAATGTTCATGGAAACAGAACGAAGACTAGTTAACTAGCTCCCATGTTTCAAAGGGAGATGTAGTTAACTGGTCACGGTGTCTCAAAGGGAGATGTAGTTAACTGGTCACCGTGTCTCAAAGGGACATGTAGTTAACTGGTCACCGTGTCTCAAAGGGACATGTAGTTAACTGGTCACCATGTTGGTTACCAGTCCATATGCTTGTTAACCGAGCTGTTTAATGGGAATTGGATGGTGCATCACTGTACACATGGTTCGGCTGATCCAGATTGATTTATATGTTCATGGAAACAGAACGAAGACTAGTTAACTAGCTCCCATGTTTCAAAGGGAGATGTAGTTAACTGGTCACGGTGTCTCAAAGGGAGATGTAGTTAACTGGTCACCGTGTCTCAAAGGGACATGTAGTTAACTGGTCACCATGTTGGTTACCAGTCCATATGCTTGTTAACCGAGCTGTTTAATGGGAATTGGATGGTGCATCACTGTACACATGGTTCGGCTGATCCAGACTTGATTTATATGTGGGCTGCCACCATCATGACGTGAACTGCTGACTGCAGTGTAACAGTACCATCACTGATTTCGTATGATACACATTTGATAACAACACGAATCCCTGTTCACCGAGGCTGATACACCTATTAAAATTCAAAGTGAATCAGTAATTGAAACTCACCCTCTTACAGGCACTGAGAGAATCAATCGTTGACATTCACCCTCTTACAGGCACTGAGAAAATCAGTTGCTGACATTCACCCTCTTACAGGCACTGAGAGAATCAATCGCTGACATTCACCCTCTTACAGGCACTGAGAAAATCAATAATTGACATTCACCCTCCTACAGGCACTGAGAAAATCAATCGCTGACATTCACCCGCTTACAGGCACTGAGAGAATCAATCGCTGACATTCACCCTCTTACAGGCACTGAGAAAATCAATCGCTGACATTCACCCTCTTACAGGCACTGAGAGAATCAATAATTGACATTCACCCTCCTACAGGCACTGAGAAAATCAATCGCTGACATTCACCCTCTTACAGGGACTGAGAGAATCCATCGCTGACATTCACCCTCTTACAGGGACTGAGAGAATCCATTGCTGACATTCACCTTGCAGGCTGTGGTAGTAAATAGTGATTGACATTCCCTTTCTTGCAATCTCTGAATCAACAGTTAACATACACTCTCTCACATGCACTGATAGAACCAATCATTGATATTCACCTTCTCACATGCACTGATAGGACCAATCATTTATATTCACCCTCTAACATGCACTGATAGAACCAATCATTTATATTCACCTTCTCACATGCACTGATAGAACCAATCATTGATATTCACCCTCTCACATGCACTGACAGAACCAATCATTGACATTCACCTTCTCACATGCACTGCTAGTATCAAGCATTGATATTCACCGTCTCACATGCAATGATAGAACCACTCATTGACATTCACCTTCTTACAGGCACCAATAGTATCAAGCATTGACATTTACCCTCTTACAGGCACCAATAGTATCAAGCATTGACATTTACCCTCTTACAGGCACTGATAGTATCAAGCATTGATATTCACCCTCTTACAGGCACCAATAGTATCAAGCATTGATATTCACCGTCTCACATGCAATGATAGAACCAATCATTGACATTCACCTTCTTACAGGCACCAATAGTATCAAGCTTTGATATTCACCGTCTCACATGCAATGATAGAAACAATCATTGACATTCACCTTCTCACATGCAATGATAGAACCAATCATTGATATTCACCCTCTTACAGGCACCAATAGTATCAAGCATTGATATTCACCGTCTCACATGCAATGATAGAACCAATCATTGATATTCACCCTCTTACAGGCACCAATAGTATCAATCATTGATATTCACCCTCTCACATGCACTGACAGAACCAATCATTGACATTCACCTTCTCACATGCACTGCTAGTATCAAGCATTGATATTCACCGTCTCACATGCAATGATAGAACCACTCATTGACATTCACCTTCTTACAGGCACCAATAGTATCAAGCATTGACATTTACCCTCTTACAGGCACCAATAGTATCAAGCATTGACATTTACCCTCTTACAGGCACTGATAGTATCAAGCATTGATATTCACCCTCTTACAGGCACCAATAGTATCAAGCATTGATATTCACCGTCTCACATGCAATGATAGAACCAATCATTGACATTCACCTTCTTACAGGCACCAATAGTATCAAGCTTTGATATTCACCGTCTCACATGCAATGATAGAAACAATCATTGACATTCACCTTCTCACATGCAATGATAGAACCAATCATTGATATTCACCCTCTTACAGGCACCAATAGTATCAAGCATTGATATTCACCGTCTCACATGCAATGATAGAACCAATCATTGATATTCACCCTCTTACAGGCACCAATAGTATCAATCATTGATATTCACCCTCTCACATGCACTGACAGAACCAATCATTGATATTCACCCTCTTACAGGCACCAATAGTATCAAGCATTGACATTTACCCTCTTACAGGCACTGATAGTATCAAGCATTGATATTCACCCTCTTACAGGCACCAATAGTATCAAGCATTGATATTCACCGTCTCACATGCAATGATAGAACCAATCATTGACATTCACTCTCTTACAGGCACCAATAGTATCAAGCTTTGATATTCGCCCTCTTACAGACACTGATAGTATCAAGCATTGATATTCACCCTCTTACAGGCACCAATAGTATCAAGCATTGATATTCACCGTCTCACATGCAATGATAGAACCAATCATTGATATTCACCCTCTTACAGGCACCAATAGTATCAAGCATTGATATTCACCGTCTCACATGCAATGATAGAACCAATCATTGATGTTCACCCTCTTACAGGCACCATTAGTATCAAGCATTGATATTCACCCTCTTACAGGCACCAATAGTATCAAGCATTGACATTTACCCTCTTACAGGCGCCAATAGTATAAGCATTAATATTCACCGTCTCACATGCAATGATAGAACCAATCATTGATATTCACCCTCTTACAGGCACCAATAGTATCAAGCATTGATATTCACCCTCTTACAGGCACCAATTGTATCAAGCATTGACATTTACCCTCTTACAGGCACCAATAGTATCAAGCATTGATATTCACCGTCTCACATGCAATGATAGAAACAATCATTGACATTCACCTTCTTACAGGCACCAATAGTATCAAGCATTGATATTCGCCCTCTTACAGGCACTGATAGTATCAAGCATTGACATTCACTCTCTTACAGGCACTGATAGTATCAAGCATTGACATGCACCCTCTTACAGGCACCAATAGTATCAAGCATTAATATTCACTCTCTTACAGGCACCAATAGTATCAAGCATTGATATTCGCCCTCTTACAGGCACTGATAGTATCAAGCATTGACATTCACTCTCTTACAGGCACCAATAGTATCAAGCATTGATATTCGCCCTCTTACAGGCACTGATAGTATCAAGCATTGACATTCACCCTCTTACAGGCACCAATTGTATCAAGCATTGACATTCACCTTCTCACATGCACCAATAGTATCAAGCATTGACATTCACCGTCTTTCAGGCACCAATAGTATCAAGCATTGATATTCGCCCTCTAACAGGCACCAATAGTATCAAGCATTGACATTTACCCTCTTACAGGCGCCAATAGTATAAGCATTAATATTCACCGTCTCACATGCAATGATAGAACCAATCATTGATATTCACCTTCTTACAGGCACCAATAGTATCAAGCATTGACATTTACCCTCTTACAGGCACCAATAGTATCAAGCATTGACATTTACCCTCTTACAGGCACCAATAGTATCAAGCATTGATATTCACCGTCTCACATGCAATGATAGAACCAATCATTGACATTCACCTTCTTACAGGCACCAATAGTATCAAGCTTTGATATTCGCCCTCTTACAGACACTGATAGTATCAAGCATTGATATTCACCCTCTTACAGGCACCAATGGTATCAAGCATTGATATTCACCGTCTCACATGCAATGATAGAACCAATCATTGATATTCACCCTCTTACAGGCACCAATAGTATCAAGCATTGATATTCACCGTCTCACATGCAATGATAGAACCAATCATTGATGTTCACCCTCTTACAGGCACCATTAGTATCAAGCATTGATATTCACCCTCTTACAGGCACCAATAGTATCAAGCATTGACATTTACCCTCTCACAGGCGCCAATAGTATAAGCATTAATATTCACCGTCTCACATGCAATGATAGAACCAATCATTGATATTCACCCTCTTACAGGCACCAATAGTATCAAGCATTGATATTCACCCTCTTACAGGCACCAATTGTATCAAGCATTGACATTTACCCTCTTACAGGCACCAATAGTATCAAGCATTGATATTCACCGTCTCACATGCAATGATAGAAACAATCATTGACATTCACCTTCTTACAGGCACCAATAGTATCAAGCATTGATATTCGCCCTCTTACAGGCACCAATAGTATCAAGCATTGACATTCACTCTCTTACAGGCACTGATAGTATCAAGCATTGACATGCACCCTCTTACAGGCACCAATAGTATCAAGCATTAATATTCACTCTCTTACAGGCACCAATAGTATCAAGCATTGATATTCGCCCTCTTACAGGCACTGATAGTATCAAGCATTGACATTCACTCTCTTACAGGCACCAATAGTATCAAGCATTGATATTCGCCCTCTTACAGGCACTGATAGTATCAAGCATTGACATTCACCTTCTCACATGCACCAATAGTATCAAGCATTGACATTCACCCTCTTACAGACACTGATAGTATCAAGCATTGACATTCACTCTCTTACAGGCACCAATAGTATCAAGCATTGATATTCGCCCTCTTACAGGCACTGATAGTATCAAGCATTGACATTCACCTTCTCACATGCACCAATAGTATCAAGCACTGACATTCACCTTCTCACATGCACCAAATGTATCAAGCATTGACATTCACCCTCTTTCAGGCACCAATAGTATCAAGCATTGACATTCACCCTCTTACAGGCACCAATTGTATCAAGCATTGACATTCACCTTCTCACATGCACCAATAGTATCAAGCATTGACATTCACCGTCTTTCAGGCACCAATAGTATCAAGCATTGATATTCGCCCTCTAACAGGCACTGATAGTATCAAGCATTGACATTCACCTTCTCACATGCAGCAATAGTATCAAGCATTGACATTCACCCTCTTTCAGGCACCAATAGTATCAAGCATTGACATTTACTCTCTCGTCTCGGATACAGACTCTTCTCTCGTATTCCAATATCCATCAGGTATGGCAAGTTTGTTTGTTTGTTTGTTGTTTAACCCCTCACTCAGCAATAGTCCAGCTAGAACAGACAATCCAGTGATTGAGCATGAGCATCGATCCACGCAATTGGGAGCCGATGACATGAATCAACCAAGTTAGCCAGCCTGACCACCCGATCCCGTTAGTTGCCTCTTACGACAAGCATAGGCGCCTTTTACAGCAAGCATGGGTTGAAGACCTATTCTAACCCGGATCACAGGTCACGGTGACCAGTTAACTACACCTCCCTTTGAAACATGGTGACCAGTTAACTGCATCTCCCTTTGAAACATGATAGCTAGTTAACTACTTGTCCCTTTGAGACACAGTGACCAGTTAACTGCATCTCCCTTTGAAACATGATAGCTAGTTAACTACATCTCCCTGTGACACACGGTGACCATTTAACTACATCTCCCTGTGACACACGGTGACCAGTTAACTACATCTCCCTGTTGCACATAGTGACCAGTTAACTACATCGCCCTTTGAAACATGGTGACCAGTTAACAACATCCCCCTGTGACACACGGTGACCAGTTAAGTACATCTCCCTTTGAAACATGGTGACCAGTTAACAATATCTCCCTGTGACACACGGTGACCAGTTAACTACATCTCCCTTTGAGACACGATGCCCAGTTAAGTACATCTCCCTTTGAAACATGGTGACCAGTTAACTACATCTCCCTTTGAAACACGGTCACCAGTTAACAACATCTTCCTGTGACACATAGTGACCAGTTAACTACATCTCCCTTTGAAATACGGTGACCAGTTAACTATATCTCCCTTTGAAACATGGTGACCAGTTAACTACATGTCCCTTTGAGACATGGTGACCAGTTAACTACATCTACCTTTGAAACATGGTGACCAGTTAACTACATCTCCCTTTGAAACATGGTGACCAGTTAACTACATCTCCCTTTGAGACACGGCGACCAGTTAAATACATCTCCCTTTGAGACACGGTGATCAGTTAACTACATCTCCCTTTGAAACATGGTGACCAGTTAACTACATCTCCCTTTGAAACACGGTGACCAGTTAACAACATCTCCCTGTGACACATAGTGACCAGTTAACTACATCTCCCTTTGAAATACGGTGACCAGTTAACTACATCTCCCTTTGAAACATGGTGACCAGTTAACTACATCTCCCTTTGAGACACGGTGACCAGCTAACTACACCTCCCTTTGAGACACGATGACCAGTTTACTACATCTCCCTTTGAAACATGATAGCTAGTTAACTACATCTCCCTTTGAGACACGGTGACCAGTTAACTACATCTCCCTTTGAGACACGGTGACCAGTTAACTACATCTCCCTTTGAAACATGGTGACCAGTTAACTACATCTCCCTTTGAAACATGATAGCTAGTTAACTACATCTCCCTTTGAGACACGGTGACCAGCTAACTACACCTCCCTTTGAGACACGATGACCAGTTTACTACATCTCCCTTTGAAACATGATAGCTAGTTAACTACATCTCCCTTTGAGACACGGTGACCAGTTAACTACATCTCCCTTTGAGACACGGTGACCAGTTAACTACATCTCCCTTTGAAACACAGTGACCAGTGAACTACATCTCCCTGTGACACACGGTGACCAGTTAACTTCATCTCCCTGTGACACACGGTGACCAGTTAACAACATCTCCCTGTGACACACGATGACCAGTTAACTACACCTCCCTTTGAGACAAGATGACCAGTTAACTACATCTCCCTTTGAAACATGATAGCTAGTTAACTACATCTCCCTTTGAGACACGGTGACCAGTTAACTACATCTCCCTTTGAAACACGGTGACCAGTTAACTACATCTCCCTTTGAGACATGGTGACCAGTTAACTACACCTCCCTTTGAGACACACTGACCAGTGAACTACATCTCGCCTCTTACGGCAAGTAAGGGTTGCTGAAAACCTTTTCTACCCCGGATCTTCACGGGTCGGTACGGCAAGTCTCTCAGTGGTTCTGCAGTAATATATACAACTTGCATTCATTTAACATACACTATCGAAACATGTTTTGTTTTTTCCGAACTGCTGCCCGAGCGCGGGTAAACAACAGTGCTGCTTCATGTCATCCGTCCTGCCGGCAACCTGCGCCACCCCCGTGTCCGTGGCAACGCTATACGTTTTCAGACAGCGAACGAGTCACGTGAATAGGCAAGTCCACCCACATCCACAAATATTTCCTTACAAAGCAATTGTTTTATTTTTCAGCCTGAACTATTCCGCAAAGGATGTTCGTGATGAACACAACATCAGTAACTGTAGACTAACATATAGTCTCTGAAATGAACATATCGTACATAAAAAAAGTTGTTCAGTTATCTTAATAAAAATATAATAAAAAGGAGCCCAGTGACTCTCTTCATTTTCTGATACTGCAGTGATCTAGACTTGCCAAACATTATAGACTTGCATGGGCTGTATTTGATATATATTTGTATCAGTGTCTGTATGACAGACTACAGTAACTGCTTCGTATCTGGTTCCTGAAAGAACGTGCGCGTTACGCAAGAACATTCGTGGTTCATGGTTTCCAAGAATATTCGTGATAACGTAAGGTCAATTTCACTGCAGGGCGCTATTGCGGAAGTGACACCACCACGCACCACGTCATAGTTAATCTGATTATGTACTAGTACGCTGAATATATATTGATATGTTTTATTGTGCAAGGGGGAGTCAAGAGAATCTGATCCTGAAGTAGAATCAACAGTTTCGAGTTATGTCTTCGACTAAAGAATGTTATAGTTGATATATAATTTCCACAACTTTGCGTAATGGCCAATACGATAGTTTCACTCGCACGTTCAGAATGGCCAGTTAATTCCTGGCTCAAAATCAACGACAAACAACAATAGCGTGAGGTCTTGCGTCATAAATTAATCTTTGATAAAGGATGGCGGACAAAAATAATACGTTACGAAACAAACACGCCAGTTTGCGAATGGCGTTTCGTAATTAGACCATAAAGCGAGTTGATAATTTGGGCACTCGCTTATCCCGTGCTGAATCTGCAGGTGCACCTGTACTGGCAGCGTGGTATCTGCCTTCCGCTCATCGCAGGATCAGGGTGCGGAAGCAATTTGATTCACATCTGGATGGTGCCAAATATATTTTCTGTCACTTTTGGATGTAAATAAATTTTGCAAGTGTCGACAAATTTAGCAAAAACGAAGTTTATTTTAAACAGTCGATGTTACCCTGCTCGTTCAGTTGTCAGCGTGGGCATTGTCAATGGTTGTCCTTCACACAGTTGTGGCGACTCTCTCAGGTCATGGGGCCGACACAGACGAGGCGTTGGAGTCGTTGTGGAGCCGGGCCTCTCGGCAGTGCCAGTCAATGTCACGGTCAGTCAAAATATACCCTGTTCCAGAAGCATCATTTCCGCTATGGAGACATCACCCTATCTCATGTGCCCCATCGCATGGACTTGTTTGTGTAGTGTCTGTGTGAACACAATATATATATATTTTTTTATGGTCTCTGATGTGACCTGTTCCATAGAAAGGGACCAAATGTCGTTGACTATTTAAAATAAGTTATGCATATTTTCAGTTAAAAGCATTATTTTTGTAACTTGAAGTAAGAAAGGGTATTACACCCGAGTTGGAGAATGTTCAGTTGAATTTAGGCCCGATTGTGGCTCAACAGATAATTCTTTTGGATGACGCATGTGGTCGTTAATATTTGGCTTATACACACATCTCAATGACAACTTGGGGTTTATGTTTATGTATTACAGTTTCCATGCCGACAGTTATTTAAGATAATTCATTTGTTGTAGACCAATTTTCCTGCACGACAAGTGAAACAGACGAAGTTGGATTTATATACATAGAAAGGGCACTGCACCTGGTGAACAACCAGTTACGAGAAATTGAAAAACATACCTAATCAAACCAAGAGCTTACTCACTGAGTTGCACAACACGGTATGGTCCAAAGGAGAGGTCCGACAAGCATGGAAACATGCTGCAGTTATCCCGCTTCTGAAGCACTCGCTATCTCCCTCACTTCAAACATAAACAAAGCTTTGCAAGCCGGGTGGTTACCAAAAGGCTCATGCAACATCATGGAACTGGCAACCACATCAATCCTGTTTAAAGCGGCTTCACAAAGGGTGAGTGAGTGGGTGAGTTGGTTTAACGCCGCTTTTATCAGTATTCCAGTTATATCGCGGCGTGTCAGCTTAATGTGGGAGGAAAGCCAGAAGTGATGCAGGTCTCAGACGTTTACCACTTCGGTGAAACCCACGAGCACGGGTATGGTGCTCACAAACCTAGAAACATAATCGAGGCGAACTGGGATTCGAACCCACCTTTACAAAGGGACACTCATGACTCAGACTGGAAAATGAAATAAGAATAGCTCAATTAAACGGACAAAACCTAGCCGCAGTATTTCTGGACTTCAGCAAAGCCTTTGACATGGTATGGCATGACGGACTCCTCTCAAAACTAGCACAAAATGGATAACTAGCACAAAAGGGAACATGGCAAACTTCATAGACAACTTCCAGTAGTTAAAATAGGGAACAATCAATCTGATCCAATGTCACTGGACAATGGCACGCCACAAGGCAGCATTACAAGTCCAAGCCTGTTTAACACCATGATCACTGATCTATTTGGTCGGTGTCTCTCCTACCCGACTATGGTTGTGAGGCCTTTCACTCAGCATCAAACACGGTCTTGAGACGCCTCGATAGAATTAATTACAAAGTTCTAATGCTGGCCACAGGTGCAGGAACAGGTACATCACTAGAAGCACAACAAGTTGGAACAGGAAAACTCCCATTGAAACCAAGAAGTGAGCAGGAAACATTATCTTTCTGACGACAAACATTAAACCCTTTGGTGAAAAAGATATGGCAAGACAAAAACACCCAAGATGAAGCCCTAGCTCGGATAGGAAGGCCATCTGGGATATTAGTACGTGAACTCATCCGAAGTCGCAATTGTGATGACATTCACCCACCAGAAAGTCATTACAAAGGGTTACACCCATACATTGATTTAACATCAGAAGTCACTAAAAACGAAAACCAAACCCTACTGCGACCAGTAGCCATCACAAACATTTAAACTACAGCTCGGACCACATATACACTGATGAATCCAAGAATCCAATCAACAACAGTATTAGTTACGGGATCCATATCCACAGCTCAAAACCCCAAGCACATTCGGTTCGTATTCACTGCTGAATTGGAGGCAATTCATCATGCACTCAAAGTCATACCGGAGTTACCGGAAGCAAAGGCAGTCATCCAATCAGACTCGCTGAGTGCACTCAAGACATCAGCGACAGAAACTCAAACTCCAGGCCAAACACAGTCAATAATATTCTATACGACTATACACAATTATCAGACCATGGGGAACAGGTGGAGATATGTTGGATCCTTTCTCACATTGATATTCATGGAAATGAAAAAGCAGACTCACTGGCGAAGCTAGCTCTAGACAAAGCGGAGATACAGCCTATTCCCTTCAGTAAACTAGAGATAAAAAACAAAATCAAAGCCTCCATAGCCCAAAAACGGCAACATCGGCAGATGGCTATTCAAACTAAAAAAAGCCATACTCATACTCAAATGAAAAGAAACATTAAGTATCCATCTCACGCCTCAGATTCGGGCAGAAAAAACCACTATGACAAGGTAGGCCCATCTTGCAATCATTACCTGAACCTACTGCTCACTTGTTACTGGAATGGCAAGACCAAGCCCCTGTCAGGCACCATCTTTCCGAGGCAAGGGAGTTAACTGACTTTGAAACTTGACTTTTGTAGTCAGTTAACTCCCTTGCCTTTCGAAGATAGCCTGTCTCCGTTAAAACAAGAACTGCAGTTAGATCCGCTATCTATCGCAGATCTCCTAAAGTCAGGAGATGCAATAGCGAAGACCAAACTAACTCTATTTCTGAGAGATTGTCAGCTACTCGAGCGTGTATAAACAGAGCAGCGAAAGAAATTCTATCAATTTCTGAAAAGCAAAAATGATCATATCAATACGAAAAGAGAGAAAAAATATCAATACAGAAACAGAAATTGTATCCATTCCAAAACTCACAGTTGCTAAGGCAGAAGGCGACCTCTTAAATAACATGACCATAGATTAACATGACACTCGTGACACTCGTGGATTCACAGGGTATGTGTACCTGGAGTTGCTGTCACCCAGTACAAGGAGCTCACACGGCAAGAAGAGGGAGTTCCATTCACTTCCTGTGTCTGTGGAGAAGACATTGTGACACTGTGGCATTCCAGAACATCCTATTAATAAGTAAACTAAATGTCTTAACAATAAATAAACTAAATCACTACAGATTTTCTCCAAAGTTTGGGTCCATTTTCTTCAAAATTTGTGGCCATTTTTCACTAGAAATTTGGGCCATTTTATCTCAATTGTTTTTGGCCATTTTTGCATGAGGCCCTTCTCTCCTACACCCCAATTTCTGAACACACAAAATGACACTGTTCAATGGACATCCTTGATTTTCTGAAAAATAAAGGTGTTGATCCGCCCCCAAATATGTTTGGTTCCCCTTTTCAGAAGCAACGACAGATATTAATATGTCTGTACAAAAAGCACCCATGCACCCCAATGTAAAAAAGGTAAGTTTCTAGCAACCTTAGCACCACGACAGGCCAACATTTCAAATCTCGCGCATGTCTTCAGCATCCCATGCTTGCCGTAAGAGGCGACTTACGGGATCGGGTGGTCAGGGTCGCTGACGAGGTTGATACATGTCATTGTATTCCTATTGCGTGGATCGATGCTCATGATGTCAATCACTGGATTGTCTGGTCCAGAATCGGTTTTTCACAGACCGCCGTCATATAGCTGGAATATTGCTGAGTGCGGAGTTAAACAACAAACAACCCAACAAAAACACGACCTGCATTAGTCCAATAACGAAGCTTCCCGCGTTTTAGTTTACCTGCATCTGCCAGACGGCACCTGGCGGTAAGCCGTGCAGCACGAGCTGCCATCCCCGTGGTTGTGGTGAGTGAGTTGAGCCATTACCGGATGTGGCAGATCGTGCTGCACCAACTAGTCGAGATACACTACCACTCCTAGGAAGAGGTAGACGGGTTATCGGCCCCTGTATGGTTATCGCGTTGGACAGCAAGGCAGAATAGATTCACTGGAAGATGTGAATGCAAGAAACTAGTCTGTTTTACTGCAGTATCAGTATCTGAAATTGAAGAGAGTCGCTGGGATCCCTTTAATTATATTTTTATTAAGATAACGGAACAACTGTTTTTTTCTGTACGATATGTTCATTTCAGAGACTAGATGTTAGTCTAGCAAGAAACATGCGATGGGGGGTAGACAATGGTGGTTACTGGCGTTAGTGTTTAAAGGACTATGGGAATGTTCTTTCACCTTCTAAAAGATGACAGAAATTACCTTTCTCTTCGTTGGACATGGGGGGGGGGGGGGGGGGGGGGGGGGGGTGGCGGTGGCGGTCGGGTAGCCTAGGGGTTAAAGCCTTCGCTCGTTACGCCGAAGACCCGGTTTCGATTCCCGACCGTGATATTACTCTAGTATTGCTAAAAGCGGCGTAAAACCCAACTTACTCACTCACTTACTCATTGGGGTAATGGCTGTAAAACCTTATACAAAACAACTTCGATTAGAATTTGATTTGTAAAGTTCTTTTTTAACGTCATTTACAGCAAATCTTGAAAACTTGAAGCATAAGTATTCTTCCACTGGAAAATGTCATTGGAAAATTCCAACAAAGACACACCGGAAGAAAATGTATTTCTCCATTGGTTCATTGTTAAACTGCGGCATGGTATATCAGTTGGCTAGCACTATAAAACTGGCATTATCCGGACTAGTACAAGCAGCCACTTGTGTGCTCGTCGCTACAAAAGTGCAATAATCTTGAACGCGGCGTTAAACCCCATTTCATCTCACCTCACCCCACGTGAGTTCCTGTCGTCGCCGGTAAAACGAGGTCCTGATGAGGTTGGAGGCAGAGATCGTCTACATCACAAATATATAAATATTGATTGGGGCGTTACATAACATTCAATCACCCACTCACTTTAGGGCTCAGTCACACATTTAGGATTTCCACTGCCGTCCTTGATCATCTTCCCGAGGCAAGGGAGTTTACTGACTTTAAAAGTCCAGTTTCCACCCTTGCCGAACTAGGCTGGAATTCCTGGGCTCGATCGTAGCGCCACCAGTGGCTATTACGAGTTATGTCCTTTCTATGCCTCTCCTATTGACCAATCAGATTCAGCCTCTCGTATCACTTGCATTTGTTTCAAACAAAACGATGGCGCCCAGTCAAGACGATCGGATCGATAATCAAGATCTATACTGTGATAAAACTGGTCTTACATCGCGAAGTGCATCAAATCACGTGAGCACCTAGATTAAAAACATGAAAAGATTTAGAAAATATCTGTTGAAAACGAGTTAGCGGTGCACAAGCTTTGCAAATCCTGCAGTCGACCGAAATCTGCATGACAGACGAACCGGATTTCGATTTCAGTGCGCGATTTTGATTGGACTATGCATAGACTCGTTAGCCCAGCCAAAATCTAACTCCATAATGCCAGCCTAGTTCGGCAAGGGTGGAAACTGGACTTTTATAGTCAGTTAACTCACTTGCCTCGGGAAGATGTCCTTGATAGAACCATTCCCGATTAACATTTGTCAAAATTCTTATCAAGATCCTGCGATTCGTGGCGGGAAATTCACAAACAATGAGATTTTGTTCCGGAAGCGTCCCGATACAGCCGTTTCCAGACGAATTCGTCCCGATTCCCCCGTTTCCCCCGTTCTCAATCCTAATCTTATCCGATTTATATGGGGTTACGGGTGGCCCAGTCGTCTAAGGCGCCGGGATTCGCTGTGAAGAGCTGCGTCCCTTGGAGATGCCAGAAACCTATGATTGTGGGTTTGAATCCCGGTTCGCCCCGATTACGTTTCTAGGTTTGTCAGCACCATGCCCGTGCTCGTGGGTTTCACCGAAGTGGTAAACGTCTGAGACCTGCATCACTTCGCGCTTTCCTCCCACATGAAGCTGACACGCTGCGATATAACTGTAATACTGTTAAAAGCGGCTTTAAACCCAACTCACTCACTCACTCCGATTTATATCTTCCGCATGGTAAAAAACGACCGAATCTGTCCCAACAGCGTCACGATTCTCCCGAATGCGATCCGACAGTGACCGGACAGTGAACCGACAAAGACGGTTCGCATTCGGCAAGATCTGGACGCAATCTCAATCGACAAGAAACGGCAATGAACAATTCATGCCCGTTCATCACGACAGCGTCCCGATCCACAGGACACCGTTCAGACAACACAGGACATTGTTACGATTTTGATCCGATACAGCAGAGTCTGTCACGACATAGCCACGATTGTTATCCTACGAGACAAAATCGGCTGCGTTTCCCGAATGTTACGGGACGCACCATACTTTCGGGAGTAGTTGGCCGACCTCTCTAGACCTTTCCCGATCCGTAGGACTCTGTTACGAACGTATACGACTGCATTCAGACAATGATAGGACATTCCAGATCATTGAGGATAGTAATCCGACTTTTTTACTTTTCGTGTGGTAGTGCTGTCTGATCTCAAACGGGAGCCATAATCGGCACTATGTGAACCTGGCCTTACTCAAGTGGTCTTCTCGTGAAGATTACGGCTGAAGTGCCCACACACACCCATTCACCCTGGCTTACTCTGCTTCTGTAGTGGAGATGATCATTATAAAACACAAATTGAAAACACATAGCCCTGGTCTTGTAACAGTTTTGTATTCTATAATTATTTGGTTGAATTTATTTCATGTTGCACATTCATTGCCAGTGACAAATTCGAACTCTTACCAGATTTTCGTTGGAACAGTATCTGGTCTTGACTTTTAGGAGACCTGCGTCACTTCTGACTTTCCTCCCACATTATGCTGACATGCCCTGATATATCACGGTATGGAGTCGCTGAACGGTAGACTGGAATTACACCCTCCATTTTGAACGGATTACATAAAAAATGGCGGCAATTTGCGTGACATGCATGCAGGTTAAATTAGCACAATTACATTTGTATATGTATTTTTTACTATTGCTTACACATGACTCGACATCATCATCTTTACAACAGAAAATGAGAATGATATTACTGCAATAACATATATTTTCCAAATAAAAACAATCCTCATTCAAAACTGAAAGACTTCATGAAGTACACAAACTCGTTCTCATGACGTAGCTATGAGGACAGAAATTATACCCTAAAAACGTATTGAACGAATTACATCATTTACATTGTAAGCGATTGAACGAATTATACATTGAACGAAGGTTGCATTAAATTTCACAAATAATTTACAAAATATGATTTCTTCTGATTTTAGAGTAATAATATGGAACAGATTATAAAGCCAGATTTCAAATGCTACTGCTGTCATCTTAGCATGGATACCTTTCAAGAGGTAATAAACCACAGTATAGAGGCCCACAGTAGTGAACCACTCTGTTTGGTACACTTTCTCTTGATCCTGATCTGGAAAGCAACTGCATGTACCGAGTTCGGAATTACATCCACATTCCAGGCAAATTATTTGAACAGTTGGAGAAAAACATTTCTTATTCAAAATTTGCAAGTCGGCAGCATTGGCGATGTTACCAGTTAGGATCACTCCAGACGTCAAGGTCAAAGTTTTCAAAAAAAACTTGCATCAAACTGAAGTAAAAATAAGAGATTGTAATAGGTATTTTTTATAGCCTGAGGTTCAACGAAATATCTGTAACTTTAAAATTATAAAATGGTTCGAATACTACCAAGAAAATGAAAAGAAAATAACCAAAAAATACGTATGATAGTGGCAAAGGACTGTAAGAAGATATACCCGTGTCGAAGATAAATAGAGTTTGTCACGCAAAGGGTGTGTGGGGATGACAAATATCCTGTCTAAGGAATACACGTTGTATTCAACGAGCCTTGTGTTGAAAGACAAAACGTGGACAAGCATGGCGCGCAAACCCCACCATGATTGATGCCCGTATGTTATCTCGGTAGTACTGTCCAGTAACCTTTCCATGGACAATATGCAGTGGTGTCCTGGCAGCCATAGTGACCCCGTCCCATATCTTTACAGACCCACCCTGAAATCTGCCACTTGCCTTTCGTTGACGTTCGCTTGACGTTCGTTAGACGCCCACACAGAAAGTCCAGAGTGAATCTGGACTCATCTGAAAACATTATACGATACCATCGGCGATTCACCCAGTATCTACGCTCTGAACACTATTGGCGTCTGGCTAAAATGTGCTGATTTGTTGACGGAGGCACAACACCTGGTCGACGATCATGAGAATAGCTGCATGCAAACGATGTCTAGTTATCAGTAACTTGAACTCGGGTGGCCTAGCGCTTGTGAACAGTGATTTGATTGGCTCTTTGGGCTCGATTTCTTATAGTCTGGTTTCTAATTAATGGATACGGTTTAACCTCGTACTCAGCAATATTCCAGCTATATGACCGCGGTCTGTATGAATCGAGTCTGGACCAGACAATCCAGTGGTCCAATGAGCATTGATCTACGCAATTGGGATGCGATGACATTCATCAACCACGTCAGCGAGCCTGACCACCCGATCCCGTTAGTCGCCTCCCACTACAAGCATGGGTTGCTGAACACCTATTCTAACCTTCATAGCTTCATATAAGTGGTAATTGAATGGTCTACAAGACCTACAACACTTCGGGCTTTCCTTCCACATCACGCCAAGGAATAGCAGACATTCTGTTAAAAGCGGCGTTAAGCCAAACTCACTCACTCACTCACTCTAAATACCACAGTTGTGTTATCTTGTCTCAATATAACGTTTCGAATCGGTTGCATGTCCACAACGACTTGTTTACTCACACAGTAACATATACCTTCATATTCCAACTTTAGTATATATTGTACTTCAGTATAAATATAACAGGTATCAGGTTTTTATTCACAGAAATATTTTAACTAGAGAAATATGTTTTTCTCATTAAAGTACATCCTGTAACTGTAACCGTTATTCAATACTTAACTAATACAATGATAACTAATCTCAGTTTGACATCAAAAGTGTCGGAACGCGATTTATCAGACGTTTACGCTGATTGACGAGTTTTCGTTGACGTATGTGTCTATGTTTTATTATTTTCGGAAGTTTGTTGCAACCTCCTGGCTTCGGTACTACAGAATTGCCCTGCGGTAATGGCTTTGTTTAGAATGTCACTTCATCTATAGTCGTAGCACTAAATAGTTCGTTGTGTGGTTATAGAAAGCAATATTGTGACCGCAATTCGTGACCCGCCCCCTTGGAAACACGCAATAATTCGGAGAAATGTAGCCACGAAAATAACGGGGTCAATATCTGGGTTAGACCTCTGTTGATGAACGTCATCCTAACACAAGTGTTCACTGATTGGTCAATCGTAGGAAAGTTACACTTGACCTCGGAAGTTGGTGTCACTTCCTGTATGTCATCAGTCACGTGGCCACGTCATGCACTCTTCAGTGCACGTGGCCTCATACATTCATCTTGCGCGTGTGCCTGACCCCACCTCACACCTCGCCGTAAACATTCCACGCGATGTTTTATTTAGACAAAGGACCTTGAGATTGTTTTTCAACATGCCTTTAAAACAGCGTTTTAAAATATCACTTCTAAAAATGACTGAGAATCATTAACCGCGGGCAGGTGTTTCTGTGATTGTTTTCTTTTGACGTGAAGGATATTTACATCTAAGATGATCAAAATGTTCGTGCCGAAGCACCAATTTTAGGAGAAAGCTGCACGCGATCAGGGCAAACTGATTACGACGTAATAAGCTTACATTGACAAGGACTCGTCGAACAGTAAAATACTAGAAATTGAACTCCCTCTGGTATCCATGTATCTGACAGAGAAATTGTCTGGATTTCTTCAGATGGGTAAAGATAACTCTTTACTTTACTACAGCTTACTGTGGTCAACATAATGGTCACTATTTAAATCACATGAAGTCAACATATTGGACACCCATGTGTTCAAGGGGCATATTGTCAACATCTGTATACCCATGTGTTCTAGGGGCATATAGTCAACATATAGTACACCCATGTGTTAAAGGGGCATATAGTCAACATATTGGACACCCATGTGTTCAAGGGGCATATGGTCAACATCTGTATACCCATGTGTTCTAGGGGCATATAGTCAACATACTGTACACCCATGTGTTCTAGGGGCATATAGTCAACATACTGTACACCCATGTGTTAAAGGGGCATATAGTCAACATATAGTACACCCATGTGTTCAAAGGGCATATAGTCAACATATTGGACACCCATGTTTTTAAGGGGCATATAGTCAACATATAGTACACAAATGTGTTCAAGGGGCATATAGTCCACATACTGTACACCCATGTGTTAAAGGGGCATATAGTCAACATATTTGACACCCATGTGCTCAAGGGGCATATAGTCAACATAGTGGACACCCATGTGTTCAAGGGGCATATGGTCAACATATTGGACACCCATGTGTTCAAGGGGCATATGGTCAACATACTGTATACCCATGTGTTCAAGGGGCATATGGTCAACGTATTGGACACCCATGTGTTCAAGGGGCATATAATCAACATACTGTATACCCATGTGTTCAAGGGGCATATAGTCAACATATTTGACACCAATGTGTTCAAGGGCACATAGTCAACATATTGTACACCCATGTATTCAAGGGGCATATAGTCAGCATATTGGACACCCATGTGTTCAAGGGGCATATAATCAACATATTTGACACCCATGTGTTCAAGGGGCAAATAGTCAGCATGTGGGACACCCATGTGTTCAAGGGGCATATAGTCAACATATTGGACACCCATGTGTTTAAGGGGCATATAGTCAACATACAGTACACCCATGTGTTCAAGGGGCATATAGTCCACATACTGTACACCCATGTGTCAAAGGGGCATATAGTCAACATATTTGACACCCATGTGCTCAAGGGGCATATAGTCAACATAGTGGACACCCATGTGTTCAAGGGGCATATGGTCAACATAATGTATACCCATGTGTTCAAGGGACATATGGTCAACATACTGTATACCCATGCGTTCAAGGGGCATATAGTCAACATATTTGACGACAATGTGTTCTAGGGGCATATAGTCAACATATTGTACACCCATGTATTCAAGGGGCATATAGACAGCATATTGGACACCCATGTGTTCAAGGGGCATATAATCAACATATTTGACACCCATGTGTTCAAGGGGCAAATAGTCAGCATATTGGACACCCATGTGTTCAAGGGGCATATAATCAAGATATTAGACACCCATGTGTTCAAGGGGCATAGAGTAGGCATATTGTACAATAATAAACTGATCATTGTGTCTCAAAGAATCTCACTGGTCACCGTGTCTCAAAGGGAAATGTAGTTAACTGGTCACCATGTTTCAAAGGGAGATGTAGTTAACTGGTTACCGTGTTTCAAAGGGAGATGTTGTTAACTGGTCACTGTGTCTCAAAGGGAGATGTAGTTAGCTGTTCTCCATGTGTCACAGGGAGATGTAGTTAACTGGTCACCATGTGTCACAGGGAGATGTAGTTAACTGGTCACCATGTTTCAAAGGGAGATGTAGTTAACTGGTCACTGTGTCTCAAAGGGAGATGTAGTTAGCTGTTCTCCATGTGTCACAGGGAGATGTAGTTAACTGGTCACCATGTCTCACAGGGAGATGTAGTTAGCTGTTCTCCATGTGTCACAGGGAGATGTAGTTAACTGGTCACCATGTGTCACAGGGAGATGTAGTTATCTGGTCACCATGTGTCACAAGTAGATGTAGTTAACTGGTCACCGTGTTTCAAAGGGAGATGTAGTTAACTGGTCACTATGTGTCACAGGATGATGTAGTTAACCGGTCACCGTGTGTCACAGGGAGATGTAGTTAACCGGTCACCGTGTGTCACAGGGAGGTGTAGTTAACCAGTCACCGTGTTTCAAAGGGAGATGTAGTTAACCGGTCACCGTGTGTCACAGGGAGATGTTGTTAACTGGTCACCGTGTGTCACAGGGAGATGTAGTTAACCGGTCATCGTGTTTCAAAGGGAGATGTAGTTAACTGGTCACCGTGTTTCAAAGGGAGATGTAGTTAACTGGTTACCGTGTGTCACAGGGAGATGTAGTTAACTGGTCACCATGTGTCACAGGGAGATATAGTTAACTGGTCACTGTGTTTCAAAGGGAGATGTAGTTAACTGGTCACTATGTTTCACAGGGAGATGTAGTTAACTGGTCACCGTGTGTCACAGGGAGATGTGGTTAACCGGTCACCGTGTTTCAAAGGGAGGTGTAGTTAACTGGTTACCATGTTTCAAAGGGAGATGTAGTTAACTGGTCACCATGTGTCACAGGAAGATGAAGTTAAATGGTCACTGTGTTTCAAAGGGAGATGTAGTTAACTGGTCACCGTGTGTCACAAGGAGATCTAGTTAACTGGTTACCATGTTTCAAGGGGAGATGTAGTTAACTGGTCACCGTGTTTCAAAGGGAGGTGTTGTTAACTGGTCACCGTGTCTCAAAGGGAGATGTAGTTAATTGGTCACCGTGTGTCACAGGGAGATGTAGTTAACTGGTCACTATGTGTCACGGGGAGATGTAGTTAACTGGTCACCGTGTCTCACAGGGAGGTGTAGTTAACTGGTCACCGTGTCTCAAATGGAAATGTAGTTAATTGGTCACCGTGTGTCACAGGGAGATGTAGTTCACTGGTCACCGTGTCTCACAGGGAGATGTAGTTAACTGGTCACCGTGTGTCACAGGGAGATGTTGTTAACCGGTCACCGTGTCTCAAAGGAAGATGTAGTTAACTGGTCACCGTGTGACACAGGGAGATGTAGTTAACTGGTCACCATGTCTCAAAGGGAGATGTAGTTAACTGGTTACCGTGTCTCACAGGGAGATGTAGTTAACTGGTCACCGTGTCTCAAAGGGACATGTAGTTAACTGGTCACCATGTGTCACAGGGAGATGTAGTTAACTGGTCACCATGTGTCACAGGGAGATGTAGTTAACTGGTCACCATGTGTCACAGGGAGATGTAGTTAACTGGTCACCATGTGTCACAGGGAGATGTAGTTAACTGGTCACTATGTGTCACAGGGAGATGTTGTTAACTGGTCACCGTGTCTGACAGGGAGATGTAGTTAACCGGTCACTGTGTTTCAAAGGGAGATGTAGTTAACCGGTCACCGTGTGTCACAGGGAGATGTTGTTAACTGGTCACCGTGTGTCAAAGGGAGATGTAGTTAACCGGTCATCGTGTTTCAAAGGGAGATGTAGTTAACTGGTCACCGTGTTTCAAAGGGAGATGTAGTTAACTGGTTACCGTGTGTCACAGGGAGATGTAGTTAACTGGTCACCGTGTGTCACAGGGAGATATAGTTAACTGGTCACTGTGTTTCAAAGGGAGATGTAGTTAATTGGTCACTATGTGTCACAGGGAGATGTAGTTAACTGGTCACCGTGTGTCACAGGGAGATGTAGTTAACCGGTCACACGTGTTTCAAAGGGAGATGTAGTTAACTGGTCACCATGTGTCACAGGGAGATGTAGTTAACTGGTCACCATGTGTCACAGGGAGATGTAGTTAACTGGTCACCGTGTCTCAAAGGGACATGTAGTTAACTGGTCACCATGTGTCACAGGGAGATGTAGTTAACTGGTCACCATGTGTCACAGGGAGATGTAGTTAACTGGTCACCATGTGTCACAGGGAGATGTAGTTAACTGGTCACCATATGTCACAGGGAGATGTAGTTAACTGGTCACTATGTGTCACAGGGAGATGTAGTTAACTGGTTACTGTGTGTCACAGGGAGATGAAGTTAACCGGTCACCGTGTTTCAAAGGGAGGTGTTGTTAACTGGTTACCATGTTTCAAAGGGAGATGTAGTTAACTGGTCACCATGTTTCAAAGGGAGATGTAGTTAACTGGTCACCATGTTTCAAAGGGAGATGTAGTTAGCTGGTCATCGTGTTTCAAAGGAGATGTAGTTAACTTGTCACTATGTGTCACAGGGAGATGTAGTAAACTGGTCAACGTGTGTCAAAGGGAGATGTAGTTAACTGGTCATCGTGTTTCAAAGGCAGATGTTGTTAACTGGTCACCGTGTTCCAAAGGGAGATGTAGTTAACTCGTCACCGTGTTTCAAAGGGAGGTGTAGTTAACTGGTCACTATGTGTCACAGGGAGATGCTGTTAACTGGTCACCATGTGTCACAGGGAGATGTTGTTAACTGGTCACCATGTGTCACAGGGAGATGTTGTTTACCGGTCACCGTGTTTCAAAGGGAGATGTAGTTAACTGGTCACTATGTGTCACAGGGAGATATAGTTAACTGGTCACCGTGTGTCACAGGGAGATATAGTTAACTGGTCACCGTGTCTCCAAAGGATGTTGACCCGTGAAGATCCGGCATAGAATAGGTCTTCATCGACCCATGCTTGTCGTAAAAGGTGACAATGATTGTCGTCAGAGGCAAATAACGGGATCGGGTGGTCAGGCTTGCTGACTTCGTTGATTCATGTCATTGATCTCAATTGCGTGAATAGATGCTCATGATGTAAATCACTGGTCCAGGCTCGATTAGTTACAGACAGCCGTCATATAGCTGGGATATTGCTGAGTGCAGCGTTAAACAACAAACAATGGGTCGTGTAGTGTCTCAAACGGGCGTGCGGTTCACTGGTCATTTGTTTATATATATATATATATATATATATATCAAAGGCGACCCGTGACAGATGTATCTTAGCCCAAAACATTGGTCAGCACACCGACCACTGGAAATCGAACTGGGCGATTCCCGTGTATACCCACGACTCTATTAGCACAGCTGGCGTCTACCCATGCATCTCCGGGAATACTTGAACACAAAGGCTGTTGTAACAGCTATTTCCTATGATCAACACTCGTCGTCGCGCTCATCCATCGCGTGGCCCGTTACCAGAGTAACCTGATGTTGACTTCCGGGATGGTTGCCTATTTAACCGGATGCGAGATTTAGAAAACACTATGGTGTCAACATCAACCTGTGACTAATTACTTATTCTATATAAAGAATATGTTCATTGGTCTTGTAATTTATGAACCAGATAACAATGCGACACGTATCTTGTATTCAACACCTTGTCTCCTATTGTCTGAACTGGTTATTAATAAAACTGACGCCAGACAAACTATGTAGGTTTAAGATATATAGTTGATGAATTCCTTACAACGTGTTCGGGCTAGCTCCGATGAAACTAGGCTATTGAGGAGGAGGTCTGGGGAGCCATAAGGGCAGAAAGTGGCACAAAATGTGCGCACATCAGAAGTCCCGTTGTTTCAGATTTGTTATAATGAGCGAGCTAGGGGTTCGGTCAGGACGGCTTGACCCAAGACTCGGTGCGTTTGGGTCACATTTCATCTGCTGCAGACATGACAGATTTAACGAAATCGCAATTTCAATTCAGTTGATTTATTTTTCTTTCAGCCGAGGACGTCCTATTCGACAGAAGAGGATTCTTGGCTTCCGGTTGTTTGATCCGCTGAAGCATTTATATGTATCCATACTTGCTTGGTTATACCTACAATAACATGTAGTCTTTGAAATGAACATATTTTACCCAAAAAAACCCAGATGTTAAATTATCTTTATAAAATATGGAAAAGGGAGCCCAGAGACTTCTTTCATTTTCAGACTCGCATGGGCTGTTTTGGATATATTTGTTTCAGGGTCTGTATGACAGACATGGTTACACCGATTACAAAATCCAAGAGGATACATTATTTTCGACTTGATTTAAGTTTAGATTGAATGTGAATTATGGTCCTGAAAACCACAAAAAAGTGAGAAATGAGAGTTAAACAGTAATATATTCATGATATATCCACCAGCGAGAGTAAGTAATGGCATGACCTGGCGGACAAAAACAAAGCTTTGGCTTTGACCAAACAATTGCAAATGTTTTTGAAACGTTATTGGGCTGAAAGTAGTCGCTGACCATTGCAAACTTAAGGTCCAAAACACAACTATGATACCCGTATCAAATACGTCACCATCGAATAACCATTACTTGTTATTTTCATTTTTAGTCACCATTAAACAAGGGTGTCTACTTTCTTTTGCCCGAGAGGTTATTTTAGTACCGCTGACTTGTGCTCAAAGCGCTATTATTACCCCGGTCACTGGATCAATCTGCACTCAAGAATCATTCTCAGCACCCTGGGGAGTATACAACCCAAGCTGCCTGTTAGGAGCTAGATGGTTATCGACCATCCTACCATTCACCGGGTAACCATTCACTGCTGGGTGCATCTTCCCAAGGCAAGAGAGTTAACTGACTTTAAAAGTCCAGTTTCCACCCTTTCCGAACTAGGCTGGAATTACTGGGCTCGATCGTAGCGCCACCAGTGTCTATTACCAGTTATGTCCCTTCTAAGCCTCCCCTATGGACCAATCAGATTCCACCTCTCGTATCACTTGCGTTTGCTTCACACAAAATGGTGGCGCCCAGTCAGGAGGATCTGATCGATAATCAAGATCTATATTGTGATAAAACGGGTCTTACATCGCGAAATGCATCAAATCACGTGAGCATGCACCTTGATTAAAAACATGCACATTTGGAAATCCTGCAATCGACCGAAATCTGCACGACAGTTTACGAACCGGATTTCGATTTCGGTGCCCGATTTCGATTGGACTGTGCATAGACTCGTTAGTCCAGCCAAAATGTAACTCCATAATACCAGCCTAGTTCGGCAAGAGTGGAAACTGGACTTTTATAGTCAGTTAACTCTCTTGCCTCGGGAAGATGTTCTGGGTGACACAGAGGCACATTTCGAACAAAGTCACTTGCCCAAGGAGACGCCACATGTGTTACATGTGCTTCAGTGTGGGGTAGGACCGAAGCCCGAGAAACTCTCAGGAACCAAGCTGCCGAAACGCGGTCACCAATCCAAGGACTTCACCTGGTTTGTGACCTGTGCGCTGTGCATAGGACCGACCTGGATGTACCAGATAGAACGATACATTATATCAGTTGACATATTCCGCTCTGTCACTAGACCAGACTAGACCGTCTGTATTGTAATAAAATCACTTAAGCGCCTTGATTAAAAACATAAAAGATTTGAAAAGTATCTGTCGACGCCCAGTTGACGGTACACGCGCTTTACAAATCCTGCAGTCGACCAAAATCTGCACCTTGAAATCCATATTGTTATGTGTTTTAACTGGTAATAAGACTGGTGTTTGTGTGTAAAAGATCGCAATTCCATTCTGATATATTTAGGTCACATGTTACTTTCGGTCCTCCAGCCTGTGAGTATCGCTCGATGTCTTCCTTTAAATTGAAGCTTCTAATTTTTAATTTGACAGATTTTGTGAAATTGCGAAGCCAAACATACAGTCATAATAAGCCAAAAATATAACCTATTTGTTTCTGTCGGTTTCATTTCCAATCCGTTTCGTCAGGTCTTTAGGTTACTCCAGACATTATGACGACATCATTGAAAATTCAACATCGTTCCAAGGTTTAACTTCGTTTTGTTATCGACAGCTGACGCCTTACACACAAAATATGCTTCTATGCACTGATACAATATTGGTTTGTCATATTTAATGCGATATGTGAAGCCCATTAATGGGGTCCCATGCCTTGATATTGTTGAAATATTTCTGAAACGAAACTCCATTCAATTTCAATTTCAAAAGGCAGTCCGTTATTTATTGCTAAATATGATTCATACTTTTGCAAACTAATTCAAAAGGTGTACTACTAATGAAATTACGAGTATTAAATAAAATAATCAGAATACGTGTATAACAACCTAAAGAGCTTAGCTATTCCTAATATAATTAAGAAGACACAACGGTAGAGATATTTGTATGACTCGATCCGAACGTATCCGCAATGTTAGCGCTATACGCTCCGGATATTAGTTATATAACTTATGATGCATATTCAAATATGTATCATGTAATCAAATAAATGGCTCGTTTTTTAAGATACGCCTATCTGGCTTTATCCAGGGGCGACAAGATACCTGTCGGAGGGGATACTAATTCCATGGCAACCGATTCCGGTTGTACGTCACGTGTGACGGTTTGACGTCAGAGGTGGCTGTAAAATGCCCCTATGACGTTAACCTATTTTCATGGCTCAACAGAATCGCCCAAGCGTGCAGCAATCTCAGCAAATCGTGTCTGTGGATCTAGTTGTGCGACAGTGACAAACGCATGGCGTAACAGGTCGCGGAACAGTGCGGAACTGTATCCTATCTCGGTCACGTATTGACAGCGGACAACACATGACTGCCCAGGCATATATTGAGGTGCTGACGTAAAGGACCCTCAATAACTGTTAGCTCATTTCTAATTTCAGAATTCTGCCACAAAAGTGAACTAATACAGTGTTTGAATTTAAATAATACTACATTATAAACTGATACCTTATATATTGGTACATTATATACTGGTACATTATATACTGATACATCATATACTGGTACATTATATACTGATACATTATATAGTTGTACATTATATACTGGTACATAATATACTGATACATTATATACTGGCATATTATATACTGATACATTATATACTGTTACATTATATACTGGTACATTATATACTGATACATTATATACTGATACATTATATACTGGTACATTATATACTGGTACATAATATACTTATACATCATATACTGGCATATTATATACTGATACATTATATACTGGTACATTATATACTGATACATTATATACTGGTACATTACATACTGATACATTATATACTGATACATTATATACTGGTACATTATATACTGGTACATAATATACTTATACATCATATACTGGCATATTATATACTGATACATTATATACTGGTACATTATATACTGATACATTATATACTGGTACATTATATACTGATACATTATATACTGATACATTATATACTGGTACATCATATACGGATACATTATATACTGATCGTTATCGAAACTTTTGTTTGCATGCAGGATTAAGAAAGAGATAAAATATTGTGAAATTACAAATTAACAAGTTTTAACTTTCCTGTTTATTTCACACGTTATTTAAAAGGAATAGCGCGAGAAAATATTCACTAAAACTATCCCTTTCAGTGACGTAATCCAATTATTTATGTCGTCACAAAGTTTTAAAAGTGTTGGTTGTATTGGTGGCATAGTGAAGACTAGAAGAACAATTTAAAAAAAGATTTTATAGCCCTTTGCGAGTGAAATTGTGTTATTTCCAGGACGTTTTGATATAGATTTTGCGTGCCTTATCAGTCAACATATGGTATCCCATGTACGAGGATCGTAATGGGGGGTGCAACATGTCAGCACTCAGTAAATTAGGGGCCTTTTGTCAGTAGTCATACATTTTTCAGCTTAGTCAGTGAAAACGTCGCGAACGAGTTTTCCGAATCACCTTTAGTCAGTAAATTTGTAAAGTGTCCCCTAAAATACTATATTTCGTTAATAACTTTGAAATACACGCCAGACGAATGAGTGTATAGTTAAATTATTTAAATATGCAGTCACATTTTGCTTTTACTGCAGCAGAATATATCTGCACGAATGGAAGCAAAACTTTTGCGAATCATTCACCAGAATAGAAATCAAATAATAGTAGTTATGTACAACGACCCCTGAAGATCCAGGGTAGAATGGGTCTTCAGCAACCCGTGCTTGCCGTAAAAGGTGACTATGATTGTCGTAAGAGGCGACTAACGGGATCGGGTGTCAGGCTCGCTGACTTGGTTGATATATGTCATCGATCCCAACTGACTGGATCGATGCTCATAATATTAATCACTGGATTGTTTGGTCCTGACGGCCGTCATATAGCTTGAATATTGCTGAGTGCGGCGTTAAAGGTTAAAGTACAACATCTACGAGATTGTTGCACGATTACGATAAACAGTAAAAGTTGTAATTTGCTCTAAGCAGTTATTTATGGACATCCTTCGATAATCTTTTACGATACAAATTTGACTCGTTTACGTTTACGAGAGGTGTGTTTTTGTTGTTTTACGCTTCTCTCTACAACCCCATCTGGGCTGTCATGTACACTGTCCAGTAACAAGTACAAACATGTACTTTGTGATGCATGCATAACGTAGACTATCTCTACCTCCAACCTCACCAGGGCCCCGTACCACAAGGCGGCCGTAGGACCACAACTTGCGTAAGTCTATGTTAAAGTATGGGAGTTACGATCACCTAGGCGCTACGGTCGTTTTATGGAAAAGGCCGAGGGCCCCGTTTCACGAAGCGATCGTAGCAACGCCCATACCTCAACATAGGCTTACGGTAGTTGTGTTCCTACGGTTGCCTTGTGAAACAGGGTAAAAAACATGACCATTATAATGACGTCACTGGCATGTTCACGGCGTCATAACAACGTCACTCGATTGTTCAATTTAAAGGTGACGACGTTTTGCAACAATAGGAACAAGTTATCGGGATGTCACTTCCTCCTGTGAAGTAGCACTCGTATCGTGCTCGTAAATAGGGACATTGCCGAGTTTCAATGTCGTATGGGAAAGTATGGGGGTAAAGCTAGCACAAGGGTCGTTATCGTTTTAATACATTGGGCAAAAACAGACGTACAAGCTGGGTTTTTTAACAGTGGGCTGGTTGTATTAGTGTAATATCCTGCTCCGACGATGTGGATGGGGTTCCAGTCGCTAATTGATTTAGAATGCGTGGTTGTTGTGGCGCAGCTGAATCATGAATGACTATAGTACTAGTAGGTCCTAAAACAACCAAGTCTTTCAATAAGCAATTTCTAAAGTTCAACACCACGAGATTGTAATCGTGTGTCTCAGTCGGAAAGAGAGATGAGGGCAGCAATTCATCAACTTCTATAATATCTCCATACCACAACCTTGATTTGAGACGCAGTTGGTATATGAATTTCGTCAGACACAATCCTGTCTGCCGCCATTTCCAGTGTGACGTACTTCTTGAACAACGATACCATCCTATATAGTATTCCCACATAATGTCAACACTTTTGAATGCAATTTCTGATTTCATTGCACCATAACTTAATGAATTACAGATGTAATAGAAATATGATTTGTAAACAAGTAACACATAGCCCCATTTCAATCTTACTGGTGGCATGTATAACAGCTTACTTTCATATCCAAAAACATCCAATTGCAGAACATACTCACCTCCAATACCCCCGACCCCTGAAGATCCGGGGAGAATAGATCTTCAGCAACCCATGCTTGCCGTAAAAGGCGACTATGTTTGTCGTAAGATTGGTTGGTTGGTTGTGTAACGCCACACTCAGCAAAATTTCAGGTATATGACGGCGGTCTGTGAATAATCGAGTCTGGACCAGACGATCCAGTTATTAATACCGTGAGCATTGATCAACGCAATATGGTATAGGTGACATGCATCAACCAAGTCAGCGAGCCTGACCACCCGATCCCGTTAGGTGCCTCTTACAAGCATGAACGACGGATGGGACCGCCGTCAAAAAGGCTGAATATCTATGGTATATGCACTAGGGACAGATACCCCGTAATAGGTTGTGACTAGGTTAGTGTATTTATTACCAATAGCCTTCAGTACCAGGAGACATTTTTGTACGAACTTAACCATGTTTTGGTTCCTCAATGCGCAATGACTATGTCATCTTCAGTGCGTATAACAATGTTCTGACAATGTTGACGTGACGTCAAAAATGTTTTTTTTCGTCAACAATCAACACACTAGAACATCAGGCATGAAGCACATTCCATGTATATACATAAGTCCCTGTGTTACCTGACCCAATGCGTTTATCGTTGCTCATGCTATCAACCACTGGATTACCTTGTCCACACTCGTTGTTTAACATGCAGGTCGACAAAAGGATGACTGCTCTGTCCCTCGTGATTTATTCTCCCTGCAGTGTTTCATCGTATAATAAACAACTCCCACTTGTCGTTTATTTCTTAAATATACAAATGGAGCCCAGAACAATCCTTAATTATTATTTTTAATTTCAGCTGAGGCAATCTAGACTTACCAAACCATTCTAGACACCCACTCATGGCTGACCATGTCCAAATTGAGTATAAAAGATTGAACCCATATAAATGCAAATATGCATATGGTGCATTTAGAGTAATTGTCAGTATTGATGCAGAATAGATCACATATCAATCGATCTGTATCTGTTTATAACAAGGGGCGGTGGGGTAGGCTCGTGGTTAAAGCGCCTGTCCCGACGAAGACCCGGGTTCGATTCCCGATATGGGTACAATGTGTCAAGCCCATTGCTGGCGTCCCCCGTCGTGATATTGCTGGAATATTGCTAAAAGCGGCATAAAACCACACTCACTCACTCTCTTTATAAGAACATAGACTTCTGGTATAAAACAACAGCTCCCACACAGTGATGCTGACGTGTGGGTTTTCCTCTGCTCTTGTCAGATCACAACGAGAAGTTGGATATTGTTTTAAATATCGCTGTATAGAAAAAGAATGTTGAGAATAGGTCAGTAAACTACTAAAATAACCAATTCAACAACACAACAATTTATAGAAGTGAACATCATACTGGTCCATCTTGGGGCAAAGTTCAAGCGAGGTTAACCACATAGCGGCAAGTCAGTGCATGGTTGTACAGTTGATACGTTCGACCATCTACAATACCTTTTATTTGGAATAAAATCTCACCAAATATATATTTTTTAATGAGGACTGTTAAGACTGTTATGTGTGTCAGTGTAGAGACCGTTGTTCCTCTGATTGATATATGGCGCCCAGCGTGGACGGACGTGCATGCGTGGACTATATTTGGTTTCGTTTCATATCAATTGTGCAATGTCATTCTTTCATCAGTACTCGGGTAGCAGCACGCCTGTCAGTAAGTATCTGTGTTTGAAAGCAGTTCCTTAAAGACTATTCCTTCTTGCGTAAAGCTTTAAAATAATATTACTTTCTCGTTACACGAGTATTTTATTATGTGAATAAATCTCGTAACTTTAGTTTATATATATAATTAAGCGTTCAAACTGGGTAGATAAATGATATCATCCGACCGCTGGAGCATTTCGTAAATTCGCACATGGTTCAAGTTTCAAGTAAGTGTTTGAAAATATATGATTTTTCATAAAAGTAGTATATTGTGTTGTTGTCTTTTTGCAGAGCTCTGTAGTATATTCTTGACAATATTATGAAACTTTAAGTGTTTAATAAGTTCTCAGTATTGAACAGAAACATTGCTTCTCTATCGACATGATCTACATTAAACGTGTTTTGGACTAACTGAAATGAATACAATCCACTGCCTCGCTACGGAATGTTTACTGCCCGTTCACTGCAGAAATCTCTCGATGGAAAATTAGGTCAATATTATGTAAACATTCGTGTCGCCTAAATCTTAATTCAGAAGGTAAATTCAGTAGGCAGAAACCTGCTTGAATCACATTCTTTCATCAGAAAAACAACCGTAATGATGACTCGTGACATTTAACGTCTATAATTTTTATCAAAACAATTCAACGTGTATTTTCCATGACAGTAAGTGATGCAACCTTCACCCGAGTCACGACCACGTGATAAATACGTCATGATCTATTTTTAGTTTCGTGACATGATTTGGATTCCATTTCTTTCATACTGAAAATAATGGATGTACAGCAATCACCTGAAGATTCTAACTTACCGTTTGTAGCTTAAATGCATTAATACGGTGGCAGAGTAATTTAACCGATCGGAAAGCTTGATAAAGGGACTAAATGGAGGTTTTATGTAAGATCCTTCTAGCAAGTTCTCCCATCCAACAGGTTGCGCATGGGCGGAGTCTTGAACGTTGATTGGTTATCCTTGCGAATACGTAAACACCTACACCACAGCATGTGATCATCCCGCATATCGTTTCAGAACCAAAACAAACCAGCGTTGTCATCGAAGGACACAGTGTTTTACACGTATAATTGGATTATATGTTGATAAACGAACTACCTAACTGACTGTATTAGTGTTCCAAGGGATTTTACTTCATCAAGGAACACCTTCACAAAGGTAGGAATGCTTCATTTTGATATATTTCTCGCATAGATATTTTGTTTACATGGGGTCTTCGGAAACCCGATTTCGTCAGAGACATTTCTGAAGTGTGGTTTGCTACTTCCGTTTCTTTGATTAAATTAACTGATCAAGTGACAGTAAATAGGATAAGGGAGTGGGTTGTCATGTTGTCAAAACATCGAATTGTCGGGAGACACCACGTCGAGTGTCGTAATGGCGAGGAAAACAACAGCCTCTCGACAGGTTGTTTACGTTCTCGTGAACTTTGACCTTGGCATCGTTGACTGGTGCGAGGGAGTTTATGATGGGCGCCGTATAGAGTTGATGAATCAGTTCGGTCCCGAAGTCAGTTGTGTCGACATCGTCTTACCGTGGGCGACAGTGGTGCTTGTATGAAAGGGACATAGATTTCACTACCAACATTAGTGATCAGTCGGGAGACACACGTTAGGGATTTCCAACTTGGATGTGGTTCTAATTTTATCCTGGATTTGACGAATTATCGCCTGGATTATCCAACGGGAATTATTCACATGATCTTTTCACGGAATTGCGGATATTCTTTGAATGGATAAATCTCACTTGTCTCGGATAAACAATTCTAGAGATCTGGGACCAAGACACAACAATATGGGCAAGTTGCCAGGGTATGTGTATTTCATTGATTCTCCCAATCATCGACATGACTGTCACACGCAAGGAAACCACGTGGCCCATACTGTCACATTTTGACAGATGCTCGTGATGTTGTCGGAGTTGAAATTTATATTTCAAATTTTCATGTTTTGTCGTTTTGTTGAAAAGGAATGTCAGGGCGATAATATGTAGTTCTTCAATTTTAAACTAATAATCCCACAGTATTGTGATGAGTCACCCGTGGGATTGTATGGGTTTATCTTTATAAAATAGGGAAAAAATTAAAGTCATTGAATTATATGATTAATCAGGATTAACAATGTGTTTAGTGAACTGAGACGACATTTTTCAACTTCTCTTACATGTTTTAAAATATCAAAATTTTGAAAATATTATTTAATATATGATTATCCCATAATTATTAGCCAAACCTTTGATTGCCGAATTTATTGTAATTAATATTACATAGGTTTTAATACTACTTAGTAACATGTGAGGACTTATTTTCTTATTAAAATCATCATTGTCAGAAATAGAACACATGTGAGCAAATGTTTTTTTATCTCACATGTTATCATGGCAACTATCAAAAGTACAATGACTCATGGACATTAGCATATTTTCCACATTACACTACAATAGTGTGATACAAACATCATAACACATTTAATTTACCTACATTGTTCATATGATATACTGTTTCAAATTGCCATGGCAACTAATTGTTAATATTATAGAAACTAGAACAAAGTGTAATAGTGTTGCACTGATAGAATCTGGGGTCATCATATAGCTGTTATTTCAGCTTCTTTACCACAAAGACACCAGCTGTAACATCTGTGACAAGCATGACCTACTTCACGATATGAATTCATCCACACATGGGCAATGGGTGTGTGTAAGGGATATTTTATCCTTGAGCCCACCCATTTGACTCTGCCCACGCAGGCACTCGTATTATTTGGCTTTTTTGAAATAGTTGTTTGTCAGAATGTCCAGAATCACCTGTTTAAGGAAAATGTCTTTTTCAGGAATAGTTTCAAATGTATTTTTTAACTTGCACGTTTATTTCTTTAGCATTTCAAAGATCTTGATCGTTTGAGACTCACAACCTTAGTGAAACTTCAACTATAATTAAAAAAAGAATATTCTGATTGTTTGTAATCATTAATCTAAGGAAATAAAATGGTTTAGGCGAAATCTTTAAAATATGAAACAAAAGTTATTCTTCCTCTGGGCGGTCATAAATATGTATTGTATCACAGGTACATGAGTTGCATTACCCGGAAGTACGAATTCTTAGATCAATTATTGGGAGGGACTCAAGGCTTGAAGGGAGTGGTAAGCCCCGACCCGCCCTTTTGTTAGGACACAGGAAGGCTTGATACCTCAAATGTTTTGAAACCCTTTTCCACTGTCAAAGCCATTACTTCAAAAATAAAATCTGCTTTATCAGTATTTCACACATGACTTGTTGCAGTCAGATAGGACTCATGTTTAGAGTGACCTCATTTCGCAACATCAACTTGCCCACACCCAGAATGTTTCCTCCCCCTCAAAACATCACGCCCAGATTACCCCATTAGCAGTGATGTAAGGTATGAAAACTGAAGTTGTGGAATTATGAATGCTTTTGTAAAGATTGCTATCTGTATTTTGAATGGGCAGGATACGTGAATCACATGTTGTGTCTGAAGTTGCTGGTGATCTAAGGCAGACTTTGTCAAGTTGGGGGATACTGATTGTTCAAGTCTTGAGTCACAAGCTAGTGGCCAACACAGCGTGTCAGTCGGACAAAGAGGACTCGACACACTTAGTATCCATGTCTAGATGAGCAATAAGTTCATGACGAAACTCAACACAATTGTTAATTGATCATATCCCTGATTTGATTTTTCTGTGTATTTTTATCAGTCAGTGTGGTTACATTGCATGACATAGCTCTTAAATTATAATAAAAAATATCACGATTGCAAACAATGTTGTGTATGTTATTCAGTGGTAAGATATTAAAATAATAGTCCAGTTTAGAAACCGAAATTCTGTGCATACATATCGAAACAAGTTTTCTCCTTGAAGATTTCCATCACACAGGTGATGATCAACTTGATGGGATGGGAATGTTCAGTGCTTAAGAAGGCCGCACTGATAATGTGAATAGCACATGAACATGTTGAAGCAGGGCAATGGGGACTTAAGGATTTCCTTCGGGAAATATAACAGTGGATAATAATTCTAATCAAACATTAAAATCTTTCCTTTCTATGAAGTGTTATTCATGAAATCCCTTTATAAAACCGACCATCCCTTTCAAAAAAGCCTTTCTATAGGCAGACACTATGACGATTATTTCAATCATGTTGAAATCTCTATTTTCATCTTGTGGGTTAAACATTGTGGTATGTTATTAGTATTAATAAGTCAAGTTCTGTTTATTTGTTTATCGTGTTTATTATTTCAATTAAAATATAATTATGAACAAGCTAAATCGGTGTCTTAGGTAGCAGTTTCGCCAGTTATGAGATCGTCCTATCCCTCCTGCCGCAAGCCAGTGGGCCGTGGTGATTAGTAAGCGCGAGTGTACCAGTCATCGCTCTGTGTGTGTGAATAGCTCAAGTTCAGCTAACATGGGCAGGCTGTACACTGCTGGCTGCCGATCCAGCACAGGCCAGTGTGTACTGCCACCACAGCTGATGAGGGGATTCCCCTACACTATCAGCTGGGCGAACAAACAGGCCGAGCTTCACCCTGCTGACAGAATGCTTGAGGAGTGGCTGCTTGATATGTTTTGTCAAGTTATCAATAAATTCTTTCTGCAGTTGAGAGGATATTGTGTGGGTGGGAAATCTCATTTCATAGTACATTATGTGTTTGTTCTGGTGATTGAAATATTTCCTAAGTCAGCTCTATAAATAGATCGGATCGGGAATTACCCATGTAATGTCCCAGTAATAAAGGTCTTCCTGAATAAGCTCTGCTTGAGTGTAGAGCAGTAAATGAATATATTCTCTTCCATTGTTGTAACTTGTCAATGTATTTTACATGTGGTAAGACGTAGAGCCTGCTCAGTACAGATTATTTAGGGGAATTTTGGTAGACCCCAATGATTTATATTGAAGTGTATTTGTGACTGTATGCCATGTATAAGTTACAGTGATCTTACATATTCACTTAGCTTACACACAGTCGCAGTACAAAGTACAGTCTTTGGACTACGGTATTCATCACAGTTTATAGTAATTTTTTAAATATACCATTTAGAAAGAAGTTGTTATCCCTTAATTGTGTCAACTTTTGAGAAATGCCTATCAAACAATTTAAGATTCATCATCATTATTCTTTCCGTCTGATTTGTGAGCCAGGAAACTTTACATGGGTTTCGAGACGGGTAGAAACAGTCAAGCTGATAGCTAGTACCATATTGTATTGTAAACTTCATGGGTTTTTTTCCAGTTCACAAGTTTTCCCCCATCCTGTGAGGACCAAGTTTGGTGTTCGCCAGTTCCCCGGTCACACATTCTCACAGAGGCGTCTTCATCAGGGGGTGGGACGAGGGTTTACAAGGATTCCCAGAAATCCTTTCCCGATGACGATTGACCCCCACGGCCCAAGGGTGAGTAGATGTGTTTGACCATGTGGTTGTACGGTGGGTGTTTGTTGACAGGGGTTCGTTATTGCGATTGTAGAATTGTGGCTTGCCAGGAGCAGAAGGCTCTGGATGACATACCATGCATTGCAGAGAATAGCATGAACCAACATAAAAACAGTGAAAAATGCATTCTGTTGTTTTCGTCATGGACAGATGAAGAATGGGAGTCTTATGGTGACATGTTTGTGTGTGTCAGTATGGTGACATGTTTGTGTGTGGCATTATGGTGACATGTTTGTGTGTGTCAGTATAGTGACATGTTTGTGTGTGTCAGTATGGTGACATGTTTGTGTGTGGCAGTATGGCGACATGTTTGTGTGTGGCAGTATGGTGACATGTTGTGTGTGGCAGTATGGTGACATGTTTGTGTGTGGCAGTATGGTGACATGCTTGTGTGTGGCAGTATGGTGATATGTTTGTGTGTGTCAGTACATCTATGTGGACCCAGTCGTGTCTGCAGCATGAAGTTGTCACATGAACTGAAGAATGATTTCACGTTTAAGGCAGTTAAAGGAAATTTTTGAATCAGCTGTTATATAGTTTAATAAACAACTGATAAAGAGTTCAACCAATATGAGATACTTACATATTGAACTTACTTTACATGGACATGCTGGAGAATTGATGATCAGTGGTAGTGAACTACATGTTTATGTGAATTTGTGTAATATTAGATGCCTTGAGATTGATATTATCATTTAACAAAAAGAAAAGTATATATGATATGATAATGTTTGTTGTTTAACGCCGCACTCAGCAATATTCCAGCTATATGACCGTAGTCTGTAAATAATCAAGTCTGGACCAGGCAATCCAGTGATTGTCATCATGAGCATCGATCCACGTAATTGGAATGCGATGACATGCATCAACCAATTCAGCGAGCCTGACCACCCGATTCCGTTAGTCGCCTCTTACGACAAACATAGTAGCCTTTTACAGCAAGCATGGGTTGCTGAAGACCTATTCTACCCCGGATCTTCACGGATCTAATATGATAATGACAAATGAGAGTCATTGATCATGTCCAAATGTTTTCAACCACCTCATAATAACAGAGGGTCCAGTTTCACTCAGACTGAGACGATCAGAACTCCATACTATGACATGGACTGTAATACAACAGTTTCAGTGCTAAGATCACTTTCTGGAACAGAATCTAGAATTCTCTATACATCTGTCATTCTTAATTCATTGTTTACGTACAGATAAGTATGTTCATGAAGTAATAGTCGCTGTGATTGCCGGGTTAAGCAATAATCACTCTCACTCATGAAGTATTCGGGTAGTCTACATGACCTAATAGCCTTGACCATGTTAGGGGTATTCGGACCAGCCCAGTGTTGAGGAGGGCATACCGGGGACACGACCTCTAGGGGCACCAGTCTGGGTGATGCGGTGCTGGGGGTGCCCAGCACGGACTGGTGCCTGGACAGGGGAAAGGTCAAGGCTGCCTCTGGCGGCATCATGTTTGCTTCAAACACAGAGGTGACATTTAACAGGATTGCCAATAAGGTTACAAAACTGATGTACTTGTTGGTTACAAGGGTATTAGTTCATATTGCAGGGGTTTATATGGGAATTGTGAAATCCATTCCCACGATGGAGCAAGTCAGAATATTATCTTACAAAATACTTGTAATTTGATCTGACATTTGGAGCTGAGAGTGTAGGCTGTTTGACAAATGGTGTTTATTGAGCAATAGGATCAGGTAGTTTGTGCTGCTTTGTACGACACAGACATCATGATCATTGAACACTTTAATATTCATGGAGTAAACAAAGTTAAAAGTGTTTTTCAAACAGGAATTAGAACTAGGAAGACAAAAGTGCTGAGTCATTGATACAAGCAGTGTGGCGTGTGACATCCTGGTGTTGGTGTACTTATGTTGCCCTGTTCTAGTGAATGAACAGGAGGTGTGTTTCTGAGAACTGGTGGCTATGTCAACATTGAACCAGGAACAGGGTTGCCACTAGGAAGTTGTTGGCCTACTGTGGACTAGACAGTGTCTGTAGGTTTACTCAGCTTCTTTGTGGGGAGCCCTGTAGGTATGATTCAGACCAGACTGCCGTGTGAGGCTGCATGAAGGTCAAGGTCCAAGTGTCTGCTAGTACACAAAGTGTTATACAACCAATCATCAGTGATAAACATGTTCAAACCCAGGTAATCTTGGTAGTGGTGATCTGATTTTCCTCGAAGTTTACAAATGTGGAAAAATTGCACTTTTATAGCTACGTGTATGTACGTGTGTGTGTTTGTGTGGCTGCTTGTACTAGTCCGGACTGATGCCGATTTATAGTGCTTGCTCACTGAGATACCATGCCGCAGTTTAACATGAATACCCCACTCAGACACAGTATACTCACTCCGAGCCTACCAGTCCTTGTTTTAGCTCCTTAATGCTGAGCGCCAGACAGGGTAACAACAAGTACCATCTTTTAACGTCTATTGGTATGACCCAGCCAGGGATCGAACCACGAACTTTCCTCTCTCCGGGCAGACACTCTACCACTAGGCCACGGAGGCGGTCTCGTCAGTGGTGAACCTGCTTGATTGCTAAAGCTTGAATCATTGCATATCAAAACTGCTGACTCTGCTGTTTTATGAACCCCACTGACGAGTACCATGAGTACAGACACATACATTAGGTACTACTGATAGGGTTCACCTATTTATTTCCTCAAGAGTACAAATCCCTGAGAATGCTCAGTTCTTCAAACTTATCAGCAAGTCTTCCTTATTTCCACTTATGGCACATATCTACATGAAATACATCCTTGTTATTTCAAATATTATTTCTCAGAAAAAGTCCTTGAAATGCCACATGCATATTTGTGGTCAGTCACCCATAATCCTCAGGGTTGGTTGAACTGGAAGACAGGCTGACCCAAATAAGCACTGAGAAAATTAAAGGAGTGTTTCTTGGCCAGTGACACATGGAGTTGTGATGTCATAGCTATTCATGGACCAGGATTCAGCTGCCAGCATGGCTGTACCATCACATGGCTGGCTCAAAATGGAAACTGACTATTTAGGTATTCTGGGGTCAATTAATGAACTGTGCTGATTGTTGTGTTAGAGTTCATTGATTGTGCTGGCTTTGTCTTACTGATTTCTGTGATTTGTAACAGTGGCATGTGTGAAAATGATATGGTGTGTTGTTGAAAATCATGGGATGGGCATCTCCTTGTCTGGGGGCTTGAGCTGGGAGTACATGTGTGTTAAAACAGTTCTATTGCTTTCAGACTAAATTTGTTTGTTTCATTTGTTTTTTGTTGGTATCGTTTTGTAAAAAAACATTTTGATTTGATTCTTCACTTTACACATTATTTGACAATGTTTGGCCTTAATGAAAATATTCATTTTTGTGGATTTTATAACCATTCAGTTCTATATTTTTCTAATCAATGTTTTTAAAAACTGACTGTTTGATAGTTTTAATCAACAAATTTGCCTATTCTATTTGTTTCTTTGCAAACCTGAAACATGCATGTCATGTGCGCACATGCAATAAGACAAATTGTCTCAGATTGATGTGTTTGACATATTGTATGTTCCATAGACTTTACTCTTTTCTTATTTTGCAGGCAAAGTTACAAGGAAGTATGGACACTATTCCAGGTCCTGACTTCTACAACCTGGCTAGCAGTGACAGTGACCACACAATCCCTGCTGCCGACATCGCAGCGTACGCTGCCAGTCCAAACTCCCTCTACATGTATGAACAGGAGAAGCATGACATGCAGAACTCCATCAACGGCTCTCTGTGTAGTCCGTCACTCTCTGGCTACTCCCACGGAAAGGAGGACTTCGACTTGAAGCCGCAGTATGAGATGAACAGTCTGGATCTGTCACTGCCAGACTCAGTCGGAAACCCAGGGACACCTTCCTCAAGCAAATTCTGGGTTAAGTCGGAAATGTTCGATCCTGAAATGTCGATGGAGAATTGTGATATGTCAAATGGACCAACTCTGGCAGAGTTGAATATGGATGAATCTCTACTGGACGAGGTGGTCAGTTTGGTGAACGCTGATTCTGCGTTTGCCACAGCTACAAACAGTGCTTTGTGTTCAAAGGGAGATAACCATGTGTCACTGTCATCTTTGCTTTGTACCCAATCCACAAGTGTGCCCAGGGCAACAGACTTACAGCAACCTGTGACAAAGTTGGCAACCAGTTGTGTTTCTCAGATGAACCTCACTCCACCCTATTCTCAGAGCTCCGTGTCATGGGCAGTTGACAGCACGAAGGTCAACAAACCAGCACCAACACACGTCTCCTATAGTGTCCAGTCCACAGTTCCATCGTCCACAGTCACGGGTACCCTTCCAGTTGATGACAAGTCCACACTTCACAAACTTTTGTTGCGGAAACCTGTGGCCCAAGTCAGCAGATCCGAGTCATCGATGCCGTCACAGCCACCACAGACTCACAGCAGAACAGGGGTGCCGACTAGGGTCAAGAGGTCGGCAACGACTGCCAATCTGGGCAATAGGGACGAGGATGTGGAGGAGAAGTGGAAGGAAATTGAGAAATACATCCACGAGAAGTCTGAGGATTCCAAAGCATCAGCTTCATTACGGAGTAAGAGGAGCAGGCATGGTAAGCGGTACTTTGAGTCTACTCAGTGATTAGTTATTTTCCATCATTTTGCTTATGAAGAGATGATGATCCTCGACAAAATACATGTCTCCATTACAATCCATGGCTAAAAGATTGTTTATAATCACTCAAATAACAATATTTAAACCATAGAATAAGAGTCCTAATTTTCATGACAAAGCCCAAAATGAATGAAAAGAAATTCATGACCTCACTTTTTTGTGTAGCCCAAATGATTCCACACACACACACACACACACACACACACACACACACACACACACACACACACACACACACACATCCACCCTAGACACTGTAGTAAATGCCCTGATGACATTTGTCCAGTTGACTGTGGGTGGACATGTTCCTGGGTGTAGCATAGCAGGCTGAAACATCTCAACCCTGTCTTGTGGCTTGTTTGATAATGGTAAGGTTATCATGTAGATAAAATACTAGAATGATTTCAAATTATCATCATAAGCAACTGTTGAGTTGCTGTGATAAATATGCTTGTTTGGCATAAAGGAACAGTGATGTAAGACTGAAAGCTGGTGTTGATGTGTGTTTTATGGCCTTGTCTGATTTCTGCCCAGTTTAGGTCAACAAGGGCTGAATTAGCTGTCATAAACAAAAATATCACGTCAGGAAAACCCTACTTTCTATACCCTAGTATTTTCTTAGAAGCTTGCATTTTCATCCCAGTGATGGAAAACTACTGAAAGTGAAAGTAAGATCCTTTCCTTGTTTGGCCCTGACTTCATCAGACACATTGGATGACAAAGTTGCTTGAAGGACATCACACAAAACGAATAAAAAACATCACATAAAATGATGATAGAACAACCTTGGAATGTTAATTTTATCCACAGGATAAGAAGATCAGTTATTGAGAGTGTATTGCTGTTGACAGTACAAAGTGCTGTGCAACAGGCTGGGCCCATGAAACACACTGGGTGCAGCCATTGCCTTCACTCAGTCCCAGCAGACACCATAAAATAGAATCTATTTTATAGTCTCTGGTCCCAGACAGTTCAATAAAGAATACACTTTTGCCTAAAATAGTAAAACCATCAAAATAGCCTGTTACGTGTACAGATCACTTGTGGTCCTGAAACATATTTTATCATTAAAGGATGTACAATGTATTGTGGAAAATGTAGATTTTGTTACCATATATATGTTGAATATTTCATGGGTTAATAAATGACAAAACCTATTTTAAAGATTTGTTATGCAAAAAGAATGAGTTTGAAAAAGATGTTTGAGCGAGTAGGTCCTTTAACCCTTGTAAAGGCCTTTAATGAGCATGTTGTTTGTGCTGTGAGAAAGGTGAAGGTCACCACCGTGCAGTCATAAACATCCAGTTGTTGCTGTGCTGGTACATAAAGGAAATCCATCACTAGTCGACCCATCAGTGTATGGTGGAGATAACTAATCATTTGTATCATGTTTTTTGCTTTTTTATTTTTATAATGTGTCTGTATATCATGTTTTATTTTACTTATAATTAAAAAAGGAAAAAAGTGTTTGTTTATCACTGAAATAATATTGCATGATACCTTTTACTTTTTATGATATATTCATAGCATGATTGTTTGATAGTGATACAATGAGGTAGTGACTTGGTATGGTATTTGCATGGCTGAATATTTGGCTCTGTGCCAGAGTAAACATGGTACAAGTATAAAGTATTCTCTCTCTCTCTCTGATGCTCTTAATTATGATATGGGATATAGATTGAATTAGCACATTGTTGGGAATCATCGACAACACGTTTACTATGGCTTGGCTAAGTTTTTCCTCTGAAGTGTTTTATTGGTATTTTTCAACATGTTTTTTAATTATCAGATTCAGGAAGCTCTGCAATGACGTCCAATGAAGATCAGGATTCAGACAATGATGTGTTCAGTGACAGAGACTCCGACCTTGATGATGACCTCTCGGACGAGGAGGGTATGCTCAGTCAGTTGTCTCCCCTTGAGGAGTCGCTGATGGGTAACGGCAAGAAGAAGGAGAAACAGTATTTCTGGCAGTACAATGTGCAATCAAAGGGACCCAAGGGTACGAGACTCAGACTGGAACTGGACAGCTCTGATCCTCACCATCTGAAGAACTTCGAGGACCCTGTGTTTGACCCCAACAACACGCAAGTGGCCGGTATCCGCCACGGGGGTAAAGCCAGGAAGGGAGATGGCAACGATGTCCAGCCCAACCCCAAACGACTGGTTCAGATCGGGATGCAGATCAAGCGACTCAACCGCAAAATTAATGAAGTGACGTCGCTGGGTGAGAGCACAGCATCGGCAAGGAACCAGTCGAGGAAGGAGAAAAACAAGTTGGCGTCTAGGTGAGTGGTGTCATGTGATGTGATGATATCATAGGTTTATACAAAGAGAAGTTGAGTCACTATGAGGTAGCATGCAAACTGCGGAGCCTGAGCTGCTGTGTTTGGACACAGAATATTGTACTATGATGGTAAACTTGATGTTTCACTTGTGATGATGTAAAATTGTTTATTCTGTTGTTTAGTCATGTTGTGGCACTGTTTTTATGGTGATCTGTCGTTTACAGGGCATGTCGGCTCAAGAAGAAGGCTCAGCATGAAGCTAACAAAGTCAAGTTGTTTGGTCTGGAAAAAGAACACAGTAAGTCTCTCAGAAAATTGTTTTCTGAAAATTGATTCTGTATTCAGAATAGGTCTTCAACAACCCATGCTTGCCGTAAAAGGCGACTTTGCATGTCGTAAGAGACAACTATCAAGATCGAGTGGTCAGGCTCGCTGACTTGGTTAATGCATGTCATCGCATCCCAATTGCTCATGATGTCAATCACTGGATTGTCTGGTCCAGACTCGATTATATACAGGCTGCCGTCATATAGTTTGAATATTGCTGAGTGTGGTGGTAAACAAAAAACAATCAAAGAAAGTATTCCAGAGTGTGATAACCCATTGATACAAGCCATGCTTGATCATGTTGATACACTGCTGGACTTTCAATGTTACTGCAATAATCCCCAAAGTCTTATCAAATTTCTCTTCAGGTCATTTTTAAAGATTTGTCTTGGATGAAATTAGCCTGATAAGGGATAAGGAATAAGAAACAATGTATAATGAAACTATAAATGTTACTTGTAAAAATAATGTAAATATCAACAAGAAGAAAGAGTTTCACAGTACCACACCTTGAGTGTCATGATGCGGCTTCATGCACATTGCAACTACATATACTAGCTCTGCACAGTCCTGTAGGAGTGTTAGGTAGAGGGCCCTGATGTAATGCATGTAGTATATGCTGATGTGGTTTACAGGACAGCTGATGGAAGTGATGGTGAACATAAAGGCAGACCTCAAGAAGCGCCTCCTAGAGAAGGAGGAGATAACTCCGCAACAGTCACTTGTCGAGACACTCGAAGAGCTCATCAAGACCCATCTCAGTAAGTGATTCTCAGTATGATGGTAATATATCATCATGTTGAAAATGTATGGTTTAAAATGCATTTATGACAAAAATCGTCTTAAAATATCAGTCTGTTGCAGTTTTTGAATCAACATGTTTTTTTCTGACAAATTAAAATTTAGATAGAAACCATTTTGGTGACAAGATTGTGTTTGCTTTTGTATTGAGTGAATGGAAGGTGTGGGGGATTGTGTGTGGTAGCAGCTTTACCATGTAGATAATAAGTAGTTGCAAACAAGCGTTAATTTTCAGTAGAAATATTTCTTATTACCAACCATGTACGAGAAGTAATACTATCTGATGCTGCGCAATATTTGTCTGTGTCCGAATTCATGATTTCACAATATCTGTAGGAGTAGTAAATCTTTGTCTGCAGACAATGATTGCCAAGCAGAATTATATTAGTCTGTGCTTGTCAGGCTAAATTTAGAAACTGGGGGAGGAATTGTGCTGCAGGAAATAAGTGTTTCGGAAATCGTGACAGAATATTAATTATTCTGTCTTGCTTTAGTCAATATGCACTCGATTTACAACAAGTCTGTTTGAGCTACAACTAATCTATTTAGAGAAAGTGTTAGTAAAATGTCAAACTGCCATTTAGCTAAGAAATAAAAGCAATGAATATTATATTTAGAACAAGAAATGTTTTGCGACTTAAAAAATTAATTAGGGAATTCTGGACAAGAAATTCAGCATTTGGATAATATGATATATTTTTTATTCAAAAAAATATTGATGGAAGTAAGAAAGTCAACATGAGACATGCAGCTTCCATTCTTTATCCAATATCGTTCTCAATTGTTAAGAAGAAATTGATGCTGAAATTGATATATGAAACTGTCATGAATTTGATAGGGCACATCTCAACACAAGAAAGCCTGAATTATGTTTTTGTTCTATTGATTTTGTGTGTGTGTTTGTTGTTTAACTCTGCACTCAGCAATATTCCAGCTATATGATGGCGGTCTGACAATCCAGTGAGTGTCGATCCATGAGCATGAGCATTTGGGATCGATGACATGCATTAACCAAGTCAGCAAGCCTGACCACTCGATCTTGATAGTGGCCTATTACGACAAGCATAGTTTCCTTTTATGGCAAGCATGGGTTGCTGTAGACCTATTCTACCCCAGATTGATATTGTGTGGTATATGTTGTATTTGTATGTCCAACATCTCTGAACACAGAATATTTAAGTGTGGTCATAGGTAAAGGACATTAACAGAAGCAACATAGCTTTCTCTGTACAAAATGAAAGTTGATCAAGAATGACAGCCTGATAATTTGTTTATTTTATTTTACAGAAGAAATGATTGCTGGCAATACAACCGATTTCGTCAACAAGGTGATCGCCACGTATGAGAAAGGGGATCCGTCCGGAGGGCTACCAATCAGGAAAAAATGAGCATCTAAGACTGTTGACATTGTGACTATTTCAAACCATGAGATTGATGCTACAGTTTCACTGGAGACGGTGGTCAGCGGAGACTGGCTGTGATTTCATCCAGCGACGTGGTCACGTCTCCAATACAATAATAGTCTGACTCAAGTAAAAATGCAGTTTGCTATGTATTAGGTTATTTGTAAACATAATTTATTTCAATGCATTTATGGATATGCCCTATCTGAAATTTTGGCAGCTTTTTCTTGTTTTTGGATTATTTTTCTTAATTGCTATTTTTATGTGTGAAATACTTATAGCTCTTCTTTCAAAATGCCAGAAGTATTTTAGTATCAATGCCTTTGTTGAAATATTGATTTTTATGCAGGAAATTGAACAGCTGGACAAAATCAATTTGGATGACTAAATCTTTATTCAGCTGTCACACAAACAAATTGTTTGTAGCTAACCAAGTTATCTCTACCCCATCTTTGGTTTAGGTCGCAGTTTGTGCATTGAAACTCTGTTGGTTTATTGTATCATAGACCTTTTGAGTAGTTTGGAATGATCAAATGTTAGATTCACCTGGCCATTTTAGAAATTGCTACTTTCATTACAAAAGTAAGCAATGATCAGATAACCATGGTAACTTAATTGTTTGTCATCCAACATTCATGTTATGTGCATAGTTTACTTTGTCCATGTTTTGCCATCCAAAGACATTTGTTGTAAGCCTCTGTGTTTGAAATCCCATTATTTGTTTGTTATTTGGTTATTTGTTTTGTGACATAACTTTGTATGGATATATTTGTATGTTCGATATGATCTATTATGCGCTGCAGTGTTTTCATCGACATCATCTATTTTCACAGAAAAACATTTTCATTATGATTGTCGTCACTAGTCAGTGTTTCATACAGTTGTATTGAGGGGGAAACACTGAGCGTTATATATCTCAATAAAACTATGTACAGACTATTGTTGATTGTTTTTGTTTTATTTTATGCATATTTAAAATGGTATATTTCATGATATTGTCTCATTGTGTATGTTGTATCTGTCTAGTTCTGGTGTTGTGAGATCCTAGTAACAATACAACTGATGAAAAAGAGAAACATCGTCGAAGAATACTTTCAGAAGTGTGTGCTTCTAAATATGAGAAAAAAGGGATATCTAGAACTATAAAATCTTAAGATAAGAAGAGCACAAATTTCAAAATATTTCCATTGTTTTTGTTTCCATGACAACAATCTCTCCATCTGTAGGCAGATGTAAGAACTGTATGATAAATGCATTTGTTTTATGTATCAAAAATGTTTTTCATTTCTCTTTTTTATACATTTGTGCATGATTACAAAGTTGACATTTTGTTTTTTCTATGGATTTGTCCTTCCAAATATGACACTGTATCACAGATATCTTTATTGTTATTCTTGTGTGGGTTGCTAGGTAGTGGGCGAGAATGTTTGCAATGTTGGATATGAGTAATAGCAGTGGGGCTGACCATGTGATATCCTGGTTGGGGGTGGGTAGTGTCGGATCCTAGATCCTACATTATTTCGGTAACTGCTTTGCAACAATGTTGTGTTCTGAAAAGAGAAGCTAAGTAATTTCTCTTTCTTACAGGACATCCAGTATGTCCACTGAAGAATTTTACAAAGTTTATTTATAAACAAAACATCCCCCAGAATAGCGAGTGGTCAGTTTCTAACTAGGAAATCGCTAACTACAGTGAGACTACTTACCTGGACATCAGATATACCTGTTATCAGTATTATAATAATTCAAAATGATGCTTGATACTTGTTTTCTGGCAATTTGGCTACTTGATCTTGATGGTCATAATTAGTGTGAAAAGTCATGAAATATATACCTAAAACTGGTCCGTTTAATCATCAAACTGTGGGACATTGTGTCTTTGCAATATTCGTGGCATCCTACATGAAAGGAGCCTGTGAATCGAGCACGGTGAAGATGGTATTTTCACACAGAGAATAAACAGTTAGGTTGTTGAAGTTAATTAATAGATCAATAACGCGTCAGTGACAGTCTTCACAATAACTGTCAACTCCAGTCAGATTCTGATATCCAGATACTCATTGATGCAGACATGTATTGTAAAAAACAGATGTCCAGATAACTAGGGTTCCACTGTACTGGGACGGTTGGATGGCAGTAAGGTTTATCATCTGTATCAGCTGAGTCTGTGACAGACAAGGCTGGCCCTGTCAGTGGGATATGAAGGCTGTGTTCTATGGAGGAGAAAGGCAAAAGGGCTGCAAGTGACAGTTTCTGAAATGTCTCAGGAAATGGGAAGTTAATGTGATAGGGTTGTAACTGTGAGAGGTTATTGTGCATAGATACAAAGAGGTAGGGAGCAAGAAAGTAAGATGGATCAAAGTTGCTTGCTGTGGGTCCAGATGCCAACACTGTGTCTGTTTTAAACGTCATTATTGGATTCATTAGTATCGCAATATCTAGCGGTTGTATTTAGAAGCCATGCTTGAGGCCAGGCTGTTTATTTCTTGGTTTACAGGTTTGTGTTGGGGAAGTTCTGGTTGGAAGGTGGGGGGTGGAAATAAATTAAAAGTCATTTAAAAAAACAAGAATTATTAAAGAGTCATTTTAGATTAATTTCCCCACAACATTTTGGGGTTTGGGCAAATCTGTAAACCAATATGAAACTACAGTATTGCCTGGTGTTGTTTATATAATTGTTACAGTTATCCAAGTTTCCCTTCTAGTTCATGTATGGAATGTTCTTTAACTGTTACACTACGTAGGATGATAGTGCTGAGAGTGCTGGTGTACAGAGCGAGGATATCATCTGTAGAGTACCACAGCCATGTGTCTAATGCATGCCAACAGCTCCATGTCACCAGCAACTTAATCTCAGGATTGTTTTGTATTATATCTCCTTTCAACTGAGAAGGCTGAGACATTTAGTTTAAGGTTTGTGTAGATTTCATCCATTCATCCAGTATCTCTATGTTAAGCTTGGGGAACTCTGAGGGCCCATCTTCCTGAGGCAAGGGAATTAATGGACTATAAAAGTCCAATTTCCACCCTTACCAAACTAGAATGGAATTATGGAGTTAATCTTTTGGCTGAACTAACAAGTCCAATCAAAATAATGTAATGAAATTGACATCCATTCATAAACATGGCGACTGCTGTGCAGATTTTGGTCAATTGCATGATTTGCAGAGCATGTGTACCATGAACATGGCACTAACAGATACTTTTTATCAAGGTGCACTTTGAGGCACTTCGCTAGGTGAAACCTGTTTTGTTACAATAAAGATCTTGATTATTGAAAAGATTGTTTTGACTGGGCGCCGCCATTTTGTTTGAAGCAAAAGCAAGTGAAATGAGAGACGGAATCTGATTGTTCAATAGGCGGGACATATAAGGGACTTAAGTCATAAAAGCCACTAATGGCGCTATGATCGAGCTCCAAAATTCCAGCCTAGTTCAACAAGGGTGGAAACTGGACTTTTACAGCCAGTAAACTGCCTTGCCTTGGGAAGTTGCTTAGGATTTGACCATTGCATATTTTGTGGGTGGGTAGGTAGGATAAAGTCACTAGCTATTCAGGTTTAGCTTATGTTGTGGTAAGAAGGGAATTTGTTCTTCACACTGTGATGGTAGACACATCTACTGTTGTTCATACCTGAATGGTAGATAGCTGCTGTTCATACCTAGATAGTAGATACAGCACTGATGTTCAGATCTGAATGGTAGATAGTTGCTTGTCATACCTAGATGGTAGATACAGCACTGATGTTCAGATCTGAATGGTAGATAGTTGCTTGTCATACCTAGATGGTAGATACAGCACTGATGTTCAGATCTGAATGGTAGATAGTTCTTGATCATACCTAGATGGTAGATACAGCACTGATGTTGTTCAGATCTGAATGGTAGATAGTTGCTTGTCATACCTAGATGGTAGATACAGCACTGATGTTGTTCAGATCTGAATTGTAGATAGTTGCTTGTAATACCTAGATGGTAGATACAGCACTGATGTTGTTCAGATCTGAATTGTAGATAGTTGTTTGTCATACCTAGATGGTAGATACAGCACTGATGTTGTTCAGATCTGAATGGTAGATAGCTGCTTGTAATACCTAGATGGTAGATACAGCACTGATGTTGTTCAGATCTGAATGGTAGATAGTTCTTGTCCATACCTAGATGGTAGATACCACACTGATGTTGTTCAGATCTGAATCGTAGATAGTTCTTGTTCATACCTAGATGGTAGATACAGCACTGATGTTCAGATCTGAATGGTAGATAGTTGCTGTTCATACCTAGATGGTAGATACAGCACTGATGTTCAGATCTGAATGGTAGATAGTTGCTTGTCATACCTAGATGGTAGATACATCACTGATGTTGTTCAGATCTGAATGGTAGATAGCTGCTTGTAATACCTAGATGGTAGATACAGCACTGATGTTGTTCAGATCTGAATGGTAGATAGCTGCTTGTAATACCTAGATGGTAGATACAGCACTGATGTTGTTCAGATCTGAATGGTAGATAGTTGCTTGTCATACCTAGATGGTAGATACAGCACTAATGTTGTTCAGATCTGAATGGTAGATAGTTGCTTGTCATACCTAGATGGTAGATACAGCACTGATGTTCAGATCTGAATGGTAGATAGTTGCTTGTCATACCTAGATGGTAGATACAGCACTGATGTTGTTCAGATCTGAATGGTAGATAGTTGCTTGTCATATCTAGATGGTAGATACAGCACTGATGTTGTTCAGATCTGAATGGTAGATAGTTGCTTGTCATACCTAGATGGTAGATACAGCACTGATGTTCAGATCTGAATGGTAGATAGTTGCTTGTCATACGTAGATGGTAGATACAGCACTAATGTTGTTCAGATCTGAATGGTAGATAGTTGCTTGTCATACCTAGATGGTAGATACAGCACTGATGTTGTTCAGATCTGAATTGTAGATAGTTGCTTGTAATACCTAGATGGTAGATACAGCACTAATGTTGTTCAGATCTGAATGGTAGATAGTTGCTTGTCATACCTAGATGGTAGATACAGCACTGATGTTCAGATCTGAATGGTAGATAGTTGCTTGTCATACCTAGATGGTAGATACAGCACTGATGTTCAGATCTGAATGGTAGATAGCTGCTTGTCCATACCTAGATGGTAGATACAGCACTGCTGTCTGTTGAACAGAGCAGGGTGGGAGATACAATATAGGTAGTGATAAGGTATTGTTCAAGGTAGACAAATGTTATGACTTATGGTATAATATGGTATCTTATGTCAGTAGTTGCTCATCAGACCTTTTCAGTAAAGATACAGTGGATCCTTCAAAATCTAGAGAGATGGATTAAAATCAAGACCATGTTTAATGAATCCTTGGAAAGGAAACATAGCAATGACTTGATTGTCCAGAGATTGCCCAGTCTGGATGGGCAAGGCTACTGTACGACATGGCTGTACATAAGCTTGTAGACACCCGGGGATGCTCAGTGCAACCCTGGTTACTTTGGATCAGTGTTTTGCCTATCCCCATTTGCACATGTATATAAACACCTCATGTATGTTGTTTGTATCTTGTTGAACAGTTGTGAAAAAAGAAACAGATGGTGTAAATAAGAGATTATTTTATGAAACGTGGTCAGTTTGGTAATGATTTCCAATGCCAAAGATTGCTTGCTTTCATGGTGAATCATTGACAGAACTCCTGTCCATAAAACTAAAGTGGTATCCCATTTCATTGACTGCTAAATTGAAGCAGGTTAACTCTCTCAGAGGTATGAAATCCTGTATATATACTGTCAGTGCTGCTTGTATCTGAGAGGGTTAACCCGTGATAAGTTGTGAAGTCCTTACCAAACTGCTGACATAGGGCTTTCATTGAGAAGCTGGTAACGGGTGGTCTTTCAACAGATGAACGGGTCTATGTGTCACATATTTGCAATTATATATATTTTACAATAATTAACCCCTCAGTTCCCTAATTTCATACAAAAAGCTGAAATAAAAGACAAAATGGTACCACTCTGTGTTTCTTGTATTTCATACCACTCTGATAGTGAGAATCAAGCATGTAGTAGGTGCTTAGGCTGAATTGATGCATTGGTACACCAAGGTATTGGACACAAAAGATACCATACATAGTTAAAATTTTGTCCTTCTTTCATTCCCCTGGATCCAGAAATGACCGGGGGCACAGGTGGCCCAGTCGTCTTAGGCGCCCCGATTCGCGATATCCCGGGTCGCCCTGATTATGTTTCTAGGTTTGTCAGCACCATGCTCGTGCTCGTGGGTTTCATCGCAGTTGTAAACGTCTAAGACCGCATCTCTTCAGGCTTTCCTCCCACATTAAGCTGACACACCGCGATATGACTGTAATACTGTTAAAAGCGGCATTAAACCCAACTCACTCACTCACTCCAGAAATTATCCATCTGTCCTCAATCTGTTTTTTGTTTCCAGAGCAGAACTCCAAAACGCTTGTATATTTCTTGATGAAACGTGGTATACAGATCAGTCTAGATATGCATAGGTGCCTTTTGATGACTGGGGATTTTTTTGTTTCATCTGATGAATTAACCTCTTAGACTATATGAGGATATATCATCTCTTGATGACTCAAATCATTATGATATGATAATTAATGACCTATCTACATACCTTTTCATGACCTCATGACTGAAGATTGAATGCATCAGGTTACATCAGCCATTAAACTTGTAATCTGACTTAGGGCATGAACTGTCACACTTTTCAACTTTCTTATTTGCACTTCAGCACTCTTGTGAAATATCGGGTAAGTACAGACCCCGCGTCTAAGGCATCACAATTCACTGTGCAGAGTTATGTCCCTTAAACTTGCCAGAAACCTATGACCATTAGTTCGAATCCTAGATTCGCACAGGTCACGTTTTACGTTTCATCAGCACCATACCCGTCCTGGTGGGTTTCAACAAAGTGGTAAAAGTATGAGACTTCGTCACACCTGCAACATCGAACAGACACCTCTGGATATAACTGAATTTCCGTTCAAAGCAGCATTAAAGCAAACTCACTCACCTGAAATATACCTTTATCGGGGCCTGTCAGTTTGATGTGGTGGTACGTGTATGTGATATGAAAACGCCGGTATCATATTGTTTACTCATCCTTATTATGCTTGCTGTCAACAAAATACAGTACAGAACGACGCTGGCCATGGTCATTTTGGTCGTCTGCTACAAACAAGGGAGGCTACTCCAAGTAAAACGGTCACAATGATACCCTGCTATCCCTACAGGAGCTTCGCAAAGACTACGTCACCTGTAACTTGATGTTTAAAGTACTACATCATTGTCATTATTACAAAACAGATGCAGCACACACACACACACACACCACACCACACCACACCACACCACACGTACGCACGCACACATACACACGCGCACACACACCACACAACCCCCGTCTCTGACCCCTTATTAATTTACCATACAGACCCTGAAACAAATATATATTATACAGCCCATGCAAGTTTATAATAGTGAGTAAGTCTAGATTACTGCAGTAACAGGAAAATGAAGAAAGTCTCTGGGCTCCTTTTAGTTTTATTTTATAAGATAATTTAAAACTGGCTTTTTGTGTGTAAAATATGTTCATTTCAGAGACTAGATGTTTGTGTACCCCCTTATCAACACACGCCAAATATTTAACCTTCCTTATAAAACTATGTACCCTTTGCGATATTATCTTGACGTTGCACCTTGGTGAACTTAACGTTCTCGCCTATCACTCGATATCGAGTACATGCATGTACAACTTGCACTTCAATAGCATGTCTGGTCAAGGTTAAACAACTCAGTGATAAATAGACAGATCAGTTCCAAGTTACAGGATGTAGTACATTGTCTTTAGGGTCTTTTTTAAATAATGTCAAAGCAGTGTCGAGGAAGACTTGACCTTTAGTGTGAAACTGATGCGACGAATGTTAAATAATCATATGCGTAAATTAAAGGTTTAACCTCGAATTAAAATTATATATAGCTTTCATAAAATATATATTATCCAAGAAAGACGATAAACGTGTAATAATAGTTTCCGGGTTTTTTAAATAATGTTGACGTAATACTCATGTTGTTTACGCATTATAAAGATCATTGTTAACGTAATATTGATGACGTCATGTTGGTGCTGCCAGCCCCTTGACACGAGCCTCAAAACACAAGATACTGTTTCACGACTACATCCGGAAAGTGCGAATAACATAGAGATTTCGTAATATTAGCATGTTCATGTGTTTCAACAACCAGACGTCCATCTTAAAATTCAGAAGCAATGTAGCAGTGAAGCCCTAACGCATATCAGACGATCGGGAGGTCGTGCGTTCGATTCCCGGCCGCGTCATCCAAAAAAATGTCAAGCGATGGCTATTGTTGCCCTGGCTGGCGCTCGACATTAAGGGGCTAAGGGGACTGCCCGGGGTGCGGAATGTCTGAGGTTCGATCCCATACTGTGCATGAGGTTGATATCCATTTTAAATTGCGGCATCAGTCCAGACTAGTACAAGCAGCCCACACACACACACACACACACATACACACACACGCACACGTACAAACGCGCGTGCGTCACTATATAATCCCATGTGCAATAATCTTGAACGTGACGTATACCCCAATTCACCCCATCTAACGCATAATACACAGACTATGGTCCATACTCACACACATCAACAACATCGAGTTCGTTGAACCTTCAAGAGCAGAGTGTTATGTAACCTAATATACCCTGACGTAACATGAATATATCATATCTGGAGGCAGACACCGTTAGACATGGCGTGACGTGAAACCGCTGGGTTTTTATTACCCACAAATGCCGGTTTCTTTCATTCTGACGCAGTTTTACTACATTGTCTGCGTCAGTAATAACATAAACAGGAAATTGAACCCAAATGCACTTAGTGAAAACCAATCACATGCAATCGTGCGTGGCTTCATTCAAAGGGAGGCGTTGATATTTATTGTAACTTAACAACCAACAGAATTACCTTATTTCTCTGTAATTAAGTTGTCTCCTATAGTGTTTGTTTGTTTGTTTGTTTGTTGTTTAACACTGCACTCAGTTATATGACTGCGGTCTGTAAATAATCGAGTCTGGACCAGACAATCCAGTGATTGATATGATATGAGCATCGATCCACGCAATTGGGATACAATCTCAAGCATCAACCAAGTCAGCGAGCCTGACCACCCGATCCCGTTAGTCACCATGCAGGTCCTCTTACGGTAAACATGGCTTGCTGAAGACCTATTCTAACCCGGATCTTCGCAGGTGTATTCTCCTGGTGAACGAACCCACAACAATGGACTTAAACAATTGACTCTGAATGGATTGTGGTCCGCAGGTACCTCGGCTCATAACATCATGCTCTGGAACTCCGCCCGTCGACCCTGCTTCCACGGTCATTCAAGGTGTGCACCTGTTTATCTGCTTGTCAGTACTGGATTAGCAGCAAGAGATGCTTCGACAGATGGGGCCTCCCCGCCGCAACACACTCTGTTGACAACATCAACTACCGTATTTCCTCTATTAGACGCCGTGTCAATTGTTCAGTGCAAAAAAACAGAAGCCGGGCCTCTAATTGACGCCGGGTCGATCAATTAATACAATTAATGATAGCTTTTTTGGATCTAAATTCGTGGTCATAGTGAAATGGGGGTATTAATGGGAGCCGGGCCTCTAATTGACGCCGGGTCAAAAACTTGTCCGGGCGTCTAATAGAGGAAATACGGTATTAGTTGATCTCACGTCTGGCGCTTTAGGCTGCAAGCTTATGTCACACGAGCAGAAAGGGCGAAACAACATCACATGTAGGACAAAATATGGGGACGTCACATACGAGGCCGTGAGTGGATGCTGGGTCAGAGTATGACCTCAGCATCACACACGTCAACTGACTCGCCTCCGTGGTCTTGTGGATAGAGCGTCGGCTCGGAGAGCGCATTGACGTGGGTTCGATTCCCGGCCTTGTCATGCCAAAATGCGTTATAAGATGGTACCGCCTGTTACCCTGCCTGGCGCTCGGCATTTAGGACTAAACAAGGATTGGTCGGCTCGGAGTCAGTTGACTGTGTCTGAGTGGGATAATCATGTTAAATTGTGGCATGGAATCTCAGTGGGCAAGTAATCGGCATTAGTCCATACTATAGTACAAGCAGCCACACGCACATGTATACCTGTCGCTTTATAAGTGCAATAATCTTGAACGCGACGTTAAACCCCATTTCACCTCACCTCATACACTTGAACAAGAGACGATTAAACGGGTGGGGTGGTGACTTTGATGATTGAATGGCATCGTGCCCCGTTAGCTTGGAGCGTTTGTCATACTTTCTACCTATCACTCACATATATAAAGGATATTGTCACAGATTATTTGAAATATTTGAAATATTTGACATTAATTACTAATAACATTTCTAGTTTGCCATCAAATATTGCTTGCCAGCGTCTACTGCTTTAAAACGAGTAGATAGTGATTCTGATTACATTGCATGCATGCTCGATGTGGCACATGACAAAATCTCCAAGCTGTCGATAATAATATTTCTGAACGTTGTTTACTGCCTATCAATATCAATGTACACATTTATACCATATGTAAACTGACGAAATGGGCGCAGGTACCACATATTTGTCTGTGCCAATGTCCGCCACTGGGGCGAGATGGGCGGAGTACCATGGTCTGTTCTGTTTCAATGTCCGCCAATGGGGCGAGATGGGCGAAGTACCATGGTCTGTTCTGTTCCAATGTCCGCCACTGGGGCGAGATGGGCGGAAGTACCATGGTCTGTTCTGTTCCAATGTCCGCCACTGGGACGAGATGGGCGAAGTACCATGGTCTGTTCTGTTCCAATGTCCGCCAATGGGGCGAGATGGGCGGAGTACCATGGTCTGTTCTGTTTCAATGTCCGCCAATAGGGGGAGGGGGGCGAAGTACCATGGTCTGTTCTGTTTCAATGTCCGCCACTGGGGCGAGATGGGCGAAGTACCATGGTCTGTTCTGTTCCAATGTCCGCCACTGGGGCGAGATTGGCGGAAGTACCATGGTCTGTTCTGTTCCAATGTCCGCCACTGGGACGAGATGGGCGAAGTACCATGGTCTGTTCTGTTCCAATGTCCGCCACTGGGGCGAGATGGGCGGATTACCATGGTCTGTTCTGTGCCACTGTCTTTCACTTGTACGAAATGGGCGGATCGAGGTATCATGGACATGTTGTGCCAACGTCCGCCACCCCAGAGCAGTCTGCATTTTGTCTTCCGTAAACGTAGGAACCAAATGAGCAATGGCTGTATATTTTCATTTGCCATCCACTCAATAATAACTCTTGACGTCACACCCGGAAACGTATACATATGGCACCTCTTGAAATTGTGAACAGCTGGACGACGGCAATGTCGCCAGGTGGTCTTGTGTCAGGGATCCTGGCATAATCAGCCTCACAACAAGACGACAAAAATAAACAATATCCCTCACGATACTGGCTTTATTTAGCATTATTTCACAACACCCACGAAGGTTGTCATAAAATGCATATGTGGGCGGTGGCGGTTTCTTTTGCGAATTATAATTATTATTCAATGCCTGTGTGTCATGGCGTCCTGACCTTCCTGGAGGTCAAGGATTCTGCAGTAAAGGTGTCATTCACAATAACTTCCGAAAATGTATGCTAGACTCACGTTGCAGTTGAAATTATCAGAACATACATACCCACCTGCACAGAGACCAACGGGTGAACGACGGCTGCTCGTAGTCAGGGCCGTTCATCAGAAACCCAACTAACTCATCCATCGTCCCGCTCTTAGTACATCTTATGTTTTAATTAGACATTGTTTCTGTTATTCCCTTATATGGATATGTGTGGTTGCACGAACGCTTTGTTTTAGATCTGTACCGGAAGAGTACATGTTGAAAGTAGAGAGGTGATATATGTACCACCAGTCATATAGTGGTATACATGTATTAAGGGATGCAGATACCAGACTACCACTTTGTATGGAGATGACAAACCTAGCATCTCAAACAGTGTGAATCCGGGATTCGAACCCACGATCAGAGATTTGCAGCACGCCTAGGGGACGCGCCTGGGGCCATTTACCAATATGGTTATATATCGGTAGAATCAGGCAGAAAATCTTACTTCTTAATTAAACCCAATAATATCCTCAAAATGTAGGCCCCACGCGTCTTCCTCATCTCCAAAAATGCCGTGGACATCATCAATCAGGCACATGAGGGAGTGATTGAGTATGGTTTTACGCCGCTTTTAGCAATATTCCAGCAATATCACGGCGGGGGACACCAGAAATGGGCTTCACACATGTTACCCAAGCATATCAGAAATCAAACCCTGGTCTTCGGCGTGACGAGCGAACGCTTTAACCACAAGGCTACCCGATCGCCCCCAGGCACATGAGTAAAATCATTCTTCCTGGCCATGATATTGAGAGCATGGCAGCAACTTCTTTAACTATATTCCTTATTGAAAGGGATCGAATTCCTTGTGAGAATAAACACAAACATAGACATCTAGGAAGTAAACAGGACAAGGTCAATTTCAAAGTTGACCTGTCTAATGTAAAATGTAGAGCTCATCAAGTTATCATCTAATTCCAAATTCCGGCTTAGCTGCCAGAGTATTGAAATAGAATGAGGCAAATATGTTAAGACACCAGCAGACCTGAGAATATGCAAACTTTGACAGCTAAACAAGATAGAAAATGAAGCCCATTTTTTATTACACTGTACAGTATATTCTGCTGAAAGAAATCTTCATTTCAATGTAATAAATTCAGAAAACATTCGGATACTCAGATGCTGGCCCTTATTCAAAAACCAGAACCAGGCCAGTCATAGCAAAAATAATACATGACATGTTTAATACAGGTGCAGACAACAACAGAGTCGAACAGATCCTCTACCTATTAGCTTTAATCTCTACTGAATTATGTGCCTCCTTCAGTAGTGTCTCAGTTAAAAATTATCTGTTGTTGTTAGTTGTAATTAACTTATATATCATCATCAATCATCTCCAGATTGTCTCCTGAAGGACGTACATTCCCAGGCGACGTGGCGTGGGCGTTGGTCGGGATACAACCGGTCTTTCAGACAAATACATTATGAATATCATTATGAAAGACTGTTTCCCATGCTCTGGGTCCTTACGGTATTCGCGCGCCTTAACAGACCTCACGGCGTATGTCATAATTTGTGGAAATGTTGAATAACATGCTTGTGTTTGTGCTGCTTCATGATTGGTCGAAAACTGTGTGAGCACTTTACGCACAGCCAATTAGATCACAACAGTTTACTCTCCAGCCAATCAGCATGTATCGACAGTGCACGGGTTAACCTGCCCTATATCGCAATTCCCAGGGATTGTTGAAAACAAGTGAAATGGTGGTCACATGGAGATAGCCCGCCGATGTTTGGAAACTTGATCAGATGATGCAACTTTTGACGCTGCCCGACATCGTTACATCAAATATCCCAGTTATTTTATAACTAGAAGAATCAGTAGTCTAGGATGTGTATCATAGATTTGAACGAATGTCCATCCACTTTTCGTATGTTCTGTGTCTGTTGTTTTGTCTCGTGTAGTTTTGATGTCGGTCAAGGTTGTTCTGGATGAAATGTAGACATTCTTAGCTGGCTTCTGTTTTTCAAATCGGTGTTTAATCTGGGTCAAGCCCTTATCGACGAAATAGATGAAGTTGTCTAAACAGCTATTACTACATCCTGAACAGCATGACTGAAACCTTTGGCGATTAATTACATTCGACCGTGCCCGAGCTGTACTGATATTTATACCGCTCATATAAACGTCTACTACTACTATACCACTACCACCACTACCACTACCACCACTACTACTACTAGTACTACTACTACTACTACTGCTATACTACTACTACTACTACTACTACTACTACTACTACCACCATCATCACTACTACTACTACTACTACTGCTGCTGCTGCTGTTGCTACTGCTGCTACTATTACTAACTAACAGTGATACTACTACTGCTACTATTACTACCACTACTGCTTCTACTACTATTACTAACACTACTACTACTACTACTACTACTACTACTACTACTACTACTACCACTACCACTACCACTACCACTACTACTACTACCACCATCACCACTACTACTACTACTACCACCACCACAACCACCACTACTACTACTGCTACTACCACCACCCCCACCACCACTACTACTACTACTACTACTACCACCACCACCACTACTACTACTACCACCACCACTACTACTACTACCACCACCACCACCACTACTACTACTACTACTACCACCACTACTACAACTACTACCACCACCACCACCACCACCACTACTACTACTACTACCACCACCACCACTACTACTACTACTACCACCACCACTACCACCACCACCACCACCACCACCACCACTACTACTACTACTACCACCACCACCACTACTACCACCACCACCACCACTACTACTACTACTACCACCACCACCACAACTACTACTACTACCACCACCACCACAACTACTACTACTACTACCACCACCACCACTACTACAACTACTGCTACTATTACTAACTAACACTGCTACTACTACTGCTACTATTACTACCACTACTGCTGCTGCTACTATTACTACCACTGCTACTATTTCTACCACTACAGCTACTGCTGCCGTTGCTGCTGCTAATATTACTGCCACTACTATTACTGCTACAGCTACTATTATTACTACCACCACTACTACTACTACTACTACTACTAGTACTATTACTACTAGTACTAGCTACTACGACTGCTATTTCTGCTGCTGCTATTTCTACAGCTACTGTTATCACCCTTGCTACTGGTGTAGTGCAACTGCTTCTACTACTGCTACTACTACTACTACTACCACCATCATCACTACTACTACTACTACCACCAGCATCACTACTACTACTACTACTACTACTACTACTGCTACTACTACTACTACCACCATCATCACTACTACTACTACTGCTACTGCTGCTGCTGTTGCTGCTGCTGTACTATTACTACAACTACTGCTACTGCTGCTGCTACTACTACTACCACCAGCATCACTACTACTACTACTACTACTGCTACTACTACTACTACCACCATCATCACTACTACTACTACTACTACTGCTACTGCTGCTGCTGTTGCTGCTGCTGTACTATTACTGCTACTACTGCTACTACTACTACTACTACTACCACCAGCATCACTACTACTACTACTACTACCACCAGCATCACTACTACTACTACTACTACTACTGCTACTACTACTACTACCACCGTCATCACTACTACTACTACTACTGCTACTGCTGCTGCTGTTGCTGCTGCTGTACTATTACTACAACTACTGTTGTCACTCTTACTACTGGAGAAGTGCAACTGCTTCTACTACTGCTACTACTACTACTACTACCACCATCATCACTACTACTACTACTACCACCATCATCACTACTACTACTACTACCACCATCATCACTACTACTACTACTACTACCACCATCATCACTACTACTACTACTACCAACCTCATCACTACTACTACTACTACTACTACTACTACTACTACTTCTACTACTACCATCATCACTTCTACTACTACTACTACTACCACCATCATCACCACTACTACTGCTGCTGCTGTTGCTGTTGCTGTTGCTGTTGCTGCTGCTGCTATTTCTACAGCTACTGTTGTCACTCTTACTACTGGTGTAGTGCAGCTGCTTCTACTATTACTACTACTACTACTACCACCATCATCACTACTACTACTACTACTACTACTACTACTGCTGCTGCTGCTGTTGCTACTGCTGCTACTATTACTAACTAACACTGCTACTACTACTGCTACTATTACTAACTAACACTGCTACTACTACTGCTACTATTACTACCACTACTGCTGCTGCTACTATTCCTAACACTGCTACTACCACTGCTACTATTACTAACTAACACTGCTACTACCACTGCTACTATTACTAACTAACACTGCTACTACTACTGCTACTATTACTACCACTACTGCTGCTGCTACTATTCCTAACACTGCTACTATTTCTACCACTACAGCTACTGCTGCCGTTGCTGCTGCTACTATTACTGACACTACTATTACTGCTACTGCTGTTGCTGCTGCTACTATTACTAACACAACTTCTACCTCTACAGCTACCAATATCATAACACATCACTATTACTACTACTGCCTCTACAGCTACTATTATTACTACCACCACTACTACTACTACTACTGCTGCCTCTACTACTAGTACTATTACTAATACTACCAGATACTACGACTGCTATTGCTGCTGCTTCTATTTCACAGCTACTGTTGTCACTCTTGCTACTGGTGTATTGCAACTGCAACAACTACTACTACCACCACTACCATTATTGCTACAGCTGCTGCTACTACAGCTACTTCTACTACTACGTTGTACTTACAACTACTACAATCGCTACTACTACTACAACAAATACTAATGCCGCTACTACTACTACTACTACTACTACTACTACTACTACTACTACTGGTGTTGTTGCTGCTGCTGTTCTTTCTACAGCTACTACTGCCACTCTTTCTACTGCGTTTAATTACTACTGATGTAGTGCTTCTGCTTCTACCACTCCATTGTTCTACTGCTACTCCAACCTCCGATACTAGTGCTATACTGCTACAGTGCCATTAACTCTTTACCTACGACCCCGCAACTACCGCTCAAACTATACATACTACATATACTAAGTGATGGCGTTGCTAGTTGAAATACTACATAAATTATAATATACTAGTATATTACAGTGGTAACGCTTCTACGGCTGCTACTACTACTGGCCCCGTGGGGATTTTAGGGTAGAATATATGTCCCCAGGTGCCTTTACTTGTAAGAAATAATTAATCATTATTTAAAGGATCGGGTTGACAGGCTTGGTGACTTGGTTGATTGTGTTTCATTGTACCCATACAACATGGATCGTTGATCAAAATATCAATTACTGGATTGACTGGTCCAGACCGCTGTGATATAAACATGTAAACAAACAAACAAATTCAAAGATAACATATTTTTTATAGATTTAAACTTTTGTGTATACATCTAAGAAGTGACAAATTAGTATTAGAAAACCAGGCTCCATTGTGTGGAATGCGCCAGCGTTGATTCGAGGTCAGAATGAGATATAACTGGAAACAACCTGTTGAAAGCGGTCACAGCTATCTAAACAATGGTCGATACTTGACCGAATTGTGTTGAACTACACTTCAGTTGTAAACATGTTATGCTATATATTATAAGGTAGCATATCCCGTCTTCTTGCATAATGTATGTTGATTGTATGAATTGACCTATTTGACCCATGTGGTTAGGCACGTGCCACGTGTACTGTTATTAATATAAACAACAGTGTCAGCGACATTATAGAGCGACACGTCAGTGTTGGCTTAGGTAAGTATAACATATGTATTCACTGAGTACATATACACCGCAAAACACATGCCGTCACTCTTTAAGAATCAAAACAGTAAGGATTCTATATTTAGACGTGTTTTCTCCGACTTCAATCTTAAAATACAATGTTTTATTAGGCTATCCGTGTTTTTCCTGAGTTTCCCATCTCCGGCCTTCCCAGAATTTTCATTCCAACGTGAAATAACAAAAAGGTTTGGGTATTTCAATTTTCCCCGCCGCTGTGGAAACTTGGGCCCCTGATGTGATTAACAAAAGTACAACTACCATTGAACATAAAAATTCGTTTCCGAAGCAAATCTACTCGAACTTAATTAATAGAGTAGTACCAAGAGTTTCAAATTTTAAAATACTATACAGTAAGTAACACTATTCGTGATTTTTTTAACATTTTATTTCGCCCGCCCGCTCTTTTGAAGGTTGGAAATGAAAAACACCTACAAAAATATGGATGGCCGTATCCACAGACCTGTTAAACATTAATCAATACAGCACATTTTGACGCGTCTTTACCAGTGTTGACGTAATGCTTAATGACGTCACATTTGATGAGGACGTCACGTTCTATCATTGTCGGCATCACGTGGATACTGTTATCTTTTATCTCTTTACAGTTGCATTGCTGGTCGTCCTTTTCAAAAAATTCCAGTTATCATATAGGACATCGGTGTTTATTGATTTTTTGCGCCCTGTGCCATTGTGACGTAATGCAGCGACCAATGTTGACGTGATGCAAAATGACGTCACATTTGATGATGACGTCACGTTCTATCGTTGTTGGCCTCGTGTGGCTACTGTTGTCTTCTATCTCTCTACAGCTGCATTGTTAGTTTAACGTCGCACTCAAATAATTCCAGTTATAATATAGACATAGGTGATTATTGACCAGTGACCAGTGAGGGTGGACCAGACTTTCATGTGACTGGCATCACACAAATTAATCCACGTAATATTTGAATAAAATTACTGACCATGCCACCAAGCCTGACCACAGGATCCATTTAGTCACCTAAGACAAGCATAGTCGACCTATATAATAGTCCTGCCACGGTTTACCCCGTGAAGATCCTTCAGGAACCCATGCTTGTCGTAACAGGCAACTAGGCTTGTCGTAACAGGCAACTAGGCTTGTCGTAACAGGCAACTAGGCTTGTCGTAACAGGCGACTTCCGGGATCGGGTGGTCGGGCTCATTGACTTGGTTTGACGCATGTCATCGTATCCCAGTTGAGTAGATCGATGCTCATGATGTCAATCACTGGATTGTCTGGTCCAGACTCGATTATTTACAGACCGACGTCATACAGCTGGAATATTGCGGAGAGCGGCGTTAAAGAACAAACAACAACAGCTGGATAAAAAGATATTTAAATTCACGTTTGTCTGTTACTCCGAATTTTCGAAACCTGTCCCATAAGTCATGTCTTTTACTCGCTCTTGATCGGGATAAATACACTCAGTTCGTAAAACAGTGTGACACACCAATGCAGTAATTAATGTACGTCACCAAATATTTATTATGTCAAGTGCCACTGTATCGTTTAACACCGTCTGTCTGCATATAATATACTCGTTATTACCACAGACCTAAATAATTCAAGTCCGTGTTATTACATCGTGCACGTGGGCCACTTAGTCATCATCATCAGTTTATCTCGACCTGGTTTCACACTCCGTAAAAACTGTATCACACAGTTAAAACATGATCACTCGTGTCATTCCGGTACAAGCCGAATGGCCTTTGTAGGTTACAGACATTCGTCCCCACTCGCATGTTTCCGTAACCTCCAACAATCTACATTCGGCTCGTCCCGGAATGGGACAAGTTGGTCACGAATGGGTTACGGAATGACGCGAGTGGTGACGATTGCGATCACTGAGATGAGTTTTCTGTTCATAAGATGTCATTCTTCTTGCGTCATAGCGTATGCACCGATAGTTTTTAGGGGCTGCTGGACGCTATTATAACTTAATTTGTGTTTGTCTGTCTTACAGTCCCTGAATAATATTATTTTCCCTCACGCCCAGCCCCTTCTTTTATGTAATAGCCCTAAAAGAAGCAAGTCTAGATTTTCCCTAGGTTCTGAATCTCTCACCTCACTGCATGGAGCTCCTTTTCAGTTTACATAGAATTATTTGTTCCTCTTAACATTATACATTTTACGAAACTAAGCTTTAGTCTACATTTGTGTAAGTTCCTACAAGTAAACCGGGGATAATCCATGGTTTGTCCGTGTTGTGGATTATATACGCACTGTGTGAATATTCACTAAAATGCGAAATGAGTGAATGTTTTTTCTCGCTGCACCTATCCTCAATAGACTGACATTTAGTCTAAGAATAAAATCCAGATGCAGCCCAGTACAATGCATAATTTGAGGCAACACCTGGGGCAATCTAGACTTGCCCAATCATTCTAGATTTAGTTGGGCTCCTTTCTTAAGAATGACCAATCAGAAGGCAGCTTTCTTGTGCATACGGCACTATTTTCAAATTGGCGACAACGATTCGAAACATATCTGAACAAAATCTCGATTAACAATTAGAAACCTGAACAAAAGAACATTCTGGATTAGATAATAGATGGACTAGATTGTATGGATTCAATCGTTAAACCAGTAACTATCGAACACCCCGTGTTAAAGTTTTCGAGGATGCATGATCAGAAATCACATTCCGACTGTCACTTTCATGATCTGGTAAGCGACGCTCTGATTGGTCGGATGAAAGGTCGTTCTGACGTGACCTCTACTGTGATGTCCTCAGATCTTTGTTTAGCGGTAGCGAGAACTAAGGTCTGATTCATAAATGAGATTGACATTCGCTATACATAGCATTGTTTTGAGTCCGACTCGCATGGCACGACACCAAAAGCCGCCCAATCAAATTACGTGCTGTGTCAGAGGTTGGAGGGATGAAGATTGTGACGTCACATCCGAATTGAAGCCATGTCGCCTTGCTGTGTTCAATCCATGTCATGCCGGCCTGTAAATAACGTGCAATCAGTCACGTTACACTTTGCAAAGACGTACATTGATGCACATTGAAACTTCCGCATCACCAATCTCATTAAAAAATAATTCCTGAAGTTTTTAGATATAATTATATCAGCCTGGTGTATCTTCGAACTTTCGATTATGTAAAGTTCACTGTCCTTTAACTCAACTCGTTGTTGTGCCTCCTCAAATGTTCGCCTTCCGTTCAGAATAGAACGATCAGGTGTGATCCAGGGAGCTAGGGTATGTATATGACTTATATCCCCAGCACAGTCGGGGGCTACAAATGGGGTAGTGTCGTATTGGAAGTACCCGGTTTGATCCCATGAAATTAGGTCAAGTCTAATTACTTCTAGTTTCTAGTGGGCACTCACATACGTAATACCCTTGAAAAGCATTTTGAACTTGGGGGAAACGTTCTGCGCACACTTCGGTGAGCTTAAGTGTATGTTGTGGGGTTTTTTTAATCTGTGTCCTATTTTCCCCTTGACCTTTCTTTGTATGTATTAAGATTACTCCCCAGGGTATGCTCTTTCCGCAGATACCATAGTGTTAGGGGTTTTCGGCAGTGGTCTTGAAGTATAACTGGTTACTGACATACTGTTAAAGATTAACGAAAAGTTTGACTTTTTCGTAACTTCAAATGGCCATAAAGTCATTATTTTGGCGGTTTTTAATTATTTTAGTGATTCTGTCGCCTGCACATTTCCAAATGCTTTCAATTTATCTGTAACAGAAAATTACGTTTATGATCAGAAATTACGTTTGAACCCGATTTGGACGCGCAGAGGATATAAACACCTTAATTAGACAGTCAACCCGATGAAAAGCGGATGGAAAATTCGCAGACATGTTAACAGGTAATAACACATTTCTTCAAATAAAAGAAAAGGTACATCACGTGGCTTTGGAGTAAAATGTCAAAGCGAGAGTGCTACGTGGCAATTACAAATGGGAGTCACTAGATATTTTTCTCTTAAATGTAATGTTTCCGAGGTTGTTGTAGGCCAACAGGAAACGCTTTGTTTGGATTATAAGAGGATTATGGATAAATGGCTCATACTTACATTGAAACCATGGTCATTCCCAGGAAAAAGTGTTCTTTCAGCTTCTACTGAAGGTATCACTGATCTACACATTCTCTATATACGATATAGATTGAAATGAGTGAGTGAGTATGGTTTTACATCGCTTTTAGCAATATTCCAGCAATATCACGGCGGGGGACACCAGAAATGGGCTTCACACATTGAACCCATGTCGTGTCTTTGGCGTGACGAGCGAACGCTTTAGCTTTAACCACTAGGCTACCCCCTTGATTGAAATGAACTAACACTGTACTCCACTCATTTTGCACTTATGGCAGTACTTAATTACTCTATATCAAAGTATCGACAATAAATAAGGCAGGCAGTTTTCTCCTTAAGAGGGGGTGGGGTGGGAGGTGGTGGTGCACGGGTGGCCCCGTCGTCTAAGGCGCTGCGATTCGCTGTGCAGATTTGCGTCCCTTGGGCACGCCAGAAACCTATGATTGTGGGTTCGAATCCCGGTTAACCCTGATTATGTTTCTAGGTTTGTCAACCCCATACCCGTGCTCGTGGGTTTCACCGAACTGGTAAACGTCTAAGACCTGCATCACTTCGGGCTTTAAGTTGACACGCCGTGATATAACTGGAATACTGTTAAAAGTGGCGTTAAACCCAACTCACTCACTCTCGTTAAAGGCATTGAGAGGAGCGCCCGTAAAATCATGTATACGATGCCTAAATTTGTTTTCAGGTTGTGTCTTGTAAAATATATCCGTTAACTGAAAAATAACGCGCGATGTGAATTTTTAAGTTCTATCTCTTTATCTAGCGGTGTTAAATCAGTATGGCTTTGGTAACCACGGCCATGTATTAAACCACGGCAAGAACACAACCCTAATGAACAATGTGTGATTTTGTTTATGGTGAAACCAGGACGGTTAATTTTCATAATATATAACTGTGATGAAACCAAGGCGGTTTATCTTTTTATTATATATGACTATGATGAAACCCTGGTGGTTAATTTGAATTTTCATGCAAGATCCCTATGATAAAGAACATGTTAGTTAATTTATCCCTATGGCCCATATGCTAAATTAACAGTTGAGATGAATCACACGATTCTGTTGAAAAGTCGTTATCAAAATAAAATCCAGAGTCAGTTGAAATAGTTCATCTTTGTTAGCTTTCTTTGGTGTTTTTTCTTTGTTTATTTGTTGTGAAATGATAAAATCAAGACACTTCGGTCTCTTGTACAGTTTAAACTTTTCTTCATGAATAGAATACGTCATCCGCCTCCATGTTATTCTTGTTGACGGTAAATATAAACACGTTCAAATAAACAAGCATTCCTCCATATGCGAGTTACTAACGTCGCTTCAAGCCCTACCATTGTATAATACATGCATCAACACATGCTGTTTATAAAGCTCAACGAGCCATTATTGCCGCGTGGGGTCCACCTTTCATGTGGCGTGGGACTGACAACATTAGCATTGTGTGTGGAGGTGGATAAAAACTGAGTGTCGTGCACACAGTTCAGCTGGCGCCGTCACAGACGGGTCTCCAAACAAGGGGACGCCATTACTGGAATATGTGGAATAAAAAAAAATGTCACGGAACTTCCCGAGACACCGAGAAAACATGTTTCATCAGTGAGCCGCGTGGTGACGTGGACCACAGGCCTAATTCCTTATCATACTTTATTTTTTAATGATAAAACTGCGAACTGTATATTTAGGCTTCTGATCTACAGACTGAATCGAAATTAGGGTTTCAAACCCTCCAAAAATAAAAATTTGTTGACCTTATAGTGGTACGTTTAAACCTGCATAAGGCATGCTGTAAAGCTGAGTTCGAATCCTCGTTCGCCCTGATTATGTGTCTAGGTTTGTCAGCACCATATGGTCGGGTTTTCCTCCCACATCAAGTTGACACGCCTTGATACAACTGGAATACAATTCAAAGCGACTTTAACCAAAACCACACACTCATTCACTCTACACATTCAACGTAGGATTATATTCGTATATTAAAAATGTTGTTAGGATATGAAGTTTAAGAATATGGTTTAATTATTGTTTATATGGAACATAAAAGATTTGTAACGAATGGGGAATGCTAGCTTCAACTACATTTGACACTATTTCGATCCGCTCACGCCGGCGTGGTTTTGCGTTGGGGTGAAGTTAAAATGGCATATTATTTAGATAATTACCGCTCACTGGTTAAAACCGTGTCTAATGATGATAGGTCTAAGATCATAAGCGTGATGAAATTGGATTCCGATTCGTGGAAGCTCAGGGGCCATTCGTAAACAACTCGTTCTATTCCGGGACAAGCCAAATAGCGACTCGAGGCTCTCTCATGCGATCGGGTTCCGTCTTAGCGCAAACTGGTATACCTAAAACAACATGGTCAACTCGTTGCGTAATGGTTCACAAATATTTCCCCATATATTATATATATTTCAGATGCAATTTAAAGCACATCTGGACATGCGGAATTATACAGTATGAGTGAACACAATCAACTGTGTCTTGGGTATATTTTTAGATGCAAAACATATGTAAAATAAAAAAATATTTCTGTGGGATTCTTTGACGAAGAACTTGAAATCATACTCGCATTCTGATTGGTTTGTCGTATTTTCGCACATAACATTCATAGATAGGGGGACGAGTCTTCTTACAGGTTACGGAAACGGGCGAGTGGTGACGAATGCTAACGGGTATAAATCTGCCCATTATTCGTCCCCTCTCGCATGTTTCCGTAACCTCTACATTCGGCTTGTAGCCGAATGGAATGGTTACGGAAACATACGAGGGAGGACGAAAGGAATGACCGGGTCGCCCACATACTGGGATGTCGGGAATCTGATGATCGTAACCCAAAACTGGGCCTCTGTACGTGTTGTCAATGTTACAAATGCTAAGCAGAGAACGTGTTTGAGAGTCCCAATGACATTTTTTTAAATATACATGCACTGAACTACAAAACAGTTTAACCTCAGGTTCAGTCACAAAGGATAGTGCCCTAAGAATGTCTTTATTTATATTTTTGTTGCTCTTCTTGTTCCAAAGGTGAAATAGTTTGCCGCACTCAGCAATATTTCAGCTCCACGTCGGCGGTCTCTAAGTAGTGATTGATATCATGAGCATCGATCTACGCAGTTGGGATACGATGACATCCATCAACTAAATCAGCGAGCCTGACCACCCGATCCCGTTAGTCACCTCTTACGACAAGCATTTGTTACTGGAGACCTATTCAAAGCTGGATCTTCATGGGCTAAAAGTGAATGAGTGTAACACTATATATAAACATACTTTGAGACATATTAAAAAGATTAAACTTGGCAAAACTGATCATCAAGGTTGAAATAAAAGTGTCAAATGATCTTAAAGTGAAACACAACACTATTCGTTGAGAAATGGCATCACAAGTGACAAGTGAGTATCTCGTGTGTCCGCCATGTGCATTGACGTCATTCAACCGTCTTTGAATCTCGTCCCACAGGTGCTCAATGGGATTTAATTCGGGACTTAGGGCAGGCCATTGCATGGATCTGATCTCTTGTTGCTCTCGCAGTGTGGGCACGGGCGTTATCATGCTGAAACTCAGGGTTGCGGCGACGTGCCAAATGAGGCATGGCGTGTGGTCACAAGAATTGATCAATGTCCCGAGCTGCTGTGACACCAATGCCTCTCCCTGGACCGATGTACTGGAAGACCACAGGGCCGACCGTCTGTGCAAGACCAATTCCACCCCACACAATGATGCTCGGACCACCCCACGAGTCTCTCTCAACAACACAAGCACCGAATAACGTTCCCCACGGCATCGCCAGATTCTCTCTGCCATCTGCTGTTGAGATACAGTAACCACTCTGGTCTGAGAAGAGGACTCTTCTCCACTGCTGGTGGCGCCAGTGCTGGTGCCGTGTTGCCCACCGAAGACGGTTCCGGCGATGACAGTGGAGGTGTCTGCTAGTCAATCGTCGACGCACGGTGTCCGCACGGTGTCGCTGGTGTGTCCCCATGGACTGTCGAGCAGTTTCCGCAGCAGTAACAAAGCGATCTTGAAGATGCTGTCGCACAATCTGACGACCCTGACGTCGGGTTGTGACTCTTGGTCTTCCACTACGTGTTCGGTCATCTGTAGTGTTAGTGGTCTGGTAACGTTGCTGGTCCTGTATATGGTCCTTATGTGGACTTATAATGCATTGGCTACTTGCCGGGCGGTTTGTCCAGCTTGCAATCGTCCAAGAGCTTGGTGTCGCTGATTTCTTGTCAATCTTGGCTTGTGGTAGCAATTCAATAACGAATGAATGTTATCCGATCTGGTTGGACCTTTATAGGGCAGAAATTGGGAAACGTATGTGCATTTCAATTTACACGGAACTCACGCGCATCGGGTTACCATGGTCGTTGCCGTGATGCGTTTGGGCGATCGGTTTTATTGTCATGTGCTTTGGGATTTTTTATCATCAAATTTTCATTTTTCCGGATAAGGTAATGTTAAATTTTAGAAACTTTGAAAAAAAACCCAAGATATTTGAATGACAACTTTTCATGCATTGTTACTTGGGGTGACGTTTCTTTTGCGGTTCAGTATATATGACAGGTCACGCTTACGTCATGAAAATGTCAACTGAACAAAGAAATAAAGATCATCCACAGACTGGCGTTCAGTTTTTCAGCTAAGGGACCGCCCATTTGTCCCAAAACAACAAATTATATATACTTATTGTTTAAGAAAACCTTCTCAATGGGTTTGGCTATTTAAACATGTTTAAATAATGACACATGACTAAAGAGGGCAATGTATTCATTTTGGCTGCGACAGACATTTACATATAAATACGGGGTTTTTTTCCAGTGAGTACGAGGAAACGGCTTCCTGTCATTTTTTTTTTAAATTACCATATCCATAAATCAAATCACTCTGTATATTGTGAAAATACACAATAGAGAGAGAGAGAGAGAGAGAGAGAGAGAGAGAGAGAGAGAGAGAGAGAGAGAGAGAGAGAGAGATCACTACACGAATTCAATACAGTGTAAGGGGCGCAACTCTGTACACACACAAATAATTGCTCCATGCATAAAACATGATGCACCCACAATGTGTTATATTCTCTGAAAGATGATTCGTCAACTTCTTTGCGATGTGCGTCAGTTGGAAAATTCCTTCACAACACAGGTACACTGAGACAACCAGGAGCTCGGTGTGTAATACTTACATGACAACCTGGCCTGGAGGAGTAATTCTTTCACACAATAACATACATGACATGAGTTCAGCCAGACGTTACATATATATATATATTACATATACACTAGGATGAGCGAACACGGTTATTCTGACACGCATGCAAAGAAGGGACAGAAAATAGATTTCATTCTATTTGTAGTAAATTCAAACCTTTTTATACCCCGTAACTAAAAAATGGGTTTTACGGCTTCTATTTAGCCTAAAGTTTAAAAAAAAAGTTATACTGAGTGACACATAAGTAAAATTTATGACCACGACTTCTTAAAAATGACAATATTTAGGTCATGGTGACATGGTGACATGGTGACAGAGTTATAAACTCTGTTTTCCTTGTTGATATGTATGGCAGTCTGGGGCAAAATTGGCACATGGTACTGTTTTTTTTTAAAAATTCGATATCCCGGTCAGACCCCAGTGTAACTAGCTGGAAAGTGATTGACAGGTTGAGATATGAGAGAAGTCTTTGTTTGTTTGATTGTTTGTTTATTTAATAAAGCGTATTCTGTTGACTGAAGGCAATCAACATGATTGCCCAAAAAACTCCAGAAGCTCCCTTGATGCGATCATCGCGATCAACTTTATTATTTACAACAAACGTAACTGGAGACAAAAGCATGAATTAGTTCAATATGTTAGTCAACCGAATATATTTATGCACTGTTTTGAATAGGAAATAATTGACACTGTCATAATAGAAGAACATTAAGATGACATTTGACGTCAAATTTGAAAATTCATGTCATTGTGATCTACGAGATCAAATGTAATCCTGACATTCTCGGATGTAAAGACACTTTCAGAGTCTGAAGGTTAACTGTATGTATAAATTACTATAAGATTTGGCGTGTAAAAGGTCAGCTTTAAGATTACTGCAGATACAATTGAGAATGGTCTTGTTAAATCAGGAAGGCATCATCCCCCTTAGGCCCCGCCCCCTCTTTCTGGGGATACTAATTAGTTTCTTTGGGGGATACTAATTAGATACTTTTGCCCACTGATGTACAACGTATGTGCCATCAACCGCAATCAGTGCCGAACTGCAGGTAAATTTGTCAGCTCTATTCAGTTTATCATCCGGTCCATAGCCATGTGACCTACCAAATAGCCAGTACAGTTATCAGTTTTGAAGGACATTAAGCATGTTGGCATATCCAAATACATAAAATTAAATCATTTGGCAACATGTTACCCACAAATAATCACTACAAATAATTGACTAATGTTTGCTTAACAGATGCAAGTTGTTTCTCGAATTATTTTTGGTATATTAAATGCACCAAAAATACACCAGACAGCAAAAAATAGTCAACTTAGTGTCATAATTGTATATATATAAAACTAAAGTATTTCACTTGAGAACTCCTGGTGCCAACGATTCTCGCGATAATTGAAAATTAAATATTATGAATATGGTGTAATTTCTCAAAGCAATCAAAATTTATAAGAAACATGCAAGACGGACCATGTAGTTATAAACAGTCTGATCCGTTGGACAGTTGTTCTGAATAATGCTACATACAACGATTCTGTAACAAGTTTAGCGACGTGCAATCATGGACCTTAGTTCAGAGTTACTTCCCTTAGAGAATTCTTCTGTCAACAATATTTGTGAAAACATGTCGATGGTGAGTTGAGAATCATTTATTACGAACAATCCGTCTCATCAGGCAACATCGTAGTTTGTTAGTGTCCAGATAATGGTCTGCTATGTTCTTATATCTTTATTTGGTGTCACCAAATACCAATTTTAACTCTTTGATTGATTTCTGGTGTTTAGATCAGAGCCGGTGCCCTGTCGATCATGTGGAATGTTCTAGAAGGCGTCTTAGCAACCCGTTCAGAAAATCGTCACTGTGACAATATTTAAGCTGTCGTCGTTATTGTGCGATAATATTTCAGATAACTATTTAATAGTAAAGGCATTTATTTATTTCTGTTAAAAATGAAATGATAGAAAAGCGTGTTTACAGTGTTGAAACATTATTCATGATTCGTGATCTGACAAGTTTTAATTCACAGACGTCATCGAGACGAGTCTGTTCAGTTTTAACGCGAAAGAATGTTTAGACATTTGACATTTAGGGCAGTTATTTGGGCATTAGGTTGCACATGTACCAATTTGATGCCAATGATTGCACTCACCCTGTCGTGATGTGTCTTTGTGTGTGACTGATTGAAATATTGTAAATATCATTCATGATTTGTTTGACAAAGTCAAGCACGGTATTCTACGATAAAGTTGTTTTAGGGTTTACATGAGACCAGTTTGTCAACAGGCTTGAATGATTTCCTAATGGTGACCGATCCCAATTGCGTGGATCGATGCTCATGAAATCAATCACTGGATTGTCTGGTCCAGGCTTTTATTTACATTATTTACAGACCGCCATCATATAGCTGGAATATTGCTGAGTGCGGCGTTAACAACAAACCAACCAACCACCTAATGGTGACTATGCCTCGTAAGAGGTGACTAAGGGGATATGATGGTCATGTTCGCTGACTTAGTTGATGCATGTCATATCCCCAACTGCGTAGATCGATGCCCACGATGTTAATCACTGTATTGTTTGGTCCAGACTTGATTATTTACAGACCGCCGTCGTATAGTTGGAATATTGCTGAGAGCGGCGTTAAACAACAAACAAAAAAAAATACAAAAATACTCCTGCAAATAGGCAATTTGAGTTAAGTCAATGAACATGATCAAACATCGCTTTGCCGGACAACTCATATTTCAAATATTTCAGTTGAGCATTTTAGCAGTTAATGAATTGCCCTAATTACACAGATGATTATCAGTTTCACACAGTGAACTAATTAAAACATCTAGGCCTTGATTGAAAATTAATTCTAGATAGTGTAGCAACTAGTCCCTGGGTCTATTTGGATAATGATAACATGATTGACATATTTGTCATCGTATTCCAGCAACCACCAATCATCCTGCTAAAGGAGGGCACTGACTCCTCCCAGGGAACCCCACAGATTGTCAGCAACATCAATGCCTGTCAGACCATTGCAGATGCCGTCAGAACAACTCTCGGCCCTCGTGGCATGGACAAACTTATAATCAACGATAGAGGTAAGGAGGCTCTTTGACATGCATTGCGATGGAAGTCAGCTAGTTTTCTGAAAATATTATCACTCGGGGAATACATGTTACATAGCTGTACATGAAATATATCAAGATTCATAACTGATATAAACTTCAAGTATGTCCAGCTACTTCTTCCTGAGACTTGATAGAGTGCCAAGCCATTTGTCACTGGCAGTGATATTATTTCTTATTGAGGACTACTTCTGTTATGGTAATCTTGAGATTTCAAGATTGATAATCATGAATGTGAATATAATTAATTTTTGAAGAGCAATTGTTCTCAGTATACATGGTATACTTCATGTGAATAACAAATATTTATTCTTTCTAATCTGTGTTCATGTAATTACTGTTGAAATTCGTAATACTCTGATCCCAAATGATAACCATAACATGCCTTACAGTAATACTTTCATTTGGTTTACTGGTAATCAGGTAGGAGGCTATTCGCATTGAAGGTGAAATATTATGAAATTTTTATTGGTTAACTATCTTCAACTGAGGAAAGACAGAACTTGTCAATAATGCAAAATTTGACTGGATAATGTTTGATATTTGTGAACAGGTCAGGCAACCATTTCCAATGATGGCGCCACTATTCTACAGAACTTGGAAGTTGTCCACCCTGCTGCCAGAACGCTGGTGGAAATAGCCAAATCACAGGATGCTGAGGTGGGCACATTATTTTATATTTCTGTGCAATATGTGGGTATCAAATGTGTGGGTTGTCTAATGAATTATCAGCATGATGAGAGTGAGGCATTACAAAGTTCTATACACATGAGAGTACCCTTGCATCCCAGGCAAGAAGAGGCGGTCGGGTAGCCTAGTGGTTAAAGCGTTAGCTCATCACGGCGAAGAGCCGGGTTCGATTCCTGACATGGGTACAATGTGTGAAGCCCATTTCTGGTGTCACCCATCGTGATATTGCTGGAATATTGCTAGAATATTGCTAAAAGCGGCGTAAAACCATACTCACTCACTCACTCACTCATAGGCAAGGATGCCTCTAATCGTATGGCTGGGCTATACATATCACTGTTAACTATAGATGACTGGTTTTGCTGCTGCAGGTTGGAGATGGTACGACCAGTGTTGTGTTGCTGGCCGGGGAGCTGCTGAAACAGGCCAAGCCCTTCATTGAGGATGGCGTGCACCCCCAGATCATCATCAGGGCGTTGAGGAAGGGAGCTCTGCTGGTAGGTTGTACCCATGGTGTGGTCTGCGGAGTTGTATGTGTAACATTGGGGCAAGAACGACAGTTCCACATACATGGTTTACCATTTCTTTTGGTCTGTGAGAAGATGGCTTCATTCACTGGAACATCAGAGTGATGTATTGACTATACCTGCACATTTTCTCCTTGTTTGATTTGACGTTTCTGTTTAGTTTTAATAATTGCTATGCGTCAAACTTACTGACTTGGTTGATGCATGTCATTGTATTCCAATTGGTTGGATCGATGCTATGACATCATTCAGTGGATTGTCTGACTCGATTATTTACAGACTGACGTCATATAGCTGAAATTTTGCTGAGTGCGGCATTAAACAACAAACAAAGAATAATTGTGATGCTGTAAAACATTGAAATAACTTGTCTCTTACAATTTTCTGAATGTTCTCGTAGCTATATGGCTGAAATAATGCTGATGCAACATTAAGTTTTAACTCACTAATTCTGAATGTTCAGAGATCAGAGATATCGTCTCCAATTATTTGCAGGGCGGTGGGATAGCCTAGTGGTTAAATTCCCCACATGGGTACAATGTGTGAAGCCCATTTCTGGTGTCCTCCGCAGTGATGTTGCTGGAATACAGTATACTGCTAAACCTACTCTGTATTAGTGATCAGGCTTGGCAACTTGGTTGTTTGCAATTCATAATACCCCCACACCATGGGTTGTTCCTCATGATATCAATCACTGGTTTGTCTGATTATTTTCAGACAACCATGATATAGCTGAAATATATGTAATTGCATGACACAAGAAATTACATCAGTGGTACTATGTACTGCAATGTAATAGTATCAGGATTATTTGCAACTATATCTAAAGCCAACTTGTCTTTCAGGCTGTAAATAAGATCAAAGAAATAGCTGTACAGATCAAGAAGGATGATGTTGGGTAAGTACCTGGGGGGTGGGGAAGGGGGAAGAAGAGGCAGAGTGTTTCACACTGGAAATTCTCAATGGGGGATTTATTTGGGGTTAGAATTATTCCCTAACAACCTATGATGGTCTAACATTCATCTTAATGGACCGGATGGTCAGGCTGGGTGACTTTGTTGATAGTGTGTAAATGTAACCAAACTGTGGATCATTGGTCATATAAATCACTGGATTGTCCAGTCCTGACATCATGTATGCTCCATTGGGATCATAGATTTAATCCCAGGCTAGATCCCACCAGCAATTGCTTTTCGTATGAGACTATCAGCCATGATAGGCTGATTGTCTTGGTTGATTATGTGATCATGCCTCAACGGCGTGGATCGTTGTTCATGATATCAGTCACTTTTGACTTGATAACCTACAGGCCTTGTTCACTATTCCTCTAAAGCAAGATTATTACTTAGTGCAGTGTTGAATAACAAAGCATTTGTCTTTACATTTGTCCATGCAAGGGTAACTTGCAATGGTACGTAGCTGCCATCACAAGGAGGGGCACATCAGTTATTACAGGAACTGGTCGAATCTCCATCACATTGTCCGACATGTGGAGTAGTCCTGTTATGTACAGGGTGGTGTGTTATTAAGGTAATGCTAATGTGAATGTATGAAGTCGGCTAAACAGGGTGTAAGAATTTGTCATTGTTGTTTTAGGGAGCAGCGTAGCCTCCTGGAGAAGTGTGCCGCCACTTCGCTGAGCTCGAAGCTGGTGGCCTCCCAGAAAGACTTCTTCTCCAAGATGGTGGTGGATGCGGTGATGATGCTGGACGAGCTGCTGCCTCTCAACATGATCGGCATCAAGAAAGTGCAGGGCGGAGCCCTTGAGGTGAGAGGATCACCAGTTAGGCTCATTGTGGACATTGTTGTTGATGATATTTCAGAGCCAATTACTCCCACTTACCATGCTTGAGCCCACTCTCTCTTAACTTCGTGGCTAAAGATTTCAGTACATATAATCTTTGGATCATGTGCCAGTACCTGGTGAGAAACATTGCCTTGGTGATGTTTTTACTTCTACTCCATTTTTTTATTAACAAATCTATGTCATTAAACTTTATGACATAGGGATACTGTAACTTTAATTACACCAGTTGGCATGAGCTTCCTTAATAGACCAAGACTAGAAAACCATTGCTTTCCCTCTCTATATATATGGACACCTGGTTATTAACTCAGGATTCCATGCTGGTGTCTGGAGTGGCGTTCAAGAAGACTTTCAGCTATGCAGGCTTCGAGATGCAGCGCAAGCAGTACCAGAAACCCAAGTTGGCTTTGCTGAATGTTGAGCTGGAGCTGAAGGCTGAGAAGGAGAATGCTGAAGTCAGAGTGGATACTGTAGAGGTACGTTACAGTCCACAACAGGTGGAGTCCATTCTGTAGAGGTAGGTTACAGTCCACAACAGGTGGAGTCCATTCTGTAGAGGTAGGTTACAGTCCACAACAGGTGCAGTCCATTCTGTAGAGGTAGGTTACAGTCCACAACAGGTGGAGTCCATTCTGTAGAGGTAGGTTACAGTCCACAACAGGTGCAGTGCATTCTCTAGAGATAGGTTACAGTCCACAACAGGTGGAGTCCATTCTGTAGAGGTAGGTTACAGTCCACAACAGGTGGAGTCCATTCTGTAGAGGTAGGTTAAAGTCCACAACAGGTGGAGTCCATTCTGTAGAGGTAGGTTACAATCCACAACAGGTGGAGTACATTCTGTAGAGATAGGTTACAGTCCACAACAGGTGGAGTCCATTCTGTAGAGGTAGGTTATTTGTATCTTTCAGTGGACATATACATCATGAGTGTATCCATACGGCCCTGACGAGTCACAGAATGCTAATTGTGTTTCCAGGATGTAAGTTTAAAGCATTTTATTCCCATGTCCCCTATTACAGGAGTACCAGTCTATTGTTGACGCCGAGTGGAATATCCTGTACGACAAGCTGGACAGAATTCACAAGAGTGGAGCCAAGGTGGTCCTGTCTAAACTCCCCATCGGAGACGTCGCTACACAGTACTTTGCTGACAGGTGAGCGGCTGGCCGGGCAGTGTTGGCAGTGGATCTGATACTATGATCTTCATCTTCTGGGGATCCTAATCAGTCACATGTTATTTTTCTTGAATACCAAAGTAACACTTTCACACTTACGGAAATTTAAAAAAAATTCTCTGCTAGACAAGCTGGCAGTAGGTCCTGTGACTGCGTCAATACTTCTGGAAGGCAATGCATGTCATCTTTGATCTCACTGTGAGGACGAGACAGTGATTTGTTGGTGTCCTACATTGATGGGTGCCTCAATCATCATGGCGCTGTATTGCAGGGACATGTTCTGTGCTGGTCGTGTGCCGGATGAGGACTTGAAGCGGACGATGAAGGCGTGTGGTGGGTCGATACAGACATCGGTGCAGCAACTGACGGAGGATGTGCTGGGGTCGTGCGAGACCTTCGAGGAGGTTCAGGTCGGCGGAGATAGGTAGGTTTGTGTGGATGGATGTGATCTGTCTGAATGAGTGTCTTGCAGATGCATCACTTGGGGTGACTCTGGGTTGACAGCTTGGTAATGTATCACTGCCTGGTGTAGATGTCAGCCAATTAGGATTCAGTTCTGCTGAATGTTCTGTAGTACTTTTAATGCCAGAAGTAGCCAAGATGAGGTTGTAGCCAGACAACTAGATCAGTGCTATTGCCATTGATAACAGGTGTGCCTTCTCTATACCCTTATTGTCCCCATCTTCCCGAGGCAAGGGAGTTAACTGACTATGAAAGTCCAGTTTCCACCCTTGCCGAACTAGGCTGGAATTTCTGAGCTCGATTGTAGCGCCACCAGAGGTTATGTCAAGTTATGTCCCTAGTATGTCCCTCCTATTGAACTATCAGATTCCACCTCTCATATCTTTTGCATTTGCTTCAAACAAAATGGCAGCGCCCAGTCAAGATGATCTGATCGATAATCAAAATCTATATTGGGATAAAACGTCTCTTAACTCGCAAAGTGCATCAAATCAGGTGAGCACCTTCATTAAAAACATGAAAAGATTTGGGAAATAACTGTTGACTCCGAGTTGGCGGTGCACATGCTTTGCAAATTCTGCAATTAGAAATCTGCACGGCAGTTTACAAACCGGACTTCGATTTCGTTACGAGATTTTGAGTAGCCGATGCATAGATTTGTTAGTCCATCCAAAATATAACTCCATAATTCCAGCCAAGTTTGGCAAGGAATCAGTTAACTCCCTGCCACAAAGTCCCTCCATCCGTCCCCACACACTGATATTACTGGTCATGATCTTAAATGAGTTCGAATTTTTTTCTTAAATTCATTTTGTATAGAGTTATGGCCCTTGCTCCGTGCTTTTCAACTTGGTGCCTACTGCATGAAATGGACAAGTTTTCTCAGAAACTACTGAAATTATTTGAGTAAAGCTTTATATACTTATCTAAAAGATACTTGTCAAGATAGTACGATCTGCAATGGGGACAAGTTTTCTCAGAAACTACTGATGTGACATGAACGACAGTTTGCATGCTTATCTCAGTGGGGTGCTTGTCAAGACTGAGTTCCAAAATTGGCCCGTTAAATATTTTTTCCAAAGTAGGAGCCTTTGTGTGTATTAATTTCACATTTAATCATTATTTTGCATGACATAAAGCGACGCCAGTGCCTAACTCTACATATGGCTTTATAGGACTCTTCTTGGTTTTTTTAGTTTATGTTCACTACTGTATGAACAAACAACATTCTAATGTGCTCGATGGCAGGGGCTAGTGATAATGCTGTTTTCTTGTTCACATATGAAGGTACCCTTTCATTCAGCTGAAATACAATGTCAATGAGAAGTGTTGGGGTAGAGTTTTATAAGTTTTCTCCTCCCCCAGGTAGGGGCACGGGAGGCCCAGTCATCTAAGTTGTTCCAATTCTCTGTGCAGAGTTGTCCCCCTTGTGTGCCAATAATCTATGATCATAGGTTCCAAACTTGGTTTGCCCCAAATACGTTTCCAGGTGTGTCAGCACCATACGCGTGCTTGTGGGTTTCACCAAAGTGGTAAACGTCGAAGACCTGCATCACTTCAGGCTTTCCTCACATTGAGCTGACACACCGTTACACTAAAGGAATACTGTTCAAAGAGGTGTTAAACCCCAAACTCACTCACTCTACTCCAGGTTCAACTTCTTCAAGGGTTGTCCCCAGGCCCGCACCTGCACCCTGATCCTCAGAGGAGGAGCGGAACAGTTCATGGAGGAGACGGAGAGGTCGCTGCACGACGCCATCATGATCGTCAGGAGGGCCATGAAAAATGATGCAGTTGTTGCAGGTAAGATGGCCAGTCAACCCGAGTAGGTGCCATGAGATGTGGCGCACTCTTCATGTTCACATGGGAACCTGACTCTGTGGTCACATGAACCATAGGTACATAGGTCACAGGTATAAAACCACAGAAGCATGTGTCACAGCCTTCAGATTTTCATGTTGGAAAAAATGCTTGTTTGACACATGGTCCAATATGTCCCCCACCAGGATAGTGTCAACAGTGAACTAAGGCCATACATAGTGTCTGCATGGCCAATGAGTAATCCAGGTTCTATTTAATGTCAGTAGACCATCAAAACAGTTTTAAGAGGTGATTAACGGGATCGGGTGGTCAGGCTTGCTGACTTAGTTTATGCATGTCGTCGTATCCTATTTGTGTGGATTGATGCTCATGATATCAGTCACTGTGTAGTCTGGTCCAGACTCGATTATTTACATATCGACAACATGTCATATAGCTGGAATATTGCTGAGTTCGGCGTTAAACAACAAACAAGCAAACTTTTCAAATGACCTTTGATCCCCGCAAGCATCAGGGTGTAGAAATTTCAATTTAACTTTTCCTAAAGATATTGAGTATTCCTTGTGAGTTTCAAAGCTAGTTTTGAAGAATACCATGCTCCATTCACGAGTAGCTTATGTACCTCGATCCAGCACCGATTGATACTGTTGCTGCTGTAGGTGGAGGTGCTATTGAGATGGAGTTGAGCAAGTACCTGCGGACGTACTCCCACACCATCGCGGGGAAGGAGCAGCTTCTCATAGCATCCCTAGCCAAGGCCATGGAGGTCATCCCCCGCCAGCTCTGTAACAACGCTGGCTTCGATGCTACCAACATCCTCAACAAACTACGACAGTGCCATGCACAAGGTAGGTTTCCTTGCAGTGTATAGCTCACTTTTACTGGCCAGTTCAGAATTGTAATGTGTCCAGTCTTGATTTCAGATCATTGTATCTAGGCATGTTGTGGGCAAGGCTTATGTATGACTATTTTGCTCTTCAACATATGTCCATTGTTGAGCTTCACATGTATTACACGTCTCCAAGACACCATAAAAGACTGTGAAGAGTTGGAACCCTTAGTCATGCCAGGATCCGCTGATAATGAATTCAAATACTAGACTTGCTCCTGATTATGATCCTTGGTGTTTCAGTACAACCCACTCGTGTGCCCCAGGTTCTTTGTATTGGATGATCAGAAACAATGATATACTAAATGGTTTTATCTGATCATGTTTTGGAGCTAGGTGGAGACATCAACATTCCAAGCAGGGACTATGTTTCACTCGTGGGGTTTTGTTTGAATAGCAGGTTGAGGGTAGTTGGGTTGAGCAGGAGTGTTGAAAAATTATTTGGAGTGGATTGAACTGATGGCCCTATCTTCTGAGGCATCACAATTTGTTTTGCAGAGTTGCATCCCTTGGGCACACAAGAAACCTATAAATCCTGGTTCACCCCATTTATGTTTCTAGGTTTGTCAGCACCATACCTGTGCTGTTTGGCAACATCTGAGACCTACATCACTTTGTGCTTTCCGCTCACATTAAGTTGACACGCTGTGATATAACTGGAATACTGTTCAAAGCAGTGTTGGGACGAACTCATTATCCTTCACCCTATATCTGTGTGCTGTTATCCCCTACGTCTGTGTGCTGTTATCCCCTACATCTGTACAGTAATATCCCCTACGTCTGTACAGAAATATCCCCTACATCTGTACAGTAATATCCCCTACATTTGTGTGCTGTTATCCCCTACATCTGTACAGTAATATTCCCTACATCTGTGTCCCCTACATCTGTACAGTAATATCCCCTACATCTGTACAGTAATATCCCCTACATCTGTGTCCCCTACATCTGTACAGTAATATCCCCTACGTCTGTGTCCCCTACATCTGTACAGTAATATCCCCTACGTCTGTGTCCCCTACATCTGTACAGTAATATCCCCTACATCTGTGTCCCCTACATCTGTACAGTAATATCCCCTACATCTGTGTCCCCTACATCTGTACAGTAATATCCCCTACATCTGTGTCCCCTACATCTGTACAGTAATATCCCCTACATCTGTGTCCCCTACATCTGTACAGTAATATCCCCTACGTCTGTACAGTAATATCCCCTACATCTGTGTGCTGTCCCCCCTACGTCTGTACAGTAATATCCCCGACATCTGTGTGCTGTCCCCTACGTCTGTGTGATGTTAATCCCTTATGTTACTGTGCTGTTATCCCCTACATCTGTGTGCTGTTATCCCTTACAGATATGTGCTGTTCCCTACATCTGTACAGTATTATCTCCTGCATGTGTGTGCTGTTATCCCCTACATCTGTACAGTAATATCCCCCACTTGTGTGCTGTTATCCCCTACATCTGTACAGTATTATCTCCTGCATGTGTGTGCTGTTATCCCCTACATCTGTACAGTAATATCCCCCACTTGTGTGCTGTTATCCCCTACATCTGTACAGTATTATCTCCTGCATGTGTGTGCTGTTATCCCCTACATCTGTACAGTAATATCCCCCACTTGTGTGCTGTTATCCCCTACATCTGTACAGTATTATCTCCTGCATGTGTGTGCTGTTATCCCCTACATCTGTACAGTAATATCCCCCACTTGTGTGCTGTTATCCCCTACATCTGTACAGTATTATCTCCTGCATGTGTGTGCTGTTATCCCCTACATCTGTACAGTAATATCCCCCACTTGTGTGCTGTTATCCCCTACATCTGTACAGTAATATCCCCTACATCTGTGTGCTGTTATCCCCTACATCTGTACAGTAATATCCCCTACATGTGTGTGCTGTTATCCCCTACATGTGTGCGGTTTTCCCCTACATCTGTATGCTGTTATCTTCAGGTGGAATGTGGCAGGGGGTGAACATCCTGGAGGAGGACATCTCTGACAACTTTGAGCAGTGTGTGTGGGAACCATCTGTTGTCAAGATCAATGCCATCACAGCAGCTGCAGAAGCATCCTGTCTCATCCTGTCCGTTGACGAGACCATTAGGAATCCTAAATCCGAGGTAGGAGGCCCTGGACCAGGACGACCTCCCATGGGACGAGGTCGGGGGAGACCAATGTGAAGGACATAATCATGGACATCTTTAAGTGCTCTAATTTAAATTATACAGAATCATGCTGCCATAGCCCCTAGCAAGCGTGTCTCAGCACCAGGACCAGGACATTCACGACTGTGGCTGCCTCTATTTGGTTCACTGCCCTCATTTATGCTGTGGAAAATTACAGGGAACTGTAAGGTGTATTCTGTAATTATCTTGTTTTTCAATTGCTCTGAATATTCTCTTCCCTCATCTGGTCCACAGAGCGGTGACGTCGCAATTGTATGGCCGATGTTTTCATGGATGTGCTACTTGTGCTTGTGATACACTTTTTGTATTAAAATTTCCACATCATCCTCGCATACTTTGTTTATTGTGAGAACAGCTTGCACAGATAGGTTAGGACACGACACATACATCAAACAATGCTTTTATTTGGTAGAGGAAAGCATCTTCTTTCTCGTAAGACATTCAACAAATCAACTAGACTTATACATTCTTATAAAAACATTCAGTTCTTTTTTCCCCACCAAGTAAAGTTTATTATAAAGCTTTGCTATGACCAATGGCTGAATCAGGACCTTATTTTGGTCTTAGATTTCAGTTTATATTGAATTATAGACGTAACCAGCTCAAAACATGGAGTAGCATATTTACAGATAAGAAAGTACAAATTGTTTTGACTGTAATGCATTTATTGTCAGAACAAAGACTTCAGGTGAATCACTGATTTTGAAGTATATTTTAGCGATGAAGTATGATTAACAAAAATAAAAAGCATTTGCAACATGTCCTGGCATCCAAATTGAACCAAATGGAATGATTTGAAAACCTTGAGTTACCATTTCTGTGAAACCACACACGCTGCTTCAGGCTCATTGGCACAGTGGCATGGACAAACTGTGTTCTGTAGGATATGTATCAATATAAATACTATATCACGATATTCAATAACATGCATTTCAATTCATCCATGTAGACATTTTGATTGACACTGACAAACATCATGACCCTGCATAACTGGGCACTGTTCTGGGGAATACAGACATGGAAGGTATTTTGATCAGTTTGTCAACTACACACACACAAAATGCATACAGAACATGTAAAATGTATATATTGGATTACAGAAACACACAACAATCATCAGCATATCAAATGCCAATATACATAAAAGCTTGCTGAACATAAGATGTCTGGGGTTGAATGTCACTTCCTGCGATATTCATAATACCGGTAATATGAATTAACACTCTCAGTGAAAACAGTTGCATGCTCTTACACTGTAGAATTATCCAATTCAACTTTTTTTCTATTTCTTCATATTTAAAATATCTTATTTTATGGGTTTGGCAGGTGCTTAAAGTTTCCTGAAATCAATTTTGAGACCTTGTAAAGTGACTTAATCTCGACTCCAGGCACATCCATCCTCCCTGAAACAGCTGCCAACTAATTGTCCTGGGCCACAGATGTTACATTTGTATATGTATGGAATGCGGTTGTTAGTTTATTATCTCAAACCTGGTACTGTCACAGAAGTAAACTGGAATGTTTACAAAGTACTTAAAAATAGTGCCACATCACCAGCCCAATCTGACATCTTTCACAGTGAGGAAATGTTGCAGATTTTTTCCATGATCTCTCCGTGACATTAATATTTACAGGAGCGTTTCTAAGCTATGTCATCTCATTGGCAATCACCTCAACATGCACATTGCTATATAAGTACAAAAGTCTTGAAGTGATGTTAAACCCAATTTCACCTCACCTCTAGCATCTCAACTTGCTTCAGTCAGACTGGCTATAGCATAGCACTAATATCTCATGGAATGTGGTCCTATTTACAAGATTTTATTACCCAGAATCTGGGTTGGGGAAAGAATGGGGTGCTGTATACACCGTTTCTCACATAGGCTCTCTTGCTCTTGTTTCGACATCCAGCCATTGTGACACTCTTGTGTGATACTTCACCTCACAAATATCAACAAGAGGACAAGTCATCCCTTGCAATGGCAAATACTTGTATTGATGGCTTTATCGGGCATTATCTACCCCCATTTGCAGTCAAAAGTTGTTGCTATGGAAACTCAAAAAACACATTTTAAATGGACACTGTCCGTCTGTGTAAATTGTCATTTCCAGGGCAGATTTTTGAAAAATGTATTTTATATTGTTCATTAGGATATATATATATATGGTCGTATTGTTTACATGGTACGATACAGGAATTATCACTACCATATGATAAAGATGTTCTTTGTGAACAGGACTGAGTTGCTCCCCTTATCGCAGGGTTGGCTGGAGGTTACACAAGACTAGATGTGAAAGACCTGGTAGGTGCACATGTACTGAAAGTGATACTGTGTCATATCATAAACACACGAAACTAAAGGCATGGATGTGATAAATCTCTATTGGAGATAAGTGTCCTTGTGTTAATACAAAGAATCGCTGCATCCGTCACATCAGTGATATTCTGCTAACATCACACAACCTATAAATGATCACAAGTTCAGACCTGGAAAAGAATGGTTCAGGAATGAGCACCAGCCTAGGAGTGATGTCACACGCTAGGCTAGCTTGGCTCTTGTGACCAGCATGGGGTACTGTAAGCAGGCGTTAAGGAATCCCTGCAGGGTCAGTCCCGATATAACTATAACAGTATGACTTTGTCATATCAAACAATGATATGAACCTGTTATTGTGAGTGTAGATATCATGATAATATCAAAGGTAACTACACAAAACAGTGAAACTCGGCTTTGAATGAGTGAGTGAGTGAGTGAGTGAGTTGGGTTTAACGCCGCCCCTAACAGTATTCCAGTTATATCACAGCGTGTCAGCTTAATGTGGGAGGAAAGCCCCAAGTGATGCAGGTCTAAGACGTTTACCACTTCGGTGAAACCCACGAGCACGGGTATGGTGCTGACAAACCTAGAAACATAATCAGGGCGAACCGGGATTCGAACCACAATCATAGGTTTCTGGCGTGCCCAAGGGACGCAACTCTGCACAGCGAATCGCGGCGCCTTAGACGACTGGGCCACCCGTGCCCCCTTGGCTTTGAATGAAAGCTTTGTGGATAATTATAGATCTTATTTTACTTGATGGTTCTGGCATTAAATGTCATGTCAGTATTCAAAGGAAATAAACAACATTTTAGTCAGTGATGTAAAGAGTATGATAATCGAAATACAATTTAAAATATGGAAAATAAATAATTGTGTGTCCTGAATCAAACTGTCTGTCCACTTTTCTGCAGTCCCTTCTTAAAACAACAATTAAAAATACATATAAAATGTACATTGATTTCATAATAAAACAAAACTTAAGATAAAAAAAGTTAAACGTAGATATAAGGATTCCAATCTCAAGTTGATGGTCACTAGTTGTGCTGTTATACTTAAATGACCTCAATGGCCATCCTACCTCATGACTCACCATAACATAAGGTCAAGGTCACAGTTTAGGGGTCATTCCTTTACAGTAAACACACTTTTTAACAAGACTGAAATAATAACGCATGTGACAAAATATTCAGATTACAAAACTACTTTGTAAAGAACACATGTAAATACTACTATATAAGTAAATTTACATCATACAAAAATAATTTATCTCTGTGAACATACATTTCATCTGTAGAACTGCAAATAAAACGGATGCACCCGATTTCCCAATAAACCCAACCATTCAATGTTCAATTCTTAAAACTCCTAACCAAAATTACCTTAAATGTTTTCCAAATATAAATCCAAAAACACAAACAAACACCATGTTTAAGTTTCAATGGAATAACACAACCTACCACAAATTTAAACACCTATTGCCTTCATACAACAATATCCTTTCCAATACTGATCCGTGTAAGTAAATTCCTGACCAATTACATCACTATCAGATACTCGTAATATTCATCCAGACTTGATCCCGGTGTCTTCAAATGCTTCCATATTCAGCAAGTCTTGTGTATTTCCTCTTGGCTTTAGCCGCCCTGTACAGCCTGGCATGGCAGGCGAACCCAACAGCGGCCAGGATGAACAGTGCGAACAACACCGTTAACAGAACAAAGGTCACTGTGCTTATAGAGTTCTGCGGGTCATTCACTGGTATCCCATTACTCTTGTTCAACATAAACCCTAGCGACCAACCAATCTTCGTATTGGCAACCTGCAACATAAGCATGAACATGTCACTGCTGCATACATGTATTCAGCCATTTCAGAAATGAACAGTGCCTAGGTCTTGTGTTTGTAATATCATTCAGAATAAAGGGGCACGTTGCAAGCCACGAATCGTTTAGAGAAAGCAAATTAATTGCTCATCCCCGGGTCTGCAACAGTTCAAAGTGCTTGCGCACTCTTCCAAAATGGCGGCGCAACTACCCCCTGGTTGCCTTGATGTAATGGAGAATGAAATTGAAGAGGCTCAAAGACGAGCTGATAAAATTTATGACTACTTTAAAGATGTGGAGCAGACTGAGGATGATTGGGTGTTAGCTCAATTTGTTCATTTCCTCGTTGAACCAGTCAAGAATTTCTTGCTCTGCTGTCAAAGTCAGCCGCCATTATGGTTTGAGAATGAAGCGACTTCAGCCAGTGATTGTTTTGCTTGCAAGCGGCTGAAAGTACATCGCTGAATCACTGTACATCACTTGCAAGCGATTGGTGCTTTGCAACGCACCCCAGGATACACTTGTGTCATTTCAGTAAAAGATATTGAGGGATTACTCATTTTAGGTGCAATTTTGGATTTTGATCTGTGCCAAACTTTGGTTCAGAAGAGGCATTTTAATCGATTTGTTGATTTCAAGGTCATGCGTGAGAGAAGTGTTCTAAATTAGTGATGGGAGATGGGGATGGTGATGTCACTTCAAATGTGAAGCTACTGTGGTGAAATAGTCTAGGGAACACATCACACTAGGATGGAGCTATGATGCACTGCGTAGGTCAAGGACACAGACCATGATGGCTCCAGCCCCTCCTGACAGGGAATAGGAAGAACTTAGTATTTGTTTTTCATCAATATTTGACATATTTTCTCAACCTTGATTTTTTTAATTGTTATTTGATTGTTTCTGAGCTAGATGAGCCACTCCTCCTAAGGGAAGCTTGAGGCTGTAAAAACTTGAGATGAGAGCATAGGGATCAAGACTTTTGGTTTTTGCCCTCAGTCGCACTCTGCCTCAACTCTCTCTTCTTGAGTTTAACAATCTCAAGCATACATGAAGAGTACTTTATCTCACATCTCAACACTGAGATGAAATCTCACGTTTTGTTTCCAATGAAATCTACAGATACTAGTAAACCATAACACAAGTGTAGATGACAGCGAGCCACCCTCGCAAGCTGGTAAACCATAACACAAGTGTAGATGACAGCGAGCCACTCTCACAAGCTGGTAAACCATAACACAAGTGTAGATGACAGCGAGCCACTCTCACAAGCTGGTAAACCATAACACAAGTGTAGATGACAGCGAGCCACTCTCACAAGCTGGTAAACCATAACACAAGTGTAGATGACAGCGAGCCACTCTCACAAGCTGGTAAACCATAACACAAGTGTAGATGACAGCGAGCCACTCTCACAAGCTGGTAAACCATAACACAAGTGTAGATGACAGCAACCACTCTCACAAGCTGGTAAACCATAACACAAGTGTAGATGACAGCGAGCCACTCTCACAAGCTGGTAAACCATAACACAAGTGTAGATGACAGCAACGACTCTCACAAGCTGGTAAACCATAACACAAGTGTAGATGACAGCGAGCCACTCTCGCAAGCTGGTAAACCATAACACAAGTGTAGATGACAGCGAGCCACTCTCACAAGCTGGTAAACCATAACACAAGTGTAGATGACAGTGAGCCACTCTCACAAGCTGGTAAACCATAACACAAGTGTAGATGACAGCGAGCCACTCTCGCAAGCTGGTAAACCATAACACAAGTGTAGATGACAGCGAGCAACTCTTGCAAGCTGGTAAACCATAACACAAGTGTAGATGACAGCAAGCAACTCTTGCAAGCTGGTAAACCATAACACAAGTGTAGATGACAGCGAGCCACTCTCACAAGCTGGTAAACCATAACACAAGTGTAGATGACAGCAAGCCACTCTATTCCTGGGGAGCATGTGTAGCAGTTGAAAGAGTTGGTTTAATAACATTACGGGACACGGGAAATCAAAATACAGCTTATTCCATTCCTTGTGAGACATAGCAAGGAAGCATGACGCTACCTTCACAAACCCCTTTCAGTTGTGTCTGTTCTCACCTTTTCAACAAAATGTAGGTTGTTCCAGTTACTTGTATCAAAGCCGTATCCCCTTGTCAGAATGATGTCAATGAAGTTACTCTGGAAGCAGTAGGACGGGAGGGCGGACTTCTTGGCAGCTGGCATCACCTCCACCTGCAGCATAACCAGGGAGTCACCTCAGGGTGGTCTTACTACACTGTTCCCACCCATGTAAATGTGACTGCCCCTCATACCACCTCTAAATGTGACTGCCCCTCACACCACCTCTAAATGTGACTGCCCCTCACACCACCTCCCCCCTGACCTGGTAAATTTACTTCACAACTGTAAAAGTGACTGCCAACTAGACCTCTAGACCTCCCATAAATGTGACTGCCAACTTTACCTCCCATAAATGTGACTGCCAACTAGACCTCCCATAAATGTGATTGCCAACTAGACCTCCCATAAATGTGATTGCCAACTAGACCTCCCGTAAATGTGACTGCCAACTAGACCTCCCATAAATGTGACTGCCAACTAAACCTCTCCTATATGTGACTGCCAACTAGACCTCCCGTACATGTGACTGCCATCTAGACCTCTCCTGTATGTGACTGCCATCTAGACCTCTCCTGTATGTGACTGCCAACTAGACCTCTTTAAATGTGACTGCCAACTAGACCTCTATGAACGTGACTGCCAACTAGACCTCCCGTATATGTGACTGCCAACTAGACCTCTATAAATGTGACTGCCAACTAGACCTCCCCTATATGTGACTGCCAACTAGACCTCTATAAATGTGACTGCCAACTAGACCTCTATAAATGTGACTGCCAACTAGACCTCCCGTATATGTGACTGCCAACTAGACCTCCCGTATATGTGACTGCAAACTAGACCTCCCCTATATGTGACTGCCAACTAGACCTCTATAAATGTGAGTGCCAACTAGACCTCCCGTACATGTGACTGCCAACTAGACCTCTATAAATGTGACTGCCAACTAGACCTCCCGTATATGTGACTGCCAACTAGACCTCTATAAATGTGACTGCCAACTAGACCTCTATAAATGTGAGTGCCAACTAGACCTCTATAAATGTGAGTGGCAACTAGACCTCCCGTATATGTGACTGCCAACTAGACCTCCCCTATATGTGACTGCCAACTAGACCTCCCCTATATGTGACTGCAAACTAGACCTCCCCTATATGTGACTGCAAACTAGACCTCCCCTATATGTGACTGCCAACTAGACCTCCCCTATATGTGACTGCCAACTAGACCTCTATAAATGTGAGTGCCAACTAGACCTCCCGTACATGTGACTGCCAACTAGACCTCTATAAATGTGACTGCCAACTAGACCTCTATAAATGTGACTGCCAACTAGACCTCCCGTATATGTGACTGCCAACTAGACCTCCCGTATATGTGACTGCCAACTAGACCTCTATAAATGTGACTGCCAACTAGACCTCCCCTATGTGTGACTGCCAACTAGACCTCCCCTATATGTGACTGCCAACTAGACCTCCCGTATATGTGACTGCCAACTAGACCTCTATAAATGTGACTGCCAACTAGACCTCCCCTATATGTGACTGCCAACTAGACCTCCCCCATATGTGACTGCCAACTAGACCTCCCATAAATGTGACTGCCAACTAGACCTCCCCCATATGTGACTGCCAACTGGACCTCCTGTACATGTGACTGCCAACTAGACCTCCCCCATATGTGACTGCCAACTAGACCTCCCCCATATGTGACTGCCAACTAGACCTCTATAAATGTGAGTGCCAACTAGACCTCTATAAATGTGAGTGCCAACTAGACCTCCCGTACATGTGACTGCCAACTAGACCTCCCGTATATGTGACTGCCAACTAGACCTCCCGTACATGTGACTGCCAACTGGACCTCCCCTATATGTGACTGCCAACTAGACCTCTATAAATGTGACTGCCAACTAGACCTCCCGTATATGTCACTGCCAACTAGACCTCCCGTATATGTGACTGCCAACTAGACCTCCCCTATATGTGACTGCCAACTAGACCTCCAGTATATGTGACTGCCATCTAGACCTCTATAAATGTGACTGCCAACTAGACCTCCCGTATATGTGACTGCCAACTAGACCTCTATAAATGTGACTGCCAACTAGACCTCTATAAATGTGACTGCCAACTAGACCTCTATAAATGTGACTGCCAACTAGACCTTCCGTATATGTGACTGCCAACTAGACCTCTATAAATGTGACTGCCAACTAGACCTCCCGTATATGTCACTGCCAACTAGACCTCCGGTATATGTGACTGCCAACTAGACCTCCGGTATATGTGACTGCCAACTAGACCTCCGGTATATGTGACTGCCAACTAGACCTCTAGTATATGTGACTGCCAACTAGACCTCCCGTATATGTGACTGCCGCTCAAACAACACTTATTGCCTGTGTATCTGCCTGCCACATGCCTGCCCTGTAAATGTGAATCTTGATACTTGAAGTGGCCCCTCCTATTCCCACGTACATACGACTGTAGCTGTGAAGTAAGCCTTACTGTAGCTATATGAATTCTGAATGGGACCCTACCTCTTGCCATGTCTTGTTACAGAAGCCATCGATCGCAGCATGGAAGTCTGGCAAGGTGAAGGCCTTCGTCCCATCGGTCAGGTTCAGGAAGTTTGTCACATAGTAGAATGTAGAAAACGCCTGGTGATAGTGAAAGGATGTCAATGACCTTCTACTGCAGTGATCCAACTGAACATACTTACAAACCTATTAGGAGTATTTATCCTACAAGCAGGTTACAGGGTGAACTTTACATTCTAGTCAGCAACACCATGGTAGTCTGCTCTGTGTCCAACTAGTAGTGTCCATTTCCCTATGCCTCGGTACAATGAAACACAAGTCATGGCTGGGAGTTTATGTGTTTCTGTGGTCACCCATCCAAGCAGTATTCATACACAGTAGCCATCATGGCCACCTGATCCTCAGTCTCCTACAACAAACCTGTGCAGCTGACGACCATTCTGCCCCAGACTCCCAATACACAGGAGCCATCATGGCCACCTGATCCTCAGTCTCCTACAACAAACTTGTGTAGCTGACGACCATTCTGCCCCAGACTCCCAATACACAGGAGCAATTGTGGCCACCTGATCCTTAGTCTCCTACAACAAACCTGTGCAGCTGACGACCATTCTGCCCCAGACTCCCAATACACAGTAGCCATTGTGGCCACCTGATCCCCAGTCTCCTACAACAAACCTGTGCAGCTGACGACCATTCTGCCCCGGACTACTTATACACAGTAGCCATTGTGGCCACCTGATCCACAGTCTCCTACAACAAACCTGTGCAGCTGACGACCATTCTGCCCTGAAATACTCATACAGAAATATGAACTGTCAATCAAATGAACCTACATAAAAATCGCCAACGACAGGAGGCTGGAAGACGCCATTGAAGGAACACGGGCTGTCGTCACACTGGGCGGAGAAGTTGAAGAGACTGTCTGCCACAAAACTCTGGCACTTCTCCACATCACTGGCACCACTGAACAAGAACACTGTGTCCTGGGAACAAGAGAACAATAGCGTCAGTATCTCACCTGGTTATGTCTGTTTGTTGATTAACACAAGACTTAGCAATAGCAATATTATAGCTATACTACTCAACATTTGCTAAGAACCACACCTCTGACAAATGATGAGGGGGACCAAGTGGCCCAGTCATCACGATTTGCTATGCAGAGTTGCGTCCCTTGGGCACACCAGAAACCTATGATTGTGGGTTCGAATCACGGTTTGCCCCGATTATGTTTCTAGGTTTGTCAGCACCATACCCATGCTTGTGGGTTTCACTGAATGGTAAACGTCTGATACCTGCATCACTTGGGCTTTCCTCCCACATTAAACTGTAGTGCCATGATACAACTGGAATACTGTTAAAAGTAGGACAAGTAGAACCCAGATTTAACAAATAAACTTGAAATACGTCACACACTCACATCATCCAGGTACACGTCTGGGATAATGCGAGAGCCGAAGGTATCGACAGCATGTTGCCCCCCGACACACGGGGCCTGGAACAGTGCATCGTGGGTGAAGTTGCTCTGCCAGCCAGCGGGAGCACATGGGTCATTGATTTCCACTGAGAAGTTCTGGGACTGAAATGTAGAGCACAAGCAGTTTATGTAATTGCACTTATATAGCGTCGTGCGTGCACATGTGCGTGGCTGCTTGTACTAGTCCAGACGAATGCCGATTTTACAGTGCTAGCCCACTGAGATACCATGCCGCAGCTTAACATGAATAACCCACTCAGAAACAGTACACTGATTACCAGCCAACCAGTCCTTGTTTTAGCCCCTTAACGCCGAGCGCAGGCAGGGTAACAACAAGTACCATCTTTTAACATCTTTTGGTATCATTGGGATTAAACCCAGACTTCCTGCTCTCCGGGCGGATGTTCAACCACTACACCATATAGTGCTTAGTCCAGTTTGCTTAATGAAGAACACTGACTGAACATGTCAGTGTGATACATAAGTAGTACAGAAAAAGAATATAAGATATATTAAAATGTTTTTCCTGTTTTCATGATAGCTATATTGTATATATTATATATATATATATTATATTATATTATATTATATTATACGGGAGTGCTGTGTTGACAGTGTTCCCTTAACATTCAAGGGCTGCTCTGTAGAATTGGAGTGCTTCGTTGTAACCTACCTGTACAAAGGCTGCTCTGTAGTATTGGAGTGCTTCATTGACAGTGTAACCTACCTGTACAAGGGCTGCTCTGTAGAATTGGAGTGCTTCATTGACAGTGTAACCTACCTGTACAAGGGCTGCTCTGTACAACTGGAGTGCTTCATTGACAGTGTAACCTACCTGTACAAAGGCTGCTCTGTAGTGTTGGAGTGCTTCATTGACAGTGTAACCTACCTGTACAAGGGCTGCTCTGTACAACTGGAGTGCTTCATTGACAGTGTAACCTACCTGTACAAGGGCTGCTCTGTAGTATTGGAGTGCTTCATTGACAGTGTAACCTACCTGTACAAGGGCTGCTCTGTAGTATTGGAGTGCTTCATTGACAGTGTAACCTACCTGTACAAGGGCTGCTCTGTAGTACTGGAGTGCTTCATTGACAGTGTAACCTACCTGTACAAGGGCTGCTCTGTAGTATTGGAGTGCTTCATTGACAGTGTAACCTACCTGTACAAGGGCTGCTCTGTACAACTGGAGTGCTTCATTGACAGTGTAACCTACCTGTACAAGGGCTGCTCTGTAGTATTGGAGTGCTTCATTGACAGTGTAACCTACCTGTACAAGGGCTGCTCTGTAGTATTGGAGTGCTTCATTGACAGTGTAACCTACCTGTACAAGGGCTGCTCTGTAGTATTGGAGTGCTTCATTGACAGTGTAACCTACCTGTACAAGGGCTGCTCTGTAGTATTGGAGTGCTTCATTGACAGTGTAACCTACCTGTACAAGGGCTGCGCTGTAGTTTTGGAGTGCTTCATTGACAGTGTAACCTACCTGTACAAGGGCTACTCTGTACAACTGGAGTGCTTCATTGACAGAGTAACCTACCTGTACAAGGGCTGCTCTGTAGCGCCGTAGTGCCTCGTCGATGCCGTAGCAGAGGAAGCTGTGAGTGTAGAGGGTGTAGTTGTGTCCGTAGAGCTCTACAGGCCGACTGTACCCCTGGGGCACCGTCATGTTGGGGATGAATGAGATCTGTGCCGACGCCCCACCCATGTCTAGAGCTCCAGTTGTCTTAGGCTTCATATTCTCTGATAACATGTTGGATGTGGGAGGGGTCTGGAATTCACATACCGTATTTTCTTGAGTATAGTGCGCACTTTTTTTCCAAAAAACACAGCTGTGTAGAAGGGGGTGCGCATTATACACGAATTATGAGTTTGGATGTTTTTTCCTCCCATGGAAAGACATTACCGTGAGCACGAAACACCGGCAATACCATGTCAACAAATCCATACTGAAGTACGCAAAATAATTATGTAATTACACTGTCTGTCTATAAAAAGTGTTCTTTGTATTTCTGGACTTATGTTTGTAACTTACTTCATTAATTTTATTCAAAATTCCTTATAATATTGTTTTTATTAATTTCGGCGAAATCGTGTGTGAAGCGATCGGAAGATCGCACAACTCACCGTTATTTACAGCAACCACGGTCAGAATACCGCTATTGACGCCTTGAAACGAACTTTAGTTGACAGAGAATGGATACATATATCATAAATGACATACTTTGACTCGTTCAAAGTCATATTTGTTTTTGTTTGACGATTCTATGTCAACATGAAATTCTCGCGCTCACGTGCTCACGTGCTCACGTGCGCGTAAGCCTTGACGGTGACTGGTCAGACATGTTCCATGTAAAAATAATACCCGGGAATAGCGATCAGCTGCTTCGCTTAGGGTTATTATTATTTTAAATATGTTTAGTAAAGGCTGCATATAAATAAGAAAATAATGGAATATATTTTATTCCTGATAAATAAAATAGTTTCAGATATAATTGTTGCCGATCTTTGCATTAAAAATCCTATAAAGAAATATCATTGGGTGTGTCTTGACCGAATCACCGGTCGATTCCAAGAAAACGTGTGTACAGCTGATTGCTGTTTCCGGCTTAGTTTACGAGAAAATACACAAGGTAATCTTAATCCCTAGATATAAAACAATGCCTAGCAGTACAATAAATACTATTTAAACGGTAAATAAACATGTCTGGTGATTTTTTATCTCAAATTTCGAATTTGTACTGACGAAGTTTCTCATCACCCGTTCGTTTGCCGGACTTCGCTGAAAGGGTACGGTGTAAATTTTTTCTGCGCATAATATTCAAATTTCTTTTTTTCCAAAATATTGAACGCGCTAGAGGGGGGTGCGCATTATACATGGGTGCGCACTATACTCAAGAAAATACGGTAATCAATATTAGACTCTGTAGCCGGTCTACAATAATTCCAATTTACACATAAACATACAACTCATCTTCACCAAATTTATCTATCTGTCTTAGATGATTCATAGGTACAATCAACCCACAGTGAAACATTATATCTGAGGAACATTGTACAAAGATCAACATCATGGCCAGCATTAAGAAAATGTAAGTTCAAATAGTATCTGAGTTACAACATTGTAGCTGAAACCTGATGTGGGAGTGAAAGCCCAAAGAGATGTTAGCAGACTACTCTGGTGACAATCCAAGACGATGGACCAATATCTAGGCACATGTTATGACACTGACCACGTGGAAGGTGCCCTCGACGTAGTTGCTGGTGATCCAAGAGAAGGCCCCCTCTTCCTCCCCGGTGATAATACGGGCATCGTCGTCACTGGTGATGAAGGAATACTCAGAGATGGCCTTTCTTATAACAGCCAGGATTTCATCACTGATGGTCTTGTTCACTTCACTGAAAAACAATAACGTTTCATTACAGTCTTCAAGAAGACACAAGTAACGCATCTATGTAACACAACAATGATTGATCATACAGTCGCAAACCATTACAATGTGTTATCCCATAGTCATCATCAACACACAAGCATGATGAGGACTATGATCAAACATTGTTGCATATGTTTGATTATAGATTTCATCAACGCACAAACACGAAGAAAAGTTTGATCATAGTCTTCATCAACACACAAGCACACAAGCATGCAACAATGTCTGATCATAGACTTCATCAACACACAAGAATGACTGAAGATGAGTGACCCTCACACCCAGTGTCATAACACAACCAGCAGGGTGAACTCACTTCATCGACCCTCACATCCAGTGTCATGACACAACCAGCAGGGTGAACTCCCTTCATCGACCCTCACAACCAGCAGGGTGAACTCACTTCATCAACCCTCACATCCAGTGCTATGACACAACCAGCAGGGTGAACTCACTTCATCAACCCTCACACCCAGTGCTATGACACAACCAGCAGGGTGAACTCACTTCATCAACCCTCACACCCAGTGTCATGACACAACCAGCAGGGTGAACTCACTTCATCGACCCTCACACCCAGTGTCATGACACAACCAGCAGGGTGAACTCACTTCATCAACCCTCACACCCAGTGCTATGACACAACCAGCAGGGTGAACTCACTTCATCAACCCTCACACCCAGTGCTATGACACAACCAGCAGGGTGAACTTACTTCATCAACCCTCACAACCAGCAGGGTGAACTCACTTCATCAACCCTCACATCCAGTGCTATGACACAACCAGCAGGGTGAACTCACTTCATCAACCCTCACAACCAGCAGGGTGAACTCACTTCATCAACCCTCACATCCAGTGCTATGACACAACCAGCAGGGTGAACTCACTTCATCAACCCTCACACCCAGTGCTATGACACAACCAGCAGGGTGAACTCACTTCATCAACCCTCACACCCAGTGCTATGACACAACCAGCAGGGTGAACTCACTTCATCAACCCTCACACCCAGTGCTATGACACAACCAGCAGGGTGAACTCACTTCATCAACCCTCACACCCAGTGCTATGACACAACCAGCAGGGTGAACTCACTTCATCAACCCTCACACCCAGTGCTATGACACAACCAGCAGGGTGAACTCACTTCATCGACCCTCACAACCAGCAGGGTGAACTCACTTCATCAACCCTCACAACCAGCAGGGTGAACTCACTTCATCAACCCTCACATCCAGTGCTATGACACAACCAGCAGGGTGAACTCACTTCATCAACCCTCACATCCAGTGCTATGACACAACCAGCAGGGTGAACTCACTTCATCAACCCTCACACCCAGTGCTATGACACAACCAGCAGGGTGAACTCACTTCATCAACCCTCACACCCAGTGCTATGACACAACCAGCAGGGTGAACTCACTTCATCAACCCTCACACCCAGTGCTATGACACAACCAGCAGGGTGAACTCACTTCGACCCTCACACCCAGTCAGTGCCAGGAGAGAACTCACTTGAGCATCCTCATCCCAGCTGTGGCGCCCAGGTACACCGGGGTCTTCTTCCAGTTCTTGCGTGGTATCTTATCCTGCGCTTCGTCCAGACAGATCCTGACCACACGTCGACCTTCAGTAGTGTCAGTCGTGAAGTGTGAGATGCCTGCAACTGAAACCACAGACAGCATCTGTCACATCGTTGTTCGAACCGCTTTACATGAACTAGAACTTTACAACACATTATTCTGCCAATGTCCATGTCCGGACTGTATTTTCAGACCTGCCTTGCACACTGATGAAATGGATGGGTACAACCTTGGGTTGGTAGGATCTAGTTGATCGCCATCATGGCTCACTGGGAACGGGGGCACGGGTGGCCCAGTCGTCTAAGGCGCCGCGATTCGCTGTGCAGAGTTGCGTCCCTTGGGCACGCCAGAAACCTATGATTGTGGGTTCGAATCCCGGTTTGCCCAGATTATGTTTTATAGGTTTGTCAGCACCATACCCGTGCTCGTGGGTTTCACAAAAGTGGAAAACATCTGAAACCTGCATCACTTCGGGCTTTCCTCCCACATAAAGCTGACACCCCGTGATATAACTGGAATGATGTTAATAGCGGCGTTAAACCCAACTCACTCACTCTCACTTACTGGGAACATTAGAGGACAAATCATGTAGTTGCCATGAACATGTGAATGAAACATGAAACTTTCCTCACCCTACTGCCCACCACTCTGTGACCAGTAATATGTAAAGGCAAGCTACTAATGACAGGAACAGTTGAACACCAGGGCTTCACATTAGTGTACCTATGTGGTGATCAAAGCCAGGCCTTTGGCATGACAACAAAAACTTTAAACACTAGGCTACCCCAACACTCCTCTCAGCTTTGGTCTAGAATGTGTTCTTACTCAAAAACATGTGTCTCACCCCTCCTCTTTTTTGATAATTTAGTTCAAGTTGGTACTGTAAATGTGTTTGCAAGTCCAAAAAACAAAAATAGCACATATAGCCAAGAAAGATAATGGTTTCCTGCAGACATAGTCATTAACTGAGTTTTGGCGTGAAACAAACGCTACTTTGGACTCAGTTCAAACATGGGAACACAACAAATTAAGAAATGTAAAAATATAAAAAGGCAATACTTGAGCATATGGTCATTGACCATGCATAATTTCATGCAAAAATGTTCATTTGTTAGAGAGTTATGGCTCGGAAACAAAGCCTAGAGTTGTTTGAGACTATGTCCAAACAGTTTCCATGGAATTGTAACAATAAAATGGAAAAATTTCAAAACAGCAAAAGGCACCAGTTAAGCTGATGACCAGTGCATATGAGCAGTCTTTAAGAAACATGTCAAATAGTTTTCAAATTATGGCCCAGAAATGAACCCTACCCTCGTTTGAGACTAAGTCAAAATTGTTTCCATGGAAAAATAAAAATTTCAAAATTTTCAAAATAGCAAATGGCACCAGTTAAGCTAATGAGCAATGCCTATGGCAGGTTTCGCTGAAAAACATTGAACGCTTTTCAAGTTATGACTCGAAATAGGATGGGAACGCCAACGCCAATGAAAAAAAACAATAGGTCTCCCCTTCCTTAAATTCTTGAACAGTGAAGTGGCAGTGGACCTACCTGGAGGAGTGACTGGTTCCCCGAACTGAGAGGCTACTGCTGTCTCATTCAGTTTGGCGCCATTCCAATGGTAAATGTACATGGACGTATGTGACGAGCCAGCATCGAATACAATACCATACTGAAACACACAACATAAACATTTGTTAGAGTGACACAGAGTTGTGTAGGATGACACAAGTGTCTTCTTGTTGTCAGTTTCAGTCTAGTTCCAATTCACCAAGATTGCGATCACTTGTACATCAGACCAGTGGTCAACTGGATTTGATTGATCTTGAAATTATTAGGAAATGTCTTCATATCAAACTGGTTAAATCCATCAATATTTCATGTGTATAATCAGGAAATCAACAAAGACCAGTTTTGGATAGCTGCGGTCACATGACTTGTATGAGGAACTATCTATTGTGATGTGAAGATGAAGAAAGGCAAACTGAAGGCACTCACACTGTAGGCCACCGCAGACTCCCTGGACTTGATGATACTGATAGCGACAAGACCGATGGCGCCAATGAAGAAGGCGATCAGACACATGAACCACCAGGTGTTGCACCAGCCTTTCACGCTGGTCTTTGTAGACAAATCTGAACAGGAAAATGTTGATCATCATATTATACACCGAGCCAGATCAGGAACAGGACACATTTCTGGTTCACCTCAAGGGACATTATGAATGTGATGTGAGACTTTGCTTTGCTCGGTAGATACTGGTTTAACTGGGTACTGTGATGGGAGGGTGGGTGCCTTCATGTATCAGCTGGGCACCCACCTGTATACAGGCTCTGTACCCTGGATAATCCCCAGTAGTATCCATCGTGACAATTACCCTTTAGCTTCACAGGGAGCAGATGCATCAGTTGTCACATGTCTCATACAATTAGGGCTAGAATAGGTCTTCAGCAACCCATTCTTGCCGTAAAAGGTGACTGTGCTTGTCGTAAGAGGCGAGGGTGGTCAGGCTCGCTGACTTGGTTGATGCATGTCATCGATCCCAATAGTGGGGATCGATGCTCATGATATTAATCACTGGATTGTCTGGTCCAGACTCGATTATTTACAGCCCGCCGTCATATAGCTGGATTATTGCTGAGTACGGCGTTAAACAACAAACCAACCAACCAAATTCTACAATTAGGATGTAACCTCCACGTGTATACAGTGCTGGACACTGAAGGTGAGGACCAGCAAGGATACCTAGTGACCAGTCTGACTAGCAGTGTTCCTGTGTACCAGTAATTACCGGGTTTTTTCCAGTAAAATTAGGCTTGAACCAGTAATTCTTGTGACTGCCAGTCCCTATGGACGGGTAAATAAGGTATCTTGAAAATCCATATTGCTGAAAAAACATCATCAATAGTAAGAAAAGTCCCGTAGTCGATGTAATACCCGGTAAGCGCCCAGGGCGCTCTCAAAATAAGAAATAGGGGGCTCTTATTAGAATATTATTTTGGTGAAAAAAACAGGGTTGAAAGATAAATTTCATGGTTTATTGCTGACAGCCTGAAAAGTTTATATACGACAGATATATTTTTCTAGAATTTAATTGCCCATAATTAAGGGTGCATATAACACACGAGTGCCCATATTATCAGTAATACAGAATACTGTGTGGAATAAGTAGACAGCTGACTTACAAAATCAAGGCAAATTTTCTAGAGATCTTAGCAAGATGGTGGGACAACATCTGGCTTCTTAAGATAAAAAGTAAGTGTGTTGTGGGCTGCCAGGTCTTATAGAAAACCTGAGCAGTAAATTCAATCAAATCACCAGGTACATAAGTGTAAATCATTCTTCAAGTATCTGTTAGAAGAAACAACGGTCCCAAATAAAGATCAATATTTTCTGAAAGCTGCAAATTTCAGACCTGTTCGACTTTGTGATGAAGTAACAGCCTGCTTCACCAATGTTTTATACCAGATTTGGCCACCTATGGCTGGAAGGGAGGTCCGGCACACTAGCCGCATCACAGTTTCATTATGTCGACACGGTACAGACGTATCAGCATACACATGTCTGTTCGTGAACTTCAGACAAAACAAGCAGCAATCTTCTTTTGGGAAAGGACAACATATTTTGTATACCCCCACCTCCCACCCCCTAAGGTGTTATAAAAAATAGTCATGGCATTATATAAGAACATTTCATGATTTTGAAAATGAAACACATTGATGAAATCAATCTATTTAACACATTGACATTCACTTGTACAATTGCCACTTGTTCCTCACCCCGACAGCAATAATTGGATCACTTATCACAGTTCACCTGTGTTCCCACAAACACTGTTTGGGTCGTCGCCTTTTTCTCAGCACTGTTTATTCAGCAAACAATCGTGAAATCCACACGATCAAGCTGCTGCTTTGAAGGCAGCTCCAATGTTTAAAGACGGCCAATTGTGAATGAAAACAATCTAGGAGTCTTCATTTGTTTAAAACAAAAAAAGAGAAATAATAGATTTTGTTCACCCGAAGGTCTTAACAATTCATTCATTCTGTATGTATTATTTCTAGATGCATAGACTTGACTCCTGATCTGGGAGACTCGTGAAGATCCGGGGTAGAATAGGTCTTCAGCAACCCATGCTTGCCATAAAAGACGACTAAGGAGATCGGGTAGTCAGGCTAGCTGACTTGGTTGATGCATGTCATTGATCCCAATTGCTTGGATCGATGCTCATGATATCAATCACTGTATTGTCTGGTCCAGACTTGATTATTTACAGACTGCTATCATATAGCTGGAATATTGCTGAGTGCGGCGTTAAACAACAAATCAACCAACCTGATCAGGGACGCCTAAGCCCATGTAGAGAACACAACTACTGGTAGATATGACAGTAATGTGCAGGTACTTCCTACTGTCAGTATGTGACTGTCAGCTCAGGTACACCACATGTGTGTTCAGCTCAAAGCAAGAGTGCTGTTTAAGACAGAACCTGCAGCAATATTCCTGGGGCCAAATTGAGGCCATTATTTGGGTGTGATGACACAACAAGACAGCCAGACCATTCATGAAAGTCTCAACATGTGGGGAATCACTCTGAGAAGTGAAGCAATGTGTCTCTCAGAGAGCAGTTGGATGGGTGACCACATTTGTCTGTGTGACTCCTGAGAGTTTCTAGGGCTTCGGTCTTGACCCACACTGAAGCACATGTGGTGTCTCCTTAGGCAACTGACTTTGTTCAAAATGTGCTTCTGTTCACCCAGCAGTAAAGATGGGTACCCGGTGGGATGAGATGGAAATGTGATGGGTAACCTTCTAGTGTCTGACAAGGCAGCGTGGGTTGCATACTCCCCAAGGAGCTGAGAATGAAAATGGAGTGCACACTGATACAATGCCCAGGGTAATAATGTTAGCACTTAGAGCATGCATCGAGTGTATGGTTGGTTGGTAGGTTTGTTGTTTAACGCCGCACTCAGCAATATTCCAGCTATATGACGGCAGTCTGCAAATAATCGAGTCTGGACCAGACAATGCAGTGATTGATATCATAAAAATCAATCCATGGAATTGGGATCGATGACATGCTTCAACCATATGTCGAGTGTATGGAGACTAGGGGAACATTAGTACCCTTCGTCATCATTACATTACATTATGTCCTGACTCCCGATACCAATATAGTTATATCGAAAATCATCTTTGTTGAAATACTAGCAGCAATCAAAGATCAAGTAGTCCTGTGCATGTTTGTGTGTTTGCTTGATGAGAATCTCCTAGTAACTAGTAGGGTCCAGATTGAACAAGATTATCCAACTTGGGAGTTGACAGAGGGACAAGGGGTTTGCGTGCATTACCAATGTCAACTAGGCAAGCCTACTTAGTGCAGAAAGTCACAAGCAGCTTCTGAGGGGAGACTTCACTTCTAAACGCAAGGAATGCTTTCTGCAATTATGACGTGACTTTGTTGAACGTTACCCACTTCACACAGGAGTGCTGTTGTGGATTTACTTTAGTCTTGTCCAATCATTTCATGGACATAATCTATTGTCAGAGATGGGGTATCTTAAGAAGGGACTTGTTTGGTTGTTTTCATTCGTTGGTCAAATTTGTATTTGTAAGTCACAATGGTCATTGTAACATTCCAAGAAATTTCTGATTCCTAATCTTTTCAATCTGTTGAAGAAATGAAACTACCCTGCTGAGAATAATAGACTGAAGGATTAATATAATGTTGGCATTGAATATAAATGAAATGTTGAAGCTTTTCCCATACCTATGATCATAAGGACTGATGGCTAAAAGTAATGAGTTTATTATCAGAGATAGGTGTTAGTAAATCTCAACAACTACCGTCATTGTTCCAGAGTAACACACAGCCGTTGATCACATCCAAGTTATTCAAAGTCTCTAACCTACCACCATCGTCCCAGTGTAACACACAGCCGTTGATCACATCCAAGTTATTCAACCTCTACACCCACCACCATCGTCCCAGTGTAACACACAGCCGTTGATCACCTCCAAGTTATTCAACCTCTACACCTACCACCATCGTCCCAGTGTAACACACAGCCGTTGATCACATCCAAGTTATTCAACCTCTACACCTACCACCATCGTCCCAGTGTAACACACAGCCGTTGATCACATCCAAGTTATTCAACCTCTACACCTACTGTCATCGTCCCAGTGTAACACACAGCCGTTGATCACATCCAAGTTATTCAAAGTCTCTAACCTACCACCATCGTCCCAGTGTAACACACAGCCCTTGATCACATCCAAGTTATTCAACCTCTACACCTACCACCATCGTCCCAGTGTAACACACAGCCGTTGATCACATCCAAGTTATTCAACCTCTACACCTACCACCATCGTCCCAGTGTAACACACAGCCGTTGATCACATCCAAGTTATTCAACCTCTACACCTACCACCATCGTCCCAGTGTAACACACAGCCGTTGATCACATCCAAGTTATTCAACCTCTACACCTACCGTCATCGTCCCAGTGTAACACACAGCCGTTGATCACATCCAAGTTATTCAACCTCTACACCTACCCTCATTGTCCCAGTGTAACACACAGCCGTTGATCACATCCAAGTTGTTCAACGTCTCTACACCTACTGTCATTGTCCCAGTGTAACACACAGCCGTTGATCACATCCAAGTTATTCAACGTCTCTACACCTACCGTCATTGTCCCAGTGTAACACACAGCCGTTGATCACATCCAAGTTATTCAACGTCTCTACACCTACCGTCATCGTCCCAGTGTAACACACAGCCGTTGATCACCTCCAAGTTATTCAACGTCTCTACACCTACCGTCATCGTCCCATAGTAACACACAGCCGTTGATCACATCCAAGTTATTCAACGTCTCTACACCTACCGTCATCGTCCCATAGTAACACACAGCCGTTGATCACCTCCAAGTTATTCAACCTCTACACCTACCGTCATCGTCCCAGTGTAACACACTGCCGTTGATCACATCCAAGTTGTTCAACGTCTCCAGGGAGGGGAGCACCTCATTCCTGGCGTTCTTCAACACGTAGTGTGGCAACAGCGGCACATTGGCGTCCCTGCACACCCGTCGCATCAGCCCTTCCACGGAGATGTTGTTGGGGACCTGCAGTGGGAACCGCCCCTGGGGACACCCTGGCGCGAGGACGCTCTGGACCACCACCTCAATCTCATTTCCTCCATCTTCCATGCTGAGAAAGTAGGCTGGGCAAGTTCCTTATATTTCTGAAGAGAAAGTACAGTCATTTTATGCTCTGGATTTGGACATACATACGTGCGTGTGATGTTGATCACCAGGTCATGATACTCTGTAATAGCAGACATAGTGCAGCTGAACCAATGGTCAGTGTAGTCATCACTGAGTAATATCAACAGGGTCGGGGAACAGATATATGACCCTTAAGGAAGAGAATATATGCATGTCAACTTCTTTATTATGAGGAACACAACGTTTCGGGGCATATGCTTACTCCTTCATCAGGTGAATGATGAGCCTTGACGTGTTTTTTTGGTTTTGAAATATATATCCATGCAGATTTTCATGCATTTCATGCTCATAGTTACGAGGTTGCTCTGTCAGCAAACAACAGCCCTGGAAGTCCCCTCAAGGAGAGTTATTCTTGTATAACTGTTGTATGGGCACAATCCACTCAACAGCTCTTTTCATACACTAACAAGTACATTTTTTTATTAAATTCAGCAAAAAAACTGCTAACCATCCTTTATCATAGAGATTCAGTGTTTCAATCAAAACCTCCATCCCAGCCTTGATCATGTTCTCTGCAGTCAAGCCAAGCTTCTTCCAACCTTTAGCCAAGTAAGAGTTATGTCCCTTGGACCACAGTTTCCCGCACACATACCAGTGCTGGGATTGTAGGATTAATCAATACCAATTAGATCTACTTGCTAGTGAATCTTACATACACAAACGTGTCGGCAACTTCAGCCATACAACGTTAAACTGGCGGCGTCAAACAACACCTCCACCAATGCTTGTCGACCATGCTGATGTTGTCATGAATCGACCCACTGATGCCAAATGAGTAGTTTGGTACCACGGAAACCCACAAGTAATATGAATATTTTAATAGCAAAAAACTCTCCATTTTTTAACCACTCCATCTGAACCAGTCATGTTTTTTTCACTTCTCAGTGCCTTACAGCAGACATTGAACTCATGACCTACTGGAATCGATTTTTTATCGCATAATTAATAATCTATAATATATTCAACAAATATCCTAACTACACTAAATACATAATATATAAATAATTGATGTTATTTGCTTGTTGTGGTAGTATCTGAATCACACTTATGGTGCTGACATGCTGTGGCTTGTTATGCATGATCCAACTCAGTATTGGTACAAAATATAAGAGCAAAAATGCAAAAATTGTGTTTGATTGAAAATTTTGCATATTTCGTAATATCTATTTGTAGTTTTATATAATTTTATGTTTGTTTTGATAAAATAAACCACAAATAAGACGTGACTTTGTGTTATTTTGTTTTCATGTCTCTTAGCATATTGACAAAGAAATTCCTTAAAACTAGAGACTAATTGGTACACCAGGTCAATAAGAGATTTTTAATAGTTGTGTTGAGCTTTATACTGAATCGTAGTGGTAAAATACTACTCCCTCTAAGAAACAAAACACGTTCTACACTTTGTCTTGCAGAGGCTCTATAGCTATGCTATAGACATACAATCGACAAAGAATTACAGCATGTCGTTAATAACATGAAACATACACCCTTGATGTGTCCATCAATGCGTTCCTTTCATAGTAATTACATGTCAAGTAAACGACAAGGCGGATAATGCTTTAGGGTCTACCATGCTGTTATTGGAATCTAATTAATCAACGTCAGGAGGCAATTAATTAACATAATTAGTCTTCAGGACTTTACACAAACAATCCATTGCACATTTTCACTACATACTATTTTATGAACACATCTTGTAAAATGACATAACATGTCAACGTAGACTAACATCTAGTCTATGAAATCTTATATTACACAATACCCTTCTCGACTCTATAATTAAACAACTTTTTTCCTGATGCTAATGTAGAATAGAGCTGGCTACACTTGCTTTTATATACATATCTCGATTGTTGTATTTTCATAAAATAAATAAATTCTACAGTCCTGGTGCAGGACTAATGTCAATGCTCCATCACAAAATTAATGTGCAAAGTATATTGATTCATTGCAGCTATTTTCTTGCAATATATAGATATTATGTAACAGATATAATTCTTCAAATATGAATTGCATATTAAAACTGAAGATGTTCAAATGCATGTTTAACGTCTCTTGAAAAAATATTTGAAAGGTTTGACTTGTATAAACAGCTGTTTCAGCCAAGACCTACTTAGTTCTGCTGACAGGAAGGAAAATGATATTCCAAACAAACAAAATCCAATTTCAAGCAAAAAGCTTCACATAACTCTTAATTCTTGGATACACAAGACATATCACTTAACAAAATATTCAAACATTGAAATAAACAAATATATGTCACATGACTTATCATACTGTACAAACGTCACATCACAACACAAACGATTAATAAGGGATAAGATCAAGACAAAAGGGATTGCCTATGCTCAGAAAATTCCCATGGCAAACGAGATACCCTAACATGCACAATCTAGAATGATATACTATCAATAATACAACCATTAATATACTTTCTGTCAGCCCTGTCAAAATAATTTCAAAGACCATCATTACAATATTATTACAATAGAAAGCCGGGTTATTTTATTCTCTTTCAGAAACATTCGGTGGAGGGCTCGAACAATGTTTAATAGCTTTTGTGCATGATCGGTCATGCGTCTTCTTTATAGCAGTTTGTGGACGGTATATTATCGTACTTACAATCCTGGCCGATAAATTTCAACAGCCATGTTTACATAGGAACAGTCTTACTCTACTCGCGTTCTCAGCTCGATCTGCTCTCCTCGCGTCGGTCAAAGGTTCATGGAATGATGAAATTAAGCCCAAGTGTCTGAGGATGCAACATGACGTTAAATCAATGGAGACAATGTAGTCCACAAAAGACTCAAACCACCATGATTTAAAAATAAACAACATCTCATTTAGCAATAATTGAATTTTCAAATAATAAATTAACCATGTTTTGCTGCGATCAGTCATAAAGTCAATACTATTCATTGCAAAATGATAAGAATATTGATCCTATTGATCAACATATACAATATAAAATTATCTTATATTCTGAACAATCTGATTTTATTTTGATCTTCAAAAATATTAAATTTGTAAGAGTATGTGTCAATCATATAAACTCTAAATGTAACATATTTATAGAGCTTGAGGAATGAATTACAACGTTTGAAAATGTTGAGGGCTTTAATCAAATCAACAAGTGAATTTTATCAGCTGCTTATCCAAGTCTGGGTAATTTTTTAATAACGTAACTTGACCCACAAGACTAATATATTCCTATAAACTATCAACATGGCCGTTCAGTAACAGAAATAAATGACTGCACAGTGACTCAAAGATCAAAGTAATAAATTTCTTTATTTCTGTCATACACGACAGCAAATATTGATGTTTGACTAAAATATATTCACATTAGATTAACACACGGCTTATTTCTTCCTTGTGCATGATGAATAAGACACAAAAGCTTAAATATACAAAAGAATGAGAAATTCTAAACATCAGAACCACAAAGGCTACAAAGAATATATATGTAACTCCTCTCTATAACAACAAAACTGGGATACATTCCCTAATATATCATTATTTTCAGAACAGCTCAAAATCAACTAATTTTGGTCTGAATACTATTTTGATACATCTTTGACATCAGGACTACCTGGGCCAAAAATACATATATTTTGAGATTAAAAAAGTAAGTTTACATTGATTTGCCTAATAATGAAGAATATTCATCTACTTGCAGCAGGATAGGATTCCCTGAAATTTAGGTCAGCTGAGAGACTGGGTAACTAGCAAGAATAATTTTACACACATTCAGAGCTCATCTGAAGACTTGAGCTTGTGATTCCGAGAGATTATATGTTCCGGAATTGGATCCGTAAGCTCAAGGACATTCATTTGCCAATTATTTTGATAAATTAACAATTTCATTACTTCACACAAATCCTAGTGCAAGAAGTTTTTAATGTAAAATTGATTTCCTTTCTGATATTGAACAAGATACAACCCCCACTCTACATGAGTTTTTATATTTCATAAACTGACAATTAATTCAAATATGAAAATGCATAACCAATACATGAAAGCTACAATTTGATTCAGCAAAATTGGGTTAACTAACCAATGCTTTTTCCCCCTTTACAATAACATAACACATCAAATGATATATTATTTAATAATAGAACCGGTCAACCATTCAATCATTATATCTGTCATAAATTCTTTATATACAAGTCCCAATGTAACAGAAAAGCCACCATGCTATCAAAGGTGTACAATGGCTGTTTACGAGGGCAAGGACAAAACCTTTCTAATCTCTACATATAAGTCCACGGCCTATCTTATGATAAGACAATAATCAATTTTGGAGTGTAATATATAATAACTGACAAGGAAGTCCCATTTTATTTGAATGAGGTCAGATCTCGTTTAGATATTCCCAAATACCGGTCTCTGATTTCGTCAACACTGGGTCCAACAATATTATTTTTTCTGTGTGTCAAACATGTTTTGTTGCCATGCTTGACGTCCTTCTACCATGCTGTCAGTGTACAATGACTGATTTCCATATAACTAACACTATATAACCTGCCAGGCCGGTCTCACCTGCGTCATGTGACAAGTGATTGATTGCAATATACGCTTGCTGACTATTTCACTTTTGAAATGAACAAGAGACAATATATGCCAACAAGTTGTGGGGTCATGATTGAATGTCGCAGCAATTCATCGTGAAATTTGAGCACAAGATATGATAGACTATCATTTTATTGATTTGTAGATTCTGTAACAATCGATGCGTAACAAAGCTTGAGTCAATTATTCGTCAAAGTATCAACAATTTCCATTTAGATTTCTTTATTAGTTCAGAGTATCAATAATTGAGGAATTGAATTAGGGTAAAATAAACAAGCTCTATTTTTGTCCCTTTCTCCACATATAGAAACAACAGATTTCATTGTAAAGACCTTTAATCTGGCAGGAAAGCCATACTTCATGCAAGATAAGAAAACAGTTTTCAATGAAGGATAATGAACGATGTTTTCCTACGCTGAACAGCTATGAACAGACTCAGGAAACAAATCAATGAATCATTGTACATATCAGCTGGTGACATGCAATAAACCAATAACACTTGCCCATACATGTTCAGGGCCTGTAACGAATAATACAGGCAAATTAACATGAATGAATGGCTAATATATCACAACTAAGACAATGTATCTTATCCTGTTATATCTTCCCTTGTACATATGGAAACTATGATATCAAAAGAGGTTAAAATATATTTTATCTCAGCAAATCTTAAATACTTCATTCCTCATTGGTATTCATTCAACAAATAAAAATTTAAAATTAATATATATTTCATTTCTTGTGAACTTTTTTTTTTCCATAATGTCAATATTATGGAAATATTACATTTATTAAAATGAATCAGGTATCTATTATCTAGCAAAGTAAAATCTTGTCACATGTAAAATGTATCAGCAATATTCTAAAAGAATATTTTCTTCATAATAGGATTCCCTCAACCTTAACATATATAAGCAGGGTTTTTAAGTGACATTTGTGTGATATTTTCTCTCCATCTTCGTTAAGAGAAATTGGTCTTCTCTAATTGCATGGTGGGTCAAGTCAATGAAATTTGGAAACTGGCATTAGAAGGTCAGTGTGAGTGTCCACAATGTTTGGCTATTTTTAGCCTGTTACCAGGGCAACAGGGGGAACCTGCTGGGGGGCCTGTTGATTGATGTCCAGTTTCACTATTATGAGGAAGGGGCAACATCTTGAATTAAATAATACCCTTTCCTTCTAATCATCCTGTGCAGAAAATTAAAATACAACATTTGGTGGGCCCATCTTTCAGCAGCGTGCAGCTGTAATTGACATTCTTGTATCGACATGCTTGGCAAAATTGATTGAAATTGGACACACTATCACAAGTGTATATAATAGGAATAGCTGGATGATCAATGAAATTGGTGACATGTTGCATGTGTGCATTCGAGGATCTGCTCTCCCAATACTGATAAAACCAGTCTGCTGAAGATCAATTTTTAATAAACATGTCATTTTCAACATAGCATGGTATTTTTTAATGCCTTAGTGTATGTATCAAGTTAGTGATAGTTTCTGAACATCTTGTCATGAATTAGTTAGATTTGTCGGAAATATTTTCCAGTATTTTAATACTTCTGGATATTGATGGCAAATAATTCACACAGTTGTTTTTAAACATTTCCAGTTTGTGATGTAGCGAAATAAAGACATACTCCCAAATAGAATAAATCACACATTAATTATTTGTCAATTCAGTTCATATAACTGAAAAATATTGAACCTTTCCCCCAAAAGTTATATCTGCAATAAAACAACATATTTATTTAAATAAATGAAAACAAGAAAATAAGCTAATTTTCACATTTCATAACCATCATTTAATGAATCCTACATTCAGCTAATCAGCATGTATTTGATGTAAATGCCCTGTTGTGTAAGCCAACTGGTTGTCATTTCTTGGCTGTTGATTGACAGGCGGGACAATGAGGCCCTTGGACAATAATCAATCCCCTCCTGTCCCAGCTGTGTCCCCCAAGTACTCCACACCATGTCTCTCATAAGCCATCAAGAGAAGTCATCATATAATTAAAATCAGAATTTGGAACACAACTGCACAAATTGTTATTTTAAGTTGAAGTCCCAAATATTAGAATATCGCCGAATGATGCCGATTAATTTTTTACCTTGAGGCATTTTCATTGAAATAAATAGAACTGAAAAATATATTGTATTGTTTTTCTGCAACTCCAAACCAAATGCAGAGATAGCAATTAATACTATCATATTCTAGACAGTGAGTCACTTGATATGTGAAGATTTCCTATGGGACAGAAGAATTCAAGCAAGGTTGTTTTGGTTTTTTTGGTAGTTAGGCTAGAAATCTAATTTCTTGTTTAATGTATTTTGGGGTCAAAATGCCAAAAGGCAGGAGATGAAATACAAAAAAAGAAGACATTTTCTCAGAGTTGATTTGATGTCAATATCCCAAACCAACATTCTGAAACAGAATCAATAAATTGACAAATACCAACAAAGCAATAATCAAAATAAGTACTTTTCAATTGTTAGCGTTTTATTTTGTACTCTTTGCTTAAGGGCAATATTATCTGGGCCCATTTAGGACAATATCTACAAAAGTTTGAAGTGAGCCAACCTTCTAGAATTTTTTATGAAAGTGATCACATGACCAAGACTTAGACACTTTTCTATTTAACACTTGCATGTTTTTTTACTTAAATATTGTGGTAGGACTGGAATTATATGAAAAAGCTGCCTTTAGTGGTTGTCAACACAGACATGTACAAATTGGAAACAACCTCAAGGGGTACTACATCCTGAAACAACCTCAAGGGTTAAAACAACCTGAAACCATCTCAAGGGTTATGACAACCTGAAACAACCTCAAGGGTTAAAACAACCTAAAACAACCTTAACGGTTACAACATCCTGAAACAATCTCAAGGGTTATGACAACCTGAAACAACCTCAAGGGTTAAAACAACCTAAAACAACCTTAACGGTTACAACATCCTGAAACAATCTCAAGGGTTACGACAACCTGAAACAACCTCAACAGTTATGACATTCAGGAACAACCTCAAGGGTTAAAACACCCTGAAACAATCTCAAGGGTTAAAACAACATCCAGAACAATCTCAAGGGTTAAAACAACCTAAAACAACCTCAAGGGTTAAAACAGCCTAAAACAATCTCAAGGGTTACAACATCCTGAAACAATCTCAAGGGTTACGACATCCAGAAACAACCTCAAGGGTTATCACATCCTGAAACAACTTCAAGGGTTATGACATCCTGAAGCAATCTCAAGGGTTTCAACATCCAGAAAAAACCTCAAGGGTTACGACATCCAGAAACAACCTCAAGGGTTACAACAACCTGAAACAACCTCAAGGGTTACGACATCCAGAAAAAAACTCAAGGGTTACGACATCCAGAAACAACCTCAAGGGTTACAACAACCTGAAACAACCTCAAGGGTTACGACATCCAGAAAAAAAACTCAAGGGTTACGACATCCAGAAACAACCTCAAGGGTTACAACAACCTGAAACAACCTCAAGGGTTACGACATCCAGAAAAAAACTCAAGGGTTACGACATCCAGAAACAACCTCAAGGGTTACAACAACCTGAAACAATCTCAAGGGTTACGACATCCAGAAACAATCTCAAGGGTTACGACATCCAGAAACAACCTCAAGGGTTACAACAGCCTAAAACAATCTCAAGGGTTACAACATCCTGAAACAACCTCAAGGGTTACAACAACCTGAAACAACCTCAAGGGTTAAAACACCCTGAAACAATCTCAAGGGTTACAACATCCTGAAACAACCTCAAGGGTTAAGACAACCTAAAACAACCTCAAGGGTTATCACAACCTGAAACAATCTCAAGGGTTATGACAACCTGAAACAACCTCAAGGGTTACAACATCCTGAAACAATGTGAAGGGTTACAACATACAGAAACAACTCAAGGGTTATGACATACAGAAACAACCTTATCCACACAATTTTTTTTACCTTGTTTTTGTAATAGGGGAGATATTAAATATGATAACGTTTACAGGTGAGAGACAGACACCTATGGAAACACATGTGATGGGTATTGGACTGAGGAGAGCAAGGTTAATGTTGCCTGCATGTTTTGATGAGGATTATACTAACGAATGTCAGGGTTAGGTCACTGACCCCAGTACTATTGGTTCCAAGCAACCCTTGTGACCACCTACCTAATACCAAGCTAAAAATGTGTCATTGAGGACTTCCATTCCCCAGGATTGGCCCAAGTCTTTAAATCTTAGGGTTCAAGGATGACTTCCAAGAGGAACAGTGCGAGTCAAGGGCAGTTTTGTCATATGCTGCATGAATCTATGAGGACACTTCTTTCAATAGGACTCTTTTCAACATTTTCAAAAAATCATAACAAGGTGCAAACATATCTTAAACTATACAAAATGCATATTTCTGACTGAAATGTACTTGCCTCAGTTGAAGCAGAGGGGGTTATTTTTGGGTGTGTTTTTTTCAGGTTGTGTCAAGTAGGCAGGATTCCTGAATCTGAGACACTCGGGACATCAACCAGTGCCTCAGCTCATCTCTCATACGATAATCGTAAACAATCTATCCAAATATTTCCAAGCAAGTCTACAAAAGGAAGAGATTTTATGGATGTCAACTTCTTTATTGATAGCAACACTAAATTCTCTTCCTTATGTGTATCCCTTGTAAATCCCTTTCAAAGACTTGATACGACATCAACATGTAGAAGATGCAGCAACATCCATCAACAAGTACATGTACAACAAGACCATCTGCAACAGTGTTAAGACCAACAAGTGTTCCTCATAGTAAAGAAGTTATAAATTCTTCCTTTTGTGTATCACTTCTAAATGCCTTTCAAGGACTTGATAGGTCTACAAAAGTTTGTTGGCAATATATAATATATCAAAAGACAATATAGCCAAAATAATATTTTCCTTTCAGAAATGCTACAGCATACATGTACAGTACTCTACGTTTATAACGAACACGCTTATAACGAATTTACCGATATAATGAGCTTATTTTTTAGTCCCAGCCATTTGATGTATATATACTGTATGTATGCTTATAACGAACTACGGTTATAACAAACTAAAATCAGTGGTCCCTTTGTGTTCGTTATAACTGTAGTTTACTGTAATTACAACACACCTACCCCGTACACAAACACAGGACGACAACGACCAAAACATCATCACATGTTTAATCATTCATCACAAGAAACTCCCTTGCTATGTCATCAGTGCCCTGGTTGAGCGAGATGGCCTGTTACCCTTTCAGTACTGATAATGATGCAAGGAGCTCAAGAAATCAGGGGATGAAATACGTCAATTCTAATGTCATATCATGGACATTTCATATACATCCCAGCCTGAAGAGAGCTGTATACACAAATTGGAACTTGGCCCAAATGTGATGATCGTTTGAGTGAGAGATGGATTCTAATTTGTAATAACAACAGACGAGCAATGCGGAGGTGGTGGTGACGATAGTCACTATATTCCTTGAACAGATTACAAGGAATGGGATGCTCTGGTTTATCAGTATATTTGAAAACATCAGACCAATGAGTTCCATCCAAAATGCTGCCAAATTCTTCAGCCAGTGTAATTACACCATGACATTCCATGAAACAATGAAACGTGAAATGTGACAAAACTTATCATAGTAATTCCTATATAAGAATAGTTAACAGTCGTTGCGAACCATTACTAACTGTGTGAATGTGCCAACACAATTTATTCCCAGGTATTGATATTCATATTTGCTGTCATATCCTATATGAGATTCTATCCATAAGGCAGCCTTCCTTGGTGCTTGCACATAGCCGTCTATCAAACAGATATTCTGATATTCACAAGAATCCATATCTGACACCTGACAAAATAAATCATTCTTAAACAAAAACTTCATTTGTAGTTTCACCATTACCGGAATGTCTTCTATTGACAAAGGAAGGTTAAATGAACATGCATAGCACTTCGTCATTTAAGGAGCAAAGAACAGCCAATCTGAATGAAATATCAGCAAAACATTTTCCTCACATATGGAATTTCTAATTCTTTTGAAAAAGACACTTTGACATTTATAACATGCACACATTCTCAATTCCTGATCAGATTTACCCCAGAACAACATATACACAGCATTATAATTAATCATTAATGAAATTACTACATCAGGAACATCAGCTGCTTGTCCATAAATGACCCCAATATTTGACGTTCATAACATATATTAACTAATCATCATAATGAAATGTTTGTTCTGGCTCAAACTATCATGAAACTAATACATAATGTGTACCAGAATTGCAGTGGCGCATAACTCATGTTGTCGATTTCCCCCAAAGACACACAGTTATTGATCAAAGCCCAGTGCTTGTTTCGAAATCAACCCAAAGCATTACCAGAGAAGCTGGACTATATTATATTGATGACTTTCAGATAAACCATTTTCATATTCTCTTTTATTTCGTAGATGTAAGGCAGCATGTAAAATCAACATGCTGGAAGATTAGGAGCAACATTGATTGCCTACAAGCCTAATCTCCTCACATTCATCTTAACTGAACTGATGAGATCATTACTGGAAATATCAATGTGCCTTGTTTGACATGTCATCATTTGCAAATATTCAAAATCTTCTTAAAAATACACAGATTACGTATTATTTTGTTATACAATGCAGAACACATCATGACTACAAAAACTAAACGAGTGTATCATATTTTAGAGCTGAAATCTTGACACATATGACATTAAATGATACTGTGTTACCATGGTAACACTCATTGATAATAAACTGCATCTCTGTTATGAAAGTCAATCTTTTTGTCGAACACTGACCAAAAATGGATTTATCCTTGTTCACATAATGCCTATAACAACATATCATCATATCATTATGTCAATAGGGAAATAATGTCCATTCCATAGAAAAGCATATCTTGTCTTTTCATGTTAAAACAAATGTTGACATTTCATAAATGCTTAGAATTACAGATTTTACTGAAATTATATGGCTTTTCTTGTATCGTATATAATATTTTTAAATAAAAAAACAAAAACATAAAAGCATTCATAACTTACTGTCTGAGACAACCGCACACAATGTTGTTGTCTATATTTAGCAGACAAAATACATTGTGTAAATATATGTAAGAGCTAATCAAAATAGGTCGTGGAAACATAATTAATCAACCTGACTGTGAATATGACACCATAAAATAGACACCTGTCTCAAGAACACAAACACATGGACACCTATCTCCAGAACACAAACACACCTGTCTCAAGAACACAGGCACATAGACACCTTCCTCAAGAACACAAACACATATGGACACCTGTCACAAGAACACAAACACAAAGACACCTATCACAAGAACACAAACACATAGACACCTGTCACAAGAACACAAACACATAGACACCTGTCACAAGAACACAAACCCATGGACACCTGTCACAAGAACACAAACACATAGTCACCTGTTTCAAGAACACAAACCCATGGACACCTGTCACAAGAACACAAACACATAGACACCTGAGACAAGAACACAAACCCATGGACACCTGTCACAAGAACACAGGCACATAGACACCTGTCAGAAGAACACAACTTCAAAGACACCTGTCACAAGAACACAGGCACATAGACACCTGTCTCAAGAACACAAACACAAAGACACCTGTCACAAGAACACAAACCCATGGACACCTGTCACAAGAACACAAACCCATGAACACAAACCCATGGACACCTGTCACAAGAACACAAACCCATGGACACCTGTCCAGGAACACAAACACAAAGACACCTATCACAAGAACACAAACACATAGACACCTGTCACAAGAACACAAACCCATGGACACCTATCTCAAGAACAAAAACACATAGACACCTGTCTCAAGAACACAGGCACATCGACACCTTCCTCAAGAACACAAACACAAAGACACCTGTCTCAAGAACACAAACACATAGACACCTGTCACAAGAACACAAACACACATGGACACCTGTCACAAGAACACAAACACATAGACACCTGTCTCAAAAACACAAACACATAGACACCTGTCTCAAGAACACAAACACATAGACACCTCTCACAAAAACACAAACACAAAGACACCTGTCTCAAGAACACAGGCACAAAGACACCTGTCACAAGAACACAAACACATGGACACCTGTCTCAAGAACACAAACACATGGACACCAGTCTCAAGAACACAAACACATGGACACCAGTCTCAAGAACACAAACACATGGACACCTGTCTCAAGAACACAAACACCTATGGATACCTGTCTCAAGTACACAAACACATATGGACACCAGTCTCAAGAACACAAACACACATGGACACCAGTCTCAAGAACACAAACACATATGGACACCAGTCTCAAGAACACTAACACATATGGAGACATGTCTCAAGAACACAAACCCATGGACACCTGTCACAAGAACACAAACCCATGAACACAAACCCATGGACACCTGTCACAAACCCATGGACACCTGTCACAAGAACACAAACCCATGGACACCTGTCCAGGAACACAAACACAAAGACACCTATCACAAGAACACAAACACATAGACACCTGTCACAAGAACACAAACCCATGGACACCTATCTCAAGAACAAAAACACATAGACACCTGTCTCAAGAACACAGGCACATCGACACCTTCCTCAAGAACACAAACACAAAGACACCTGTCTCAAGAACACAAACACATAGACACCTGTCACAAGAACACAAACACACATGGACACCTGTCACAAGAACACAAACACATAGACACCTGTCTCAAAAACACAAACACATAGACACCTTCCTCAATAGCACAAACACATAGACACCTCTCACAAAAACACAAACACAAAGACACCTGTCTCAAGAACACAGGCACAAAGACACCTGTCTCAAGAACACAAACACATGGACACCTGTCTCAAGAACACAAACACATGGACACCAGTCTCAAGAACACAAACACATGGACACCAGTCTCAAGAACACAAACACATGGACACCTGTCTCAAGAACACAAACACCTATGGATACCTGTCTCAAGTACACAAACACATATGGACACCAGTCTCAAGAACACAAACACACATGGACACCAGTCTCAAGAACACAAACACATATGGACACCAGTCTCAAGAACACTAACACATATGGAGACATGTCTCAAGTACACAAACACATATGGACACCAGTCTCAAGAACACAAACACACATGATCACCAGTCTCAAGAACACAAACACATATGGACACCAGTCTCAAGAACACTAACACATATGGAGACATGTCTCAAGAACACAAACACATATGGACACCTGTCTCAAGAACACAAACACATATGGACACCTGTCTCAAGAACACAAACACATATGGACACCTGTCTCAAGAACACAAACACATATGGACACCAGTCTCAAGAACACAAACACATGGACACCAGTCTCAAGAACACAAACACACATGGACACCAGTCTCAAGAACACTTGGCACTTGGGGTTGGCAAAAAGATAAGCAGTGTTTATGAATCACTATCAAATAGTGACAATACCAGCTGTTTACAAACACGTTGAGTGTACACAAGTAGAAACAGGGAATAAGGAATAAGAACATCAGTCTTGTCAAATTTCAAAATGTCCTCCACATGTCTACCATAAAACTTTTGGAAAGCTTTGCTGCGGCCTTGAATGTTTAAACCTTTATTAAACAACTTAAGAGCAAAATTCATGTTCTATTTGAAGGCTGGAGCTGCTGGAATATTGCTCGACTTACTGGGAAAGTTGAGTATTGGAAACTTAAGGTCATTCTTTGTGTCCTAGTCTTGTGTTTTTTTTTTTTTTAGATCTATCTATGAATAAATGAGGCAGTTCCACTGGTTTGTTATTGTAGGTTCAGGTGGATAAATCAGTAAGGAAGACCACTGGTTGGAGACAGTACTAAGATCTTATTAAGTAGATACCATGTTAATGACATTATGTTATAGAAGCTGTGTACACTCTACCTTATTGTTTTCTATTCATTGTTGGTATGGTCCCCTTTCAGTAAAAAACAAAAATAAATTAAACATAATTTTTAAAATATGTTCAAAAATAACTGGAACTGCTTCGGTATCTCTCGATATTTGAAATGAAGACTGAGCTTTAATTGTCAGCAAAATTGTAAATGATTCAATGCATGATCTGAACCATTCCTTCACATTTCTCCCTTCTGGTCAGACTCCAGGGGACAAGATTTAACACAAAAGGGACCTTACATTCCCACCAGTAGTTGGCTTGGAAACAAGCCATATTAGGACTTAAGTATTAGATTATAAAATCATATTTCTGTTAAATAAGGCTACTTCCTAAAACATCATACACTCTTATCCATAAGTTGTCTTTCAATCTTCTTTTGGCTTACTGTTATGTCAACATAAATATGAACCTTTTAATCTTGTTTCTGGTAAAAACTCCACCATTTTAAAAGAAGTAATACACTTTTATTCATAAAAGAATCAGTGAGTGAGTATGGTTTTACGCCACTTTTAGAAATATTCCGCCATACTGTACCATGTGGGGATTCAAACTCAGGTCTTCGGTCTGACGAGCAAACACTTTAACCACAAGGCTACCCCACTGCCCTTTATTCATAAGTAGCTTTTCATCTTTTATTACTCAAATTATACTTTTCAATGCATAGTGCTATCATTGTTTTATGTTCATTCATGTCTTCTTACATTTCATGCTAACCTGTATATTTTTGTTACATGTATCAAAGAGCTTTTCTTAAATGTAAACCAAATTCCCAAGTTGGGTAATAATGTATTATCTTATCCTATCTTATCTAACCTCGATGGTTTATGCCTGAAATGCAGACCACTGGTTGGAGACATTTTCTGGATGGTTTATGCCGAGAATTCAGACCATGGTTTGTTTGTTTGCTTGTTGTTTAACGCCGCACACATCAATATTCTAGTTATATGACGGCAGTCTGTAAATACTGTAGTCTGGACCAGACAATCCAGTAATTGACAACATGATCATCGATCTACACAATTGGAATATGATGACATGCATCAAACAAGTCAGCAATCATGTCAGTCGTCTCTTACGACAAGAATAGTTTTGTTTTGACCATTGGTTGGAGAGAGTACCTGGATGGTTAATGCCTAAGAGATACACCATTGGTTGGAGAGAGTACTTGACTGGTTTATGTCTGAAAGATAGACCATTGGTTGTAGAGAGTACTTGACTGGTTTGAGAGATAGACCATTGGTTGTAGAGAGTACTTGGAAGGTTTATGTCTGAAAGATAGACCATTGGTTGGATAGAGTACTTGGATGGTTTATGCCTGAAAGATAGACCATTGGTTGGACAGAGTACTTGACTGGTTTATGCCTGAAAGATAGACCATTGGTTGGAGAGAGTACCTGGATGGTTAATGCCTGAGAGATAGACCATTGGTTGGAGAGTGTACTTGGATGGTTAATGCCTGAGAGATAGACCACTGGTTGTAGAGAGTACTTGACTGGTTTATGTCTGAAAGATAGACCATTGGTTGGAGAGACTACTTGGATGGTTAATGCCTGAGAGATAGACCACTGGTTGTAGAGAGTACTTGACTGGTTTATGTCTGAAAGATAGACCATTGGTTGGAGAGACTACTTGGATGGTTAATGCCTGAGAGATAGACCATTGGTTGCAGAGAGTACCTGTATGGTTTATGCCTGAAAGATAGACCATTGGTTGGACAGAGTACTTGACTGGTTTATGCCTGAAAGATAGACCATTGGTTGGAGAGAGTACCTGGATGGTTTATGCCTGAAAGATAGACCATTGGTTGGACAGAGTACTTGACTGGTTTATGTCTGAAAGATAGACCATTGGTTGGAGAGACTACTTGGATGGTTAATGCCTGAGAGATAGACCATTGGTTGCAGAGAGTACCTGGATGGTTTATGCCTGAAAGATAGACCATTGGTTGGACAGAGTACTTGACTGGTTTATGCCTGAAAGATAGACCATTGGTTGGAGAGAGTACCTGGATGGTTTATGCCTGAAAGATAGACCATTGGTTGGACAGAGTACTTGACTGGTTTATGCCTGAAAGATAGACCATTGGTTGGAGAGAGTACCTGGATGGTTAATGCCTGAAAGATAGACCATCGGTTGGAGAGAGTACTTGGATGGTTAATGCCTGAGAGATAGACCACTGGTTGTAGAGAGTACTTGACTGTTTTATGTCTGAAAGATAGACCATTGGTTGGAGAGACTACTTGGATGGTTAATGCCTGAGAGATAGACCATTGGTTGGAGAGAGTACTTGGATGGTTTATGCCTGAGAGATACACAACTGGTTGGAGAGAGTACTTGGATGGTTAATGCCTGAGAGATAGACCATTGGTTGGAGAGAGTACCTGGATGGTTTATGTCTGACAGATACACCACTGGTTGGAGAGAGTACTTGGATGGTTAATGCCTGAAAGATAGGCCATTGGTTGGAGAGAGTACTTGACTGGTTTATGCCTGAAAGATAGACCATTGGTTGGAGAGAGTACCTGTATGGTAAATGCCTGAAAGATAGACCACTGGTTGGAAAGAGTACTTTATGCCTGAAAGTGAGACCTCTGGTTGAATACACTACTTGGATGGTTTTTGTCTGAAAGACAGACCATTGATTGAATACACTACTTGGTTGGTTTATGCCTGAAAGAGTGAGTGAGTGAGTATGGTTTTACGCCGCTTTTAGCAATATTCCAGCAATATCACGGCAGGGGACACCAGAAATGGGCTTCACACATTGTACCCATGTCGGGAATCGAACCCGGGTCTTCGGCGCGACAAGCGAACGCTTTAACCACTAGGCTACCCGACCGCCCTATGCCTGAAAGACCATTGATTGAATACACTACTTGGTTGGTTTATGCCTGAAAGACAGACCATTGGTTGAATACACTACTTGGTTGGTATATGCCTGAAAGATAGACCATTGGTTGAATACACTACTTGGTTGGTTTATGCCTCAAAGATAGACCATTGGTTGAATACACTACTTGGTTGGTATATGCCTGAAAGATAGACCATTGGTTGAATAAACTACTTGGATGGTTTATGCCTGAAAGATAGACAATTGGTTGAATAAACTACTTGGATGGTTTATGCCTGAAAGATAGACCATTGGTTGGAGAGAGTACCAGTGGCTTGTGTTATGTTCATCGAATAAGGATCTGACCATTATTATCAATGTGATTACTAACTCCAACCTGATATAGTATCAGAGCTGGCAAGCGAGTGAATGAGTTTCCAAGTGTAGAGAGTGTAATTTTACAATGCTTCGTGTACTTTTAGAATGCTTTGTGTCATATTACTGCAGGGGACACCAAGTATTGCTCTACAAAATGAACCCTGAATCAAACAAATCTTTGGCACGATCAACAAAAGCTTTAAATATTAACATACATCTCGATGAAAATATTACATATAACATTAAATTTATTTCACAAACACACACAAAAATCCATGATTTAAAACCGGTGCCTGGATTCCTCCATCCAACAACAGCAGATACTGGGCATCATGCAGAGGGTGGGGGTCACCCCCTCATGCAGTCATTCAGCCATTCAGCCATAGCAAACCATAACCTTAGGCAGGACAGTTTGGGTCAGACTGGTCTGCCTGAGGCCTAGGATCAACATAGTGGCAGTCTATCTTAATGATCATCACCATGTGGTGCTGTTAGCATCACTCATCGGCCCTGCTGGACACTCACTGACCCAACACAGGACCCACAGGACCAAACACAGGACCCAGGACGGTAACCGTCATCACAGAAATCTTCAACAGTTCGATCATTCAGCATACACTTAGAAGAAAGACTTGTAGTTTGGCTAGTTTCCTACATTTACATGGGGTGTTGGAGCTTCCCTTAAAGGGGGACTAGGCCCTGGCAAATAGGCAGCCCCAGCAACTCCCTCAAACTAAACTCACTTTGAGTGCCACCTCATGTCTTATGATACAGTTAATGATTACTCTACAAGCTACACATGAAGATTCAGGTTAGAGTAGGTCTTCACCAACCCATGCATGTCGTAAGAGGCGACTATGCTTGTCGTAAGAGGTGACAGGATTGGGTGGTCAGATTCACTGACTTAGTTGATGCATGTCATCATATCACAATTGTGTGGATCAATGCTCATGATATCAATCACTGAATTGTCTGGTAAAGACTTGAGTATTTACAGACTGCTGTCATACAGCTGGAATATTGCTGCGTGTGGCATTAAATAGTACTGAGTACTTAGCAACACACAAACAAATCTAATTACAAAGCAGCAATGTCTCAATTTTACATGTGGCACTAATTACAGAGGGTAGATCTGGGCTAGAAATGGGCACAAGACTGTGGAGCATAGTCCCACTTGAAACATTAATCATCACTTATTTAGGCTAGATTTTAAACTCACATTTAATCAAATGAGTTGCCTATCTTGCAACATCAATTTGAGGTGATGTTATGTGAACAGTTAAATGATATTTAGTGTTCCGATTCCCCATCAGTGCCCCATCACCGTCTGATGACTTGTGAGGGCCTTTTGGGAGAGATAACCCGTCAACGACATGCCAGTATATTTTATTCATTCACCATTGACAGGTTGCAGGGATGTCTTCTATATGGCCCAATAAAACTGTCTGTAGCTAGACATTGCACTTGCTTTATTGTTGCACTTTTCAGTCCTGCTCCGTGTTTTTTTTGTTTTGGGTGTTGTTTCTCTCTCACTGGAACATATTTCTCCTTCAATCAATCATTGACTAAGAGGAAAACTGATGCTCCATAAAACCACTGGTCACTAATAAGTCTGCAGCAACTTACAAATGACCAGAAATCATTTTGGATATGTGCTCAGTTGGCTTGCAGGTCTTGCATTTAAATATTTGGTCACCTTCACCAAAATGGGAGGCATAAGTGACATTTGAAAGGTATTGAACATCATCTACTGTGTTGTACAAGTTGTCCTGCATCTGCTACTGTCTTGAGAAAGGTGCCCTGCATTCATAACTGTCTTGTGAGAGGTGTCCTGCATTCATAACTGTCTTGTGAAAGGTGTCCTGGATCCACAACTGTCTTGTGAAAGGTGTCCTTCATCCACGACTGTCTTGAGAAAGGTGTCCTGCATTCATAACTGTCTTGTGAAAGGTGTCCTGCATCCACAACTGTCTTGAGAAAGGTGTCCTGCATTCATAACTGTCTTGTGAAAGGTGTCCTGCATCCACGACTGTCTTGTGAAAGGTGTCCTGCATCCACGACTGTCTTGTGAAAGGTGTCCTGTATTCATGACTGTCTTGTGAAAGGTGTCCTGCATCCACAACTGTCTTGTAAAAGGTGTCCTGCATCCACAACTGTCTTGTAAAAGGTGTCCTGCATTCATAACTGTCTTGTGAAAGGCGTCCTGCATCCACAACTGTCTTGTAAAAGGTGTCCTGCATCTACAACTGTCTTGTGAAAGGTGTCCTGCATTCATAACTGTCTTGTGAAAGGTGTCCTGCATTCATGACTGTCTTGTGAAAGGTGTCCTGCATCCACGACTGTCTTGTGAAAGGTGTCCTGCATCTACAACTGTCTTGTGAAAGGTGTCCTGCATCCATGACTGTCTTGTGAAAGGTGTCCTGCATTCATAACTGTCTTGTAAAAGGTGTCCTGCATTCATAACTGTCTTGTGAAAGGCGTCCTGCATCCACAACTGTCTTGTAAAAGGTGTCCTGCATCTACAACTGTCTTGTGAAAGGTGTCCTGCATCCATGACTGTCTTGTGAAAGGTGTCCTGCATTCATGACTGTCTTGTGAAAGGTGTCCTGCATCCACGACTGTCTTGTAAAAGATGTTTTGCATCCACAACTGTCTTGGGAAAGGTGTCCGGCATCCATGACTGTCTAGTAAAAGGTGTCCTGGATCCATGACTGTCATGAAGAAGTAGTCCTGCATCCACCACTGTCTTGTGAAAGGTGTCTTGCATCCATGACTGTCCCGTGAAAGGTGTCCTTCACCAACCACTGTCTTGTAAAAGGTGTCCTGCATCCATGACTGTCTTGTGAAAGGTGTCCTTCATCCACGACTGTCTTGCGAAAGGTGTTGTGCATCCACAACTGTCTTGTGAAAGGTGTCTTGCATTCATAACTGTCTTGTGAAAGGTGTCCTGCAATCATAACTGTCTTGGGAAAGGTGTCCTTCATCTACGACTGTCTTGTGAAAGGTGTCCTGCATCCATGACTGCATTGGGAAAGGTGTCCTTCATCCCTGACTGTCTTACGAAAGGTGTCCTGCATCAACAACTGTCTTGTGAAAGGTGTCCTGCATCCACAACTGTCTTGCAAAAGGTGTCCTGCATCGACAACTGTCTTGTGAAAGGTGTCCTGCATCCACAACTGTCTTGTGAAAGGTGTCCTGCATTCACAACTGTCTTGTAAAAGGTGTCCTGCATCCACAACTGTCTTGTGAAAGGTGTCCTGCATCCACGACTGTCTTATGAAAGGCATCCTGCATCCACTACTGTCTTGTGAAAGGTGTCCTGCATCCACGACTGTCTTGTGAAAGGTGTCCTGCATCCACCACTGTCTTGTGAAAGGTGTCCTGCATCCACTACTGTCTTGTGAAAGGTGTCCTGCATTCACAACTGCCTTGTAAAAAGTGTCCTGCATCCACAACTGTCTTGTGAAAGGTGTCCTGCATCCACGACTGTCTTATGAAAGGCATCCTGCATCCACGACTGTCTTGTGAAAGGTGTCCTGCATCCACAACTGTCTTGTGAAAGGTGTCCTGCATCCACAACTGTCTTGTGAAAGGTGTCCTGCATCCACTACTGTCTTGTGAAAGGCATCCTGCATCCACAACTGTCTTGTAAAAGATGTCCTGCATCCATGACTGTCTTGTGAAAGGTGTCCTGCATCCACCACTGTCTTGTGAAAGGTGTCCTGCATCCACGACTGTCTTGTGAAAGGTGTCCTGCATCCACCACTGTCTTGTGAAAGGCATCCTGCATCCACTACTGTCTTGTAAAAGATGTCCTGCATCCACAACTGTCTTGTGAAAGGTGTCCTGAATTCATGACTGTCTTGTGAAAGGTGTCCTGCATCCACGACTGTCTTGTGAAAGGTGTCCTGCATCCACCACTGTCTTGTGAAAGGCATCCTGCATCCACAACTGTCTTGTAAAAGATGTCCTGCATCCACAACTGTTTTGTGAAAGGTGTCCTGAATTCATGACTGTCTTGTGAAAGGTGTCATGCACCCATGACTGTCTTGTGAAAGGCATCCTGCATCCACAACTGTCTTGAGAAAGGTGTCCTGCATTCATAACTGTCTTGTGAAAGGTGTCCTGCATCCACAACTGTCTTGTGAAAGGTGTCCTGCATCCACGACTGTCTTGTGAAAGGTGTCCTGTATTCATGACTGTCTTGTGAAAGGTGTCCTGCATCCACAACTGTCTTGTAAAAGGTGTCCTGCATCCACAACTGTCTTGTAAAAGGTGTCCTGCATTCATAACTGTCTTGTGAAAGGCGTCCTGCATCCACAACTGTCTTGTAAAAGGTGTCCTGCATCTACAACTGTCTTGTGAAAGGTGTCCTGCATTCATGACTGTCTTGTGAAAGGTGTCCTGCATCCACAACTGTCTTGTAAAAGATGTTTTGCATCCACAACTGTCTTGGGAAAGGTGTCCGGCATCCATGACTGTCTAGTAAAAGGTGTCCTGGATCCATGACTGTCATGAAGAAGTAGTCCTGCATCCACCACTGTCTTGTGAAAGGTGTCTTGCATCCATGACTGTCCCGTGAAAGGTGTCCTTCACCAACCACTGTCTTGTAAAAGGTGTCCTGCATCCATGACTGTCTTGTGAAAGGTGTCCTTCATCCACGACTGTCTTGCGAAAGGTGTTGTGCATCCACAACTGTCTTGAGAAAGGTGTCCTGCATTCATAACTGTCTTGTGAAAGGTGTCCTGCATTCATAACTGTCTTGAGAAAGGTGTCCTGCATTCACAACTGTCTTGTGAAAGGTGTCTTGCATTCATAACTGTCTTGTGAAAGGTGTCCTGCATTCATAACTGTCTTGGGAAAGGTGTCCTTCATCTACGACTGTCTTGTGAAAGGTGTCCTGCATCCATGACTGTGTTGGGAAAGGTGTCCTTCATCCCTGACTGTCTTACGAAAGGTGTCCTGCATCCACAACTGTCTTGTGAAAGGTGTCCTGCATCCACGACTGTCTTATGAAAGGCATCCTGCATCCACTACTGTCTTGTGAAAGGTGTCCTGCATCCACGACTGTCTTGTGAAAGGTGTCCTGCATCCACCACTGTCTTGTGAAAGGTGTCCTGCATCCACTACTGTCTTGTGAAAGGTGTCCTGCATTCACAACTGCCTTATAAAGGTGTCCTGCATTCACAACTGCCTTATAAAAGTGTCCTGCATCCACGACAGTCTTGTGAAAGGTGTCCTGCATCCACCACTGTCTTGTGAAAGGCATCCTGCATCCACAACTGTCTTGTAAAAGATGTCCTGCATCCACAACTGTCTTGTGAAAGGTGTCCTGAATTCATGACTGTCTTGTGAAAGGTGTCATGCACCCATGACTGTCTTGTGAAAGGCATCCTGCATCCACAACTGTCTTGTGAAAGGTGTCCTGCATCCACAACTGTCTTGTAAAAGATGTCCTGCATCCACAACTGTCTTGTAAAAGATGTCCTGCATCCACTACTGTCTTGTGAAAGGTGTCCTGAATTCATGACTGTCTTGTGAAAGGTGTCCTTCATCCACAAGTGCCTTGTGAAAGGTGTCCTGGATCCATGCCTGTCTTGTAGAAGTAGTCCTGCATCCACCACTGTCTTGTGAAAGTTGTCATGCACCCATGACTGTCTTGAGAAAGGTGTCCTGTATTCATGACTGTCTTGTGAAAGGTGTCCTGCATCCACAACTGTCTTGTGAAAGGTGTCCTGCATTCATGACTGTCTTGTGAAAGGTGTCCTGCATCCACAACTGTCTTGTGAAAGGTGTCCTGCATCCACAACTGTCTTGTGAAAGGTGTCCTGTATTCATGACTGTCTTGTGAAAGGTGTCCTGCATCCACAACTGTCTTGTAAAAGGTGTCCTGCATCCACAACTGTCTTGTGAAAGGTGTCCTGTATTCATGACTGTCTTGTGAAAGGTGTCCTGCATCCACAACTGTCTTGTGAAAGGTGTCCTGCATCCATAACTGTCTTGTGAATGGTGTCCTGCATCCACAACTGTCTTGTGAAAGGTGTCCTGCATCAACCACTGTCTTTTGAAAGGCATCCTGCATCCACTACTGTCTTGTGAAAGGTGTCCTGCATCCACGACTGTCTTGTGAAAGGTGTCCTTAACCAACTACTGTTTTGTTAAAGGTGACTAGCATCCTCATGTGCTTTATGAAAAGCGTATTACCATGTGAAACATGTCAAATATCTTGTTTGTTGTGAAGGTGTCTACCATTCTGTTGCGTCTTGTGAAAGATTTAAGATATGAAATGTATCAAGCATTCACTACTGCATCATGAACGCGTCTAGTATCTTCTTCTTGTGTTTTTTGAAAGGTTTCAAGCATCCTCAGTTGTCTTGTGTTTAGTATCACCTACTCTTTTTTGAAAGATGTCTAGCATCCTCAGTTGTCTTGTGATAGGTGTTTAGCTTCACCTATTCTTTTGTGAAAGGTGTCTAGCATCCTCATATGTCTTGTAAACGGTACCAAACATCCTATTGTCGTGTGAAAGGTGTCTAGCATCTTCTTGATTGTCATGAAAGGTGTCCATTATCCTCGGTCTTTTGGAAGATGTTTGTGACTTGTGAAAAGTACCAAGTATCCTCTATTGTCTAGTGGAAGGTGTCCCGCATTCACTAGTGTCTTGAGAAAGGTGTCTGTCATCTTCTTGTGTCTTGTGAAAGATACCAAGTATCCTGTCTTGTGAAAGGTGTCTAGCATGCTTGTGACTTATGGAAGGTGTCAAGCATCTTCTTGTGTCTTGTGAAAGGTAACAAGTATACAATATTGTATTGTGAAATACGCCTATCATCTTCTTGTGTCTTGTGAAATGTAACAAGTATACAATATTGTATTGTGAAAGGCGTTTATCATCTTCTTGTGTCTTGTGAAAGGTAACAAGTATACAATATTGTATCGTGAAAGGCGTCTATCATCTTCTTGTGTCTTGTGAAATGTAACAAGTATACAATATTGTATTGTGAAAGGCATCTGTCACCTTCTTGTGTCTTGTGAAAGGTAACAAGTATACAATATTGTATTGTGAAATGCGCCTATCACCTTCTTGTGTCTTGTGAAAGGTAACAAGTATATGAAATGTGTGCTGCATATTGTGTTTTGTTAAAGGTGTCTAGTATCCTTATGTGTTTTGTGAAAGGTGTCTAGTATCCTTATGTGTTTTGTGAAAGGTGTCTAGAATCCTTATGTGTTTTGTGAAAGGTGTCTCATATCCTTATGTGTTTTGTGAAAGGTGTCTAGTATCCTTATGTGTTTTGTGAAAAGTGTCTCATATCCTTATGCGTTTTGTGAAAGGTGTCTAGTATCCTTATGTGTTTTGTGAAAGGTGTCTCATATCCTTATGTGTTTTGTGAAAGGTGTCTAGTATCCTTATGTGTTTTGTGAAAGGTGTCTCATATCCTTATGTGTTTTGTGAAAGGTGTCTAGTATCCTTATGTGTTTTGTGAAAGGTGTCTAGCATTAACTACTGTCATGTGAAAGGTATCAAGCATCTTGTATTGTTTTGTGAAAAATGTCTAGCACCTTGTCTCTTTTGGAAGGTGTATAACACCGGTCTGTCTTGTGAAATGTGTCTAGCATCAGTCTACATCTTGAGAAAGGTGAATAGTAGCCTTTTGTGTTTTGTGAAAGGTGTCCAGCAACTTCTGACAAAGAACCTCTCCACCAACTACTGCCGAGTTTTTGCATCAAGAATGTTGGCTTCCAGCATGTGTTCAACATCATCAACACTATCCGCTGTGTTTTTCACTTTCACATTGTCTTCAGGCTTATGTCAAGCATCCTCTGCACTGACCACTGTCATGTGTCAAACATCCTCTGCACTGACCACTGTCATGTGTAAAACATCCTCTGCACTGACCACTGTCATGTGTAAAACATCCTCTGCACTGACCACTGTCATGTGTCAAACATCCTCTTCATTGACCAGTGTCATGTGTCAACATACTCTTCATTGACCAGTGTTGTGTGTCAAACATCCTCTTCATTGACCAGTGTTGTGTGTCAAACATCCTCTGCATTGACCAGTGTCATATGTCAAACATCCTCTGCACTGACCACTGTCATGTGTCCAAAATCCTCTGCACTGACCACTGTCATGTGTCAAACATCCTCTGCACTGACCATTGTCATGTGTCAAACATCCTCGGCACTGACCATTGTCATGTGTCAAACATCCTCTGCACTGACCAGTGTCATGTGTCAAACATCCTCGGCACTGACTACTGTCACGTAAAACATCCTCTGCACTGACCACTGTCGTGTCAAACATCATCTGCATTGACCATTGTCATGTGTCAAACATCCTCTGCACTGACCAGTGTCGTGTCAAACATTCTCTGCACTGACCATTGTCATGTGTCAAACATCCTCTGCATTGACAACTGTCATGTCAAACATCCTCTGCACTGACCATTGTCATGTGTCAAACATCCTCTGCACTGACCACTGTCATGTCAAACATCCTCTGCACTGACCACTGTCGTGTCAAACATCCTCTGCACTGACCACTGTGGTGTCAAACATCCTCTGCACTGACCACTGTCGTGTCAAACATCCTCTACACTGACCACTGTCGTGTCAAACATCCTCTGCACTGACCACTGTCATATCAAACATCCTCTGCACTGACCACTGTCATATCAAACATCCTCTGCACTGACCACTGTCATGTCAAACATCCTCTGCACTGACCACTGTCGTGTCAAACATCCTCTGCACTGACCACTGTCAAATAGATCTAGACTTCCCATGCCTGCACGGTACATTATCATGGAGCGAACCAAGTCCCACAGAATGACCACCCAGTCCACTTTTGACTTACAAAGAGTAGTAAAATTCTGGGGACCTTTTCTGGTGACCTTTCAAGATGGTGGTGCAGACAATGTTTACAATGGTGATAGTGGTGAACTGTAGTTGAGCAGACAGGATGCTGTCAAATACCACACAGCATACCTAGGTTCAGATCTCCACAATTACAATGGTGATAGTGGTGAACTGTAGCTGAGCAGGCAGGATGTTGTCAAATACCTCACAGCATACCTAGGTTCAGATCTCCACAATTACAATGGTGATAGTGGTGAACTGTAGCTGAGCAGGCAGGATGTTGTCAAATACCACACAGCATACCTAGGTTCAGATCTCCACAATTACAATGGTGATAGTGGTGAACTGTAGCTGAGCAGGCAGGATGTTGTCAAATACCACACAGCATACCTAGGTTCAGATCTCCACAATTACAATGGTGATAGTGGTGAACTGTAGCTGAGCAGGCAGGATGCTGTCAAATACCACACAGCATACCTAGGTTCAGATCTCCACAATTACAATGGTGATAGTGGTGAACTGTAGCTGAGCAGGCAGGATGTTGTCAAATACCACACAGCATACCTAGGTTCAGATCTCCACAATTACAATGGTGACAGTGGTGAACTGTAGCTGAGCAGGCAGGATGTTGTCAAATACCACACAGCATACCTAGGTTCAGATCTCCACAATTACAATGGTGACAGTGGTGAACTGTAGCTGAGCAGGCAGGATGTTGTCAAATACCACACAGCATACCTAGGTTCAGATCTCCACAATTACAATGGTGACAGTGGTGAACTGTAGCTGAGCAGGCAGGATGTTGTCAAATACCACACAGCATACCTAGGTTCAGATCTCCACAATTACAATGGTGACAGTGGTGAACTGTAGCTGAGCAGGCAGGATGTTGTCAAATACCACACAGCATACCTAGGTTCAGATCTCCACAATTACAATGGTGATAGTGGTGAACTGTAGCTGAGCAGGCAGGATGTTGTCAAATACCACACAGCATACCTAGGTTCAGATCTCCACAATTACAATGGTGACAGTGGTGAACTGTAGCTGAGCAGACAAGATGCTGTCAAATACCACACAGCATACCTAGGTTCAGATCTCCACAATTACAATGGTGATAGTGGTGAACTGTAGCTGAGCAGACAGGATGCTGTCAAATACCACACAGCATACCTAGGTTCAGATCTCCACAATTACAATGGTGACAGTGGTGAACTGTAGCTGAGCAGGCAGGATGCTGTCAAATACCACACAGCATACCTAGGTTCAGATCTCCACAATTACAATGGTGACAGTGGTGAACTGTAGCTGAGCAGGCAGGATGTTGTCAAATACCACACAGCATACCTAGGTTCAGATCTCCACAATTACAATGGTGACAGTGGTGAACTGTAGCTGAGCAGGCAGGATGTTGTCAAATACCACACAGCATACCTAGGTTCAGATCTCCACAATTACAATGGTGATAGTGGTGAACTGTAGCTGAGCAGGCAGGATGTTGTCAAATACCTCACAGCATACCTAGGTTCAGATCTCCACAATTACAATGGTGACAGTGGTGAACTGTAGCTGAGCAGGCAGGATGTTGTCAAATACCACACAGCATACCTAGGTTCAGATCTCCACAATTACAATGGTGACAGTGGTGAACTGTAGCTGAGCAGGCAGGATGCTGTCAAATACCACACAGCATACCTAGGTTCAGATCTCCACAATTACAATGTCCTTACTCCAGCCATCTTGATTGGTCACTGCTTCATACAATGACTGAAACAAAATGCTTGATTTGCCATTGTCACAATTGCATCATGTCAGTAACAAAATCATGAATGAACACTGCATAAATATTTCATTTTTCAACCACCCATTCCTGGTTTAGCCTCACAGTAATCTGAGAGCACTGTACTCACTCAAACAATGTTCAACTGGGTGTATTTTTAGTGGTTCCTACCAATGAGTCATTATAGGAACTGTTTGTAGTAGAGATGAGAACTCTTTGTGGTGCTAAGCCATTACCTCTGTGAAACAAATGCAATGTCTTTTTGTGGAATTGAATATATTCCAGAACAGAAACTTGAAGGATGTCCTTGCAAAATGGGAGAATCAAGGCTGACAATAAGTTGATAAAAGAAAAGGCTATACTAAGAAGCTTTTGATGAGTAATATGTGGTTTGCTATCATCTGTATGAAATGTCATGTGATACAATAGCCTGGAAGTCTGTAGTTAGTGTTCAATGATGACCTCTTTACAAAATGACAGAGAGTGAATCGATAAAATGAAATAATGTAATAATCCATACGTAACATAAGCAAATAATCAACTGTTATGCAATAATGAACAGTTTCTCAATAATATGTGAGTGAGTGAGATAGTTACACCTCTTTGAGCAGTATTCCAGTCATATCCCGGCCTTTCAGCTTTATATGGGAGGAAAGGGGTGAGTGAGTGAGTTTGGTTTAACGCTGCTTTTAACAGTATTCCAGTTATATCGCGGCGTGTCAGCTTAATGTGTGAGGAAAGCCCGAAGTGATGCAGGTCTCAGACGTTTACCACTTCGGTGAAACCCACGAGCACAGGTATGGTGCCAACAAACCTAGAAACATAATCGGGGCGAACTGGGATTGGAACAAACAATCATAGGTTTCTGGCGTGCCCAAGGGACGCAACTCTGCACAACGAATTGCAGCGCCTTAGATGACTAGGCCACCCGTGCCCCTAGGCAAGGAAAGGCTGAATAAAGTTGGTTGCAGCTAATTTTGATGCAGGTCTCATATGTTTACCACTTTGGTGAAACACATGAGCATGGTTATGGGTCTGACAAATCTCGGAAACATAATCTGGGCAAACCGCGATTCGAACCCACAATCATAGGTTTCTGGCGTGCCCAAGAGATGCAACTCTGCACAGTGAATTGCGTCGCCAGTGACCTCTTCACGAGTTTTAGTAATATGTCATATGGACATACCCGTATATATATTATTTGGCTCCTTGTATCTATCATTATACATATTATTGTCATGGTAATATAGGGTGAGCAAAAGGTAAAGTCGAGACCTCCAATGCAAAGGAAACATACCAAAAACTCTGGAATACACTGGGTACCACTTCTCTCAACACGATTTCACGAAACATTATTTCACACGGGGAAGTTCCGAACCTATTTGCTGTTTTAGTTCTATTCATGTTGTCAAAATAAATGTCTGAATAAACAGCTGATTCACGATCATGTGATCAGTTTTATGTACGGACAACCATTGACAATATATAATTCATAACGTGTACAGGCCATTGAACCCACTCAAATCAGTCCTGAAACTTGAATTTGTCAGTGACGGTTTAATTAACCAAATGTCCTATTGAATTCAGCTAATATTGGTCGTTTTATGTCAAATATGGATCTGTCACTTTCGTGTAGTTTTCACACAAAATCAGGAGTAACCGTGGAGACATTTGGTGTCGTGTGAATATAATTAAGGTCATTAAACTGTTTCACAGGCATGACATGCCATTACTTACTCAAATCCTCCCAAATTTAACACACAATCACTTCCGCAAATTCATAAACAAACTTCGGCACGCCTCTCGCCATGTTTTGCCAAGCGCGTGGTGTGTTTAGGTTATTCTATTACCGCTTGGGAAAAGATCCGCCTTGGGCGAAACAGCACAATAACAAATTTAATTTAAAAAATATTGTGGAATACACATCTGAATAAAGTTGGTTCCAGCTAATTTTGATTTGGTCTAATTCATAATTAGTAACTGTGGTATGGTTGATTTTAAAGAGAAACAGAAACTAAACAGAACTATTTGTTCTCCTTTCACAGGGAGCATAATGTGCTCGAACACCGGCAAATCTTTTTTTAGCAAGTGCTATGCAAAGCCGGAGATGCGAAGCCAGTTTGCGAAACATAACATGGAAGAAAATACACCAGAATACAACAGAAATATGTATCAAGCGAAATGTGTATTTTGCTGTTGAATGTGCAAACTAGAAAGTGCTTTATTCGCCAGTCAATATTCCCTGGAATGGATTATGATAATTCCGAGGCTTCAAAGATGTGACGTCACTAATTAGGGGCCAAATATAAAAGTTGTATTGTTGGACTTGTACATGTTGCGATCATCATAGATAATCAACTTTTTAATGGGATGGATTCTACCAGCGCGAAGGTAAGTGTTCATTTTCACGAAAGGAATAATTTGTTGAATTATTTTACAACACACTTGTTGAATTATTTATGAAACATGTATTCTGTTGCGACGAGTATTTATTGAGTGAGTGACCCAGATGCGAGTGTCGATTTCAGATTTGAGGCTGACAGCCCTGTGAGCATACCGATAGATGTGAGAATTTCTTAATTTACAATGTCTGTTTTGCAGTTCGTTGGCTCCTCCTGTGGTCAGCATGGACCCTATACTTTCTACAAGGCCTTCAAATATTTTAAGGACAAAAAACCTAAAATTTTGTCGTTGGGGGAATTTTTCTTCGTGGAAATTGTACGCGACGCACCAGTAAGCATTGGGGAACTTCAACTCCTTTGGCACGATAAAAACAGTAACCAACTGTTAACAAGTGTCCGACTCTATTTCCTACCGGACCATACACCTGATGGAAAACTTGACTACCATGGAGAGGTAAGTATTTTAATTTTTATTAAATTTATTTTAATTTGACTACCATGAATCACCATGGTAATTATTTGTCATTTCTTATTCAACATTTAGTGAATTAACATGTTTTTGTTTATAATGTTAAATTTATATTGATGAACTTGATTACCAGTTATTTCCAGTTAATTTAGCTATTTAACAGGAAACTATATGTTGTTGACCTATATCCACCAAAGCCATTTTAACAATTATTTTCTTCATGTTTGTTTCATGTGAGCTTCAAATGTCTTTTTCAGAAAGGAATTTGTAATTCTTTGCATTATTGATCACAGTTTACCCATGTTCAAGTAGACCGCTATCTGTTTTTGTCTTTGTAATTTAATGTAGCTTGGTCGTCATTGCATTAAGTGTTGAAATTGAAAGAGTTCAGAAAATCAATGTCTATGTACACATTAAATAATAAATTACATGTGGCAGTCAGACTTTCAGCTTGCAAAAGTAAGTTTGGGGGGTATTGTAGTCAATTTAGTGTTTGCGATATTGCCTGACCTGTAACCCTGGGTAAATCTGCTCAACCATCAAACCATAGCTTAGTGGGAAAGCAAGCTGGCAACCTTCAGCATGTAATCGCTACCATTACTGAAGCATCTAGCACAAACATAATCCTTGGCCGAGTGACATCTAAAGATAGTAACACATTGCTTTTTTATTTCCTTTAGTACGTGCAATGAAGATTACATTAATTTGTGACATGAAACTTTATAAAACTACATCTGTATATCCTGTTGATTTTTTATGTAAGAAAATAACAGGAATTTATTTGTATTCTGGGACAATAGGGAGGTCAGGTCATAACGTTTATATTTCTCATGTGTTGTGAATTTGTTAACATGACCCAAACACAAGATGAGTTACCCAGACCTGTCATTGTACTTTTGTGCGAAAACAAGGAAAAAACATGTCTTAGAGACTTTGCGGAATTTGTTTGATCTCCTAGATTTGAATGGAGTATTTTTGAAAAATCAATATTGAATTTTGTGTTTTTTTTAATTTGTTTTCTTGTTATCAAATTTTCTTTAAAGAAATATGTTTACATTCATCCCTATGAACACTTTCTCCTGGATCAAGGGTCAATTATATTTTTGCTTTGCAACTGTGTCGTTATCAGCTAAGAAGTAGCTATTTTCTAAAATAATTATATTAGATGTAGAGCCCGTTTTGTAGAACTATATATAGGATGAAACACATGAAATCACCTTTCTGTAAGTACATTTCTCAACAATTTCCAATTTCATTTCCTTGTTTAGACATGAAAAAGTTGTGTTTGTTGTACAAACTTGCTGGTGTCGTTTGCAAATCCTTTTAGCCTAAAAGTTTTCCTTTAACATCAAATAGAGAACTTTAGGGGGTGAGAAAGGGGGGATAGGTCGAGTGGGGAAAGGGGGATGGGTCTAACAATGGGGAAACTTGCCCAACCTTCTATCTCATTATTCATGCAGGCAGTGCTGTAGTAATGTCATGGGCCAGGCTGAATCTATTCACAGCTGATTCCAGCTACATTCATAATGAGGTGCACTTGCAATCAAAAAGGTCAAATTTCTCTTCAAAATCAGTAGTTACACCTGTGTAATAATTTCAGATTTTCAAGTCATGCTCCATGAGGCTTTTATGCTGAAAGAATATTCCTTGTGAAATGTTTGGTGTTATAATGAGGTTGCTAGGGCATCACAGCATACTGCAATGGAGTGAATATCCCTGTGGGTCAGTGTTTACACTGTCACATTCTTATATTGTTGAGTGTTAAAGATCAATGTAAGCAAAGGGCATGTTCAACTCTTTGAGTAATGACTGGTATTATATCGTGGTGTTTATATAAGTTTTGCAGTGTGCTTATTCATGTATTTATTACCTAGAAATTTTATTATGCGGCTATCCATAAACTTCACACATGCAGGAACTTTTGTGTTAATTTCTTTTCTCAAATATTCAATCTTGTTCCAGTTGTTGTGTATATACATTTTTGCTCAGTTTGCGTATTGAAATATCTGTTTTCAACAAATTTATTTCATTTTGATAAAATATGAAAATATATAGTTTTTCGTAAATATGTTATGTTTTACTTTGTTTATAATTCATTTAGAATATTCTTTTAAACTTTTTGACGATATTTGCGTAATGCCACTTAATTTTAAAGTTTTGCATCTAATCAGTTTCACCCTGTATGATAGGAAGCAGCCATATTGAATTTGCTATATGTTGTCTCCCAGTGAATGTGTAGCAGCTTTTCAAGCTTCAAGTGTAAATTTTCAGTAACAATTTTAGTTCTTTTAAAAAAATAACTATGTTTCTATTGATTTGACAGAATTCAGTTGTATTTAAAATTATGGACGTTTTGGTACTTTTATTAGATTCCCAAATGGATCTATATCTGCTGTATTTTAACTTAGGTGTTACAACTTAAGAATACAAGAAAGATCATTCACATTGGCAAAACTTGTAATGGAAAAGGCATAGACTTCATATCCCCTCTATACCACAGTTTGATGTAAACATAGAACATTTTTATCAAATACTGACAAAATTTACTATTGGCAGTTTATCAATATGGAACAAGTATTGGAAATTAATATCTGTGCCACCGGATATACATATGATGGAGATTTGAATGATTTGCGTTATAACGAGTTCGGCTTGGCGATAATGCAGTCTATTTATAAGCAGCCCTGGTTTTCCACTGACTCTGGCCTTCAGTGTTGACTGTGTTTGTGGTTTAGTCCTAGGCTGTAGGGTTGAACTTGTCATTTGTGACATTTTTCTTGTCCTCTTTATCTTCTAAAACTCAAAAGAATGTTGAATCAATTTCTCTTAAATAATTTTGAATTGAACTTTAAAACTTTACTGCATAATTTATTCATATGAGGTGATCTGAAAAAAACATTCAGAGTTATTTGCTTTTAATCCAGTTTGGAAAGAAAACTTTCTCACTTCTTTTGAAAAAAATGTCTATTGTGTTTCATAACCTTTTTGTTTTACATTCTACTTTTTTTCTGATTTATTTGAGAAGCATATCAAGAGTCTATTCACAAAACAGAAGGCTCTAAAATTTTTTTATTGATTTTTCAGCACATATGTTATTATTTTATTCTTTTTTTTTGGGGGGGGGGGGGGGGGGTCTGTTTAAGTTCTTTTATTTCTTCAATATGACAATGCCAGTTTTGAAAAAAATCATCAATCTTTAACAAAAAAAAACCCCAAACAAATAACTTTTTGAGTGATTTTTCATTATATTGAAGGTTTCAAGTGCTTACTTTGTAAAACAAATTAGTGCAGTTTTGGTCTATTTTTTTAAAATGAATTTGGGATGGAGAAAGATAAACACATTTGTCTCATGAAAATAGTTATAAAATAATAGAAGATATATGTCTCTTTTCCAAAATAGAATAATTTATGTTCAATGTAAACTGCCTCATTCCTACCGCTATCTCCTAACACTCATCTTCTGAGAATATATTCAGAATATGTTTGTTTCTTACTATTTCAGGCCTTTACACAGAGAGACGTGTTATTATTAGCACACACAGTAAATGCTCATATAATTTGTATATCAAGCAGGACACATTCAAATGCATATTTTACAGTAGAGGTAAATTTGAAAAAACTGTTTTTGCACTTGAAGTGAGAGATTGGTTTGCAATTATTGTATGAGAGATATTTGGTGAAGAATGTTGATTTCCGCCCCGGTGAAATAGACATGATATATACTGGTACAGTGAGGCGGCAGCATGAGCTGGGTTCCAGCAGATGTCAGCTATTAGCGTCCAGGCCACATGGCCAATAAACAGCCTGTTCACAAAGTACATGGCAGTAAATGATAAGCCATCCCTAGATGACTTTGTCCTGCTGTAATCGTTTCAGAGTTTTCCTAATTTCCTTTTGTGTCAATTGGATTTCGTTTAGGATAATAGTTTAAAATCAGGAATAAGAAAATTAATTTGAAATTATTTTTAAAACATTCTGTTGATTGTTCTGTTATATTTGTGTTGATACGACCTGGTTTCATAATAGCATATGTTTTGTATCCTGCTCCTTGAGGGTGTTTTGTAAGATGGAATATCTGGAATCTTGGAACATTTTTTAACTAAGTTCAGTAGAGAAATCAGAATGAAGTCACGTAAATAGTCATTCAGGATTCTTACTGATAACATTTTAAGCCAATTTTCAACGTAAATAATATATAGATTGCAAATATTCACTCTTTGAAATAACTGTGTGCTGAATCATTAACACAATTTATCAAACAGTTAACAGAACAATAACAGGGGTAATATGGTTTTGAATAGGGCCTGGTCATGACTGAATAGAACATGGAAGGCCATTGTATGTAGACATGATTGACAACACCTCATCAGTTGCAGTGAGCAGCTCCTAATTCCCAGTCTGATGTGGGCTGGTGGTAACCAAGGCCATGCTTCACTGGCTATAGGCTTGGGCCCACTTTGAGCTGTGGGGTCATAAAGTTAAAATCTGACATTTCTTTTGTGTCAGATTACATTTTGACAGTTGAAATTGACATGATATTTAAGTTAGTCATATATTTTGAAGTTAAATCAACAACATTTTTGTAAGTTAACAACCATGTACATCGAGAATTGTTTAATGTTACATCATTGGCTCAAGTCATCATTTTCAATACTTTGTAATTGTTTATGTATTGAGTGCAGGGAAGAAACTGAAAAAATATTGTTCAAGGGTTCACAGCAGTCTGTTTAATTGTTATTTTTACAAGATAAAAAAGTGGTTCAAAATGAAACAGTCGAGTCTTAAAAACTATGTTTTGCAAGAACTATTCAGAAAGCGGTTTAACAAAATTACCACGTACACCAAACGTCTGCGAGTTACTTGGGAATTGATTGCTTAGCTGAACTCCCAATTTCTCTTCATTTTGCTAAGGAATCTTTTGAGGCAAGTGCCTTTGAGTCATCCTTCAGTGTAGCAAATTTTGACTGGCACTTGCACATAATCAATGCCTTCCTACAGTGTTGCTTTTTTACATATTAATGATTGACAAAATATATGGACAAAACAATACGTTTCAGTTTCAGGACATTCTTTGACATTCCATTTCACATGAGTATACCTTTTTTGACTAACAATTTGTTAAAATCCAAACTTATTTCCACAATAATCTTTTCTTTTTTTTCATAACTATATAAGTTATCAGGCAGTAAAGTTAATGGTTGGATTTGCCGACAGAATGACCAAGCTTCTGGATTATTTCCTGTGAGCTATTTTTATACTGAACATTAAGCATGAATGATTTTCCTGTTTCAATGGTTCCTTCCTTGTCCTCCATGACATGAGAGTCATGGTTGCTGATATCGCCTATGAGTGATGGAATGTCAACATGACTGTATATCACCTATCTTGTAGACCTGCTATATCTACTCTGTCGTGGAAGGGGTGGTTGAGTAGTCTACTGGTTAAAGCGTTCGCTTGTCACGTGGAAGACCCGGGTTCGAGTCCCGACATGGGTACAATATGTGAGGCCCATGTCTGGTGTCCCTGCCCTGATACTGCTGGAATATTGCTAAAAGCAGCGTAAAACCATGCCCACTGTCGTGGAACTCAGTGTTAGTTACACAATGCCACATTTCACTTCAGAAAATGATGTTCATTTCAACAAGAACATCACAACTGAAATGAACTTTGAAATAATGTGAAAACATGAATTACAAATGTGTATTGTGTAGTTATTGTAAGATACAATTTGCCACAACACATTATTAAAAAATATATTTAATAATATTGTCCAGAAAATACATATTAAGAAGGTAACCTCGGGGAAAAATGTCATCAATATTTTTCATTTCTGCTGCCAAGAGAGCTTTCATGTATACTCTATTAAGGTAATAGGCATGCATGTATATGCTATATCTATATGTAAATATCCAATTCACATCCAAAGCATCTGCTATTAACAAATGAAATATGCATCATACTGTCTATATGATATAATGACCATGAAAACAATGTTGATTGGATATAATATAACAGGGGGGATGAAAACAATATGAAGCTAATAGAAATGCAATATACGGGCAGCTGAGCTAAAAATAGCTAGACACATCAGCTGCGTGAAATACAAATTAGGGCATACAATGATGCTACAGTATCCAGGTTACATATACTGGTTGATTTCTTCATGCAACATTGTGAGTGCAAGATGTGTGCAATAAACTTGCTTTTGTGTTACTATTGCAATGTACATGCTTGAGAAGTAGGCTAATATGCAATATACATCCTTTGTTGTGTGATTAAATACATTACTAAATGAGTCCGTGTTAGATACTGTCTTTATTACGAGTGTGTTCAAAATGTATCTCGCGAAAGCTGGTTTTAAATACACTTGGTGTAACAAAAACAGTTTCTAGCAGGACAGGGAGCGGTGGGGTGGCCTAGTTGTTAAAGCGTTGGCATGTTACGATGAAGACCCGGGTTCAATTCCCCCATGTGTGTTAAGCCTGTTTCTGGTGTCCCCGCCATGATATTGCTGGAATATTGCTAAAAGCGGTTTAAAACCATACTCACTCACTTATTCTAGCAAGGACAAGTGGGGTAATTCAGTTATTACTCAGTTAACTATTTCTACATTATAGAAATGTAACATGACAAAAGACATTGCTGGTGCAAGGGTGGTGTATGAATACAATATTCGTAGCTGATGACCATAGACCCTTTACCCAGGAGCATCCTAGCAATAAAGTGCGCAGCTTCTTCTGAGATAGATCATGGGAAACGATAAGATGCCGATTCTAAAAACATGTTCATAATAGCATTTATATGTACAAACATCACCAAATTCGAAGCATCTGCATTCAACAGACCCAATCTAGCTTCAAACTCAGTTCAGTGGAGGTGAGGGGTACTAAGAGACGAACGACTCGTCCAGTTATATGATGGCAATTTGTCAGCCAATGGGCTGTCTGTTTTGATATTGATTGTAATACTGTTTTAGTACACGATTTGGTCAATTTTAGAGCACAAAACATGTATACCGTATTGGACGTAATAAGCGCCCCGCTCTAATAAGCGCCCACGGCGATATTTGCTAATATATTTGCTAGTGAACAATTCCATTTAGCACCCTTCCGATTGGTCAATGTACAAAATACTTATTTATTCGCGTACAAATACACAATCTGTGTTATATGCACCCTTAATTATGGGCATTTAAATTCTGAAAAAATATATCTGTCGTATATAAACATTTCAGGCTGGCAGCATAAACCATGAAATTTATCTTTCAACCCTGGTTTTTTTCACCCAAATAATATTCCAATATGAGGCCCCTATTTCTAATTTTGAGAGCGCCCTGGGCGCTTATTACGTCGAATATGGTAACATGAGATTGCATGGGTTGTCATGAGGAAATTTCTAGCGACGGTCCACTTGGTTCAAGGGTGCCTACTCTCATTTACAACTCGAAGTTCAAGGTCGTAACTTGACCTTATATGATGGTGAATGATATGATAGTGCTTCTAAAAGATGTTTTGTTTATTAGTGATGCTCTTAAACTTGATAATGCCACAATGTTAGCCCTGTGACAGTGACAGTCACTATATATATTTATTTTAAAAAAAGAAGAAGTATTTGTTTGCAAGTTCTGTGATCGTAGGCAAGTGCAAAAACTCAGAAATTCTAAGTAAAATATGTCAACAGGCGGAACTCCAGAGAGTTTTAAGATGCATGCAAAGCGTGTCTATGCATTGCTGGTGTGAAGAACAGTGGCTTATCTGTCTAGGAGATAGTAGATGTTGCACATACATGTGTAAAGTGCTCCAGGGGTCCCCATTTGAATGACCATTGTTGAAAATAATAGTCCTGTCTGCATGTGAACGCTGTTTAGTAAAGGTGTATTGTTCGTTACTGAATTGGTGATCTCTTCACAGGTAGTAATAATACAACTGCTCTGTGCAAGTTCTGTGGTCACATGTTATATAGATGCTACATACATCTATAATGAGTTAGATGTGATGGTGTGTGGAATATTTATGAAATATACATATACCGTATTTCCTTGAGTATAGTGCGCAGAAGCTCTGTAGAAGGAGGTGTGCATAATACACGCCATAATGAGTTTTGATGGGTATTTTCCCCTCAGCGGAAAGACATTATTGTGAGCATGTAACACTGGAAATACCATTTCAACAAATCTGTACTGAAGTACGCAAATTAATCATGTAATTACACTGTCTGGTTATTAAAAGTGCTCATTGTATATCTGGACTTATATTTGTAACTTATTTCATTGATTTTATTCAAAATTCTCTTCAATATTGTTTTAATTAATTTCAGCGAAATCATGTGTGAAGCGATCGGAAGATTGGTTATTAAAAGTGCTCATTGTATAACATGAAATACACATCTTCAGTGGGTGAAATGGGTGGGTGAGATAAACATGAAATATACACCTTCAGAAGGTGAAATGGGGGTGCGCGATAAACATAAAATAATAATCTTCAGCAGGTGAAATGGGGGTGTGAGATAAACATGAAATACACATCTTCAGTGGGTGAAATGGGTGGGTGAGATAAACATGAAATATACATCTTCTGCAGGTGAAATGGGGGTGTGAGATAAATATGAAATATACATCTCCAGTGGGTGAAATGGGGGTGTGAGATTAATATGAAATACACATCTTAAGTGGGTGAAATGGGTGGGTAAAATAAACATGAAATATACATCTTCAGCGGGTGAAATGGGGGTGCGCGATAAACATGAAATAAACATCTTCAGCAGGTGAAATGGGTGTGTGAGTTAAACAGGAAATATATATCTTCAGCATATGAAATGGGGGTTTGAGATAAACATGAAATATACATCTTCAGCGGGTGAAATGGGGGTGTGAGATAAACATGAAAAATACATCTTCAGCAAGTGAAATGTAGATGTAATATACACTGAATATACATTATCTCTATGAATAATATGCAATAGATAAGCATTTTGTGGGTGAATGCATTTATAATTTTCATGCAACATACAAGAAATCCACAAGATAAAACAAGCAGGGAAGAGAGGAGGAGTGCAGATTTTGGTGGTTTTCATACCCAGGTTGAAATGTGAGATAGGGAGAATGTTGTTGGCAATTTCTGATATAGCATGCACCCTTTGAACCAGTGAAATGTGTATCTATGTTGTGATACAATGAACACATAATCGCCACTCATACCTTGCCTTTAATCAATAGCGCTTGTCATAGATCACCACTTCTAGTCACAAGCAGATTAGATTAGGATTCTAGCAGTGACAGGCTTGTTGATTGTGTTTCTCAAGATGTATATTTCATGTCCTCCCTCATGGAGTAATGTCATTGCCCTCTACTGATATATTAGGGTCTTCCACTGTGCAAACATGTTATTTTGATTTTAATTTTCATCTGTAATAGATATTTAAGTCAAAATCCATGATTATTGATTAAATGAGCTTTTATATATCAGCTAATGTCAAGGGAAAATAATTTTCAAAGAATATTGATTAATCCTAATAATTTATGTTTGAGATTTGTCCTTTGATCAATTTCGGAATGATTTCTTTGATTCACATAATATACTCTGACATATATTTGATTCTTTTCTGCTTTGGGCATTTCGAGTCTTAGCTATCTGATATATTTCATTACAGCGATCAAGATATTTATTTCGCTTCATGTGAATAATTTAGCATGTCTTTTTGTCACAGGTATAATGATCAAACACATTAATCATGGATATGCAATAAAAAGCACAACAATTGGTGTGTCTGATTTGATGTAAGCTATGGTCATGTCCACCCCACCCCCTCCCCTGCTGGTCATTGTATTTTGCCTGAGGGGAGACTGGACATTTCTACTCCTAATGAAAAAATTCCTGCTTCTGCCTCAATTCACTGTTATCTTGACGTGACAGCTGCACTGGCTCATATATTGCATCCTCGATATAACGCGCCTCGATATACAACCAATCAGGATCAGTTTCCATATTGGATTTTTTTCAATTTTGAATTTGTTTTGTATCTCAGTATTAATGACATATTGGTGCCCAAGGGTTGGGTGTAGGGAGACTTTGCAGGAGCAGTCATAGAACGCGCTATATTGAGGAGAGTGGAGTAATTTATCCCTGATTTTCCATGTCAGTTTTCTCTCTGGTTGTGATTAGCTTTCATTCCTGATTGGGGAACCTGTTGGTTTTCATTAAATATGCCAGCATCAGACATCTTTCACAGATTTCAAGATCGAAATATTTAAAATGACTTCAAGATAGCTGATGTTTTCTTCTCTTATATTTTCTGGGCAATTTGATATCCTTTATCACACTGGAAATCTTTATTTGATTTGTAAACATGAGTCTAAGCTGATACTTTTTTAAGGAAATAATATTCAGGTTTGTCCTTTCTGGTATAGCTCCACGTCACCACTAAACAAGAATTATTACTTGTTTTTCAGATCAGAATAAATTGATTTGAAATTTAAAGATATATATTGAAAACTTTTATATTTCAATATTCAATCAAATTTTCCGGGTTTCATTTTCAGATAATCATCATTTTCCATGATATGATACTATTTTCTGTAAACATATGTTTTTCATCTGAAACCAGTACCAGCTAAATCCCCCCTTCCTTTTATTTACCAATCTCCCAAAGATTTATCCAGCACCCCAGCTGTGCAGCTGATGACGACCAAGGTAAGAAATCAGTTTTGTCTGATCATGTCTACCTCATTATAAGGCCATGAAAATATCACAAGCTAGATTAAACCTGAAATACCTAGAGTTAGTTGCATATGTGTATTATTTCACAAACAACCCAATCCCTCCTTGTGACTAAGCACACTCCCTACGGAACATTTTAACTGTGTTCTAGAATCAACAATTCATTCTGGAGCCAAAAATCAAAAATCAAAATTTATTCTGATTGGCATGATAAGTGTCTTCTTTCGAGACATTCTCATTTGCTTAATTGTGATGTGAGAATGTGGATTTCGGCCGAATTCTATTTGATTAAGATTAAATGTGTCAAGTGTTAGGATCAAGTTGATCATTGTTAATGAGATTAGGATAGGCCAGAAAAATGTCTGTGTCTTATAAATATTCATGACTTGTCTTTGCGAACAGATCTCTTCGGGTTATTCATGCTGTCAAAATGAACGTCCAAATCTTTCTTCAAGTTTCAGTAAATTATAACATAAATTAGAAATTGAAGCTTTTTGGTGCATGTCTATAGCATGTTTCGATGTTAAAATTTGAAGAGCATTATTGTTTAGCTTTTTAAGATCTTTGTGTGATTTTTTTTCATATTTGGCAGATCAAACTGCAGAATATCAAATTTTTTTTTCCTTTTCTAAATTATCAATTTGCTTTTTATACATCCATGCCATTGAAAATTTGAATGGGTCTTTCTCTTTTATTCTTCAACTCTTTCAAGAAAACAAATTAATAGAAATTCAGATCCTTGAAAACTCAAGAAGCGCAGCTTGTTTTAAAGTGACATATCGTTTTTCAAGTTTTGAAGGCTTCAATTTTTGGATTTCAATTAACTTTTCACTGTAGTGAATGGGAGAAATTTATCAAGAAAAAATAACTGCCCAAGATTTCCAATTTGGTGTTGTTGATTGTGGTAAACAAATGGAGAGATCAAAGGCTCGTCATTGTCAGTTTCATTGGTTCCGAAATGTACCATTGTAATTACTAGGATATTGATCACACACTCAATGTCGCACAGTAACACGTTTAGAGTAAGGTCCTCAGACACATTCGCTGATTAATGTCAGATTAGTTTCAATATTATATGCTACTGTACAGAGGGACAATTTGCTTTATTAAATTTGCCCAACATTTCACTGGAACATGAAATTAAATAATATACAAGAATGGTGGCCATTTATTAAACAGTGATAAACAGTATTGCCCTGTTCTAGGTTAGGCTAGGAGAGGGAAAGAGTATCTAGCCACTTTTGAACAGAAAATTCAGTTGTCTCCTGCAATCAATATAAATTTGATTAAATTCTGCATCTCCCAGGAGGGTGGTATTTTCAAGAAGTTTGTGTTTTTTTACAATCCTAAGACCAAATTTGATGAAAATGTTGATGTTATTATAAAGTTTGGGCGCTAGTTTTATATGCTACATGAATCTAAAAAATACTCCCATTTTTTCAAAACATAACATTTAGATAATAATAATAAATATTAATGTTTAGCAAGTACCCATATGTTTTGAAACCTGTCAATCATTTAATGTAAGCATTGAGGAATTACTTGAGCCGTTGTGAACAGTCCTAACCTATCTGTTATCAACGAACAATACATTTTCAAAATTGATGGTATGCGGTGGAAGGTATCAAACATGCATGCAATGAATAAGAGGTTTTACATATTGATTTTGGTTTGTAGTTCCAGACTGTTGTATAATTCATGTTTTGTCACATCAGGGAAATGTATATCTTCTTTATATTCATCAATCGCTTTCACAGTAGTGTTGTCAATATCGCTGTTGACGACTATTAACACGTTCATTACTGAAATTGACAATATTTAGAAAATTTTATGTTTGAACAAAGTTATGAAGTAAATGTCTTGTTTTTATTGGGAAATGCTTTGTTGGTAGTCTTCTGGAATTAATGACGATGTCATTGTTTGGTTTGAAAAAACCCTGAGCTAATTGAGATTGAGAAGAGCTGACTGCAATGTGGGAAGAGTGTTCTGTATGAAGGTTTTCAGAAAGCTGTGCCTTGGGGAAAAACAGGGAGTTACAATAGGGTTATTGGAGATTAACAAGAATGATATATTGTTACCAGCTTGTTGAATAATATCTTTACACTGTAATCAATGTAAAATATCATTTGAGGACATTTTTTGTGGAATATCTTTATTCGTTCTTTGATCTCATCACACATGACACTTCTCTCTCTGGTGTGACCAGGTTTGAAATAAGTGACACATCCTCCTTGTTGATTTCACTCCGAGCAATTGGCAGGCTTTCCTCAGACAGAGCCTGTAGATCCAAAGTGGAAAAAAATTGCAATCTGTTTCAAAGTGTGACTCACTCCTAACACAATTTTTCCTTTGACTTCAGATTTGGAATTAGTTTTTTGTTTATGAATGAATCAATAATTTTGACACAACTGATAATATCCTCCAAACTGTGCTTCTAAATATGTTAATTTCATCCTGGCTGGAATCTGCAACAGGAAGTGGGGTGAAATTGATGTGGACCACTGCTCCCTCGTTCATATCAAGTGGCACCCATGGGAAATGTGGTTAGGCAAGTTTGTTTTACAAGAAAAATAATTATATTTGTGAATTGGGAAAAAGGACCTTAAAAGCTTTTTGTTTATCTTCAGTACAGCCGAACATTAAATTTCCTTAAAAAATAGACACCCATAAATTGTTTGGTTTCATATGAAATGTACAGAAACAGCTGATCATGCTTGTTAATTTCATTCGAAATGTACACAAATTGGAATGGATGATAGTAAGTGTGTTTCACTGAGGCTGTTGGTTCTCCTGATTATTGTCTGTTAAATAGTGACAGAGATATATTGTCTCTGATTATCTGTGCTGCAGTGTATTTCTTTCAAAGGCCACCATTATTATTGTAACCGACTCATCTTACTGTGAAGCTGAGCCGGAACTTAGTCCTGCCTATATCTCATGTAGGGAAATCGATCAGTGTTATCGAAATAGACGACTGTTATTGGTATTATATGCACAAAATGCCATCAGGGAGTATGAATAACATCAAGTAAGTGCAATCAGTTTTATATGTGTGCAGTTTACCAGCTATCTCTTATCCATCATGTATGTAACATATTATCTATTTGTGAATACTTTCGTGATTGGACGGTAGTCAGGACTCTTGTGTGCTATCAATTCTTATTAATTGTCCTATAAAATATCACTTATTTGAAGTGAATAAATACATTTTAATTCTCTCTGATACAGTTGTTCAGCTATTTGAAGACTAGAACTTCTAAGTTTCAGATCTGACAAATTCTCATTGGAACCGAGATCAAAACCATTATAGTTATGTTATGGTTATATATGGCCAAGATCACAATTCTGCTTGTGTTGTTTATTATTTATTAAGTCATGTATTATTAGACAATGCACACTCTCAACTGATACAAAAGTGTATACAATTGTAAATTACATGTGTGATGTGTTTATGTTATAGTGAATTACCATAGTGATGTGTATACAGATGGTGTATATATGCATTATTTACTGCCCACAATGATGCAGATTACATCAAGGATCAGCACCTATTTCTGTCAATACTATTTGGTATTGTCAGTGCTATTGATCAAAATGTCAATGGCACTCACCTCGTTATAAGAACAAAGATGGGATGCATTATTTATTAACATGCTTTTCATCCACGGTAGGAAATTAATCTAGGAAAGCATTATTGTTAATTTCATGCTCGGAATATGCAAATAAAGGCACATTATTCCAGCAATTATAGTTTAGCTAGAGATGGAATATTGATTAGTAAATTAATTTTTTTTTTAAATAATGAATAACTGAAATTATTTTTGTGAAGACAAAGATCGTATTTGTAAATGTAGGGTTGTGCAGATGTAAGCTGATTAGGTATTGGGAGTTTAAGTTGATTATGTGTTGAAATGAACAACTGTGGGAGCCATATCCTTTACCCATGTGGTTAGGTGGAAATAGCTCTGAGTACCACATGTGTCTTCGTTGCCATGGATATTCCCCTTATTACAGAAACAATTCAATTTCAAGACATAATTACTGAGTTATTCTGCCCATTAAACCTTGATTTAAGTAAATATATCCATCTGGCATTCCTTCATTGGGAGTCACACTGCGCATAGGTTTTTTTGATAATGTTTGATTCTTACATAAACTAATACAACTAATGTTAAATTTCAATTAAATGTTTATACAATTAGATGGATTTAATAATTTGTCCTTCAAAATGCCAGATAAAAGGTTTTTGTTTGGCTAAAATCATGATTGTGGGATAAATCGGTGTTGTCATGCCTGCATGTGAGTATTAATGAGACACGATGTGTGTTTGAGAGCTTATCAGTACTGCCATGAAACATTAAGTTGGAATTCTGTTTTCTGCTTGTGTTCTGTGCATATAATTTGTTTCTTATTTTAAAAAAAATTGGAACTACAATGAACACATTTGGGTGTCCTGGATCATGTTGATTTCGGCCATGAATGTTTGTCAAAAGAAACATATTCTCAGAAGGACTATGTCACCAGTGTTCCTTTTCCCTCAGTCGAAAACCAATCCAGCTTGTCAACAACTAGGGGGACATCTGTGATTTGGGCAAGGAAAGATTAATCATCCATTATTATCCAGACAATCAGGATGTTGTGATAAAACCAACCATTACTGATCGTGCTTAATAACATCCTTTTGCATGGCATAATAATAATGAGAGAATTTGTGTAAATCTTTGTAACACTGAACCAAACATAATCATCAAAGATTGCTTCTATTTAAAGTGCGAGAGAAAGTTTTTAATAATTTCAGGCAAATTGATGAAAATGATTTATTCTTATACATTTTTGCAAAAAAGGACGTCAACACCATAAATAACATGTCACCATGTTTACAATTTCAGAAAATAATGTGCCAAATTATGTATCTAATTATAGATTTATGTATTTGTATGTATGTACATATCTTATATTTTATTTCTTTTACTTAAATATTCTATAAATGTTTATGTCAATTTATTGTATGTATGTTCAAACTTGCCTCCGTTCTGTAATTGAATGTTTATTTATCTTGTCTTATCCAGGAAACAGTATGCATCTTAGGCTGACATTGTTTTCAGAAAAAAATCTTTTCTCCTGTAAACTCTTAATATGAAAACAATAATTGACATTATGCATAAAAAATAAAGAAAATAGGGGATCTAGTAAGCTTGTGTGTCATCAAACTTCATTTTGTAATTGAAACCTAATGTAATCAGTGTATGACTTTAGCACTAGCCTGAAGTCCATGTCTAGTAAAACAATAGTCAGTCTGTAAGCTCAGCTAATACCAGACCTTGTGGAACGGGGCTGTAAGTATCCGAGGGACACACGATTTTGTTGAAATTACTATAAACATTATTCAATGAAAATTTGAATGGTATTAATTAAATAGATTACCAACATAAGATATACAATGAACACTTTGTATTACCAGATAGTGTAATGATAGGATTAACTTGTGTAATTCAATGCGGATTTGTTGACGGATCATGACAAGAAAAGGTAGTTATAGGTTGGTGCTTATGTTCTACTCATATCATTTTGATACCGACTTCAAAGACCAAGTTAATATCTTGGCTTAATAATGAGACCGACTTATCTACAGTCATATACAGTCCATGTAATAACACTAAAATCTACTGAAAATAATACTTGTAGTTGCTCAAGAATTTTTGCACATGAAGGAGTAATATAGCCCTCTGTGATTCAAGTTGCTAAAGCATAAAACATAATTCATTTACATCCACTTGGACCTTTGTAAGACCAGTATTTGTGTATGTAGCAATGTTAGAATTAGTAGTATTAATACTGAAGTAAGTACTATAGATATCAGTTATATTAGTATTAGCATCAGCAGCTGCAATATAACGTCAGTACTAACAGGAGCAGTGCATGCAGTGCATCAAATATTTGAATATAGCAAAAACTGTAAGTGCTGTTTTTATAGATTTCAAGAAAACTGAGGCAATGACGTGTTTCAGTGATTTATTTTTAGTTATAAACGACAGCTAGATAATAATGTCAAACACTACTGAACTTTCTTCTCTTGAAACTTGAGCAATCTCGGCAAGTATACGGAATGTACGGCTTTGAAATACGATATGTTTACAAAAATAACCTTTCATCGACCTTCCAGTCTCTTTCTTAACAAATGGTTTTCACATGGCTGAATTCAAATAGGCTGTCATTTACAAAACTAGATAAGAAAATGTTTGAAAAATGTTCATTACAAACTGATACTATGAAGCTATGACTGAAAGATGAGCATTATTAACAGATCAAATTAATAAGCCCAATAAATAAATGTTTGAGAACTTTGTGAGTAGAAATCAGGAATATGATGAAATACTTGTTCTTGCATTGCTTTTGAATTTGGCATTTCATAATCGCTGTATTTTTTAACTGAAGAGTTACTTTATATTTCTCATGTCTTTATTTTATTCTTACTTTGACATTAACTGACATCATTGAATTTAAATTGTCAACATTTTGTGTATGGAGGTTCATTGTGTATTGGTGATTTGGGGGATGACACGTTCTTCTCCTCCTCCTCCTTCTCCTCCTCCTCCTTCTCCTCCTCCTCCTCCTTCTTCTTCTTCTTCTCCTCCTCCTCCTTCTTCTTCTTCTTCTTCTTCTTCTTCTGTCAAGTCACTCAAGCAATGAATACCTGTTCCACACTTGTGATCAGTGCTTGGGTATGATATAAATGATGGTGTCATTCTTGGGGGAGGGGGAGAGAAATTGGATAGGGGCCATAATGAGTGTGTTCCCCTATTGTCAGAAAAGAATGTGGCGGTCAGGCCAAGCATGGTCTGTCTCAGAGAGTGCCTGGACACCCCCCACCCCCTAGCCCCACTCCCACCCCCACCCCCACCCCCACCTCTGTCAATAGATGGGCTAATTGGATCAGGCCGCCATACTGTTACATAACAGGCTGAACTGTCAGTCCAGATGAAGCATGAGATGTGCTTGGCTCTGTTCTTTCGTTTCTCTGTATATGACTGAATTAATATGATGTACATTAAACATTATATCCCCTCCTCGCCCACTCACTCATCTGGCTATTTATATATTGTAATATTGAAGGGATGGGGGTTTGCTTGATGTTGGTGTTTTAGTGTTTTGTGAGTGGGGGTTGGTGTGGAGAAGGTGTCATGGGGGGTGGTCAAAGTTGATGCAGACGTGAATGAAGACTTCACATGTTACTGTTTTATTATTCAAAGTCAGCAATATTTTGAACATATAATTTTCGAATATGTCATTTAAGCTTACTGCACAAATAAACCTTTATTTTAAACCATATTTTGAAACATAGGAAGTGTCTTATAGTAAAATAATACAGATATTTCTGTGTGTGATTTCTATATCCTTTGTATCATGAGCAAGTATTCAGAAGCAGAACCTTGTCATAGCTGGAATAAGTCTCGAACATCCCTCAATGGAAATGTTTTATATTCTCTGGACGTTTAATGCATGTAATATGGTCCAGAAGGTGAGAGTAGCTGCAAGTATTTATAATTGTTTTCAAAATCTATACATACCAATCTCTTCCGTAATCCAAATATGTATACTTCATTTAATTTAAAGTGAACTTTGAATATGGATTCCAAGGAGTGATTAAGGAAGATATTGACATGTTGATTTCAAAATATTATACATTATATTTGTTATTACACTTTCTTAATAAAGTACAATTTCTTGTACATTTTTTGAGTCCCATCTGGGATTTGAACCCTCAGTTTTTATAGTTATATAATCAATTTTTAAATATTTTACAATTCGTAGTCAATCGGAGATGAAGAATTATGCTGCAAATCCTATGATGCACTGGCAGACTTCGTAGCCTCGAGTAGTGACATATAGAAAAACTGATATTAACCGATGAATCGTTGAGGGGGATACGGTAACCGCACCTTTCTGTAGATGCTACTGCATCTCCTGTGTTCAAAGTACCCAGAACCTGAGGTAGAACTCGCCACCAGCTCCTGTAAGTCTCAATGTAACATAGCTCTGTGGCAAGAAACAGGATGGCTGCTTCCTGGCTTGTCATTTCTAACAGCCGTATGCTGGAGAACCAGGTTGATTTGTTTCATCTTGAATATTATATTCATATCAACACAACCATCTCACATAGGGGATTTTGTAAGAATATTCATTTTGCAAAATCCTCTTTTTCAAAGCCTCATGTTTATAGCTCTCACTGTATAAATAGGCATTGGACATTCCTATTGGAGGTGTTCACAAGTGAGGGCATTGTCCACGATGTAATGCATGGGAGGAGGCAGGGGGTGTCCTACTAGAATTCTAGCCCTGGGCTAGTAATGATTTGTAAGGACTAGTCAATCACTGTGAAAATTCCATTAAATTTACCTCTGACAGAATTTCATGGTGAATTGATAGAAATCAGGTATCAAATGCCTCGTTTACTTGTATGAGCGGTATCCTGTATATCTGTGATATCAAACTATTAAAGGCTGGCAATGTTTCCAGCACCTCTCCTATGTCAATCAACAGTTGATGATTGCTTAAATTACACAGAGACAATGCCTCATGTTTCACACGTCACTTCTTACATTGTCTGGACGTAGACTGAACATGACAGACATTAAAGCATAAAACTGTGGAAATGGTTGACTGATCTCTTGGTCCACCCCAATAGGAATCCCAGCAGTGTTCACAACTAAACCATTTCAGCCAGGAGACAAATGCTCCATTTCTTTTAAAGTATCCAGATAGTCACGTAAAAATACCTACTGTTCCCTATAGTGTGCAGTAGGGCTATTAGTTAAAGTCTTGCTTGAGGTGAGTTTGGCACCCCACATGGGTACAATGTGTGAAGTCCTTCTCTGGTGTCCTCTGCCCTGATATGGGTTTGATACTGCTAGAGGCAGTGACCATTCCACCGACTCTGTAAAGACAAAATGTCAGCTTCTTTTCCTTCCTCCATTTTGGATGTTTGGACATACCATGACTGTTTGGAAACAGCTGATTGCAACTGAAAGCTATTAACAATTGCAGCATAAAAACAGTGTACAACAAAGCACATGTCACAGAGTTTTTGTAAGTTCATTTGGATGTCCCTTTTTCTCTTGTGTCTATTTTCCACTTGCTGTATATATAACGTAAGTGCTTTTGTGGTAAACTTGGATTTATCTCATTATGTACCAGGACCTTCAAGAAATGCTGAGTGCTAATTATAACTTGTCAGCTAGGTACATGTAGAAGGGTTAAGATAAGCTAGATGTTTGGTAACTTTGCCTGAAGTTTATAAGACTTTCTTTGGTCATGTAAATGATCCTAGAATAATGTCTTTATTGGTTTAGAAAGACTTTGATTTGAATATATGTTTACTGATGGAGAATATTTGGATCCGTAAGTTTCAAATCAAATTTGATATGCCGTTATTGCTATTAAGACTGGAAACACATGGCTTAAATCAGATGTAAATTGAAAACACACACAAGCAGGGAGAAATGTTCCCAGCCTGGCTTTGTCAACAAGTATTATATTATTCTGTTGTAAAAAGTTGATGTGAATGAATCACCACTGCCATATAACTGACCTGATTTTACACCAAGTCTTTTGCATAGATAGGTGATATGTCTTCTATGCATGTGTCTATTGTACATTTCACATGTACATTTCACACATACATTTCTCACGTACATTTCATTTCTGAATGACAGTTTTTTATAAGGGACCTATTTTGCTTTGAGTATAGTTATGAAAGTTAATGGATTTGTTTATACAATTGACAGCTACCCTTTGTCTTTCAATTAATTTCAAGTTTTTGATTGGTTTCTTTAATATCTTGAGAAAATCTAGCAAGTCGGTGACCAGGAAGAATTTTTCACAATATGTTTGTTTTGCATGTACTTCCATCATGTAAGAAGATAGGTTGGGTCAAAGAGTTGCTCGTGTTCAAATATAAGAAAAACCTCTTAAATAATCCTTTATGACACATTCACCTTGCCTCACCTCAACATGTGGTGGTGTTTGAAAACATGCAACTGTTGAAATGAACAACAAACACATCTGAGAACTTATTTAACTATTTCTAAATGTTTTTCTCATTTATTAAATTTTGTAAATACAATGGCCCTAAAAGGCCTAACATCAGCAAAATGTAGATTTCACATCTGTTAACTTTAGGCTTGATACACAAGACTGTTGTCCATTTCATTTGTAATGTTATTTACTGGAAGAATACAGGTGTGTTTCGGTACACATTTCACTGTCCCCATACATTTCACTCGTACATTGTGCACATGTGATTCCTTTGTGAACTACTACGTCTATAAGGCATGATACCTTCAAATCTACCTGTGAAGATCTGTGTAAGAATTGGTCTTCAGCAACCCATGCCTGTCATTAGAGGCGACTAATGGGATTGGGTGGTCAGGTTTTGCTGACTTGGTTGATGCATGCCATCATATCCCAGTTGTGTAGATTGATACTCATGATGTCAATCACTGGATTGTCTGGTTCAGACTGAATTATTTACAGACCACCGTCATATATCTGGAATATTGCTGAGTGAGGCAACAAAGAAACAAAAACAAACCTTCAAATCGGAGCAGACCCCTCCAACTGGGGAAATCGCTCATTATGAAACTGACGCATGTTAATGGGCAGTTTGATTGATGGCACAGGGATGAGGTTTCCCTGCCCTTGTTTGGGTGTTAATTACTCCCTGTGACTGCTGCTGTAACCTGGTAATTAACCATCATTGGCCAATAAGGTCCCATGTGTGAGTCGAGCATAAGAAACATTAAAGTGTTGGCGTTCTATCAGATTTAATTTAATGTGGAATAAACATTTTGTGCGTCTAATTCTCCCATAAATTCAGGTGTTTTTGTTTTAATGAACAGTTATCACATTAAATTAACTTTCAATACAATGGGGAGTAAACAGTTATCATTCCATAAGCTGTAGATATAATGTAAAATAAACAATTCTTCCTTTTGCTTGAGATGTAGTATGGAATAAACAGTTCTTTATAACCTTAAGATGTTGTATGGAATAAACAGTTCTTTCATAAGTTTGAGATGTAGTATGGAATAAACAGTTCTTTCATAACCTTGAGATGTTGTATGGAATAAACAGTTTTTTCATAAGCTTGAGATGTTGTATGGAATAAACAATTCTTCTTTAAGCTTGAGATGTTGTATGGAATAAACAGTTCTTTCAGAAGCCTGAGATGTAGTATTGAATAAACAGTTCTTTCATAACCTTGAGATGTTGTATGGAATAAAAAGTTCTTCTTTAAGCTTGAGATGTTGTATGGAATAAACAGTTCTTTCATAACCTTGAGTTGTTGTATGGAATAAACAGTTCTTTCATAAGCTTGAGATGTAGTATGGAATAAACAGTTCTTCTTTAAGCTTGAGATGTTGTATGGAATAAACAGTTCTTTCCTAAGCCTGAGATGTAGTATGGAATAAACAGTTCTTCATCTAAAGCTGTGTCAGTGTGGTAAAGGTATGTACAAAGCTTGTAGCATTACTGATAGTGCCATCTTTTTCGATGCTATTATGAGGATATGTGGAGGAAGAAGATTGTTACGAATACTGAACTGCATGTTATGAATCGGCTGTATATGGTGTCTAGATGATTACAGTTTGTGGGAGGTAGACAGAGCCATTTTCTGTCAAAGGGTGTATTGAATCAGTTTTGTACACAGGGTATGGATGAATGTACTGCATATGATTACATGTACTTCTGTCAAGTTTGAAATTTAGGATGTTTTCATTGATACATAATCAATTTAGTCCCTGCTGCCATATATATTATATAACTGAACAGATTGCTACATATTTGAGACATGACTAACATGTTGACAATTCAAATTTTAATTAAGGTTTATTTTTATCTCTCTGTTCATAGTGTATCAGTTTCAAAATGAAGAAAATATTTTTACGTGAAATGATAGACAGTATTCCAAGTCATCATTCAGGAACATTAGTGCCTTATCTGTGATGATATACTGGGGCAAACTTCAAGGAAAGGACAAGGCAAATAGATACACTTATTCAAGTAATGTACACTTAATTTCTTTTTTTCAACTATTACTTCTGACAGACAGTGCAATTTTCTCAGAGTCTGTGCATGAGAGATAAGGACATTCAACACTCCCGGTCCAGCTGACAGTTTAACATGGTAGTAGCCTCTGCTCTTTATCTCTTGAAAAACATACTTAAAGGGATACATGTTTTTCTTGGAATATGGAGATTTGCTGATTATAAAATGTCATGCTGATTAAAAACAATTAGCCATTGTCAATACTTTATTTAGAAGATACTTAATATTTATCTATGTACACAGCTTCTCAATGGTGAGAAAATAGAATAATGTTAATTGAAAGAATATATCTACTACACCTAGACACAGGATTTTTACAACCAAAAATGAGCAATAACAATAATGTTTGAAAATAATTTAGTGTGCGATGAATATTACACTTTGGATCTAGGCCAAAAATTAAACACGACACTTAGGTTGTTTTTTGTTATTTGTGAGACATTCTATTGAAAGCACATTCAAGAAAATCTACAGTGTACATAATTACGAAGCATGCCGATTTAGAGAAGCATTTTGTTTACTTTTTCGGTTCTGACACATACAGAGTAAACCCTTCTTTTACATGTGCTCCAAATTGGCAAATGATTCCAACATGTGTCTTAGCACTCTTGAAGACAAATCTCTTGCAGCTCAACAGTATATTTAGAAGCTGCTCTCTGCCACAATACTGCACCATGGTTTAGGCTGTTTATTTCACTGGAAGAGATCAGCTGTCCAAATGTGTTGAAAATCATTATAAGGAAACAGATAGTTTTTCGCTGTGAAATATATGCAGAATATGTGTAATTCTATCTCCTCCTTATAACAGTAAATGACAAAGGTCTGAAGGATTTATGTTGAAATTTTGAGGTTAGCTTGTATGTTATCCTGCCATAAGATATATCATGTTCCATCAAAGGCTTTGTACTAGAATCCAGCACCTATTCTGTACTGCAAAGAAAACTTGTTCTGACCTGCCAGGTTATCGTGTTATTTTCATATTGCACTACATATCTAAACTGTAAATAGGAGTTGAGCCATTTAAAACTTTTTATTAGTTATGTCACTTTCATGTGTGGGTTGTAAAGTCAGACAAGAAGTTTCACTTTTGTCCAGCTAATTGATACACATGTAAAGCTGAAGATCATAAATTAGCTGGTGTATGATAAAGTGAATGTTTTTCCTTCGATGTAAGACAAACTGTTTTCTCCTAATCCTTCAGTTGTGCTTTTCTACTTCAAATAAGAATATCCTATTTTCCTAGAAACTAACTGCTTGAGTCTTTCGAGGGCTATATTTAAAGATAATTACATATTGAGACTTTGAAAAAGTAAGATCACTCCGATTTCAGAAAGGGTGATTGAGTAAAACTGAAATTCCCTTATGCCGTATCAGCAAATGCTAGCTTCTTTGCAACATTTTTGTTGAATGACTGCATGATGAATAAGCATAGAGTTACCTCCCTTGTTTTTTTATATCAGTTTGGTTCCGTATGATGTTGGTGCTTGGAAGCAATTCCTGTCAAAATTCTTGCAATAAGATTCAGATATGTTTGTGTTATAAAGGTGGCTCTTTTTAATATTCTTGTCAGTTGAGTTCATTTGTGAAAATCCAAATGACCGCAAACACAGACAAGCAATGTACTATAAACATTTCAATTTGTGTAAATGCAAAGATTGGTAATACAAAAAATGTGTTAGCGGAGGAGAAAGATTCTGAAATGTTTGATCATCCAGGCTTGATATGATAGAAATAACTGACAAGAAATAATCGGAACAAATTGAAGACTTGACCTGGCTTTGATTTTCGAGTTTCGAAATCGGAAGTTCCAGTGGAGACGACTCGTTTTGTAATGTTGTTCTAGACAATATTATCTGGCTTGCTCAATCAGCATAGAAATTGCGCTTGGAATATCAATATCTTCGTATCCCACTGCTGCAGTGTTATGACATTTTGGAAGCTGATTCAACGATTACGATGGATGATACGAAGAATATTTAGAAAATTACGTAACCAAGAGTTACCAATTTGCGGGGTTCACATCATCTGATAGTGCAAATGTTTTTTGTTTCGTATTGATCAAAATAACGGTTTCTATGTGGATGAAATGATTGTGAGATTCTTTTTCACGTTGACATTCTTGGTCATATCTAAAATGGCTCTCAGTCATGTTATGTAAAAGTTATATCTCTTATATCTGTCTATTTAGTCAGAAACATTAAGATTAAATCATCCAGAAAAGATCATATGCTGTGGTGTTTACCATAGATTTGAATTTACTGGACATGAAGAGATTTTTTTCTTTTGTTAAAAAAAGAGATGTGAATTGTTTATGCATACAACAAAATCTGTCCTGAGATTTGTTTTGCAAAACAGTTTATTTAATCTTTATGAGGTGTTCTCAGTGTTTTGTTGACACCATGTTTAAGTGTAAGAAATAGTTGTTGTATTTCTACAAATATTCAGTGACTGGGGAACGACATGTGGTATCTGGGATAAATGAATTTTGTGAAAAACAACTAAGTTGACTTAATGAGCGAAACGATGATTCAATTGGCAGCAAGTACAAAAGGGTGATTCAAACGTCTTGAAGTACAACTTTATGATTCAGCAGACCTCAAGTACAAATTATACATTTTTTAAGTTCATGTTAATTGCATCGTTACAATTAGCTAGAGAATAGTTTGTATTGCTTTCCCCAGCAGTTTTACCATCCTTTTGAATGTGAGCAATACTTTTGCAAAGCACTCAAACCAAAATAGCCTAAATTCATTATCTTCATAGTTCCTGAAATTAGGCCTCGTTTTATATTATATCATGAAATGGCAACAAATATGATATGATTATTTCGTCTAACATATGAAAAACGTTGATTCATTTTTCATTTAGATATTAGCATGTCTGTATTGGCAAGTCCAAATATTTATCTGCCCTGTCAAGTGCACTCGCATTTTATCAGTTCAGTAAGTATGTATACCTATCCCAGCTGTATAAAGAGGGCCTCACCCCCCCCATCCAGGGGGATCCAGGGGATCAAATGAACATCCATGCCCCTCTCAGAGAGCGGGTTGCACACTGAATGGACTGCCATGTAGTTAGATGGACCAGATGCTTATACTTACCAGCATAAACCACTCATCACCCTGCTATCAACACATGCTCCATACACTGCATCGAATTATGTACTTTCTTTTTAAACATAAATAATTTGATCTCCTTTACAAAAATGTAATTAGTTTGATCTTGTTTGAAAGGATTTTATTTGCCGATTCCAACAAATACCTACACTTGATATATAATAGCCCTGCACGATGGCTGGAATATATGACTGGAATATATATATTATATATTATTATTTATTATATGTATGTATAAATATATTTTTACTTAACGCCTAGGTAAGTCTAGATCAAACTGAACCAAGTCTAGTTTCCTTGATGTTTTCATAGACTAAGTGATAATCTAGAAATGTAGATTGTTATACAAGTTATGGGGAATATTATCAAGACCTTTGAATAATTATGTATTGTTTGTCGGGAAAACATTGATATTTAAATTCTTTATGGATATATAATAATATGTACTTTATCATTGTTATTCGTTGTTATTTCTTTATCAAACAGACTTAAAATTCTCTTCATGGCAAGGAAAGTAAAAAAAATGAATTGTTGGATTCCATTTTTGACATCTTTCAAATCCAATCACCCTTTTCTTTGTTTCTCAGTTGACTTGTTCTTAAGAAAGGCCAAATTTTCAATATGTTTTAACTATGTGTATTTGATGTTACTAAAGCACTATTTAAGTTAATTGAAAGTCCATGTTTGTGTCAAATAATGGGCAGATATATTACACATGTTTGTTTTTGTGTTTCAATTAATTATGGAAATTACACATTTTCATTTATTTAAGAATTGAGAATCTTTGAGAGGTAATAATTATGACTGCTTTTGTAAACAAGTGTTGTTTGTGGTCATAGTGTGTGAACCGGGTTGATCCTCAGGTTCTCCAGAATTCATCAAGTGTGCTAGAATCACAAGGGAAGATGAAGCACTAGCTTGTTAGGTACCGCTTGTTAGGCCTCAAAACATTCTGTTGTGACTCACCCAATCCACAGACAGAAGGAAGTAGCCAAGTTATAAAATGTGCTGAACTGTTCTACACAAAATGGTTTCGAAACGTGTAAAAATCTATATTTCATCTCATCTGAATACAAAAAAAACAAAGAGCTGTTTGAAATCAATAATTAGGTAAAAAGTTATTTTTAGTCGTTAATATTTTGTGCTCTACTTTCAAATTTGGTGATCATATTTTATGCAAAAATTATCAGCCTTTGAAAGAGGATTTGAATGATAAAAAATATAATATAATAACTGTAATGAACATGATAATAGATTATCCTTATGAAAGGTTTATCTCAAGTATGAGAGCCATCATTAAATTATATATTGATTATGTCGTTGGAAAATCAATTTTGTTCTAATTTGTTAATGCAAAAAGCTGTCCCCCATAGTGAATCGTGCTGTGTGGTCATCAATATGAACGGGGGAAAAGTAAATCAATTTTGTAAACCTCAAACACGTTTTGAAAAAAATGCAGTATTTAGGATTACATTTTTTTGTGTTATCTATTTCAATAATATGTTAATATTGTGAATGGTTGCTGTATGTTTCAGAAATGTTGTCACAATATGGCCAGTCAGTTGTTGCTTTAGGGAGGTGTATATTATATCTATTTAGTTATGATTCATATTTTCAAAATTGGGCAACCAAAAACAAGTGACCATATAGGTTAGGATTAATGCTATAGTCAGCAGTCAGACAGGTTACACTCTCCTGCAACTCTTGCTGCATGTTGTGGGTACTGATTGGTGTTGGGTTATACACGATGGACTGTATGTTCAACTTGACAAGAGCATTAGGATAACAACTTCTTTAGTCAACACATGCAATGTTTCAGGGTGCAGTTGTACAAAACATTAGCCCTAAGACTAGACTGTTGTAAGTCTATGTAAAATGTGGGAGTTATGATCACCTTCCCGCTAAGATCATGTTTTACAACAGCACCTAGTCTCTCTCAGAGATCCCAGAGAATAAAATTGAAAAAGGAGTCCAACTCAAGTCTGGAATGATTTGGCAAGTCTAGATTGCCTCAGCTCTAGGTGAAAGTAAGGATTGTTCTGGGCTCCATTTGGATTTAAATTTTTATATTTTGTAGATATATATTTTGAGATGAAATAACTTTATTTCTGGAACTAAATGTCAGTCTAAACGGCACCCTGGGGTACTTCTTGCCACTTCATCAGGTGAATGTCGAGTTTCAGGATGTAGCTCTGAAACGTGTTTGTACAATACAGAAGTTGTTATTCATAATAATCCATGTCCTGTTTACATCCAACTTCTAAATGCCTGTTGTTAAGCAAGAAATGACTGTATTAACATAGTGGGACTACTTTTGTCACTGAGTTCGCAGCAAACAGCTTGTCTCCAACTTGACACGTGTGGAGCATAAATTGATAAATGTGACTTTCGTTCTCCTAGCTGTATTAATGTGAAGAGTTTGTGCTACTGTTTTCACCGGTGTTCAACTGATGCATACAACTTCCTATAGCTGTTGAGATTATCAAAACTGTGATCAGATTCAAACGTTCACAGGCATCATCCCAATGTTAGCAGTTACTGATATTTGGGGACACTTTTTGATTCATATTTTATATTTAAAATCCTCAAACACCCTGGTACATCCCTAAAATACTTAACACTGTATTTACTGATTCAGAAAATAGATAATCTGTTTTGCTGAGGTATTCTATTGGTAAGTTTGCCAATTTTCAGCTCCCTTTGCAGTATACGTTGTCTGACAGTCATAACATCACAGTACAGTGAACTGTACATAAAACTATTATCTATCAGTAATATTTTCTAAATATTACCAGCATACATGTATTTTGTTCTATAAATACACTTCCATAATGGGTTCTGCATATCTAGACTTGGTAATTACCAAACTACATTGAGGACAACCGTGGAGTTACAAGGCTAAGCCAGTGGAGAGGCCGGGTTTAAAGTAATGGGGGACTTGTAGAAATGAAGGATTTTCAGAAAAGTTCATTTTATCTGAAGGAAGGAAGGAGGCTTAGTAGGATTTGGATCCTGTTATGAAGTCGTAGACGTGTATGACACTGACTCCATTACGTGTAGAAAAAGGCAATGTGCTATGGAGAAGTTTACCTTGAATTTCAGGTGAAAATCGACTGATTTAAGTTGATTGATTGATAATAGTTTTGGATTTGGCAGAAATGGATTGAATCTCTTCTGCACTGAGCAGTTATGGGTGTTTATTGAAGTAGTTTGAAATGTTTCTCTTGTTCAACAAGTAGCCATTGAATGCAGTATTTTGTCTGGATTCATCATTGTGTCTGTATTCATCATTTGAATGGAAAGAACCAGTTTGCAGTGGTGTCTTAATTTTCATCAAGGAATAGTCTCTTGTCCAGGGATTGTGGATAGAGGTATTTGAATCTTTAACATCTTTGCTCGTTTGCTTGTTTTTTTAATGTCTAACTCAGCAATAGTCCAGGTGTATGACAGCAGTCTGTAAACAATCAAATCTGGACCAGACAACCCAGTGATTGACATGATGAGCATTGATCTATGATGACATGCATCAACCAATCAGCTAGCCTGACCACCTGATCCCATTAGTCACCTCATATGACAAGCATGGGTTGCTGAAGATCAATTCTAACACAGATCTTTACGGGTCCAATCTTTAGTATCTAAACTGACAAGTCATAATTAGTATTTTTCCAGGAACTGTTGTCGTTCAGTGTCCTCCTCCGTTGGGTGTGACTGTCTCCACTTGTAGACAAACGAGTTTATTACCCATACGGTTAGAAATAACCAAGTTCATCAAAATTGTGGACTCTTGCTAATATCACTTCTCTCGCACCAGTGTATTGTTTGCGTCAAATGGATGGCATTGTTGACGTCATTTGAATCTTATTGTGACGTAAGGTTGGAATGATGTCACACTAGAAATGACGTAGCTGATTATTGTTGTGTCATTGGGCAAATTGTGGTTTTCTGAGAGTGGGACAGGGGCGGTCGGGTAGCCTGGTGGTTAAAGCATTCGCTTGTCACGCCGAAGACCCAGGTTCGATTCCTGACATGGGTACAATGTGTGAAGCCCATTTCTGGTGTCACCCGCCGTGATAATGCTGGAATATTGCTAAAAACGGCGTAAAACCATACTCACTCACTGAGAGTGGGACAGGTGGTTATCAGTGCATTTTTTGTAAGTGGAGCGGAAAAAGATTAAGAAATAATGGGAAATAAAGGAATTATTACACTTTAAGTGTCTTACTGATTTTACGAAACTGGTGTAAGATTTCAAAGTGTTACCCTTGTTGTCACTCAGGAAATACAAGAATTCTGACACTCGTTTCCTATAATCAGTATGACACATGCTCATGTAATAATCTCTGTATATGTCATGGGAAAGAGTTAGGGATGAAAGGAAGGATGAGCTTTAAGTTGGGATTCGTCTTCTTCGTCCAAGACTAGGAACATGATGGTGTTAATCTGGCGCTTGATGGCCGGCAGCAGCTGCAGCTGCTGATAGGCCGTGATGTATGTGATTGACAGCTGCATGGCAAAGTCATGGGTGATGCATTCATTGCATAAATGGGAGTAGAACTAATGATGAGCCATTTTTCTTGATTTTTCTCTAATTCTTCATACCTACATTGTCATATCTCCATATGTTGTTCATGCAAGGTGGGTCTTTTAAAGGACAGTCATCTGAAGAAAATTGCTACAAATATTTTCGGCTATTATATATTATCATTAATGTTATGAGATCATAGAGGGATCATTGTATGTATTTAAGATAGAAAAAAGCCATTTTTGATAATCTAAATGGTAGCTTGCCTTTACAATGTGGACTTTATTCTTCATCAGTGGCAGTGGACCGTGATCCAGTGTTTGTGCACTTACTGAAGTTATGCCTGTATATAAACTAATTATATAATCATTTCATAGACACTGAATGACATAAGTTTTCATGCATAGTCCTTGTTGATACTGGATGAATGTAAACATGGCATAATCTTACGTATGTAGTTATGTCATACTCAAGCCATGTGTGGAGGTGAGAGTCATAGTAAGATGGTACAGTGACGAGGCTGTAGATGAGTCATACTAACATGGTACAGTGACGAGGCTGTAGATGAGAGTCATAGTAAGATGGTACAGTGACGAGGCTGTAGATGAGTCATACTAACATGGTACAGTGACGAGGCTGTAGATGAGAGTCATAGTAAGATGGTACAGTGACGAGGCTGTTGATGAGTCATACTAAGATTGTACAGTGACGAGGCTGTAGATGAGAGTCATAGTAAGATGGTACAGTGACGAGGCTGTAGATGAGTCATACTAAGATGGTACAGTGATGAGGCTGTAGATGAGAGTCATAGTAAGATGGTACAGTGACGAGGCTGTAGATGAGTCATACTAAGATGGTACAGTGACGAGGCTGTAGATGAGAGTCATACTAAGATGGTACAGTGACGAGGCTGTAGATGAGTCATACTAAGATGGTACAGTGATGAGGCTGTAGATGTGAGTCATAGTAAGATGGTACAGTGATGAGGCTGTAGATGAGAGTCATAGTAAGATGGTACAGTGATGAGGCTGTAGATGAGAGTCATAGTAAGATGGTACAGTGACGAGGCTGTAGATGAGTCATACTAAGATGGTACAGTGACGAGGCTGTAGATGAGAGTCATACTAAGATGGTACAGTGACGAGGCTGTAGATGAGAGTCATACTAAGATGGTACAGTGACGAGGCTGTAGATGAGTCATACTAAGATGGTACAGTGATGAGGCTGTAGATGTGAGTCATAGTAAGATGGTACAGTGATGAGGCTGTAGATGAGTCATACTAAGATGGTACAGTGATGAGGCTGTAGATGAGAGTCATACTAAGATGGTACAGTGACGAGGCTGTAGATGAGTCATACTAAGATGGTACAGTGACGAGGCTGTAGATTAGAGTCATACTAAGATGGTACAGTGACGAGGCTGTAGGTGAGAGTCATACTAAGATGGTACAGTGACGAGGCTGTAGGTGAGAGTCATACTAAGATGGTACAGTGATGAGGCTGTTGATGAGTCATACTAAGATGGTACAGTGATGAGGCTGTAGATGAGAGTCATACTAAGATGGTACAGTGACGAGGCTGTAGATGAGTCATACTAAGATGGTACAGTGACGAGGCTGTTGATGAGAGTCATACTAAAATGGTACAGTGACGAGGCTGTTGATGAGAGTCATACTAAGATGGTACAGTGACGAGGCTGTAGATGAGTCATACTAAGATGGTACAGTGATGAGGCTGTAGATGAGAGTCATACTAAGATGGTACAGTGACGAGGCTGTAGGTGAGAGTCATACTAAGATGGTACAGTGACGAGGCTGTAGGTGAGAGTCATACTAAGATGGTACAGTGATGAGGCTGTAGGTGAGAGTCATACTAAGATGGTACAGTGATGAGGCTGTAGGTGAGAGTCATACTAAGATTGTACAGTGACTAGGATAAGAATCATTGATTGATTGTTTGTCCACCTGACAACGGTGGACATTGCTCATAATATCATCACTGGTTTGTCTTATTCAGACTCGATTATCAACAGACCGCCGTCATATACTGGAATATTACCGAGTACGGTGTTAAATAACAAACTGTGACTTAAGGCTTTAGTAGACAGAACCGTCTGTATCCTGATGGACAAGCGGAATTGAATCACCACTAGTTGGAAAAGGAAATTAAATCATGAAATTTTGTCAAGAGAATTATGAAAAATTGAAAACCCTATGTGCGTGCCTTTCCTGCTATGCACCATATAAGTTGTCCATGCAACTACTCTCATGCTTCAGAAGGAATCACATACACTGACAGTTATGCGATGCCAGAGTTTGCTTTAAAAACATTTAGACATAAAAAAATAAAATGTCTCACATGCCACATTTTTTTGATGAACATCTGATAGCTAATATATTGTGGCCTTATGAAATATATTGACCCCGGATCTATAAAAATGTTTGTTGTCTCAAAAGATTATTTCTGACATACTAAATTATGGATTACTAGATAAGAGTATTCTATACATTATGTATAGCTGTTTTGTATTTTATGTCGCTGATAATTGACAAGAGTGAGGGAATTCACTGAAACATACAATGTACAATGTATGACTGGTTTTATCTGGACAAGCATATTGAATACACTCAGCTTTGTCAATTGATCAAATATCTTGTCACGCTTCAATGGCACCAAATCCTGTTTCATTCACAGTTTGTACTTTGCACTAATGGGGTTTTTCTACATGGAATTGTCTACTGCTTTGTGAGAGGAATCTAATCTTTATCAAGTTGCCAAGGAAACAAATTATGGATGAAATGTAGCATGTCAACAATTATATTTACACATGTTTACTAGGACTATGTAGTTTGCTATAACAAATCTGCAATTGAGACTGATTAAAGTATACATGAAACACCCAGGGCGCTCTCAAAATTAGAAATAGGGAGCCTTTATTAGAATATTATTTTGGGTGAAAAATAAAATGTTTATGTTCGACAGATATATTTTTCCAAGATTTAATTGCCGGTAATGAAGGGTGCATATAACACACGAGTACATATTATATGCGAATAAGTAAGTCTTGTGTACATTGATCAATCGGAAGGGGTGCTAATTGGGATTGTTCACTAGCCAATATATTAGCAAATATTGACATGGGCGCTTATTACGTCGAATAGGGTATTTGATGATGTGCAACCAGTGCTGTTTCACTTGTTACAAAATGTTCATGAAGTTGACAATATTCATCGCTTGTTTTAGAGTTGAAATATGGCAAGCAGTAATGGCCTCGTTGACATAGACATCAACAATTGAAATAAACAAAATTTAGCAAAGAGCAACCATTCTTCCTTGTAAATTGTGCAAAGTTGACAGGATGAAATATGTGTATGTGAGATTTATATTTTTATGCTGTATCGGACATTTGATATGATTCACAGTGTTGGTATTAATATTCGCAAGAATTTGATACACATCCATAGGGTCAAACTGGCTTGATGAAAAAATAGAAATTAAATGTAATATTTCCTTTAAATTCCATTTTGAACAAATCAATTCTTTGCAGGTTCCTTTATATTATTCTTCATATTTGCCATTTTTTAAGTAGCATATTTTAAGCATTCTTTAATTTAATGTGATCTTTATGAAGGGATGTTTTGTTTGCACAATTTGAAGCTGAAGAGCATTTTATTCAATTTAAATTTGAACCCATTTGATGTTGAGTTACTGTGTTTGATAAACGAGGTTTGGGCTGACCTAGATGTGGGAGAGTCTGTACAGCAGTACCTGGCGGTGGAGTGGGGCATATATATAACATTCCCACTACAATAACACTAAGTGAGACCATATGCTCTACAGTTGGTGTTTATTATCAACCTTGATCAAGAAAGGAACAAGCTTGCCACATAAATTATGAATTTATGATTTACTGTTATATGAAAGAACAGGATGAAAAAACACAAACTCTGCTCATGATATTTGTTTTTAGGTCATAGCTGGTATTGTTTCCCCTAGTTGCTGTTGAGCTTGATAAGTCTTGCAAATGTCAGAGCACTGTTTAAAGCATCAATGTAACTAACTTGCTTTTTGCTTGTAAATTTTAGGCTTACGTACACATGTTTTAATATTTGAATTTTCTGTTTCATTTCATAGGTTAAGTGATGTTTTATGTCAGAATTTAACAAAATATGCTTCAGAGTTTAACTTTTCTCAAAATTGCTATACGGTGGTGTACTACATTTATAACAAACACGCTTAACACAAACTGATGGATATAACAAACTTTTTTTGTTCCGATGTTTGCTGCTTATTTGCTGTATATATGTTTTTATGAAGTACGGTTATAATGAACTAAAATTAGTGTTCCCTTTGAGTTCGTTATAACTGTAGTTTACTGTATATGCTTCCAGTAAAACTATATGATAAAACACTGTTAATCTGTTATATATTTTGCTACAGCTCATAATAGTATTGGTTAAGCTGATCGGATGAATACACTGTTGAAATATACCGGTACATTAATTTGCTATGTGGAACACTAACTACACAGAAAAATGTGTTAATTACAATTAAGGAAGCTATTTATAGCACAACATCTCCCACTGGGAGAAAAAATCAATTTGTGTTGATGATTGCAATACAGCATTGTTAGTTCCCCCTACGGAGGAATGCAGGGCTTCTTTCACATGTCAATCCTGGCAATCGCCTTGATGTGGCTGATGCACACTGCCCTGCATCTTCAACAGCATCTCATTGCATGAAATAGCTTCCAGTACATGTGTATTTCATAGACCTCTGTTTAATGAAATAGCTTCCAGTACATGTGTATTTCATAGACCTCTGTTTAATGAAATAGCTTCAGATATGTGTGTTTTTCATAGACCTCTGTTTAATGAAATAGCTTCCAATATGTGTGTATTTCATAGACCTCTGTTTAATGAAATAGCTTCAGATGTTTTTTTCATAGACCTCTTTTTAATGAAATAGCTTCAGATATGTGTGTATTTTACAGACCTCTGTTTAATGAAATAGCTTCCAATATGTGTGTATTTCACAGACCTCTGTTTAATGAAAAAGCTTCCAATATGTGTGTATTTCACAGACCTCTGTTAGCTTCCAACATGTGTTTATTTCACAGACTTTGAGGGAGAAGTTTAATGAAATAGTTTCAGATATGTCTGTATTTCATGGGACTTTTGGTTCCAATGCTTGTCAGGAATCGGAATGCAAGGAGCTGTATTGGTATTGTGGTAAAAGGTGCAGATAATCGACGTGAAAATTGTGAGAATACAAAACAGAACCTCCCTGTACATAACATAGACTTACCCGACATCTCCGAGGTCAAATTGAAGTCAGGGAATCTTTTATCAGGGTAAACATTTTTGAGCATGTACAATTTATTGACATCCTTAGAAACACTACAAAATGTTGACATCTCATATAAGAAATAAACGACTTGCAGTTGTTTACCGTACTATAAAACTCTGAAGGGAGAATAAACCACTCATACACCCTCATGTTTTTCTACATGCAGTGTTTCATTGTATGATAAACAACACCCACTACTTCTTAGTTTTATGAACAATATGTAATACAAGTCATGTGTCTGATGTGACACAATAATTGAGTTTGTATTCTATATTTTTTACCTGTGGTCTTTTTGCCTTCTTTTATTGGCTGTTGTGCCTTTTTTTTGGTGTTTGTTTTAACTTCACCTTTTGAGGCCCTTTTAGATGCTCCCTTACAGACCTTATGTAGATGTTATATGTGACTACATCCATGATGTCATTGGACGGCGCCTCAGTGTGGTACATTTACTATGGTTTAAGCTGTCATTGATGACAATCAATATGTATTGACATACGCCAGTCACTGCATCAATACTCAAGGGTGGAGCATCCTCAGGGTTGCGCTGCAATCAATTACAATAAATCTCATACTTCTGCCTTCTGTTGTGAAACATGAGGATGCATGGACAACTTAATAATATACAGCGAACAAACGGCCATGTCCTGGAGATGGTTCTTCCAATGGTTGTGCATGACATAACCATCGTGTTTATTTCGGATGTTTCTATTCTGACAGGGAGGGTATTTGTGGGAAGCTTACATAACAGTCTTGCAGAACGACGACAGAACGAGATTCTCATATTGAGATGCTGTTTTGTGTACAGCAACCTTAGAAATACTTTTCTTTTACTTGGAAGAATGTTGAGATGAGTGAAAAGTGTGAAAATTACAGTCATGTGGAAAGTTTAAAGCTGTAAGGTGTGAATCATTGTGAGGGAAGGAGTGTTTCTGTGATGATAACATTCACATGTGCACTTATAACCATGGAGGATCCACGTGATGTCAGGAAGTTATTATGGATTTTCAGTATTCAGTCTGCTTTGAATTAAAAATTTCATGTAAGTTTGGATGATTCAGAGCTTGGGTTGAAATTGGTTCAATATTTTATCAGCCTTTAGGGATGTATGATGACGACTGAAGGTGTTGATGATGACTGAAGGTGATGATGATGACTGAAGGTGATGACGATGACTGAAGGTGATGATGATGATGATGATAACTGAAGGTTATGACGACTGAAGGTGTTGATGAAGGCTGAAGGTGACGATGAAGACTGAAGGTGATGATGATGACTGAAGGTGATGATGACTGAAGGTGACGATGCAGACTGAAGGTGATGATGATGAATGAAGGTGACGATGATGACTGAAGGTGACGATGATGACTGAAGGTGATGATGATGAATGAAGGTGACGATGATGACTGAAGGTGACGATGATGACTAAGGGTGATGATGATGAGGAGGATCAAGATCATCATGATGTTTAATGTTTACATGCTTCTGTGAAGATTGTTTTACAGTTTGGTTGATATTTCCAATATATATAATTATCATCCCCTGCCACGAAGTGGGCGGATAAATAAACAAAGATTATCAGTCCGCCCCACTTCTCAAAGGGGACCAATTTTCTCAAAAATTATTTGAGTCAGACAAATAAAATTTTACACACAGATGTTACTGGTCATGGTCACAAATGAGTTTGAAACTTGTTTATGGCTCTTGCTCTATACTTTTGAACTTTGTGCATACAATGGGAAATGAAGACAGGTCTTCTCAGTAACTACTGAAGTTACATGAATGAAAGTTTGCATGCTTATCTAAGAGATACATGTCAAGACGGCGTTCGAAAATTGGTCCTGTCAATTATTGTTTTACAGAGTTATGGCCCTTGCTCCGTGATTGTTGACTTTGTGCATAGTGTGGGCAATGGGGACAAGTTTTCTCAGAAACTACTGAAGTTACATGAATGAAAGTTTGCATGCTTATCTAAGAGATTTTGTCAAGACTGAGTGATTTTGGCCAGAGAAGGGTCCTTTTGTGTGTATTAATTTCACATTTAATTATTTCATCTGATGACATAAGGCGGCCCAGGTGCCTATCTCTTCTCAAGGCTTTATAGGGCTTTTTTATAGTTAATATTCACTAATATATGAACAAACAACAATGTGCCCCATGGCGGGGGATAGTGATAATCTTGTTTTCTTGTTTCAAGTACAACAGACTTGTAATATTCTATTTGCACAATTTTGTGAAATATTTGTTGGTAACACAGTAAGTATGGTAAGTTACCTTCAGCATATTTTTGTCAAATTTGAACAAACTTAGGAATTCCCCCTGTGTAGTATTTTGCTATAAAACTCCAATATTAGATAAATGATTGTGGAGGTCAGAGTGTGTGTAAATCAGCATAGATTTCATTGTCCGTGCTGTCAGTATTGACATTTGATTGATAGCACTTGCCTGTCCAACCTCCATTCAGTTTGCTCAGTGTATTAGATTTAATAGTCCCACACACGGTACTGATGGCTGCAGTGCGTCTTACTGCATTTACTCACTTAGTTTCAGCAAGAACATAATTCAACCATGCACAGATCAAGTGCAGTTTGTGCCCTGAGACTGATAACGAAATGCTGTGGCAGATTTGAGACGTTTTCACAAATAACACGATATTTCACTTGCAAGAGGCTTGCAAGGTCACTAGCTGATTGTAGTGTAATCAGAATAAACATAGGAAATATCAATACCCCTCCCACAAATGAGGGCCTTCATTTGAATTATACAGGATCTGTCATTCCTCAGGTTCAGTCAACTAATCTATGTGTGTAGGTTTCAGTCAATCAGGTTATTTATGTAGATTTCTGTCAATCAATTTATGTATGTAGATTTCTGTCAGTCAATTTATGTATGTAGATTTCTGTCAGTCAATTTATGTATGTAGGTTTCTGTCAATCAATTTATGTATGTAGATTTCTGTCAGTCAATTTATGTATGTAGGTTTCTGTCAATCAATTTATGTATGTAGATTTCTGTCAGTCAATTTATGTATGTAGGTTTCTGTCAGTCAATTTATGTATGTAGGTTTCAATCAATCAGTTGATGTATGTAGGTTTCTGTCAATCAGTTTATTTATGTAGATTTCTGTCAATCAGTTTATTCATGTAGATTTGAGCCAATCAATTTATGTATGTAGGTTTCACTCAATCAGTTTATGCTTGTAGATTTCTGTTAATGAATTTATGAACATATATTTCAGTCAATGAATTTGTGTACATATGTTTCAGTCAATCAGTTTATGTATGTAATTTCAGTCAATTTATTCATGTAGATTTCTGTCAATCCATTTATGTATGTGGGTTTCAGGTCAATCAATTTGTGTATGTAAGTTTCACTCAATCTATGTATGCAGTTTCATTCACCTTGCATATTTGTTATCAACAAGGTCCTCTCAGGGACAGGATCAGGCATGTATTAACCCTTCAAAGTGAAATTTTTATCCTCAATATTTATAGAGTCTTTTGTATGAACAAGTGTTCTCTTGTATGTAGCGATTTCAAATAGATGTTAACTGGATGAGAACGTCGTTTATTCAGTTGAGGTTCCTGGATCCTGGCTGTACATAGCGTCAGGGAAGTACACACAAACCATTGTTGTTGTACAAATACCTTCTCCATGGGGTGATAAGTACAATAGCAGATAAAACTCTTCAGGTGTGACTGCAAGCCTGCGCAAATGCTTTACAGCAAACACATTACTCTCTTTAAAAGCAACAAACTTTCAAATTAGATTTAAGAAACATTTGTAGTTATACTTGAAACAATTTAAAATTACATTCAAACAAGTAGCCAGACTATTATTTAGCTTCGGTTTAAAGCAAAGTAGACACAAGTTTCGGATAACATCTTCTTTATATTACTGTGAAGGCGACATTTCAGTATAGATCCTTATACTGCTGTCAAGCAAGACTGAGCTATACCGAAACGTCGCCTTTACAGTAAATAAAGAAGTTGTTATCCATAAATTGTGTCTACTTTGTCATCTGTCAACTTCTAAGTAATGCCTATGAAACAATTCCATATCAGGGGGGGTAATCACTTTCAGAATTATGACTCATCATGCTATGAGCAAATGACTGACTATCAACCTTTAGTCTGCGAGCAATTTTATCACCTAGATTGATCTAAAAAAAATTGACATACATCAAAGTAAAGAACTTTTGTCATATGTGATTTTTTTAAAACCTGATCAATTACCAAACTTTTGAGTTATTCTGAGTATGAATCTATTAACTCATAACACCACTTCTGTAAATTTTGTCACGGGTAAATGTTTTAACTATTGAAGCTAACTTAAGAATTAAAAAAATGTAGCAGTGGATTATGCGAGTGTGTATTGTATTAAAACAAAATATACATGACTCTTAGAACTATGTACAGATTACCATGGGGCCATCCAGGACTAGATCAGAAAGCTTCGCCTGCTTCTAATGTCCTTGTTCCACAGGATTATAAAACATGCCAAATAATAGATCATTTGTTTTCTTTAAAGATATATGTTTTGTGTAACCACTTCTCTTTAGTACCTCTTAACCATAATAATAACTGAAAAAAGTTAGCTTGCTTGCTACAGATATGAGAGTTTTGGTTATGAAACTTCTTTAAAAACCCAAATGTTTCATATCCATTTTATATGAAACATGACCTATGTTGGGATATCATATTAATGTCAAGAAATGAGAACTACTTCAGGTAATATTTTGGTTTCAGGTCTGTAATATCAAACTGAGGTGTAAAAACTGTACCTCAGAAGGGTCAGATAATCGTCAGATAAAGCAAATTGCTGCACACTCTCTGCAGTAAGGGAAGCCAGCATCGACCTGTTCTGACTGTAATTGTTCCGGAACTGGTCCCATGTTAATGTTGCTATGTATTACATATGTAGATGGCGGGTGTATCATTGACGGTTGTAAATAGCACAACATAGGAGGGAATAACAAAGAGCCACCTGTAGCGGGCAGGTCACTTTACTGTATGTGTTTACACTGGGCAAGGTGGAAATATCCTAATGAGATCAGTCTATCATAAGGGTCTGGCTTGACACGCATTAGGAAAGCTTTAGACAATTGCTCCAGCTTATGTATTGATGTTATGATCGATCATGACGATAACAAAACCCTGATTACATTCACACTGGACAAGAAAAACAGAAACTCATTTCCTTACTGCATTACGAGCCCAGGAGTTCTTCTGTTGGTCACGTCTGAGAAAGTGTAAAAAAATAATATGGAAAATATGGATGAAAACGAAATAGGGAAAGGCTGAGTGTTGATAGTATTTTGTTTACATCTTAATTAATCAGTTTGAATGTTGTCTTTTCATTTAACTATGCGTGGAAAAGATTTACTAATTCAAGATGTCATGTGGTATCATATTTTGGGAAAACTGATGTAAATAACATCATCACTAGGGATTGTTATAATGTGTAAAATTACAACATTGATAAGGTTGATAATTACAATATCTAAAATGACAACAACATGGTTATTGAGGATGATAATAAGAATTGTGTAACTAGAAACAATTAAAAAACATATCATAACAATTGTTAAAATAACAACATATGATGAGCGATAATTACAATTGTGAAATAACATCAATATGAATGATAATGATAGTGTAAAATAACATTAATAACAATGGTCACAGTATTAATAAGAGGATAATAACATTTTTTAAGTATCATTAATAATTGTTTTGTTAGTTTGTGTCTGCAATAGTTTCTACATGATTTATTGGCCAAGATAAGTTTAATGATAAAACCCTGTCCAATCTAACCCAGCTAGATGTCATTGTTCCCTCAACTCATAATACTGGAGGTGTCTATCCTGTTTATGTTACTCATTCAAAAAGCATGAGTCAGTGAATCCCCTCTATAACACCGAAATGTATGTATGTACATTGACGTCTATATCAGCTACAAGTACATTGTCAATTCACAACAATGTAGGTCACTATCAGTTTGAACATCTTCAGCTGTAGCATACACAAACAAAATTCGGTAATTTCTTTGTTATAGTGGAGATAATGGCACAAGAGGCTCCAGTTTCGGGGAAACTGATTTGTTATTCAACATACGAGAGCCGTGTTGTGTTAATACATAAAAAAGGCTGATAATAGTGGATAGCGAAATAGATTGCAATAGACGAGAAAGCAGATGAAGTGGCAGTGAGGCAGCCCAATGGGCTGTTTGTATAACCTGTTTAGTCTTGTAGCCCTCTCTCTACATTATGGCAGCCTTAAGCTGTGTTTATAGCTCATCGGGAATGTTTAATATTTAATATACCAGTCTTTCATAAGTGGAAAAGATGTTCGTGTATGGGTTTCGACGTTTTGGGCCAAATTTCTGCAGATGTAGGTGTAACATTTTGATCATTTTAGTACTTCTGACGTGCATTAAAAATTAACATTAATTTTCTTCAAATTTGTTTTAATGATTATATCTAGTCTGGAAAATGAAAATTAATAGTAATTTTTGTATTATTCACAATATAGTCTTATATTTGTTCTTGTTAATGGCCTACTTCAGAACATGATTTTTGATTAAAGTAGATTAAATTGGCAAATGTACCTTCAGATTTACTTAAGTTTTGAAAGTAAGTACATTTCAGATTATGTAGACGCACAGTAACACGATCCTGCCTTTGTGATGTTCTTTAATCAGCAACATGAGATGTTCGGCACATTAACTTGATTTACAGTTCTGAGGCACTGAAGGTGACAGTCAAATATAAAAATAAATGTTTATTGTGTTAATTTAAACTGAGAAATTGAAACACAAGAAGTTGCCTAGTGAGAATGGCTTTATAATGACCACCATGTTACTTCCAGTTGGGGTCAAAGGTCAAACTGCCCACTGAGATGACCATGAGAGAAGGTGAGCTGTCAAGTGGGATTTTGTCTGTTAGCTCGTGGCCGCCCCTGGCGCACGTACTGGTCACACAGACAGTGTTTGATCTCACGACAGTGTGCCTGGGTATCACTATAAGTACATGTAACATCGGTACATTAGTGCAACAAACTAAAGAAACTGACAGCAGTAGAGTTTAGTGAAGGAAACTGATATACATGTTTTATCGAAAATAAATGAACCCAGGTATTTTCCAATGCAAGATGTTCCCTGCGTATTTCTATGGCATAAGTAGGTCCATAATGAAATTGATGTTGGTATATTTTATGTTAAGGAACTGATGCATCAATTTCAGTGCAAGAACTAAACACAGGTTATCACATTTCAGTGCAAGAAATTAACGAAGGTTATCACATTTCAGTGCAAGCAGTACACAAAGGTTATCACATTTCAGTGCAAGAACTAAACACAGGTTATCACATTTCAGTGCAAGAAATTAACGAAGGTTATCACATTTCAGTGCAAGCCGTAAACAAAGGTTATCACATTTCAGTGCAAGAAATAAACAAAGGTTATCACATTTCAGTGCAAGAAATAAACAAAGGTTATCACATTTCAGTGCAAGCAGTAAACAAAGGTTATCACATTTCAGTGCAAGAAATAAACAAAGGTTATCACATTTCAGTGCAAGCAGTAAACAAAGGTTATCTCATTTCAGTGCAAGCAGTAAACAAAGGTTATCACATTTCAGTGCAAGAAATTGACACAGGTTATCACACTTCAGTGCAAGCAGTAAACAAAGGTTATCACATTTCAGTGCAAGAAATAAACAAACTATTACATTTCAGTGCAAGAAGTAAACAAAGGTTATCACATTTCAGTGCAAGAAATTGACACAGGTATATTTATAAGTGCAAGAAATTCTTTTGACTTACTATAGTGTTTGTTTTTGTGTTAAGAAGATGACTATTCTTCATGGGATTACTGTGTAAGTGAATATTGCCTTTATTGTTAGGTTTTTGAAAATGTTGATGGTTGTAGATGAGTTAAACGACTTGATGTGAATGAAGGTGAGATTCTTCTGTCCTTGAGAAACGGTTCACAGAGGATATGATGGAATTAACACTTAACAAAGTAATATTGATAATAGAATAATAAACATAATTGAATGATTTGCATAGGATGCACTGAAGGTAGCAGATGTCACTAGATGATGATGGTGATGATGATGATGATGAGACTGGTGGCTATACCATCCTGTCCATCTCATGCTGAGGAAATAGCTGTAAGTTTAAGATTAAAAAAAGACAAATCAGCTTTAACAGTGTTTAAATGGGAGGATGAAAATGTTATATTCACCCTTCTTAAAAAAAGCCTTTCATAGATGGGTGCTTTTAAAGCATTTCAAGTAAGTCAACCAAATGAAAACAAAGGAAATTTTTTTTACAGCTTTGCATCTCAGTTAAACTTGGTCAATCTTGACATAATGGAGCTTAACAATACCAAAGTTTAACTTTGATAGGATTTCTTCCATCATGTGATTTGCACTCAAGCTATGATTGCCGGCACGGAAATAGATCATCAGGTCAACAATGGTTCACTTGAATCTATTTGTAATTTGTTCAACTGAAATGCATCTTGTTCAAATAAGGGTCATTTCTTATCTTTACATTGAAGTATCTTCAGTGCTAACAAAAACCAATGTTTTCCCCAAATTTTGATATGCAGTGAGATACATATTCAATGACCGAGATTGCATTGTGCAAATGTATTTAATTACCAAACAGCCAAATGTACCGATGTTTCATAAATCATTTGCTGCTTGCATCATTAGCAGGCCTCGATGTAAGCCGAGGTGGAACAGTTAGGACCACATCGTCTGAATGATTCTAAATAAAAATATATGCCCCCCCCCCCGTTACATATTAAGTTATATAACACCAGTGGTCTGTTGTAGAGTGGGTGGCGCGTTATAAGGAAGCGTGTTATAACGAGGAATGATATTTACATGGTTGTAGATTACAGGCAAGATGAGCCTGGCTACATATTCTTGGCCCATTGCTAATGCTGAAATATTATTCACTTTGCTTTCCTGTTTGTGTAAGAGCAGGATATGCGAGGCCCTTTGATAAACACAATTATTACATGAAATGATAAAATATCTGACATTCAAGTGCATTAGATTTTTTGTATCTTGGTAATGTAATTATTGGGATATTGGTTTCAAATAGTTGAAACATCATGTGTAAATTTGGTTTTTTATATACTTTGACAACAGAATCTCAGGTTTAGGTGACATTTAGTCAGTGTAGAAAATATACCACAATCTGGATCTGAAGGGATGCACATTTTATGTGAATCAGTCATCATTTATAAACATTCATTTAAAATTAATGAAAAACATTTGCAAAAATTAATAGGTGAAAACAGTAATTCTGTCTGTGAACCATCTGCTGCTGTCAAATATTAACATCATTAGAAAATATAAATATATTGAAAAATTCAAATATGTGAGAATTTGTGATACAAAAAGTCTGTTTTCAGAACAAAATGATAAAAATATTAAAAAGTGCTGCAGAAATAATGACAAGGATGTGACCTGTTTTGCATTGAAGAATGTAATCAGCTGATCGACTGCAATGTAATTTATTGTGCTGTTAGACAGGCACTAGTGTTCCCATAGGTACTGAAATTGATCAGTTGTATGTTTCGGTTGTCAGTCATCTCTCTCTCAACAAAGAAATGTCAATTGCCCTGTTTATGTTTATTTATGCATGTTGCAAGGTCAGCTTCTGAATGCAATATTCATCAATAATATATCATTTCCTTTGAAGCAACTATTTCATCATTTCATTGAAAAAATAAAATAATCACTAAATATTTAGCAGTTTCATTGCGAATAGTACATTTGGTCTTTTTTTTTATTCTTTGCCACAAATAATGTTCATTTCCTAACAAATCAGCTTAATATGAATCAATAATCCAGCCATGTGCAATTTCTGCTTTGATGCTCTGGGTAAAGGGAGGTAACTCTGTGACTATTGATTACTTCAGAGTTTTTCTGCTGTTATCTGAGCATCCACTTGTAATTGTTGGGTGATTGACGAAGATGTTTTACTAAATAAAATTTAAGCATATTTTGAAGACTGTAGAAGATAATTGTTTTGGGTTGACAAATTCTGGCATAATGCAATAGACATGACATTGACGAGATAAATTTGACATGTATGAGATATTTGTCCTATAACAACATGCCAGTATTGATCATAGACAACTCCAGCTGTGCAATCTATTACATTCTCAATTATTCCTCTTTATAATGCAGCTATGGATTTTTGGACGGATCGGCTTCACCATTTATGGTTATCAAAAATGCTGACGAACGACTACAAAATGTTGGTTCTGCTAATGGCATTTGATGTTGAAGAGACAAGAATTGATCTATGTTTAGTTTTCGCCTCACAAATGTTATCTAGGAGAAAGACGATGCTTTATATTTTAATAAATCAATCGTTGATTCATAATTAAGTGTGTCTTTTTCGGATAATCCTGCTTAGATAGATGTGATATTTAAATATGAATATGATATGATGCGATCCATCTGAGACTATTAATATATTTTCCCATACAGATGAATTAATATCTGCTTGGAATGTGAATACATCACCATGTTTTCACATAATACAACAACTGGACAGCTGACGCAGAGTGTTGGAACGACAACATATTTGGTTGAAACTTGGGATTTCATAAGCAACCTGTTTCTGATTTAAGTTAATTAGAGTTTCAAGTCTGAATCTTAGCCAGGGATGTAGGTTGCAGCTGAAGCCATTTGTCCAGGTGTTGAATTTAAATTAAGTTAATGAAGTAAAATAACAGATTTTTTTGCAGGACATGAAATGTTTCAAAATCTGCTGTCACATCAATTGCAATGGTTGTCATATATCACATTGGAGTTTGCAGTGCATTAGAAATATCTCTTTTTTTTGTGGATGAATTATTCAAGGTTTTTTTTTCAGTACATACTTTATATAGTGTTATCAGTCAAAAGCAGTTTTGTTAAAACAGCATTAACTGTTTTGCTTACACCATCATAAGAGAAAACCTTTTGTCACAATTGACTACTATACAAGAACACATCACAGCAATGTGTTGTATCAAAGTATCGATTAGTAGTAATACTCCCAGTGTTCCCGTTTGCAGATAATAACAGCACATAATATCAAAATAAAATTGTTATGTTTCTTCTGGAAAAGAAATCATGCAGAACATAATGTGGTTTCAATCATTTTTTTCTTTCCTTTTAAAAAAAATGGTTTATATGTATGCTAAACATAAAAGTTGAAATGTTACCATTTCTGATCTGCCAACTACAGTAAGTATTTAAAGGACAATTTACATGATACAGCAAATGGTGATTTTTTTTCTTCATCTGAAGGGAATTTTAAGTCAAATTGAAATGTATGTTCTATAGAAATGTTTACATGGTTTACTGGGCTTTCACAAGAAAAGACATTTCCACAGGTTGAAGCAGGTCGGTACAAGCTGCAAGTGTCCTGTTTTTTCAGCCTGAGGTAGATCCATGACTCGCAGTTTGACTTGAAGGCCAGTGCAGCTGCGAATTATCAAGTAGATGAGGTTGCTTCTGTAGATAGGGATCATACAGGGTAGACAGTCAGGCCCAAAGTGAGCCTGGAGGAGGCCAGGAGCAGTAGAGGCTTCATGCAGATTACAAAAGTATGACTTCTTAATGAGCAAGATTTCTTTCTTTTTTATTTCCAGCATGAAATCCTTGCTCTTTCTGAGAAATTAATTCTTCGTCTGGATGATCTGGTGACATTGATAGCGGAGGATGTTCCCTGGTCAGATGGTCTAAAGGCGTTCTGTGAGGACGATGGTCAGACAGATTTGACCCACAATGATGAACTGGTCCAGGCCTTCCGGAGCAATAACTGTGGATTACAGTTTAATGACGTCAAAAAGGAGAAAGAACTCATTGGTAGGGCGTAGGAACATAGTATCTCATGAATGTCAGGGTTAGGAAAATTGTATCACAAAAATAGAAGAATATTTTTCTTTCAATAACTTCTTATCTAGATATTTGAGATTTAGAATAAGGTTAATGAAATTTTGTCGTGACAGTTTGGAGACTAAGTGATAATATATAACAGTTATTAGCTGTGTAAGTACTTACGTTCAGATTAGGAAAGCAACAGAAGTCATGAAAATGGTATTGATTATTTCTAAGATCAAATTTGATCAAAGACGGTTTCAGACAAAGATAAATGATTTAAGAAAATGAGGTTGAATTGACCAGATTGTCTTCTTCAGATAACAGTTTACTTTGATAAGCCAACCTTTTTCTAATACTTGGATCAGGGAAGGAAAAGTCTGTGTTTGTTTGTTTGTGCTGACAATATAACCTCTTATGTATAAATCTGCCGGGACAGGTTTAATTTTCTCCTAAAATGTAGTTATGTTACAAGATTCACTGGTCCAGAATATGCTGTTTGTTACACCGTTGCATTAAGTTCATGGCATCTTATCCGGCATTGTTGTCACGAAGTTCAAATTTAAGGACTACTGTTGATGGGGTTGTTAGCATCCTTTCTCATCAATACATGTACTACTAATGTATAACAATTCTATGTTAACTGCTCCAACTTAATTAAGTTAATTTAAAGATGAAAGATCTTCCCTGAAAAGCTAACGCCATACATGCTGCACCCAGTCAAACTGAAGACTTTGAGATTAAAATTAAGAAACTGATGCAAGTTTCATGTTGCAATAAATACTTGTTGTATGTTATCTTTTAAAAGGAAGTGATTCCAAATGTCATGATCTGCCCCCAGGTGACGTGGGTGTACCAGACAGTGTCCAGCAGGTGGTCATCATGAGCTATCCCCAGTACTGCCGGTACCGCACCGTCCTCAAGCGCTTGGAGAACATGATGGACAAATGGCTGCGAAACGCCATCGTCAGCGCCATCGGTGGATTCTCAGTGAGGTCCAGGAACTGTCGCATAATGTTCTGCAGGGAAACTTTCTACCATCCTGAGTTGGAGGATTTTGAGTTACGCTGTGATCATCTAGGTGGGTAATTCATAGGTCGACATCCTTCATTGTCTGCTGAGATCATCTAGGTGGGTAATTCATAGGTCGACACCCTTCATTGTCTGCTGAGATCATCTAGGTGGGTAATTCATAGGTCGACATCCTCCATTGTCTGCTGGGATCATCTAGGTGGGTAATTCAAAGGTCAACATCCTCCATTGTCTGCTGGGATCATCTAGGTGGGTAATTCAAAGGTCAACATCCTCCATTGTCTGCTGGGATCATCTAGGTGGGTAATTCAAAGGTCAACATCCTTCATTGTCTGCTGTGATCATCTATGTGGGTAATTCATAGGTTGACATCCTCCAATGGTTGCTGGGATCATCTATGTGAGTAGTTCATAGGTCGACATCCTCCATTGTCTGCTGCGATCATCTATGTGGGTAATTCATAGGTCGATATCCTCCATTGTCTGCTGAGATCATCTAGGTGGGTAATTCATAGGTTGACATCCTCCAATGGTTGCTGGGATCATCTATGTGAGTAGTTCATAGGTCGACATCCTCCATCGTCTGCTGAGATCATCTAGGTGGGTAATTCATAGGTTGACATCCTTCATTGTCTGCTGAGATCATCTAGGTGGGTAATTCATAGGTCGACATCCTTCATTGTCTGCTGAGATCATCTAGGTGGGTAATTCATAGGTCGATATCCTTCATTGTCTGCTGAGATCATCTAGGTGGGTAATTCATAGGTCGACATCCTCCATTGTCTGCTGTGATCATCTAGGTGGGTAATTCATAGGTTGACATCCTTCATTGTCTGCTGGGATTGTCTAGGTGGGTAATTCATAGGTTGACATCCTTCATTGTCTGCTGAGATCATCTAGGTGGGTAATTCATAGGTCGACATCCTTCATTGTCTGCTGGGATCATCTAGGTGGGTAATTCATAGGTCGACATCCTCCATTGTCTGCTGAGATCATCTAGGTGGGTAGTTCATAGGTTGACACCCTTCATTGTCTGCTGGGATCATCTAGGTGGGTAATTCATAGGTCGACATCCTCCATTGTCTGCTGTGATCATCTATGTGGGTAGTTCATAGGTTGACATCCTTCATTGTCTGCTGAGATCATCTAGGTGGGTAATTCATAGGTCGACATCCTTCATTGTCTGCTGAGATCATCTAGGTGGGTAATTCATAGGTCGACATCCTCCATTGTCTGCTGAGATCATCTAGGTGGGTAGTTCATAGGTTGACACCCTTCATTGTCTGCTGGGATCATCTATGTGGGTAATTCATAGGTCGACATCCTTCATTGTCTGCTGTGATCATCTATGTGGGTAGTTCATAGGTTGACATCCTTCATTGTCTGCTGGGATCATCTAGGTGGGTAATTCATAGGTCGACATCCTTCATTGTCTGCTGTGATCATCTATGTGGGTAGTTCATAGGTCGACATCCTCCATTGTCTGCTGTGATCATCTATGTGGGTAGTTCATAGGTCGACATCCTTCATTGTTTGCTGGGATCATCTAGGTGGGTAATTCATAGGTCGACATCCTCCATTGTCTGCTGAGATCATCTAGGTGGGTAGTTCAAGATTGGCATCCTCCATTGTATGCTGAGATCATCTAGGTGGGTAGTTCAAGATCGTCTTCCTCCATTGTCTGCTGAGATCATCTATGTGGTTAGTTCATAGGTCGGCATCCTCTCCATTCTATTACAATATATTACAGCATCTTCATTTCAGAAGTGACGTTGTAAGCTCCATCTATCTCATCACAACTTCAGTATCGCCACAGAATGTCTCTCGCTTGTCATCAACAACCAATAACACTTGCTCTCCTAAATGCTAGTTTGGCATAGATCAAGATTCAAAGCAGCCTCATCAAAGTGAGCCCTTGATTTAATTAGAAGTCAGTTAAAAGCAAACTGTTTTCTCGTCACCGTGAGGTATGAAAAGACAGCCAAAGGTTGTAGTGACCAGAGTGAGTCTGACACACACACAAATTTAACAGTGATAGAATTTGTTGCCTATAGATATGAAGGCCGATTGATCAATACACTGACTAATGTTACGATGGTCATGAACATTCATGTTTATGGTACCAGAACTCACATCCTTGTATTACTTCTGGATCAGTGTGACACCTGGAAATTGAGTTCATTTGATGCCCTTGGCCTATGAAGTTCATGTTGTTCATCAAATGTAACTTGACTTCTTTGTTTGGTAGCTCCTAACCTGAAGGGTCGGCCTCGCAAGAAGAAGACTCTCAAACGAGAGTGTTCTCAAGACTCGGACAGTTACGAGGATGGCTCAGACACGTCTTCATTAGCATCCACATCACAAGCACCGTCATCAACATCGTCCAGGGTGGGTAGCTGACAGCTGCATTTGTTCATTTTCAAATGTATATCATATGTAAAATTCAAAGAGTGTCCAAGATCATGTATTTTGTCTGAGTTTCAAAGTAATGGCTATAGATCCCATGATGAATGATGAATATTCATGAGACTACATCGTTTTCTTATGATGGAATGAATAATCAATGAGGTCATAGCATTTCTAGAGGGATTGAGAAAATCTGTTGGTTAATATTTCATTCTGGTATTTCTTAAAAACAAATCATTAAATAACATGAATTTACTTTTGACCTTGACCTTTCAGCCTCGGAGAAGGTCAAGTCAGAATGGGTTAGGCTGGGAAAAAGGTGGCAGCAAAGTCACAAAAGAAGAGCAGAACTTTATGATAAGTCTCCACAAGTTCATGAGAAATCGACAGACACCCATCGACAGGGTTCCATCATTGGGATTCAAACAGAGTAAGCTGACTTTCCAAATAGGTGCAGATTCATTGTATGATGCTGTGATTAGACATTGCAGACTAAATATGTAACTTGGTCATACTTTCTGATGAGTACACTGTCAGACTCTAATTCAATTGGGTATATAATGAATGCTGTATTGTAGAATGCTAATAAGAACTCATATTGGGACCTGCAAATATTTAGATTGTAAAATTCAAGAAAATGTATATTCACATTCTGTAATAGTCAAAAAGATTATCCGGCTTCCCATTTAACCACATTTTATAATTTTAAGATTCTGGCATTTACTCACCTTTTTCAATTACTTTGTAAAAGTCCCATATAAAACAGGCACTGTATCCATTATCCTGAAAATAGCCCTATAGAATGCTGGCCCACACATTCCTCCCTCTGAGGATCTGCCCCCAAGTTCTCCACAGCGACACAGGCATAGGGTACAGGGTTCTATTCTGCCCCAAATTCTCCACAGCGACACAGGCATAGGGTACAGGGTTCTATTCTGCCCCAAATTCTCCACAGCGACACAGGCATAGGGTACTAGGTTCTATTCTGCCCCAAATTCTCCACAGCGACACAGGCATAGGGTACAGGGTTCTATTCTGCCCCAAATTCTCCACAGCGACACAGGCATAGGGTACAGGGTTCTATTCTGCCCCAAATTCTCCACAGCGACACAGGCATAGGGTACAGGGTTCTATTCTGCCCCAAATTCTCCACAGCGACACAGGCATAGGGTACAGGGTTCTATTCTGCCCCAAATTCTCCACAGCGACACAGGCATAGGGTACTAGGTTCTATTCTGCCCCAAATTCGCCACAGCGACACAGGCATAGGGTACAGGGTTCTATTCTGCCCCAAATTCTCCACAGCGACACAGGCATAGGGTACTAGGTTCTATTCTGCCCCAAATTCTCCACAGCGACACAGGCATAGGGTACAGGGTTCTATTCTGCCCCAAATTCTCCACAGCGACACAGGCATAGGGTACTAGGTTCTATTCTGCCCCAAATTCTCCACAGCAACACAGGCATAGGGTACAGGGTTCTATTCTGCCCCAAATTCTCCACAGCGACACAGGCATAGGGTACTAGGTTCTATTCTGCCCCAAATTCTCCACAGCGACACAGGCATAGGTCATTAGGTTCTATTCTGCCCCAAATTCTCCACAGCAACACAGGCATAGGGTACAGGATTCTATTCTGCCCCAAATTCTCCACATCAACACAGGCATAGGGTACAGGATTCTATTCTGCCCCAAATTCTCCACATCAACACAGGCATAGGGTACAGGGTTCTATTCTGCCCCAAATTCTCCACAGCAACACAGGCATAGGGTACAGGGTTCTATTCTGCCCCAAATTCTCCACATCAACACAGGTATAGGGTACAGGGTTCTATTCTGCCCCAAGTTCTACACAGCAACACAGGCATAGGGTACAGGGTACTATTCTGCCCCCAAATTCTCCACAGCAACACAGGCATAGGGTACAGGGTTCTATTCTTACCCAAATTTTCCACAGCAACACAGGCATAGGGTACAGGGTTCTATTCTTTCCCAAATGTTCCACAGCAACACAGGCATAGGGTACAGGACTCTATCCTGCCCCATTTATTACACTAGAACAAGGTGTCTCATCATTAAACAGCCCTACATGTTGTGTGAGATGAGTAGTTTGGACCTGATGTAACGCTGCACCCCGGATGCTGCCATCCTTAATGTTGTCAAGTGTCACTATCATTTCTTCCAGTAGATCTCTACTACTTCTACTCGTATGCGAAGAAACTTGGTGGCTATGACATGGTAAGTCTTGCACAAGCTTCATACTAGTTCAATATGGCCATTAAATGAAGCTGATTTATTCACCACACATTTACAATATATTAGGCTAAAAAAAACAGTCTTGGTTCTCACGCAGTCTGGTGTTTTTATTTCATTTTCAAAACAAAACAAAATTTGGTAAATATTCCGCGTCTCGATCACATGACCCAGGCAGTGAAATGTTGCAATACTAAAAACATTGCGATCTTATATAGCGTGCAGTTACTTCCCTTTACATGTGCATTGCTCAACTGCGCATCTTGTGTTATGGTGATGGCAAATTTAATTATTGAAAACATTTACAATAAAACATCACTAGAATGATGATTTATAAATTCAAATACTGTATTTCACTCATCATGGAATACACTTATGTTGGGAGGCCCTTTCCCATGTTCATTGCACACAACTGTTTATTTGGTAACATACCACAGTAGTTTGAATTCCCTTCCCCTCAAAAAGATGCTTCCTGCCCATACTATTTCAAACGCCATTACCTGAGAACCAATTCTTCTATTTTTTAACCTGCATACTAATCTTGATCAACTTCTAACTGTTGTGGGGGCACAGGTGGCCCAGTCATCTAAGGCTCCATGATTTGCCACGCAGAGTTGCTTCCCTTGGGCACGCCAGAAACCCATGATTGTGGGTTTGAATCCTGGTTCACCCCGATTATGTTTCTAGGTTTGTCAGCACCATACCCGTGCTCGTCGGTTTCACCTAAGTGGTAAATGTCGGAGACCTGCATCACTTCTGGCTTTCCTCCTACATTAAGCTGACATACCGTGATAAAAACTGGAATACTCTTTAAGCAGCGTTAAACCCAACTCACTCACTCACTCTAACCTTAGTGTAATCTCACTAGCCATACACTGGAGTACTAATGTTAAGTATCGAATGCTACAATGACAGAAGGTAGGTACATAGATCTGCTGGATAGTGAAGGCTGGTGTGTCCCATGTCACGTTGTTCTTGTTGTCACAGATCACAGAGAAGAGGCTCTGGAAGCATCTGTATGACAAGCTGGGTGGGCATCCAGGAAGTACTAGTGCTGCCACCTGTACAAGAAGGCATTACGAGAGGTGGGTTTTGACAATGCTAATTTAAATAGTACGGAATGCTCGCCTGTGAAGAGTTGCATCCCTTCTGTGTGATCCTACCATTACGGGTTTGCATTGTTGATTCTTGGTTTGTTAAATTAGCTGATGGGTAACAATGAAATGGTTTTCTGCACTTAATACTTGAATTTTAAAATAATGAAAGACAAACACATTGTTATCGCAATTATAGGGATTGTGTATGGGCTGGTGATGTGCTTCATTCCGGATCGATTATAGATTGGGTATATAAATTAGCATTGATTTTGAAAGCTTGTACAGGGGGGTCGCTTTATAGGCAAAGTCACTTTATAGACGGCAATATACAGTATTCAGAAACATGTTACAGTGTAAGTTTAATTGAAGAAAGTCACCCATTGACATGTGATTAAACACCAATTTTAATGATTCGAACAGCCATACATTTTTGCATCAATCTCAAATTGTATGCATATTGGACACAATATTTTGCATCTGGTGAAACCCTGTGAATAGCTAGGACCTGCCTCATTGCAGGCATTCTTCCCACTTACAGCTGACTCACTGTGATATGTCTACAAAGCAGCATTAAACCAAACTCACTCACTCACTTTCCTTTTGAACTTTGTGCATAGGCTGTAATATAACTTGGGTATAGTGTCACACCCAACTCAGGCCCTCCCAGGGCCTTATGTACTGGGTATGTCACTTCCAGAGCCATTTTCACATCATTGCTCATTAGGCTAAAAGGGGGCACAGGTGGCCCAGTCGTCTAAGGCGCCACGATCGCTGTGCAGAGTTGCGTCCCTTGGGCACGCAAGAAACCTATGATTGTGAGTTCGAATCCTTGTTCGCCCTGATTATGTTTCTAGGTTTGTCAGCACCTGGAACTGGAATACTGTTAAAAGCGGCGTTAAACCCAAATCACTCACACACTCGTTAGGCTAAAAAAAAATAGTCTGGGTTCTCAGGCACTGCCCGCATCATCATAAAGTCTGTCGCACATTTTGTTTTTATTTCCATTTAATAAAAACTCAAACATCCTTAAATATTCCGTGTCTCGAACACACGACCCTGGCAGTGAAATGCTGAAAACAATGCGATCCAATATAGCGTGCAGGTACTTCTCTTTACATGTGCACTGCTTTACTGCTTTACTTTCGTGTTGTGGTCATGATGGCACTAGGAGTTTGACTGCTTGGTTTGCCGTGGTCAAGGAAAACAAGAAATGTACAATAAAACAATGCTAGACATAATGATTTACTAATTAATTCAATGTTATTTGTAAACTGTATGCAGGACAATGTGTCATTCACAGAGATTAAGATTATATGTGTATTTGTCTCGTAAATTAAGCCGGAAATAGCAATAAATACTTAATGTCATGGCCAATATCATAACTAAAAATAAATTTCAATACAGTGATTGGAAGACTGATGAATTAGTATCTTGAACAACTGATGTTCGTTTCAAGGCAAGCTCATCGTGGGTTCAAGTGATTTGCCGATCAGTTCATACACGATTTCATCGAAATTAATGTAAACAAATTTGAATTAAATCTTGGATAAAAGTAATATGATGGATTACAAACGTAAGTCCAGATACAGAGTGAACGCTTTTAAAACCAGATAGTATAAGAACAGGACTTACTTGCGTACTTTAGTACGGATTCGTTGACTTGCTTCTTCCAGTGTTGTTTTCCCACGTTAACATCTTCGCCTTGTGAAATATATATTTATATGCATGTATTATGCACACACTGGTCGCCCAAAGTAGTCAAAGACTGCATTTTACTCATTAAGGAATACACATGTAGGGAGGCCCTTTTCAAGGTTGCATGTTAATTTGGTTACATACTACTGTAGTTTGCCCCCCCCACCAAAAAAACCCACCCATCCGCACAATTTTCCAAAGCCATTGCTTTGCCATTGAGAACAAATTTTTTCTGTCTTTTTAAGCCTTATATCAATCACTGGATTGTCTGGCTCAAACTACTCAGTACTCATCAAACACTTTTTTGTCTGGCTCATTATATCAATCACTGGATTGTCTGGCTCAGACTAGATTGTTTACCTACTGCCATGATATTGCTGCAATACTGCTGAATGCAGCTTAAAAACACATTCATAAACAAAACTAGGATCAGAAAGTTCCGACCTGCAACATTTTATACATATCCAGCATTTGATATTGTTTTCTTTGCATATAACACGGCACAGAGCCTAGTAGTGTGTCTGCAGACATTCCTTGGTGTATGTAGCAGGTCCTAGTCACCCAGCTACCAGCTGAGATTACCGTGTTATTGGGGACATCTGATCCTCTGGACCACATACATATCTCCCACTCTTTGTATGTCTTGGCTAAAGATGAAAGGCAAGTTCTGTAGAAAATAATGTAGTGCCTGGATTTATTTTGTACCAAGTATTGTAACTGTTCCAGGTTACTGCTGGCCTTTGAACGTTACGAAAAGGGAGATGAACCCCGGAATAAGATCAAGTCAAAGGTCAAGGCCATGATCAACAACCAGAACAGAGGGCATGATAAGGCAAAGTTGAAGCCTGAACTGGAAGAAAAGAAGGAATTATTGGTAAGTCAAATATATTAGATACCAAAGTAACAACTTGATATGGTAGAGTGAACAATAATATATTCGGCAGTGGGTCGGCCAAGTGCTGGCCTGTTACACCAAAGACCTGGGTTTAATTCCGGCCTATTCTTCGTATCCTTTACTTTGATTTGGCTGGAATATTGCTTAATATGTAATTCCTTGGAAAAGATTATTGATCGATCTTCTGCTCTACTTCCCTAGAACTAGAGCTTTTATTTTACCAGAAAATGACGGGTATGTTTACGTCTGTTTGCATATGTTTAGATGCAAGCAATTGATGTGTCGATGGAAGAAAAGGTTCGGAAATGGAATGAAATCCGCCGACAGAAGGCTATGGAACGTGATCAGGTAAATTCACAGGTAATCAAAGTCATTCACTTAACCAGCTACCTTTCTTGTGATGCTTCATCACCATTGATCTGAATCAACTCGAGCTATTAACAATGCATGAACTTGTCCAAACAGAAATGTTGGAAGCTGTTTGAGGAATCATGGGTCGGGAGGCACTGTTGGCCGAGTGGGCTGATGTAGGAGCACTGTGGGGACTCCGGGTTGGAATAGGACCAGAAACATGCTGGTTGTAGGAAGTCCCCTGGTGGATCGGGTGGTCAGATTTGCAGAGTCGGTTCACTCGGTTGGTTTTGTTCCCAAACTGTGTGGATCATTTACTCAAGCTGAAATATTGCTGAGTGCTGCAGTACACAACAAACAAACAAACAAACAAAAGACTAAGAAGCTGCAACTGTCTGGCAAGTTGTGTTTCCGCTGTGTTAGTATCTGCTGGTTTCAATCTGAGCCTGTGTCACTTCCAACTTTCCTCCAATTTTAACCTGGCTGCGTCATACCAAAAGACGTTAAAAGATGGTACTTGTTGTTACACTGTCTGGCGCTCAACATAAAGGGGCTAAAACAAAGACTGGTCAGCTCGGAGTCAGTATACTGTGTCTGAGTGGGGTATTCATGTTAACCTGTGGCATGGTATCTCAGTGGGCTAGCATTATAAATCGGCATTTGTCTGGACTAGTACAAGCAATGACACACACACACACACTCACCTCACCTCACCTCACCTCACCTCACCTCACCTCACCTCACCTCCGAAAATTGTGACATGATGGAAACAATTGTTCAGGTCTCTGTTGCACTGTTGTCACTTTTACAAATATCAAATTTACATTTCAGCTGAAAAGAGGTCATCCCAGACAGACAGTGAAGAAGATGCTGGATAAAGTTTCTTTCAAAGAAAACAAGGTTGAAGATCTGACAATGGAAACACTTAAAGAGGTCAAAGTACAGATTCCAAAAATGACCAGTATTGAAAATGGCAAAGTCAAAATCGAACCTGTGCAGATATCTTCAATACAGAAAACAGACCCTGAAGTGCCATCAGTTAAACAACGCACACGGCCAAGTATTTTATCGCCTTTAGTTCAACGAAAAGTTCAGAACCATGTGAAGTCACTACCCACCCAGTCACAACACCAGACACCACTTCCGCCTCTACAGACATCTGCTCATCTACAGCAGACGCCACACACCCAGCCCCCACAGACCCCTGTGATAACAACACATGCACTTTTCTATGCAAACAATTTCCCCTTGCCCGCATCACATTTCATCGCTCACACGTCACCATCCGTGGAGGTTGCCGCCCATGCCAGTGAAAACAGCAACATGTATTTTCCCAAATCCTCATTGTTCGTTACCAACAATGCTTCACAAATCAACGAAAACGAATCGAAAAAAGCCATTCCGAGCATGAGGCCATCTGTGATACAACACACCCCAAAACCAAAACTTGACGAAGTGAAGTACGAGGGCACCTCCAACTCCCGGACTCACTCCCCATCAACATACAGCTCAAAGCCAATCGTCCCTGCCCACACTGGGCCAGCTCACTCACATCAACAACTCAAACGGCCATACCCTTACCCCAATGTGCCACAAACGTCTCACCTGCCATCTCGAGACCACTCACGACCCCACCTCAGTCCTGTTCTAGCCAACGATCCGTACTTTAATAGTGCGAAACGTGTGAGAGCCGACCCGCCAGCGAGTCGAATCACTCCTGCACACATGAACCACAGCAAGTCCTCAGACATGAGCAGTAATGAGGATCAGCCTGTTGACTTTAGCATGAAAACTATGAGAGAGAAAGAACAGAAAAGAGTAGAACAAAAACAGGATTTTTATGAAAAAAAGGACCTTGCTCCCAAGACCTTCAAGTGTGCTCTGTTCCCTCAGGAGTTTCCTACCTCAAGAGCAAGTCTCAAAGACCATGAGCGACCAGGCTCAAGGGCAGATATTCGGTCGGCCTCAATCAGAAGTTCAAGTCCCCTCTCTCTCGTGAGATCTCAGGAACGTCACAGCGCCTCTCCAACCTCGACTGGATCTAGATCTGCCACAAGTACACCACTAAACAATAATAAAGTAAGTTGCCATGATAAATAGGTGGGCAAGTAGGTTTGTTGTCAGTCTGATGATTGATATCCAGGATGTCACAATGTTCTACACTTAGAAAGTCTCAACATGTGTGATAGATTTGTAGTCTTGAGATATTAGACACAATAAGCATATGAGGTCACACGTTTTATTTAATTGTTTACAGATTTTTGTTGAATAATTTAGCTTGGTTCAGATGAAAATAACAAAAATACATCTGTGTTGCTCAAACATATTGTATTTAATTGGGCATGGAGTTGTTTGAGTTGGTCCTTTGGGTCATATCCCATTGGTTATTCTCTAATTATTTCCCTGAAGTAATCTAAAACATCATTCCCTTTTTCAGGCTTTGTCCAAGCCCCTGACAGCGTCTGCAGCCTACTCCGAAGTCCCATCTCCACATCTTCATCCTGCCTTCCCCGCACCTTACATGCCCTCTCATATCTCCCCCAACAGCGTAGTTACCTCCCCTGCACAGCTGCAGCAGATGTATGCCGCGCAGTACGCCAACATACAAATGGCGGCATACGAGGACATGATGCGGCAACAGGTCCTGGCGCAGGTCGGGAACACGTCCCCCATCCTGATATCGCCAACCCAACTATATCAAAACATTTACAAGGATACGCAGAAATTCAGTGCCTCAAAGTCATAATCACCTATCACAGATCATTCATGCTATGGAGACAATTATGAATGTGCTGTTTTTGCCACGTTTTTGTTTATTTTTGTTGTTAAAGTTGTTTGAGAGTACAATGCTGTTTATCGTGTATGTGAGAATATGTCATCTCATTGTATAGATTAGGTGAGACATTTAGAGATTGTTCATCTCATGGGTTAGTTTTGATAGTTCATATTCTATTGTGTATTGGAGATTAGTTAGCAAGAGAGATATAAAGGACAGTGAGACCTGTCGAGACGTGTGCACAAAGATGAGACACCGAGGTGTTTCTGTGAGATCTTTTCTCTTTGGAACTGAGTGACAAGAAGTCGATTTGCGTCTCAGGAAGAGAGATGTCTGTATTATGTGAGATCTTATATTGAGATCTACTTACCTCAGTGTGAGAATAGGGAATCTCTGTCATGAGGAACTGAGATCTGACAGGTGTAACCTGGATCAGGTGAGAACTGTCCCTACAATTTGTTTTCTCACCTGAATATTTCAACTACTGAGAAATGCCTCTTCTAATGAGAAACTAGGGATGTCATGATACAACTGTCTGCGATACACTGTGAGGGGCGGTCGGATAACATAGTGGTTAAAGCGTTAGTTCGTCACGCTGGAGACCCGGGTTTGAATCCCGACAAGGGTACAATGTGTGAAGCCCCTTTCTGGTGTCCCCCACCAAGATATTGCTGGAATATTGCTAAAAGCAGTGTAAAACCAAACTCACTCACTCACTCACTCACTGCCTGCGATACACTGTCTAATACTTCTCTCCTACATGGATTCAATAAGAGCTAATGTCTTTTCGAGTAATTGCAAAGTGCATTTTTTGGGACTCAAACAGAACTGAATTTGTTTTTATTACATACTCATATAGCTAGATATGACTATTCACAGGCAGTCTGGGTTGTATACTCCCCAGTGAGCTGAGAATAAAAATTGAGTGCAAACTGATCCTTTGATCAGGGTAGTAATGGTGTGCTTTGAGCATATCTATCTTGGAAAGTCTGAATACAAATGGATTATTATTATTATTGTTATTAATATTATTACTGTCAGATAGTATGTAAGCTTGGTCTAAAAGTGTATGCACTGTATAGTCTGGAGATAAGTTGTAAGGAGATATGTGTATCGTGACATCCCTAATGAGAATTAACTTTTATTATTCAATTCCTCACAGTTAACCTGATTACCTTTACTGTTGTTTGTCTTTAACCATCTGAAGTAGCTGAAGTCTGTTGGTGTTTACGTTATTGACACTAGATCAGCTGGAGGTAGCTGATATAGAGGTCAGCCTCTCACGGCGTCACCAGCCATGTTTTCATGCCAGGCCTTAAAGACTACAGCTGTGGTATTCACCCCTTCACGAACAACTGGCTTTAAGCAATTGATAGGAAAAATGGACGGGCAACATGTTTTCTGTTTTTAATTTTAATTTTATATATATATATAAATTGAAAATACCTCATTTTACATTTCAAACTTTCAACAAAAATACTATGATTGCCTTCTGTACTTCATTTACGAGAAGGTGATGGGGTAGGCTGGTGGTTAAGCATTTGCCTGTCCCCACGTGTTCAATTCCCCACGTGATGAAGACGTGTTTTGAAGGAATAATGTGTAATGGGGACAGACAAATGTGGGCTCATGACTCCAGCGTTTTGGCCCCGACTCTCAGACTCATGTCGACGTACCCACAGCGTTTTGGCCCCAACTCTCAGACTCATCTCGACGTACCCACAGCGTTTTGGCCCTGAGTCTCAGACTCATGTCGACGTTCCCACAGTGTTTTGGCCCCGACTCTCAGACTCATCTCGACGTACCCACAGCGTTTTGGCCCCGACTCTCAGACTCATGTCGACGTACCCACAGCGTTTTGGCCCCAACTCTCAGACTCATCTCGACGTACCCACAGCGTTTTGGCCCCAACTCTCAGACTCATCTCGACGTACCCACATCGTTTTGGCCCTGAGTCTCAGACTCATCTCGACGTACCTACAGCGTTTTGGCCCTGACTCTCAGACTCATCTCGACGTACCCACAGCGTTTTGGCCCCAACTCTCAGACTCATCTCGACGTACCCACAGCGTTTTGGCCCTGGGTCTCAGACTCATGTCGACGTACCCACAGTGTTTTCTTTAAGGCCTTGGCCATGTGTTCTGCAACTTACTCACAAGGCAAGATCTGATATCCTTTTGGGGGTCACAAATACAATGTTCCTTGGTCGGAGAGGGGTAGGCTCACTGTTAAAGTGCTAACCCATTGATATTGTGTTACAGTGTTGAACCGCTCACTCGTTCATGCACCAGTTGGAGGGATAAGTGCAGTATTGACTGGATAGGTTTTGTAGAGCAGTAGTTCATGCATCACTGTGTCAAATATTCTTGAAATATTGCTGGCCAGGTGGACTTACAAGTGACTAGTCAGTCATATGTGACAGTTTATTTTTCCAGAAATTTGGTTCTGCAAAGGCATCAAAAAAGTAAACCCAAATTGCAAATGATGATTAAAATGTTATGCAAAAATGCAACCTTGATTAGTTACAGATGTTTATTTTATTATTAATATTTGATGGTCTTATTAATATACAGAAATGAGAGGCCTTTTTTAAAATTTTGATCGTCTATTAAAGAGGTGTGCAATGAAATAAAAAGCCAGTTGGGCAAGGGACATTTTAAAGTCTTTAGCCCAATCAAAATTTTGCAAGCCACTGGCTACTGGGTAGGCAGCTTTTTCACACACTGTAATGCATTGACTGTTTTATGTACATCAAGATCCAGTATTCGGTTCTCTGTATGGCTTAAGTACTGGGATATTTGTGTTTGATACAGTGTTGTTGGACCAACAACACCTTTGGGTAAGTCAAGAGGCATAATTATTCTTTTTCCAGTATTATCGGGATCAAATTATTTTTTGTAAAAATATCCAAGCAAATGTCTCTCAAAGAGCACATACATTCACAACATTGATACCGTATATGACCGTGTATAAGCCGAATTTTGAGGACCAGAAAAAAGATTCTGTAGAAAGGGGTCGGCTTATCCACTAAGATATCAAATGCTGATATTCTGGCAGGGATTGTTTAGTTTGAGTTTGTGACCTCAAATAGGATGTATAGTTCGTTTATTTACAACATTTTCTGACTGAATACTCATCTAAAGATGTCACAAGCAGCCTCAGGCTTACAAGTGCCTCTACAGAGTGGAATGTTAGAATCGTGACGCATGCTTCAAAAAAGGTGGAAATATTGATTGTGTTTCAGACATAAGCTGCTTTGTTGCATTATTAGAAAATTCACAATAGAATTTGTCAGGAAAGTGGCACATTCTATTCTTTTACTGGTTGGACTAATTTTGAGAATTCAGATTTTGTCTTTCATATCTTCGTCCGTGTACTGTGCCTTGTCTAATGTAATGAATTAAGTAAATATAAATCATTGTAAATTTTAAACAGCTCCAGCATTCTAGAACTGTAAACCTCCTCTGCAACATAGAATGCATTTGAATGTTTGAAAAGGAAATCCTACTTTAATTTCCGATATATATCCTGATAGTATTCACCAATCTATTTCTAGTCAAAAAGATACCCACGAATACTTAAAGCAAATATTATTCAAGATGTTAACACAATATATAGAATTTATGACAGTTACTTGATGTAATAGTGATTCTTTATTAATGATATTGTTGAAAGTTATTACTTATTATTTTTAGATTTTCGTGGTCTCCGCATAATTTGAAAACGGTTTATCTGTTGTATATGGCATTAACTCCTTCTCAGTGTCTTATGTAGTAGTGGATGTAGACAACAGTTTGTTTGTTCTCATTTCACATATTTTGATGTATTATCTATGTGTCCGATCATGTGACATTTTGTTGGTTATTTGCGTATTAAAACGTTCAGGGATACACGCTGTGTAAATAGTGTACAAAAGTTATTGTTAGAAAATACAAAGTGTGAAAGACTATTTGTTGTTGGTGTCCAGCTAACAGATTTTTTTTATAAATTGTTTTCACCTCTATGACGATTTCCTGTATTATGTTCTAAAGATTTTTAGATAATAAGGCATTTAGTGTGAGATATGGAAATTAGCTTCAATGTAGCTGTTCGAAAAATTATAAAAGTAAAAATTAAATTCGAATATCTTTCTCTTTTCATAAATTATTTGTCAATAATATTCTTTTGAAAATAGTTATGGGGAATGTGTCATTCTAGAAGTCATTACGAACATATTTATTATATTTATTTAAGAAATTATTTTGCATAACCCATTTTGTCACATATTAATGTATTTGACAATGTTTTAGTTTTCAAAGAAATATTGACATGAAATTAAAAAAGATTATCTCATTAGAAATGAATTTATGATGATTTTTTTGTGATGATGGAAAAACGTAGCAGAGAGAGACCATACTATGACTCAATTGTAAGAAATGACATTTTAGGGAAACTCAAAATAGGATCTATTTATTTAAATAAAGGGATTACACTTAAAATCGATATTCACCAAAGAAAGGTTCCATATCTCAGTTCATTAAGTTTGTTCTGCTAAGGAAATGTGTATTATCTCAGTGTGAAAACACATGTGTTTGTGAGACTGTCTCACGTTCAGGGATTTGTTTATAAGACTGTACATCAGCATTTAGAAAGTAGGTTGTGTTGACGAGGAGTTTCCTGACGGTTTTGCTTTTGTATTCTGTTGAACAAATATTGTGTACATCCTTTTCCACATACATTTTCTACACTATCCTTTATTTCAAATAATCTTGTACTTCTTTTGTATTATATACAAGAATGTTTATGAATCAGTGTTTTGATATATTTTATATTCATTTCTTTTTTTATTACTAAGTTTTGCCCGGTAGTTCATTCTATAGTTTGGTTTAGACCTCTACTTATGAACTATTTATGTTCTATTTTACTTCTCGCTAGGGCACTCTTGTTACGCTAATCAACAAGCCTGTTGACACAGCTATAAATTCCTGTGATAAGAACAGCTGACATTGTTTCAAACTCTAGTAGTTTCTAGATTTGGCTTTTCCTTTTAAGCCAGATAAAGATAAGTTGACAGGGAAGATTTAAAAGTTTTCATTTGGCAGTAAGAATGTGATTTATCATGAGATGACATTATTTCAAAGGGATGTAACTCTAATAGATTCTTGATTCAGCATTTCCTTTTAAGCAAGATAAAGCTAAGTTGGCAGGGATATTTAAAACATTTTCATTTGGCAGTAAGTATGTGATTTATAATATATATGTAAAAATTATCAATTGGTGCATATTGGCTCATGTGTATATGACAAGGGGAGGTAAGTCTTTCTAGCCATGATTACCAGGGTCAAATAGCACAGAGGGAGCTCGGGTGCCTCCTAAAATATAATAAAATAATTCTGCGGAAGGAGGAACCAAGCAATTTTTAAAAAATCAAAATCACAACCAAGATTAAAGTAACAAATTATTTCTTTTCATAAAACCCGAGTTGAAATAATATATTTAGAGCATTTTGGGGAACAGATTATTTTTGAAAAAAAAAGTCCCAGACCCCCAATCCCGAATATGAAATGGTCATTCTGTTATTGTTATCAGGTCCACAATGTCTGGAGCAGAGGCAAGCCAGAACCTTCATGTACCTACTAGCTTCACGTCTCAGGAATGATACATGAATACTAATTCAATTTAACCTGAGCCCTTGATTTATTGGTATGTAGATCAAGAAAAGTATTGTGTCGCAGGACGTCCTATTGATCGATTGTCATCCAATGACTCGGCACTATTTAACCAAATTAACTACCAAGGAAATTTATGTATTGACTTGGACTTAGATTCATGATTTTCTCTGAGGGCAATTTTGAGATATTCCTGTACGGTATTAGTGTAACCTATGCAACTGATATCGTATAAAGGCTCGTCTGTTTCAACTTTCCCTGTATGCCTGTTGTTTATGAATAACCCAATCAGAGTCCTGTTATCTCGGTTATTGCAGTTTGTATGTACATTTGTATTCTATGTTACCAATGGTAGTTTTGTTTTAAAAGTTTAAACAAAGCCCGTAGAGTCTATTATTGGCCAGTTAGTCAACGTTAGTGTTTAGGAAAGCATTATATTTTCCAGTGGTGTTTCTCAGTTTATCCAGTGGTTACAAATATCTGGTGCTGTTATCATAAGCACTCATTCATTGTTAGTTCTTGTAAATATACACAAGGGTATGTGTGATATTATTAACTGTTTACATAAATCATTTAAAATAATAAATTGACTGATGAAGATATAGAATGTACAGTGTAATTTTCTGAGATTACATATAAACAAAATATGTCCCAATGATGAGCTAAAAACTATTTGGGCAATTGTATCTCGTAATGGGGAAATTGATAATTTTTGAGAATGGCAAAAGACAATGCCTTTTTAAGATAAAAATGTATTCTGGGGTGCATTAATGCCCTGTACATCATATCTTTTCAGGGAGATCAATAAGATTTGGTTTTGGTGGGTAAACAATCAGGTTTTGATATTAGTTTTTGTGAAAGACCAGCTTGGTTGTCTGAATTATAGTGAAGAGTTATCTTTCCTTGTCTGAACTGGCACTATAAATGCTAAGAAATTTAAATTAGTTTTTGGCCTGCTGAAAAAATAACCCATGCCATTTTGAAGTATGGTTCTGATGTGGAACTTTTTCTATCTTGGCCTTATTTGAGATATTACATTTTATCAAATAGGCTTTCTTCAAATTTGAAGTGAGCATTTTTGACCACTTGCTTTGAGCAAATTGTTTTCAGACAGGTACTAGGTGTTTCTTGTCCAACTAGCCTTTGATTCTCTGCCTGAAGCCACTGGGAATCTGTGATGTAGTTACACTTTTGTATTGACCCTATAACCTACCTGAGACAGAGTTGTGCAATACTAACATCCAGTTTATCCCACACATCAATAAATTCACAGATCACCCAAGCACAATAATCATTTGTAAACAATTTGTAAACAGATTTTTTTTCTGTGATTAAAGAAAATCTGCAAGAATGACTTGATTTTTCTCTCTTATCTGCTGGCAGAAGTACACCCCTGGGTGGAGAGAATACGTTCCCAGTACCCCATGCTTATCAGTGTGGAGATTACAGGGTAGAATCATCTTATGGAGGCAAGAGTGTCCCCTTGCCTTATGTCAAAGTCTAGTTTTCTCCCTTGCCCGCTCAAGCCTCCTTTTCATCCGCACCCCCCTTGTAAAGAAAACGGGATATCCAATCCGATCGCTGTTCTTATTTCAAATGGCTTCACAAAGATGGCGACTACCATAGACAACCTGCTCGATCAGATAACGCCATCTTCCCGAGGCAAGAGAGTTAACTGACTTCAAAAGTCCAGTTTCCACCCTTGCCGAACTAGGCTGGAATTACTGGGCTTGATCGTAGTGCCACCAGTGGCTATTACGAGTTACTTCCCTCTAAACCTCTCCTATGGACCAATCAGATTCCACTTCTCGTGTCACTTGTGTTTGCTTCACATAAAGGGTGGCGCCCAGTCAGGACGATCTGATCAATAATGAAGATCTATATTGTGATAAAACGGGTCTTACATCGCAAAATGCATCAAATCACGTGAGCACCTTGCTTAAAAACATGAAAATATTTGGAAAATATCTGCTGACGAGTTGGCGGTGCACATGCTTTGCAAATCCTGCAATCGACTGAAATCTGCACGACAGTTTACGAACCAGATTTCGATTTCGGTGAGCGATTTTGAATGGTCTATGCATAAACTCGTTAGCCCAGCCAAAATGTAACTCCATAATACCAGCCTAGTTCGGCAAGGGTGGAAACTGGACTTTCATAGTCAGTTAACTCACTTGCCCCGGGAAGATGGATTCAAGATTTCATTCAAGCAAACAAAATGAAAGTTTACCAAGCAAACATACTTATTCTTGCCTCATTTCGCTCTTACAATAATTTAGGCTCACAGATTACACAGTATGAAGTGGCATGACAAATTGCATGAAACACTCGGCAGGGGTTGTCTAAAAATAGCACGCCATCTCAGTCACTGAGATAAGCGATCAGTTGATTGAGTTAAAATACAACAAAGCATTGCTTATATAAAAGTACTTGAGTGAGTTGATCATGTTGATTGAAGACTTGGTACAACTTTGATCACATATTTTGGAACCTGGATGTTGATTTTGTAAATGTTCTCTGATTAGACAATTGATATGTGCTAGGGCTGAGATGGGTAACTCAGGGTCTCAGGGTGGGTGGGTACTGAGTAGGACCTGGGTACCCAATAGATCTTCAGCAACCCATGCTTGCCCTAAAAGGTTGGTTGGTTTGTTGTTTTACTCCGCACTCAGCAATATTCCAGCTACCGTATTCGACGTAATAAGCGCCCCGCTCTAATAAGCGCCCACGGCGATATTTGCTAATATATTGGCTAGTGAACAATCCCAATTGGCACCCCTTCCGATTGATCAATGTACACAAGTCTTATTTTTTCGCGAATAATACGCACTCGTGTGTTATATGCACCCTAAATTATGGGCAATTAATACATAAACATTTCAGGCTGTCAGCATAAACCAAGAAATTTATCTCTCAACTCCGTTTTTTTTTTCAACAAAATAATATTCTAATAAGAGCCCCCTATTTTTAATTTTGAGAGTGCCCTGGGCGCTTATTACGTCGAATACGGTATATGACAGCGGTCTGTAAATAATCGAGTTTCCTAGCGGGGATTCCAGGGTAGAAGAGGTATTAAGTACCCAATTCCTGTCTCCTTGTGGGGATTCCAGGGTCTAACCATAGGTTGGCATGTATGGCACGTGCAGTCCATTAGGCATCATCTAGCAGTATCCAAGCCCATGTCTGACTGGACTTTATCTTGGATAATCAATCTGTCTTTTCCGTATTGGAAACCCTCTGTCCGTCTTGGTTCCATGAATGCCAAGGGTTACTGTGGCTACCGTGCAGTGCTCATGCAATCATTCCTATGGTGGCCGTTGAGTCTGTGTTGGGAAGCTCAACCCGTCCCCAGCTACCCTGGTCACCTGGTGTATGTTCCACCACGTGGACATGCTGGCTTTCTCCCCCAAGACCACCGCAGTGCCCTATCCAAACCCTGAAGAGACCAAATCTTGCAAGTAGTCTTATTCTGCATTGTTCAACCTTAGTGACTATGTAAACTATTGAGTAGCTTCGGTAAACAAAATATAATAACTTCTTCAGCTGGATCACAGCCTAATAATCCCTGATCAATAAACCGAAGATCTTAATAATAGCAAAACTACCTAAGTAATGTGCTCTGTTAACTCAGGAAAAATGTCTTTGACACTTGCCAAAACAGGAAAGTGAGCTTTTCCCAGCTTGTGCATGAGGTATGGGTAGCAAGATTCTATTACAACACAACTGATGGTGAACAGATGACAGTGAAGTGGACTATTGTTGAAAGTCTGAAGGTTTTCATAGGGTGATGACAGACAAAATACAGGACTCATGGCAATGATGTACAGTAAACTATGTTTATAACGAACATGCTTATAACGAACTGACGGATATAACGAACCTACTTTTTTGTCCCGACTATTTGCTGTCGTTATGCTGTATATATGCTTATAACGAACTACGGTTATAACGAACTAAAATTAGTGGTCCCTTTGAGTTCGTTATAACCGTAGTTTTCTGTAATTGAATTAGGGTATTTGCAAGAATACACTCTGGTTGTGTATTTGGTTCAAATGCATCCTGTAAGCACAGGAAGAATTGTTCTTGAACTGTTAAGTTAAAGTTGCATACAATACATCATTCGCACTTATTCTCATAGCTTCTCAGCCACTCCTCTCAAGTCATATACAGTATAATGTCTACAAATCTGGTAGACACTGTGAAAGGGGGCCACCCAAGTCCTACAACTAATTGACTGTGATCACTTATAGAGTCCAAGCATATTTTAGCAGTTGTACCTGTTTTATCATACCCCCGACCTTTAAGGTCGAGGGTATATAGTTATACCAAGGTCCCTTCCGTCCGTCCGAAAACTTTGTCCGCGCGATTTCTCTTAAACTATTCAGTGGATTCATCTCAGTACATATAATCTGTATCATATGGAGGGGTGCAGTCAAAAGAAAAAAAATGTTTTTATCAATTTCCAATTTTTTAATGAATTTTTCAAACCCTATCCATTGTTTAATTTGAAACTACTGACACACTGTGGGTTCGAATCCCGGACGGTACTCAACCTAAAAAAAGTACGAGAATCTGTACTTCACTAAGAAAGTGTTACCCCAAATATAACATTTGTTACTGGCACACTAGGCAGGTCGGGGGTATTAGTGAGCCACGCTTACTTTTGCCCTTGTTCAAGAGAAACAGCACAAGTCTGACAGCACATCTAGGTTGAGATATTTGTGAAGATTTTCATAAAGAGATACATATATAATCATCACAAAGTTTGGAAAGTGACAAGATCAATCAACTTATGTACATTAAAATCTTTATTTTCAATTGACCTCCATACAAAAATCTTCCTGCACAGAGTGGCTACAACAATCTTTAACTGTCAATATAAATAAACAAGTACATGGATTTCTATACATAAAAAGAGCTGCATCAAATCAACCACAAAACGATTTAGCACAGTTTTTTTTTTTTCCATGATCAACATGTTCCAATATTCATAATTAATTGTAAAATATTGTCTGCAATGTTGACTTTTTTTATATTAAATTTGAAAAATATTAAAAGAAATAATCAAAATGTTTTTTTTATTAATTTTAAGGTACACATCACCTGTAAAAGCCCTAAATTTACTAGTACAATCAAACCAGCATTTTTCATTAAAAATAACAGGAAATTTCTTGTCTGAAGGATACCTACAAGATTGGGCAGATAGTTTCAGAGAAGCGCCTGGTACTCCCTAAGCCTTTATATGACCACACTTGGACCAGCATAAGTTGTATTAATGACAGTGTTGCTGAAAGCTGGGTGGATGTTTTTTGGACTGTGGTTTCTTTTACCGCATAATTTTCAGTTTTAGTGACTATAAAATTATCTGTTCTTAAAAAAATATAAGACAAAAATATTTAAACTACCCTTTTAGATTAATTAGTCTTCTTGGTACATTTTTTCCTTTAAAATATAAATAATTACTTTCAAGGAAAGTGTCAACTACTTCAAAACATAATTGATAGTCTGATGAGTGATTATGGTTTCACACCGCTTTTGGCAATATAGCAGCGGGGGCCTGTCTGTCGGCTGTGTAGTGCAGTGGCAAACCTCCAACATAATCTCAACAGTTTGCACCATGTCAAACCACCATGGATTATGTTACATAATTAAGTATGTACAGGTCAATCACTGCTTTTAGAAATATTGATTTGTTTGTAACTTGAACAAAGGGAATGTCAACTTCACATTTCATTTCAGTGATATAATCCCGATCAAAGTTTTGTACATGAGATGTGCATGTATTTGTTGCAGTATAATTAAGTTCAAGGCAATGTAAATACAAGGTGAGCAGTTTGATGGGGTAACCACATCACATCAACGGTACTTCAGGCATATGATGGCTCGTCAGTTCAATGTGATGAGCCCAAAGTGAGGCAGGTCGTTAAAAGTTAACACTTCCTTGAACAAGCAGATGTGCTGACAAGACACATGCCACAATGGGGTCAAATTGGGGATTCAAACTCTTTGAATCTATTTTTATAAAACCAATCTGTCAGCTTCATAAGCAAATGTTACATAAACTTGGTACTAAAGTGATTATCATTATGCCACTTATATAACTACAGGGTTAGAAATTAACACTAACTCGCGGCTGGCTAGTACAAATCCCTACAGGCTAGTACAAATTTCACAATGTCCCCATTATTTTAACATTACAAGGGCATTTTATCTTTAACTGGGATAGTAAAGCTTTTTAAGTTTAACACTCAACCACATGAACAAATAGTGTTTGCAGGGGTCGATTTAACTGCTGGCCCATTGGCCTGTGGCCAGTTAAAATTATGTAAGGCTTGCTGAAACAAAGTACCAGTAGATGGCCCGTCTGGCTAGTCAAAATTTCACCCTTCTGTGTGTGTGTGTAATTATTTTCATTGGCCACTGCTCATGAATCTTGTAATTTGGATGAGAAAATATTCTGGGGGGGGGGGGGAGAGGGGGGGAAGGTCGTGCGAATGGATGGCTCAAAGATCATCACGGTAGGATGACACAACCAGTGGCCATTTTGTAATTTTCTGAACAACAGCTTTATTTGCTCATAAAATTGTCAAATGGAAGCTAGGATTTAACCTCAGAGTGCAGGAAATGACATTTAAGGGGTGAGGAGTTCAACATTTTTTGGCCTCAAACATTTATCTTTGGGCCAGTTAGTTTGGAGAAGGGCCAGTAACTTTTGAAAGAAGCAAGCCCATCTGGCTACATATGAATTTGTTGTTAAATCTACCCCTGGTTATAGTGTAATATTGGAACTGTAGAGACAGTCCTTAAATATGACAGGATTTACAAACAAGCAAATATTTACAGCAGGATGACTAAAAGATAATCACACTTAAGTTCTTTCTGAGCTTTTTAAAAAATAAATTGTGGTGTGGGATAAAATAATATTCCCATATTTGTAAAGCCTGTTCCAGTTTGATAAATATGACGCAGTTTCACATCTACATAAATGTTTATAGTAAAAATATAACAGTGTACCTATTGCTAATCAGTATTCAAATTAAACATGAAAGTCAAAAGGTCTTTATCATTACTCTAATGATAAAATTAAAGAACAAGGGGATCACAATATTCAAATACTAAACGAGCAAATCTCAAGGACCCCCCCCCCCCCCCCTAAATTTTGAACACTGCTTACATGTTTTTGAGGACATTGAAGCCCTCTGTATTTTTACCAATTTTACAAGTTGTCATTCATCATGCACTCAAGTATTTCCAGGTCAGAAAAAAGATTTGAACAATGCATAACAATGTAATGAGATGTAATATATGTAATGAGAACATCAATAAGGCAAGAAGGATGCCTTCACTTCCAGCTGTCTATTTCTTCTGGGTCATCCATTTCAAAATCATCTATGGAAAATGTCTTTAACAGTTCATTGTCTGTGTTCTCAGACTTTTTGGGTGAGCTCTGCTTGATATTGCTGGGGATGTCTGTCTTGGTTTGTGGGACGACCGAGTTTGGCACCATGAAAACTGGGGAAACTGAAGGTTTGGATCGCTTCACTGAGGAAACTGAAGAGGTGGATTCTGAGTCCGAATAGTTGTCCGAGTCCAAGTTAAGATCACGCTCCATGGATGCTTCAAGAGATCCTTCAGAGGAACAATCCGTAATAGCTGCATCAGTGCTGGAAGAAAACAATGGCTCATGAGATTTCTTGACATGATATATCACACTTTAGCCCCCACAATACTGAGTCATGAGCTGTCACTCCCCTTGCTCCAAATGAACTAACTATACAGTGAGGTAAAGAGACATCGGATACAACATAAATCTATGAGAAAAACAAGAAACACATGATGAAATCTATTGATAATAGGCAATAAAGCATTTCGAAAAACGATAACAAATTTATTCAATTTGAAACCATCCAAGAGAAGTAATAGTTGGATCGGCAAAGTTTCAGTTTGAGTGAGTTGGATTTTAGTTATATCATGGCATGTCAGCTTAATGTGGGAGGAAAGCACAAAGTGATACAGGTAAGAGACAAACCACTTTGGTGAAACTTATGATAACATGTATGATGCTGACCTAGAAACATAATAAAGGCAAAACCCATAATCATAGGTTTCTGGTGTAGCCAAGGGACACAACTCTGCATATCAAATTAGAGCACCTGTCCCCTTTCAGTTTCAGTAGGGAGGTACAAGATATTTCATTACCTCCAGCAACAACAGTGTATGAATCATGTCGAATACATAAATATGTCTTTCAACAGAATTCCCTGTATGCCATGCTACTGATGTTTATCCTGATCATAGGCTCACAAGTGAAGGGTGAACACTGCTGAATATAGGTATTATTCTGTATCACAATCCTAACTCACTAAACATCACAACAGTATTATTTTGTTGGTTGTTTAACGCCAAACTCAGCAATATTCCAGCTATATGTCAGTCTGTAAATAATCTAGTATGGACCAGACAATCCAGTGATTGACATCATGAGAATCGAACCAGGCAATTGGGATACAATGACATGCGTCTACCAAGCCAGCGAGTCTGACCACCCGATCCTGTTAGTTGCCTCTCACGACAGGCATACACAAAGACCAGTCTTTAGTTGGCGGCTTCTCGTCTACTAAACCTTCAGCGTACCTGCTGTTATGTGCGCCCCCTGCGGAGGGTGGGTCCCAGATGTGGAGCAGCTTCCTCCAGGTCTTCACCTGGGTGTCCCAGGATCGGCGGCTCACCTTCCAGTATTTGTTGGGGGTCTTTGGGTGGCACTTCTGTCTCTTGGCCCTTGAAATACAAACAAGCATTACAGAACCAAATGAAATCAGAATTGATATGATATCACTATTGTATCATTCTTGCAGTAATAAATTTGGAAATAAAATAATGGCTTCTGATACCTTGCAAAAATGTTCTGAAGTTATTATTTGAGTGATTTGTCCACATTGCTACTCGGATTTCAAGTTGCCCCTTTCCCCATGACATTTGAAAAGCTTGGCCAAGCTTTGTCAGTGGTCGAACGGCAGGCCAGGATATTTTCATTCTTTTCAAATAAATAAAGGCAAATGATAATCATGTTGAAATAGATAAAAGACAGCCAATATTGTGGGGTCAAGTGAGGGCCCCACAACTGTGTATGAACACTAAGTGATAAAACTTGTCATAGCTGAAATGGATAGATTTTGGTGCAAATTCCAAAATGAACAAAACAACAAACAGCAGTCTAAGTTTTGTGGCCGTTATAAAAACCTTATAACGGAGGTCACTGATTTACAAACAGCAATGTATGGAACATGCGTACAATGACACCACAATCAAGAAAAGTAAAATATATAATAATAAAACTAAAAAACAACAACTTTTAACGAGTCAAAGTATGACATTCATGATATATCTCCACTCTGTGGCAACTAAGGTTAGTTTCACAGCATCAATAGCAGTAATCCGTTTGTGGTTGCTGTAACAAACAGTGAGTTGGTGCAATCTGCCTATCAGTTGACACATGATTTTGCAGAAATTAACAGAAACATTATTGAATGAAAGTTTAAATTAATAAATATAATATAATTAATAATTAATTAAATAGATAACAAACCAAGTCCAGGTAAACACTTAAACAGTGAATACTTTTTCAAATAGCGAGATAGCATAATAAAAGGATTAAGTTGCGCACTTTGGTAGGGATTTGCTTATATGCTATTTCCGGTGTCACATGCTCATAGTACATCTTCACTTTGCGGAGAAAACTTCAAAACACAATATCGTTAGCCCAAACTGCCTATGATGTGCCTGCAGAAGCTTATTAACATCTAATATACCAAGTACCATTCACTGCTTGGTGACCAGTGGCATATTCTGGAGAAAGTCTCTTGCCTATGGAGACACATGTACCATGGTCTTCAGTGTGTGGTAGGACTGAAACCCTAGAATTTCACTTGGGTCATGCTTGCTGACGAGCCACCCGTCCACTTACTCTCTGCGACCAATGTTTCTTAACTATGTGTGTAGGACATGGATAAGCATAAAACAGTCTTCTGGATGCATGAATTCATTATCAAAACCTACAGCAGGACAATGAGAATGCCATGTCACCACTCTGAAAAAGGTGCGGATCATTCTTTCATCTTCAGACAAATGTGAGGAATGAAAGGCAATGTGTGTTAGATTATTATTGTGTCTTTACCTTGGAATGGTCTGGGTGTATCGGTCATACCCAATGGTATTTTTCCCATAGTCAACGGTCTTTTGTCTGCGAGCAAGTATGACCTCATCATCTTCAACTTCAAATCTGAAAGCAAGAGATTTGTTGACATTCATCTTCAAACTTATGTACCAATGGCATAATGAACAAAATGTCATGATATGTAGAACAATATTTTCAGTAAGTTCATTTGAGTAGTACATGAATGACGGTCTCAGACCAATGCAATCTCATTTAAATCAGATCTTAGTGCTTGCTACCACTAATCTGACGAAATCTGGTTGCAGGTCATGACAGAACAGCCTTTCATCCAAGCAATCACAGCATTGGTTAGATCTTTGTGTAGCGGTAACGAGCACCAAGATCAGATTTTAATGAAATTGAAACCAATGTAATGTAGACATGGAAGAAGAATTAAATGATGTAGTTCCAACTTATTCATTCCCCAATGTGTTGCTGTTAACTGTAATTATTATCTTTCAAGATAACAATTGTTTTAAATCTGAATCATTAAAACATTGTCAATTTTGGCCTGAAGCACATTTTCGTAGAGTGTAACAATGGATCGGTCACATATCAAAGCTCAATTACACACAAAACCTGCTTCATCTATGGATTATACAGGATATCATCTTACCGCTTCCTATCTTTATCAGCGTTCATATCCAGTTTTCGTCTGAAACTGAAAAAATACAAAACAATTGTAATTTGAAAGGAATACAAAGTGATAAACGTCAACAATCATCTACAAATCAAAGCAACTATTTACGTGTGATACAGCTTAAACAGTTCAGAGATATATGTAGCATACACATCTTTATAGAAGGACAAGACCTGCCTTGAGGACCTCGATCTCAGCTATATGACACTGAGCTCCAGATAACTCTTTGAGCAATTGAGTTCTTACTCTCATGTTTCCATTTTAATTGGGTTACAGCATTTTTTCATTGGGTCACCAATATTTTTCATTCATCTATTCATCACTCTATTGTCGATTTCCCAAAACGAGTAAACATACCAAGATTTCAAAAAATGAAATAATGTTTTTGTTTTAGAAGAAGGCCTCTTTCAAGTGTATATCAATGTATCAAGTAGGCCAGTATCATGTATACTGCAGGATAGAACTTCTGTATTAATGTTGTCTCATGTGGATTGCATTGAAACTTGCAGGCGCTGACAAGTAATTGCAATGCAAACAATCCACCATGTTTGAAAATGTTCTGCTTAGCAACTCAGACCACGCCAACTGCATTATCATTTGGAATATATTTCTGGGGTATTTCACGCAAATATGCATCCTATCTGTAGCTCTGATGACAGTAAATAACAGAGTCTGGACCAGACAAACCAGTGATTGATATTATGAGCAAAGCCCACCAGCTGTGGTGATGCATTCGAGTCACTAAGCCAGCACCCTACCCTGTTGGCATGCATCGCCCATGGCCTTTTCTAACCAGAGGCACAGTAACTAGCAGTCCACTCAGTCCAGTTGTTCTGAGCCTAATATTGATGGCTATAATTATTACATTCATGTGGGTTCCCTGCTTCTTGTTAAGCAAAAGATAATGCTGACAAGTTATAGTTACAACATTAACCCATTTTGTTCTACAGTGTGGCATTTACTTAGTTAGAAAAGATTATAAAAATCAAACATTTTAAAACTACTGAGCAGTAAATTGACTATAATGATTTTTTTCTGTCGATATTAATGTTATCATTAGACAATTACTACCTAAGCTTACTAGATCGGACAGAATTCAGGCTTCAGGCTAGTGGCTCAAGTAGCAGACCATTTTGTTTATGAAACAGAAACTAGCAGCACTGACATAGCCACAAAGTCATTCACACAATTTCTTCTGACATACCGTTGAAGGTTTTCTCTCTCAACCCGTGTTCTGGTTTCAAGCTCATCCATCTGCTCACACCATCCTCGAGATGTTCGTGTTTCATCTGTCAGTTTGAAAGACAGATCTGGCGTGCTGAAATACATAAAGGCATTTGGTTGTTACACCATTAATAATCATCATGATCTACATAGACAATAATGCACTGAAAAATAGTTCCTGGGTTGCAAGTCAGCATCTTATAGCAGGTTGTCTGGAATGTCACAGGGTTGTAGAAGTGGAACTAGGCTTGTGGAGACAGGTTGTCTGGCAAGTCATAGGGTTGGTAGAAGTGGAACTAGGCTTGTGGAGACAGGTTGTCTGACAAGTCATAGGGTTGGTAGAAGTGGAACTAGGCTTGTGGAGACAGGTTGTCTGGCAAGTCATAGGGTTGGTAGAAGTGGAACTAGGCTTGTGGAGACAGGTTGTCTGGCAAGTCATAGGGTTGGTAGAAGTGGAACTAGGCTTGTGGAGACAGGTTGTCTGGCAAGTCATAGGGTTGGTAGAAGTGGAACTAGGCTTGTGGAGACAGGTTGTCTGGCAAGTCATAGGGTTGGTAGAAGTGGAACTAGGCTTGTGGAGACAGGTTGTCTGGCAAGTCATAGGGTTGGTAGAAGTGGAACTAGGCTTGTGGAGACAGGTTGTCTGGCAAGTCATAGGGTTGGTAGAAGTGGAACTAGGCTTGTGGAGACAGGTTGTCTGGCAAGTCATAGGGTTGGTAGAAGTGGAACTAGGCTTGTGGAGACAGGTTGTCTGACAAGTCATAGGGTTGGTAGAAGTGGAACTAGGCTTGTGGAGACAGGTTATCTGGCAAGTCATAGGGTTGGTAGAAGTGGAACTAGGCTTGTGGAGACAGGTTGTCTGGCAAGTCATAGGGTTGGTAGAAGTGGAACTAGGCTTGTGGAGACAGGTTGTCTGGCAAGTCATAGGCTTGGTAGAAGTGGAACTAGGCTTGTGGAGACATATGGTACCTATGGTTAATCAGATCCAAAACACAACAGACCTTTATACTTATAATTTGATTGACGAATAAGTTATTTCAAGGTTAGGGCTATGCAGCAAGTTTGTACCAAGACCTCCTGGCTCTTCTGGACCAACACTTGTCTCTTGGCATGTTCAGTTGATTTAAAAGTTAACACAGTTAGAAATTTATTTTTATAAGTGATTTTTTTTAATTGTACCATATGACTTACTGTAAGACCTTGACATATCAGGTTACATGTTTTGGAATATAGCTATTTTAGATAGCTTATTTTGTCAGGAGCCACTTGGACCAGTTTCAAACATAATATTCCTCTCACATCTTGCATTCCTCAAAACTTATTCCTCAACACTCTTACGACCAGTGAGTATTCAATATTCATTGATATGCCCAGATGAATATTTTGCAGGATTGAGTAAATTCCCATGTTCCATGTTTTCTAGGCTGAATGGTCCATTCAAGGAAATTACCACTTATTGATCCTTTTACTTTTAGAGTCTGTACAGCATGGTACAGTGTATTCTCACCAATTATTGAGCAACAACTTAGGTAATCATTTCGTGCAGCTGCCCTGGTTGGAATTGTGGAGAATCTTCCTGATATTGTTGAACATGCAGAGACATTTCTGAATTGTAGCCCACATACACATTAATGATTTGGTCTGAACATGAAGCAATACAACTTACAGAGCTGATCCAAGTGGTGGAAAGTGTTCGATGGAATCCAGTGGCACCTCCCTCTTGTATGGAGAGCTCATTTTCTGTCGTCTCTGAATCCGTCCATGTCTGGAAAAGATAACACATTTGATAGCCTACCTAAGATGTGTCTAAAACTTGTCTTTCTTAGATGTTTACAATTCACACAAAATATGCATTGGGTTATTACAGCGATAAAAACTACCTGTTTTTGTCCAATCTTCCTCATCATACCTCAACTATAGGGCAGTTTGGCAAGGACTATTATAGGACTAATGCCAATTTCTAACGCTGGCTTAATTAATGTGTGAAAAAACTTAACCAGAAATGCAAGTATAACTATGCTCTCTACTAGCGCTGGCTATCGATATAGATCTTGGAGATGGATAATCATTAACTAAATATCAATCAATTTTCGATAAATGTTGGAGAAGTAACTTTCAGCAAATATACAACAAGCCCAAACAAAACAACATATTTCATGTCATTGGTGGTGATAACACATTTAAGCATGGATTACTTTGTGGACATGTGAGGTATAACAAAATCGGTTGCTTTCTGTCTTTGGCAGTGGACAAAAACAAGTTTTCTTTGATAGCTTTAAACTTAATCAGTAACACAATTTTCACATCGATTATCGTTTAATATTTCTTTTCATTGACGATAATTCCGATTATTGACCCCTTTGCCAGCCCTACTCTACACACCTATCTCTTCTAAAATGTTTTCTGCTTGAGTCCTCATGTGATCGTATGGGACTTCTCAAGGCACCCAAAGCATCTTCCTTGTACTTGCTTGAATACTCGCTGCTTTCAGAGCTTCTGAAATAGCAATGATTAAACATGTTAAATGAAATATGCATGACATCAAGCACTATTACCTGGCTAAACAAAGCTACATTCATCATGTTCATACAGCACACACAATTATCAAAGAAAATAGGGACTTAACTAGGCTTTCTCAGAGGCTGATATTCAGTAGCATGTCTGCAGAAAATATAAGTAAATATTCCCAAATTGGAATGAAAGAATTAACTTAGTTTCTGTTATCACGAATTTCATCTAATATGTTAGAGCTTTGCAAATGTGACTTAGTTTGACATTATTGCCATGTTAGAAAGTAATAATAAGACTTTTAAATTCTTTATTTTGGACCAAAATAAGTTTCCCCTGATACAATTAAAATCCAAGATACATCCTTGCATCCTCTCACAATATCTAAATAAAGAGAGTTGTTTGCAAAGAAGAAATCTTACACATCAATAAGTAGTTTACGTACCTGTAAATGAACTATTGTTCAATATTTTGGACTACCTTGGCATACACAGTCATAATGCTAAAAGTCAGACATTGTTCAAAAACAGTATATGCCTAGTTCAAAGCAAGAAACCCCAGGACCCCTTCATTAATTTTTATAACTGATAAGCCATGTTAACCATTCTGACAACTGACATGAATCACAAAACCTAGTCAAAATATGTTTCATTCTTCAGTCTACGTTACATAATCGGCAACCAACCTTTCCCATGTGGGAGTGAAGGTGAAAAAATTATTCTCTTATTGATAAATACCGACGAAACATCATCCAATGGTAAAGGAGTTTTGAAACACTATTTAATGTGCCATTTTATCATTCTAATTTAGCATGTTCAGTGTAATCGATTAAAACGTACATGAGTAGGATAAGAGCCAGATAGAGAGTAGAAATCAATGATTACTGACTACGAAATTGGAATGTAGCTATCAGGTCAAATTTATCCCGAACAGTGGGATAGATTTGGGACAAGCAAAAAAGTGTTATCAATGCCAACATATAGGGAAAATAAAATAAAAGATCTATATATGTTTAGGAATTCTCGTAACAATTGTTTCTCCTGAGAAATCGACTTATCATTCGAAAAAGCAGTGTAATGCACAGTGTCAAGTTGATGGAACAAAGGTCGTGGTTTCCCGCTGAATTCCAGAACTGACAGTCCATCAAAAATATTTCGAAAGAAATGCCACAAACATACATGTCCTAGTAAAACGGGCAAATAAAACCTACCTGTCATCTCTCAATGTTCGAGATCTCCTTGTGCGCAAGTTACGATTATCAGACATATCCTCAACTAAGCGATCGAAAAAATAAATCGAGATGTTGAGATGTTGACTACTGAGCCTCCAAAAGTGTAGTGTTCTATTTCGCGCCAAGTCTCCGCGCTTGCGCAGTAGTTGTTTAGATAGCGTTTCTAATTATAGAAACAACTACTTAACACATGCGTATGTAAACAGACTTCTGTCGACCAGGACGACAGAAAGAATTCATGCTACAATGCACATAAAACTGTTGTTTTAGCATAAAATCACCATTAACATGTATTCTGTTTCAAAAGTGAAAAACACAATGAATTTTAATGCAAAATTGACTGTCAATAACAGTTTCTACCATTTTGTTATCTCAAAATAACTTGTACATTTATTTAGGAGTTCGTCAAAAATATTCAATGATGTGTAAATCACAAACTGAATATTATTTAACTATTTTAGCATTATGTTATCAATACATTAAAAACGGAAATCAACACTTTTTTTATGTTGGCGTTTACCAACTAAAAAATATACTCATGTGTACTACGGTAAATCGCGTTGACATGCAACAAATTGGTTTCAGAAAGATACATTTTGAACACATCATATCTTTCACATTCCATAATATGGATATTATTATTATTATTATTATTATTAATCTTATTCTTATTTTGCTGGTAAGACGAACACTGGTAGGTATTCAAATACTTTTCCAGCGTTAAAGTTACATACTTAATCTGTGCGACTTAATTACATTATTGGCAATTGTTTCGCTTCCTATATAGGTTATATGCTAATATCAATCGTGGATTATTTAATAACCTGCATCAACACAGATGTTAAAGTTTATCATTTCATATCAGCAGAAGGTCGGTTGTGCCTTTAATTGATCAAATGCTTCGACGAATATAGTACAAAGAAAATAAGTTTTGCGTTGTTTACAAACTTTTTTTAATTGAGGTTATTTGTATCAGGGACACATTTTGGGTCTCAAATGTCGAAAAAAGCACTGTGTACCCTACGGAAATGGAAAATATTCTCTTAGCTACCGAGATTTACAAAGAAAGCGTCTGCAGCAACACTGCATACTCGCTTCTGATTGGTTGAAATTGCTGAGCGTTCAAACTTGCAGGCGGCAGTAGCTTTGCCTGGGCATATCCCAGGTGACCTTATATTATTTTCTGGTTTAGTTTGTAGATAGTTATAAGGGAACCCAGAGATGGCTTGGAATTAAGATAACACCCTGAAGGAGACGAGAACCGCTCCCATTCGTTAATCAGCCACCCTGCAATATACCAACAGTGGACTGCAATCTGTCTGTGTCCAAGCCAAGGATTTAGCTGTGACGTCCATTGTTTTTACAGCCACCCATCTAAATTGTTGTTAATACAAATCCTACACAGTCGGAAGGGATCATCAAGTGGACAAGGTACCTGGATTTAAATGCAGTTACCCTAGAGACATCTTGTGAAATCGGACAGACTGATATTTAGCTCATGAACAGAAACGGAACTTGTGAACGATGTGTGACAGAGAACTGAAACAGACAAGACCAAGCCTTGTGAAATCGGAACGTATATCCAGACCTTTTCTACCCTTGAGGACACTAGCCACAACCAACACGATGAATATTGGAAAAGAAACTACCGTCAGTTCACCCATGAGCACTCTAGCGATGAATTTGAGTGAATTATCAACTGGAAGGTATGTCTGTTTATTCCCACTTTTGCATGTTCATGTTATGACTTGTTCCCTCAGAGTTGTCTACCATTGGTGGAAACGGCTAAGCAATTCATAACAAGTCTTAAATGCAATCAAATGCATTTATTGTGTAATTTCAGCATTCTCATGAATTAGTATGTAATGAAAAAAAGTTTTTATTTTTTTATTTTTTTCCCCTTGAAAATAGTTCGATGCTTTTAAATAATATGTTACATTCGCTATTGCTTACGAATATGTGAGCGCAGAAAACAAAATGATGGGATCATATCAATGATCATCAATGTGATGGAATGTTAATCAAATGACCCTTTGTAGGTTATATATAATGGTATATGTTCGATTAGTTGCATGAAACTAAATCTTTCCAGGGGCACACCAAAGAGACGATTGTCACTGTCAAGCATTGACACCCCAACAGGGTCAACTAAGGTGACACCAGAGCGAATGTCATCCACAGAATCAGGTATTAAAAAGCTTCTTGGTGTTAACTAGATCTAGATGAACTATGTTAATTATTATTAATTAACTATGTATATTATTTAATATATTTTGGTCATTTTGATTTTGTTCATTAAATTACAATAATGACGTTTTTTAGAATATTTATACAAGCAGTTATGATCATGATAATATAAACAGAATCATAACATTTGACATTTAAAGGTTTCAACTTTGTTATTATTTATGAAGTATATTTATAAGTCTGTTTTATCATTTTATTCATATCACAATATGATAATGCAAAGTGCATCTTTATGGTTATGTTTTATTAAAATTGTATCGTTCAGAAAGTAATGTCTCATTTTAAATATGTCCTTAACTGGTTCCTGAGGTCACTCTTTGAACTTTTTTGATCAACTAGTCATTTCCTACATATGGTTGTTCTAGTAAGCATCACTTCATTCGTAATTTAATAAATATGAGAAGTTACTGTCAGGTATTGATTTTTATTTCATCTTGGTTACCTTTTCTTTCAGTGTTGGGGATTTTAGATATAAAATTGTTGCAGGTATTATTTTATATATTTTTTTTATCTTATTTCATATTTACGACATTAACTAAAAATTAAAAAAAATGTTTGGATATGGGAATTGAAGGTGATAAATGACTTGGTGAAATTCTATAACCATATGCTTTAAGCCCAAATCATTTTACTATGGCCATGTTGAGTATTTAGGAGGGATTTATTCTGATTTGCAGAATAGCTTACTACACTGTTATCTCTTACCACAGGTCTTGCACTCTTTAGGCTGCATTTAAGTGTCTCAATATTGTTCCTGCAGATCTGACCCATATGTAATACACTACGTGTTCAGATCACAAGAAAGCTAGATATATTCACATATCAACAATGAATGAAAATCATCATAACTGAAATGTATTGAATATATGTTGTGTATACCAGTATGCCCTTGGGATTAAGAATATCCAGATGTAGTTGTTAAGAGTTTCTAAGCCAATCTGTTTTGATGTTAAAAAGCACAGCCACCTGTTTAGACTTAGCAGTTTTGTATTCAGTGACTGAGCAGACTCCTTAATGTCTATGGTGGTACGCCAAAAAATAAACATTAACTGGCAAAATTGACATTAAGGAGTCCCATCTATAAAAGTCATGACACCTTTTATTGTTTTTATTTTCCTGTCTGTTGACCATGTCTCCATGGTGGCCCTACTTGTCTTTAAAAGGGCAGACAGTTTAATGTCAATGAAGAGTCTTTGTTTTACTAAGTTTTGTTTATGTTTACTCGAGTTTGAATGGGATTATCTGGTTGTAAATCGGGTAGACTAATCCATATGTCTCTGGATTTTGGTGTCTGCCATTATTTCACACATGCTAGATTAAAACAGTTGAATATCCTCAAGCAGGAAATTTGTCTCCTATTATGAAAAGGAAGCTTTCATTGATGAGCCATTGTTTTCTATTTTACGAGTCTATTGTATTTGGATGTTGGTCATTAGACTAATTATGGCATCAATTCATTTGAGTCTTTTGTTGCGATTATCTCCTTTCTGTTTTCTGTTATTAATTAGGATTACAAGTGTAGTTAGTTCTTGGCACTAAATGGAGTTTGAGATTTGGAGCAATAAAATTAAGACCAAACTGAATAGATAATTAGTGACATACACATTATGAAAAGCATATAGTCTAGTATCTGGTTAGGATTTGTCAGTGTTTCCACTAACACATGTAAGTAAAGAAGGTATCAGATCAGACCACATGAAACTGATATTTCTCTTGTAAGTTTCTGTGTACTTGCCGGTTGTGTTGTTCTTATACCATGGTATCATTCATCTTTACAAATCTGTGACAAGGGAGATATATTTTATCAAGGATTAATACCATATCTGACCAGTTGCTCTCCCCTCAGCAGTCTCAAGGTTCAAGCATTCTTCTTGTCTTTGTTTTTTGGAATCAATTCTTGAGGAACTATAGTGATAATGTGTCAGATTTAGATTATTATTACCCAAATCGATGGGGTGATGAAGTGTTTGCAGGGTTCTTGTAAATATATGGATATTCATCATTAATACTGTTTTCAGTTATTTTTAAGTGGAATATATTCATGTTACTTTGATTTTGAATATTATTCTTTCTCATGAATAAGGACTCCATTATTTTCAGGATGCTTCTTCGATTCTCCATCACCTATTGACTCACCAACACTTGAAATGAGGTGAGAAATACTTTGGTTTATTAAATAATTCTGTACCATTGCACATATCTCATTCCAGACAACACTTAACCTACAGCAGCTAAAATTTCATTGTGTTATCTTTGTTTGAGAAAAAGATAAAACCCATTTCCTTAAGCTTGCCTTGCAAATAATTACTGAGGTTGGCAATTACCTGATGCTTTATCTATGTACATAATTAATCTGATTTGCATGTAAATGTGATGCAGCACTGTTGGTGGTATCAGGTGTCTGTACATTAGAACAAAAGTGCTGACAAGTGTGTGCCATGTGTGGATGCCAGTCATTGGTCAAACCATCCTGCAGAGCAGATGGCCACCACACTGGTCTCTGTGACCTGCTAACAAGTCTATGACAGACTGGACTCTGGTCAGTCTTGTCTCAGCTTGTGGTCACTTGCAATTGTGACAGGTGTGGTCACTCTACCTAGACCTATCAATCAAACCCTATTACATATTTTCCTCTATGACACATCTTCATAATTGTCTTTATTGTCTATGGGGTACTAAGCCTCAACAAAACTACTTGAAAACGTAACAATGAAATATGATTGCAATAAATGTAAATAACACACTTTTGGGTGTAATTTACAAGCTTCATTCAATGATTGGTTATAACAGGTGTATTGGCATCTAGTGTTTGCAAGGATTGTTTAGTTGTTCATGGACCAAGTAGGCCATCATGGGCGCTAATTAAGTTTGAAGGGTCCTATTCTTCTTATAATATATAATGATATATAATAAGTGTAGATGAAATGTTGCCATTACTACAAGTCATTTCAATGATTAGATGCAATATATTGTCTTGTTTAAATATTTTGAATTATTTTGAGGGATTTTATTGTCGTTATTGTCATGCAATAAACATAACTGAAATAAGAGTATATAATGTATTGCAATTAACAATAACAATGAGGCATGTTGTTCCTCGATTAATTATACCCGTGAAAGTATTACAACCTCTCAGTGGCTAATTAGCCCACAAGTGAGAGTACAATAACACAATCCTTATCAGAATTATGTGTGTTTAACACATCAAATAAGTTCGCATTGCAGTCAGTCAACAATACTATTGTTTTTTCACCTGAAACTCAACCGATTTGTCTCAGCGTTTTCTTTTTGACTCCTGATAGTTTGTTAAGTAATCAAGTTGTTAATTAAGCTTTAGCTACCCAGATGATTGGTTCCTCTGTTTGTCTAATGATAATTACCTGTACAATTGCTACTGCAGCAAAACCCTTTGATCTCACATTTTGATTGTTTTCTCTTGTGTTTAGGTTGGTTGTGCTGATTTATTTTGTTATCTATGAAATTGATTGCAAATGGCAAAAAGAGTAAAGTATGCAGAAATAGTTCCCTGCTAATGAAAATGTCATCTTCCTTGACATAATATTTGATGAAAAACTGAAACAGTTAAAAATCCTGTATATATTAGTATTACCAATTTTCTTTTGATATAAATATTCTTGAAAATAAGAGTTTGGAAAGATGTATACCTAATATATTTTAAATGATATATGCCATTATAAGCCATGGAACTGATGTTGTGCAATTAAGCAATTAAAGAAGTGTTACCATGTTGCATCACAGCGTTAACTACTTAGTACACCTACAATGTGGAGAATTTTATGGCTATCAAAAATACATGATACAATTTGTTAAGCTTCTATTGTAAAATTGATGTTGCACAGAAAACACACTTATTCCTTTTATTCCTAAGTAGTTATTATGATGTGAACAGTTTACTAATGATTTTAGAATGGTATCATCTCTCAATTTACTCTTTAAGGCATTTATCTTTTAACAATTTGGTAGGCTGTAATTACGTCGTGATGAACATCTATAGACTTTAATTGTACCTTTGTTGGGAGTGTTCAATTAAACGTCTGCCATACAGAATATAATGAGCTGCCATTGTTGGTATCTTTTCAAATGCTCAAAAGAAATACATGTCAAATTTATGTCATTCTTTTATGTAAACTCTAATACCAATTTCTTCATAAATTATTGATGTATTGCTCTCAAATAGTTTTGAATCTTTTGTTAAAAAACATAAATGTTAGGTGTCATAATACATATTAAAAGAATTCATTGTCATGAAATACTGATTGGATTTTACCATCTCTTCAGTTGACATTGCTGCTCACCTTTGAAAGCTGTAACGGAATGAAATTGATTGTCCTTTTTTAAAAACAAGGTCATTTAGAATTTAGTATTCAAAATATAGGACATTAGTATTTTTAAATTTAATACATGATATTCTTCATTTTTCTGGTGAATTGTCATTTCCAATCTGATACATTTTTTGTCAGCATCAGCTGAAATTTGTATGTCCAGGTGGTGTGTGGAAGGGTGAATGACTTAGTCCTCTTTTTTTTATGTCAGTCAGTAACAAAAGCTGAACCAGTTCTGAGCCTGCACCAGCTGTCTTGGCCAGCTGTGGAATTTGATCTAGCGCTTTCAATAGCTCAGGCAGTAATTGTTTAGCCTAGAAATCAATAGTTTTTTTCTTTTAAATGGAATTATTAGTTCAGAATGTCAGTACTTGTTGCACTATGTAAACTTAAAATTATCTTGGGTACATCTCTTGCTCTTAGTGCACCATTTATGTTTTTGGTTGGCAGTGCACTTGTTCATTATCCTTGCGATTGTTCAAGTTGGTATATTTCAAGAATATGAAGGACATACAGGGATTATGCTACTGTATCATCAGAGTATCTGAAAATGCTACTTATATGAACTTTAAAAAGTATATCTATAAATCTTTACATATGTTCATTTAAAACCAAATTTATCCATTCAACAATCTTGGTTGTTTTTTTCTATGTATCAAGAATGAGCATATTTAGTTCCTAATTTCAGCTGTAGTGAAACTGGCGAGATATTTCTAAAAGCATATTTGTCATGGCTGACCATTCATTTGCCTTATTCATGAGCCAGACTTACACAATGCATTGTTATTTGTGGAAGGTGTGAATTTTTGGCACAGGTAGCCCAATTAGCTCCAGGTTATGTTTATAGCACATCACACCTCACTGAGCAGCTATTGAGAAGGTGCTAAATCTTGAGATTCACTTGACTGGTTTTCAATTGATTGCATATTTGGTGCTGGTAAGTTTAGATTAAATTGCAATGGTCTGATTTCTTTAGGGCCTTGGCATTTCCCGTGGACAGCATAATATTTCACCTAAATTTTTTCACAAAATAGATTTCAATACATAGAAATGCACACACAAAACAACTTAACCGATATTATTGATATACTTTAAAGGTTATTTGTCCATATTTTCCAAGTTATTGTTTGTATTTGACTAATGAAGCGATAAACTTTGGAAATTATTAGTTATATCACTAATACATTGGTGCCTGGTCATAGTAGTGAATGCAAGATTTAATGGGTCCTTAGATCTAATATGTAGCCCAAATCCTCCATGAATACTACAATAATACCTTTATTGTCATCATTACCATATTGCAAAAAGTATTGATAAATTAATAACCCTTGGGTAGTGCTGTATCTCAAGCAAACAGGAAAAGTAATGAAACTATTCAAAACGAGGTGTTTTTACAGTCTCTTTAAGCATATACTTGAGGAAAGGATACATTCATTTCTATCCATGCTCATCATTTTTTCATAAAAACAGATGAGTACCAGCTGTAAGACAGTTGTTATCATTGAAGACAATAGTTATATTATATAGTACCGAAGGCTTGGTCACATTATTCATAGTTTGTTTCCTGCAGTGTTTATAAAATTGTTTATTGGGTTCATTCCTAAAAGAACTTGAAACAATATCCCCTGGATCTGAAACCTCAGGCTTACCTTATCAACATTAGAAGGATCAACAAGAGAAAAGGTATGCCCAAACCACACATTACGGGGCATAAAAGCAGAGAATTGTCTCGTAAATAATAAGGATGTATGAACACAATAATTGTTTAATGTTTAAATACTATACTCTCAAGTTGGAACTCTAAATATGCCATATGCCTTGATATGACACTGATATGATTGTCTAGATGAAATTGATTGTTTATGAACTGTCTGAGTAAGTGATGGAAGTGTGATTTATGTCTTAGTAAGGTGCAATAAGCACTATAAGCCCTGACAGGTGTTTTACTGCAAGACATGCAAGATGTGTATCAGGGAATTCCCAAAACACCTATCACTTTAGTGTCACTGTTCATGTTCATAGCCTGAAGCACAAAGTCATTGATTTCAGAGGAAAGATACTTTTTTATGCGCAAGCACCTAGATGGCCAGAGGCAACACTTTTCTGATAATATCTACTTGAAAGTTTAAGTTTATTATGTTTCCCTTATCAAGTATATATACAAACTAAGAGAATTTAGAGAATCATTTATGTGTAGATATTGGTAAGAGAATGATGGATTTTATATGTTTGCCTTTTTCACCGAGAAGGTAAGTGTGTCCACAGGTTTGTTGTGTTCTATGTCATCAGAGAAACCTGCCATCCAGGCAATTTTCAAGACGAAGTTTGTATAACGATCAAATTCATAATACAAGAATTTAATTTATTTCCCATTTCTTATAAACTATTCTGTTCCTTGAGGTAAATGTGGTTTGAATTTTGGGATTGATCCAATATTTTTTTCTGCCATGACTTTGACAAATTCCTTTTGCACTCTTCAGCTGAGATGATGTTTCTTATATGTACCAGTAACAATTAAATTTTGAAAAAATTCTGTACCATGTCGTCATGTGTTGCTTAAGCTCAACACTACATTTTGTTGCTGATACTGTTGCCTAGAATAATTTCATGAATTCATGAATTTTTGTCAACCACAGAAGATGTCTTCATTGTTATTTGTTTCTTGTTTCTGAGTATTTGTCTTAGTCATGTTAATGGTAAAAAGTTCTGAATAATCCTTCTCAGTTAATCATCATCTACTTTAACCAGTAACACAATGGGGCTCAGATGCTATACCATGAACAAAAATGAAACATTTAATCACCTGTATATTTGCTTGCTTAATTACAGAATAATAGACTTAAGTTAAAACCATGTTCATTGCTAGACTAGGTAAAGACAAAGACGTCTGCTTTCTTTAAGAATTAGTGTGAGCATTTATGTTCAAGATTAACAATTAAAGAGGTGTTTAGCTTAATCGTAATTCTCATGTCTGGGATGAAGAAAAAACATTTTGTGTATGCTCTGTGTGCATAAGTGGAAGTATTTACACTTAGGGCAGGTTTTGAGGCTTTCCAAGTCAACAAGACTCAAGCTAAACAACAGTATATTTTGCAAACTTTGTATGTTTTAGCAATGAATTCATTTCTCTTATGTCTGAACTTTAAAGACTATGCCTTGCCCTCTTGAAACAAAACATATCTGGTCTTTGAACTATCTTTGAACAAAGGACCCTCAACTGTTTCCATTGTGAAATGTGACCCAAATTTTTATACCCAGGGACCCCTTACAGCACAATTGCAGTTAGGGTTTTGGATTAAAGAATAGCAATAGTGAATAAAGGTATTTAAGGTCCATATGTTGATTTGGGGTCATGGGGCAAAGGTCATTGTAGCAGGTGTTCTTTGATGTTCCTAGTTCCGGTCAGCTATGTCCACTATCACTGACCACTGTCCACTATCTGTCCACTAACCCGGTCAGCATCACTGCAAGGACAAAGGTTCATGTCCAGACAGTGGTCATATCTTCACAATCCACAGATAGTGTTTCAGCCAATTATAAAATGCCAGATGGCTCTATTTTCAATAGGGACAACTACCTTAAAGTTATTTCTAGAGTAATCTTCATTGAATTGCAATTTATCTTCAGTAGAAGGCAGGAAATATTAGTTGTCAAATTAAGTTCCTTCAGAGATGGGTCCATGCATTGCCAAGTGTTGTTTTACACCATCTTAATGGATTTGACCAATAATATGCCTCCCTACAAGCAATACAAAATATTTTGGTCATTTGAGTTTCTTTGCTTTTACACATTGATATTATGATGACAGGAGAAAATGAAATATTTCTTTTCACAAATTTTATTTGACTGCAATAAATCATGTGAGGACATGATATTGTGCAACAATGACACTACTCAATGAATTTTGGAGTACTGAACAAAAATGAAACAGAAGGTACTTGTCTAATAAAACCACCAAACTGTTGTTAATAATCAATTTGTATCTCTATAATTAGTTATACAACAGTCATTGAGTAATTATTTGCTTTTCATCAGTAGCCATTCAAACACGATCACTGAAATTCAACCTTTGCAATAAACAAGAGTCATAAAGAAATCTATTAGGTAAATATAAGAGTTTCCAACTAAAGTAAAGTATATGAGAGGAAATGAACTGCAATCTGTTTCAATTATCACAAGTGTGTCAAATCATGTTAAGTGTTCATAAATGAAATGTGTTACGCAGAGCCATTTGATGATGTTCTCTGAACACTTCTTCCATAAACCCTGAAATACAGCCACTCAATAAAACTGACAAGCTTATATAATGATCTCTTTTGATCCTTCTCCAGAGACCAAGGCATTCATTAAGGATGAGATTGACTCCAACAGGGAATACGTCCAATTTAGCCATACCTCATTTGAGAAACTTGCTATTTCTGGTACTTTTACTACATTACATGGAGATTTATTATTGCAAGGCTGTAGAGGCAACAAGCTTTGTGATGTTTCTGGGTCATGTATTCTGATAAATGAATATCTTTATCTAAACAGTGTAAACGTTTTGTCATACTTTATCAATGTTGTCAGTTTTTGGGTAACAGCATGCTTGATTTAGCTGTGAAAATAAACTTTTTTTTATGTTTGATAGGTGTCAATATTCATTGATAGCATGTCATTTGTGTTGATTTATGTAGTGCAATATGTAGTAGTGCTGAAGAGAATTGACAGATCTATAAGAGAAAATGGCAATTATTTTACAGGATAGATACTGTTTCATGGAAAATAGGTATTTGCAGGTTTTGGGTGAATTAATGCTACTTAAGCCAGTGTTGGGTTGAACTTTTTTTGGTTCAACATTACAGTGTGTTACACTGACAGCTCTGCAAATAACAGGGATTAGTTCAGAAGTAGGCAATATTTCCATTTCCTTTCTCTCCAATCTAGTATTGTTCCATTCAAGTTTATGACATTGTCCGTCCAGTCACCCAGCCAAATGACTACCTCCATCCCCAATCTAAAAGTCCTCTTGTGTTGAAAGCTTAGCCAAATGCCAGTATTGCTTCATTCTGGAGCTATCAGGAGCTCGGTGTGAACGATTCTGGAGTAGCAGAGGACTTTTCAAAAAGCCATTTGTCATGCAATGATGACTCTAGCCCTGTTTACAAGACTCAGACCCCAGGACAAAGTAACAAAGACCACCTCATGGGGGTCGTCCCCAGCAAGGTTCTAGTCAGCTTCAATCCAGCCCCTATCCAGCCTAGGTGGTAATTTCCCAGGATCATTTAGCCCCTGGTTACCTAACTCTAGTGAAGCCAACCTGAACCAGTGGGTGGTAGGCTATGGCAGCTAGGTCTGGTTATCTATCCACCTCCCCTCCTCCAGGGATGGCTGGGACCCAAATTATGGCAGATCTGGGGCTTGATAACTCACTTTAATCATGTTGTAATGATGATAGAAATGAAACATGCTTTACACCACTGGGTTAGAACTATAGCAGATGTAACACTGGCTTAGTGTAGGTTGTTCACCATTGTAGATTGGGCAGATTACAAAAGTGGTTATGTAATCTGATGGTTCAGATAATTTGAAGAGGGACTGGAAAGGTTTTTTGAGTGTCAGAAATCCCACCATGGGGTCTTTTTCATGAAGTAAGAAATATTGGATTGTGATGTCCTGTTGCTACCACTGATGTGACACTATAGAGTGTAATATATAGAGTGAACATATCAAATGGTGGAATGTCATGAAACTTAATATTAACCTGCTGAAACATTTGAAACAGTATACATTTGGTGTTATATATATATATCCTGACAACAGTTGTAGCAGATTGACTTTGTTTTCTTTCTGATCCATTTAAACCAATCAACTTACAAGGCTCCAGATAAAGGCTGTATCAGTGTTAGTACGGATGAAAATATGCATGAGGCGATGGTGGTTAATTTTGAAAATGTATCAGATATGCATCACAACATACATATATGGTCGAACATTCGTTTATAGCCGTATTTCCCAAAAATTATATTGTGATTTCAAGCAGCATATTTTCTTGAGTATGGTGCACACTTTGTTTCCGAAAGAACAGTTGTGTAAAGGGGGTGCGCATTATACACGCCATAATGAGTTTTGATGTTTTTTCCCCACCGCAGAGACATTACCATGAGCACGTAACACTGGAAATACTATGTCAACAAATACGTACTGAAGTACGCAAATTAATCATGTAATTACACTCTCTGGTTACAAAAAAGGTGTTCATTGTATATCTGAACTTGTTTGTGACCTATTTTATTAATTTTATTCAAAATTTCATTCAATATCATTACATTAATTTCCTCAAAATCTGTAGATCACACAACTTACTGTGATTTACCATTATTGATGCCTTGAGACGAACTTTAGTTGACAGGTAATGGATACATAACTGCACTACTTTGACTCGTTAAAAGTCATATTTGTTGTAGTTAAACTTTCATATGTTTTTCAAGTTTTCGTGAGTGCAAGCGTGGGATCCTTGAAGGTGACTGGTCATGTTGTTCCATACGTAAAATATATCCAGCAAAATAGCGATCAGCTTGTGCTACCCTTATCGTTATTTATTATTTATTATTTTAAATATATAGTAAAGCTGCAACTAGAATAACATAATATTGGAATATATAAATCAGTTGATTATAACTCCCATACTTTGACATGGACTTGCGATGATTGTAGCACTAAAATTGCATAGTTGAACGAAGCCCTAGGTGCTATGGAATAGTATTTCTCTCTTCAAGTCTAAATAGTAATAAAGTATGAGAAGACATCTTCAAATGCAGAGATTTGTGATAGATTTTATCATTGTGTTCGGCAAATGCCATTATCTATCGGACTTGGTGCTCATTTCTGATCATACCGGATTGTTGATTATGTCAGACAAAACATTTTTGAAATGACTGATAAAAACTCAGTGAAGTGTTAGTGAGATCATGTGTGATGTCTGATTCTCTTGAAATAATAACCAAAACAATTCTGAATTTCTGGATGTATATTTATCGACAGACTGTAAGGGCAAGAGCCAAAAGATATTTTGATTCTGTAACATTACATTTGATCTAGTCAGTCATTATCTACTTAGGTTTTTTATCTTAAAATTTCTTTCATTAAGCCCAGTAGGACATTATTGGAATTACCCAATATCAATAGAAAAAATTGTTTGGTCCAAAAGAGTCAAAACATTTGTAAACATTCATGTAATAAAAAGGGGATGGCTTGTTACATCCAAACTGATCAATTACACATGCACCATTACCTTTAAAAAGCTAATTCAGCTTTGAGAAAAGTGTAAGCCAATGAATCTTTTGTATCATCAAGTGTTTTTCCCTCCCTTTGATCTTGAGTCCCAACATTATTACACTTGTAAAAATGTTCGCCATTGTCTGTGGTTGAACCTCAGTAGGTCTAACCCAGCCTGATTGTCCATTGTCCCAACTCCTACCACATACCTACAGTTGGTTCTCACACAGTCTACCTTTTTGTGTGACTTTAGGGTATTTTCAGCATTAGCTATTGTCCTACCCAGTAATCTTTTGTCCTCATGGCTGTGACAGTGTGCAGTCAAAGGCTACAATTATCTATTAACTAGGTGCACAGGACAAAAGATCTCTGCAGGACGTTCTCAGGTCTGGGCCTCTCTCTCACCTCAGTCCAGGCTAATTTCACTATTCAGGATTTGTTACTCATTGCCTGATTGAATCACACAGGGTTCCCGGGGACTAATTTTCTGGTGGAATTTTCAAAGTAAACTTGGGATTAAACCTGAATGTGTTAATGAGATGTGTGAAGAGTCACCAGGGTGTGACCTTGGCATATCCTTGCTCCCACCCTGTTGCAAGATTTTCTCACCCCTTGAGCAACTTGTGTGAAACTTTTGGTGGGAACTGTTACCAGATTTCAGGTGCTTTTGAATTCAGAATTCAACCCAGACTGTTTTCTACCCAGGTGGGAAATGACAAGATGGCAACTGTATTGAAAACATTTTGAAACTTGTTCCAAACAGCTTGACTTTTTCATATGAGGGTGTTAAGAACTTTTTCAAGAGATTAAACCATAGCACTGTGTGAGATCTTTTACATATTCAATCAGACTTGTTGATATTTTGGGTACATTGTGATATTTCACATGCCTCATACAAGTGTCAGATTTGTTGTTCATGACTTGGGGAATTCTCATTGGTCTTCAATTAGTTGTCTTATCAAGAGGTTTTGTGTTACAAGAATATATCTTTGATGAGTTCATTTGAAGATAACAGTCTGAGACTCAAGATCCTAAAGATGGAATCCCTGGGAAATGCTCTTTTTAGGTTTGAATAATATTTATTATTTTTAGATATAATTATATTTGTTCATCACTAATTATTAATGTGATCAAGAAGAATTTTGATTGTATTTGGCTGATTTAATATATTTTTCATGTTATTTCTAACCATACTAAGTTGCACAAAACGGCAGGATGATTGCTTTCAGGATAATTAATATCTTGTTTTTTTATTACATGCCATCAGTTAATTTGGTTTCCTTAATCTCATGGTCATGTGCTCTTTTCTTCATTTGAGCCAAGATTTATGTCTATTGTGTGACAAAAAACAATAATTGTATCTGCAACCTGACAATATTGTGTCCACTGGCAGACAACAAGTCATGTATGACTGTTTACAAGTTACTGATTTTATGAGGAATAAAGAACTAAAAGCAATTGCTCATAGTATCTCAGCATGCAGATGACAATATTGGGTTCTGGGTGACTGAAAGCTTTGATGTACCTGTAGGGAGGATTTTGCGTCTGTCACTTGCTGAGCCTTGGGAAACTCACTCAAGCATTACTTTTGGATGTTTCATGTCTGTTCTTATATTTCAAGAAATGCTGAATGAAGGAAAACTATGATTACTAAAAGTGATAGTAATACTAGATATTTATTTAAAAGTTATTTAGGATTTCAAAGTTCAAGAAGAACTGTTTGAAAGGTATATACAATGCTGTTTTGTAGGCAAAATACCCATTGATAACGAGTAATAGGTTTCTCCAGAATATGTAATAACTTCAGTGTTGAATTTGTGTCACTGGAAACAAGGACCACTCAGTTGTTGCAAGCAGATGCTGTCTGTAACTAATTTTGTTCAAGCAGCAACATGAGGCAACAAAGAGGGATGTCTGAGAATGATAGCCAAGGATATCCCCTAGGGACATTACAAGAGAGCGGTCATCTTGATTTATGGGGCCAGCTGAATGATGTTTTGTGTCTGTCCACACAACTGCTGACCAGGGAGGGTGCTTGTTAGCAGAAGTGCAACTCTTGAGCAGAGGGCATGCTGCTTGACAGAACCCATTTCAAACCTCACTGTCTCACTTGACTATTTGACAGTTTTACTGACTGGTGTTTTTTGTTGTTGCAGCCTGAATCGGTTTGGCAGTTTGCTGAAGACCAACCCAGACATCCCACCAGAGGCATACACAAAGTGAGCAATGTCCTGTCACATCCATCATGCTTAATCACTTGGACTATTGTCTAGGGTGTCCTAAATTATTAAGCTCAGTATTATATGATAACTGTTGTGACATAGTGTAAAATAATGCTAAGGGTTATTACTGTCTTATTACACGCCCTAGGGTCCAGTAAATTGTAAACAGCTGACAACCTGTAAATATAATAATTGTTATGGTGTTGGTATCAAGATAAATGGACTGTCACTTGTCAAGGAGTGGATTATGAAAATGATAGATGTGTAATTGTTGTTTCTTTTTGCAGAAGGAAAACTATTGCCTTCAGGAGAATAAACTCACTGCCTGTAAGTATGACTTGGATGTAGTTTGTTACAAAGGAATACTACAATGTTTTTGTCTAGTAAAGAAATTTGTGATATTGTCTGGTAAACATGGAAGGAATCCCAGGGATTCATCATTAGGATATTGAGTCTCAGACTGTTATCTTGATTACTTGAGCAGCATAGCAGTTAGGGAATTTGCATATAATGCAAAAACTTGGATTGTCCAAGTTCAATCCTCTATTATTGTACATTTGTACCAAGCCCATTTTTTATTGTAAAACGAAAGGTTGCATAATTTCTTTTGCATTTTTTATTGTTTTTCTTTTCCAGCTGCCGACTATGCGTCTTGACAGCCCAACTGACTTCCAAGATAAAGAAAACTCCTGTTCACCCAAACCTAGTGAATGCATGTTGGACTGTGACCGCCCTGCCTTCGACCCTGAAGACACATCATCACAGGATAGTGGCCTGGGATTTGACAGAGAAAAGGTACTCACCTGACTCATGGTTGTTTGTTGAAAATCTACACAAAATCTGTATTTTTGAAGCACATATGTTAAGTTAACTTTTTGGCAAATGACAATATATTCAGTTAGAAATTATTTGGTGCACAATTTACATCATGTTATTTTACTATGAATGTGTTTCAGGATGAACGCTTCCTGTTTGCTGCACCAGTGGGAGTACCCCCAAGAAAGTTGAAAATAATTAATGAAGACACATGTTCCCCACAGAAATATTCTCCAGTCAAGTCTCCGTCCAAAAAGAGATCTTTCTCTCAATCCTTTCAGGTATATTTAACATTTAGCATTTCGTGACTAAGAGTCCCAGTTTTGTCTTAAGACTCAAAAAACTTTCTAAATAAATTAATTTTGAAGATTTTCTTGGTTTCTGACCATCCGATCTAGTTAGTCACCTCTTACGACAAGCATGGGTTACTGAAGACCTATTCTCTACCCGGATCTTCATGGGTTCATTTGCTTGTAACATCTGAGTTGGGTTCATGTGGAATTTATGGGTAATGGGTGTATGTGGCATCTATCATTAATTGTGCCTACCTTAATATTGCTGGCATTCTAATAAAATCTCACTCAGATCATGCTGATTTCTCTCTCAATTTCTTGAAAAAAATAAAAAACACAATTACAGGCGGTCTTCATAACAATATTTTGTTCTTGTTTGTAGTCACCAGAGGAAAGGGGTGAACCATTTGGTAGTCCTGTTCATCTTAAGTCATCACCTCTTGCCAGCACTGATGACGATATCGATGATGGGTTCCTTGACGTCTTTGACCAGGAAGTTGCAGAGGTAAATATCAATGACCTTTCCTTCAGTGTGTCATGACTTAGTTTCAAGTAACTAAGTTGATTTCTGGTTACACTTAGAACAATATATCAGGGTTAGAACTAAACTCCAAAGCTTTCCTAGCCCGGCTTAAGATAAAACGCCATGTTAAAACAATCGGGAAATTTGTACAAGCCCACACTAGTTTGTACTAGCCCCTGGCTTAGAGGGCTATTGTTAAGTGATAGTTTTGTTATTATTTTGTTATTATAAAGATCTGTTAAGGTTTCAGATCTGTAGTGTTTCTTCTGAACTTTTCCAGATCACCGAGCCAGTTCCCAATAGTATGGCTAGTCTGTTCTGTGCCCCTGTCCTCAACAAGGACAGCCATGTACAAGATGATGATACCCCAGTTGTAAGTATTTACGCTGTTGTCTGTGTTTCTGTCTGTTTTGTAGATGTGCAAAATCTGCATAGATTTGGTGGACTACCGATATATGCCATGTTGTTGTCATAATTTGGTTACTTTCACCTCATTTATTTACTTCCTCAAATCATTAGTCACATTTGATGAAACATGGAAACATATAATTTCAGTCACGGAGAACAATGTCAAGAAAATCTCTCCTGCAAAGATCTCAGTCCTTTGATGTCAGATCTCGGCCCTTTTCTCACAAGCGACTTGAACGACCACGAGATGAAGCAACACCGGTTCAAAACAAAAGGCATCGACCAGAGTGTATGGCAGATTTGCCTTCTTTTTGTGTTGCACCAGTTCAAGAGGTCAGTTTTGGTGACAAGGACATCACAAGAGTTAAAATCAGTGATTTTACTAGAGACAAATAGCATCAGGACTTTTCCATGATTTTATCACCTGTATCATTACCAAGTTTGGACAAACACAGAGGACATTTTGGATGACATTTTGGATGACATTCAATCCAAGCAAGTTCTAAAGTTCATACACAAAATACAAGCCAATTCCTAAGTGAACTATTTGAAACTGATCAGTTGAGTTGTCTGTCAATTCCCTCATTTCAGTAGGCTTGTGTGAACAACTGACACTCTCCAATGAATGATAAAGCTGTAATTTGATATATACAAATAAAAAGTGTCACAATAACTGCAGCCTTTCTCAATACAACTTTTGTCTTTCAGAAACCCCAATACATGAAACTACATCGCTGTCATTCAGAAACTGAGGCTCAGATTAAATCTGCTCTCAACAGGTTGAACGATGAGCCTGATCTCATTGGGGACTGCTCCAAGGTAAATAACAGAGTGATCACATGCTAGCAGTGCAGTACTTTCACGCAAGAGCAAGCTATGAAAACAGCAGCAAATTAGGAAAAAGCACTATTTGAAATCAATTCCTAACTCAGTTTGTATATAATGTATCTTGTTGGATGAATTATCTTCCTGGGAACATTTCTACTGCTAGTTCATTGATTGGTACTTACAGTTTGTGGGTTCTTTTTGTTCAAGATCTAACAAACTTGACGAGAGTTGAAGATGCATACCCTGTTTTGAACCTGTGTAATGTTGTGCCATATATACTAGGTTTTATTGAATACACTGAAGAAAACTGTCCACATGTATTATGTTTTGTCTTTGATAAAACAGGTAAAAAAGAGCTGAATCCCAAATTTGTGTTTGTTTAAGACAACACCATTATATAACAAACTAACTATCAGATTTAATTCAAAGTTAGAAAATGGATGAGTACTGGTTTGTGCACATATTTTAACAATTTTGGAGAGAGCTGTGTATCAGCTCAATATGGGAGTAAGGTCTCAGACGTATCAATATTAAGCTGGTTATGGAAAACAGCATTCAGACATGATATTCAGTTGCTTTCCACCCAAAATGTGGATTGTTTCAGTGCTTTATATTTGTGTGTATTTCTTCATCTTCAGCCATACTGTCTACCCACAATACCAGGCAAACATCAAGATCTCAAGGGAATATCTCCAGAAACAGTATGTATTCTTTCTTATGCTTTGCATGAGTAATTAGTCTTGGTAGGGTAATGACTAGAGATAAATTAAATAGAAAACCACTATGAAGGACATTTGATTTTTGATTTTTGATTTTTGGATGAAGTTTGATGACAGACCAACACAATACCAAACTCTTTCCTGTTTTTTTAATAATGAAAAACAATTGTTAATGTCTTTTTGTGTAATGGGAACCTAAGGGCTTTGGTTAGGTTTGGATACATTCTAACTGAAGAACAATGATCAAAATGTGAAGTTTATACGATATACAGTTTGTCCATTGGACTGGTCACATGACCATGGAACATTTTGACGTTTATATGTTTTTCATGAGACCGATTCTTGAAATGACTGACTACTTCCTCATTTCCAACTTTAATCTTGAACTCAGCATTTTTGCTTACATGGGAAAGTGTATTTGACTGCACACATGTGTTCGAATATTCTTGCTACAACCCATGTAGTGAACAAAATCAAGACATGACACACAAACTATCAACTTGCTTCATGCCTACACTGACAGTAACAATCAACAACATTGTTGAGCAATCTATGAATTTACTTCAGTATCTCTTCGACACATCTTCATAATCATCACCTTTGAATCAAGCCCCACTTGAACACCTAATTGTCTCAGGTTCATTGACAACTTTGAAATCTCTCACGTATGCTTCATATATCTAAACAGAGTCCTGTAATGGTGGTATCCACTAGTTTCAGTGACCATGTCTTTGTTTTGTAGATGAGTCGTGTGCTGAACCATGAGTTTGACCACATAGTGAGTGACTTCTGTATCGTGGACTGTCGGTATCCATACGAGTATCAGGGAGGCCATATACAGGTATGTTGCAGAGATAATATGTGGTAATATTGTTTTGCTCATCTGATGTGCATAATACCTCCTCATTTTTTACCCCTCCATGGTCTAGTGGTTAGAGCGTTAAAAGATGGTACTTGTTTTTACCCTGCCTTGTGCTCGGCATTAAAGAATTAAAACAAGGACTGGTCGGCTAGGAGTCAGTATACAAGTTAAACTGTGGCATGGTAACTCAGAAGGCAAGCACTATATGATTGGCATTATTTCGGACTAGTACAAGCAGCCACGCACATACACATACATGCACATCGCTATATATAAGTGCAATAATCTTGAACACAATGTTAAACCCCATTTCACCTCACATCATTCTTAAAGGGGCAGTCGGGTAGCCTATTGGTTAAAGCGTTCGCTCATCACGTCGAGGACCTGGGTTCAGTTCCTGAGATGGATACTATGTGTGAAGCCCATTTCTGGTGGCCCTGCCATGATATTGCCGGAATACTGCTAAAAGCGGCGTAAACCAAACTCACTCATTCTTAAGGATTTTGTGTTCAGAAAAGAATTCAAATCTGACATTCGTCAGTATCTTTTTTTAATATTTTTTCTAGTTCTTTTTTTATTAACAATTGTAATAAATGAAATTATATTGACAGAATTCAATTTCCACAAATAGAAGCAACACAGGCATACTTGAGCACTTGTGTAAGAAAGAATGCTTATATAACAGTCAGCCCAAGAATCACATCCAGACACCTTTGGCTAGATGTTAAGCCTGACACAATCCAATTGATTATGTACTATTTTGTCTTTTTATCAATGTGTTTCAATGTGAAAAGGTTTGTTCTAGTTATACTTATAAATTGTCCATAGTTTTACATCAGGACAAACTGCCAGTATATGATTCACTGTAACAAATAGACTTTTTTCATTTTTCAGAAAGCAAAGAATCTGTATACCAAAGATTCCATCCTAGAAGAATTTATAAACAAGCCTGCTATGGTTTCTGATCCCAACAAGCGACAAATAGTTATATTTCACTGTGAATTTTCATCAGAAAGAGGGCCCAACCTGTAAGTAGACTATTACATGTTTTGTCACTAGTGGACTCTATTAGTAGTAGAATAAACAACAGTCTATTCCAGACATGACATTATTAGCAATTATGTGGACCAATTAGTCTTTTTGAGGATTAACTTTGTCTCTGTCATGACCATAGTTTACTGTATATATTTATTATTTGTAACCCGTAGGGTTAGAAATAACAGAGTTCACAACAATTGCATGTGCACTAGTGCAAATAGCACTCCATGCGCCCCACTGTATTGCTTTCTTCATTCCAGCGTTATTGTTGATGTCATTCGAATGATATAATTGTGACATAAAGTCGGAATGACATCACACTAGAAACGACGTCATAGCTGAAGATAGTTGTTGTCGTTCGACCATTGTGGTTTTCTAAGACAGTGGTCGTGATCAGTGCATTTTTCAAAAGGGTAGCACAAAAGGATTATGAAATAATGGGTTATAAGGAATTTATTAACCTCGCTTGTCGGGAAATACAAGAATTCTGACACTCGTTTTGTTAAATTTGTATTACACACATGCTCTTATAATAATCTTTATATACACAAAGTACAAACTGTTTACTGTTACTTTCAAAGTGGGCTATGTTTCAATAAGAAGTTTTGGAAATAAAGATTAAGGTTATTTGTATACTGTATCAAGTTATGTCACAAAGAACCTTCATATGCTTGGTCGTCTGTTGAGATTGCAGCATTGTTGAACTGATAGTGAGATAATGTATGATATTCAGAGTTTACTGATCATTAATCATCACAGTATTAATAATAAGTGTTTTATGTCCACAGATCTCGGTTCTTACGTAACAGAGATCGTGAGGTCAACAAGGACGTCTACCCATTTTTGAACTACCCAGAGTTGTACCTCCTAGAGGGCGGATACAAGTGTTTCTATGAACAGCACCAGGTATGATCAAATCACTTCTTTTTCTTTTTAAATATCAGAACATTATTTTCATGGTTAGGCAAGCACAGGTTTATTACTTGTTTTACAGATAATTAAAAGCAAGATGGACAATTCTTTTAAGAAATTTACTTATTAAAATAAAGGATGAAAGACCACAGCTAAAATACATATTTAATTATGGACATTACTCAGCCATTGATGTACAAAATGTAAAAACTTTTTGTTTTTGTTAAGTTTGTTTTGGGCTTCAGCACATATTTTCCACTTATTTATATCAATAAATTTTGACTATGTTCAAATTTTTTCTCAAACTGCATATTTGAATATACAAATAAGCTGAACTTCTCTGGAATTGTCATAGTGAAGGAACTTGGGCACATATGTAGGACTCTATGATCCTTGGCAGATTCTCATTGTTATATGACGTCATGTTTGCAATGATGTTTTATCCATGAACGGACAATCAGTTCAATTGTTATATGACATCATGCTTGAGATGACTCCTTGCCTGTGGTGACGTCATGTAAGTTTAGCGTCTATTACCGATAGACACCATAGAAAAAGAAGGTTTTCTTATGATAGATTCATGCTGGTAGAGGGAGAAACCAGTATCGAAAGACCCTAATGCCGAATCATTTCGAAATTATTTTCCAAAAATTCAAGAAACTACTCGCATAAAGCCTCTGAATGCAAAATGGGCAAGGGTGAAAATATTCAGGATTTTGTCAACACCGTCAAATCAGGTGAATATACAGAAGGTGTTAGGAAATTTCTTCTCTGTTGAATCTTTGGGGAACGTTTTTAAGAAAGGTACCAAAATGCAATCCCAAAGATAAAATGATAATAATATTCCCGAGAAATCACAACATTGGTTATCGAAAGTCTGCTGTTATACAAATCAATGCAACTTTTAGCCCCATAGAAATTGCCAATTATTAATACTATATGATAATTTGCCAAAGATCTGAGCATGCGCCAATATCTCCCCCATAAGTGGAATCGGCCATTGATCTGAGAATCCTCCATGGATCTGGATCTGAGTCCCCTCATATGTTTCTTGTTATGATGACATATTATTTTATTTAAATGATTACAATTTTGTGTAATCAGTATGTTTGCAAGAAATATTGGAAAATCCATGCTGACAGTAACAGCAAGTCATTACCTGGAAAACAATGCAAAAACAGTTTGTTTTTTATTCTTATCATTAGTTTGATGAAACTTTTAGATGTACAGATCATACACTGTACTCTCTATGAACTCAGTTTTATGATGTTTCTCTGTCCCCTTTCAGGAACTATGTGAACCACAGACATATAAGCCCATGCTTCATAAAGATCATAGTCATGACCTGCGGCACTTCCGAGCAAAGTCAAAATCCTGGGCAGGAGAAAAGGGACATCGAACAGGCCTACGGACACTAAAATTCTAGTATCATTCTTCACAAATCCAGTAGACTTTAGTGAAAACTATTTATTTGCAAATCTGCATTGTTTGTTACTTGATCATTGTTGACAAACAAGTCTTTCATTTGTTTGTGAACGATGACTTATTATGTTGGTCAAATGACGCTGCACTCCAATGGACTGCAGTCACTGAAAGTGCTCACAGTCTGTTAATTAATGTTGTTTTTTGTTTTCTGTAATTTTATGTTGTGTGTATAAATGTCATCAATTTCACATCAATTGTGAAAGTATTATTTGTACATAGTGGTATTCTATGCCAAATCTCTGACATCCGATGAAATGTATACCATGATGTCAAAGTACCTATCTGTCAATCACTCGCTTTTGCTTTATCTGTCACTCATTACATTTCCATTTCTATCTGTCATGTCTTATTTCTTTCAATGTTGGCTTGAAACTACACTCTTTGTGTGTTGGGTAGACCCTTCCCTCTGAACATAACAATGAAACAAAATATATAGTTTTGAAACATGAACCACATAAGCAACATAATGAAGGGCAGTAAAGTTTTTTTTATTATATTTTTTAAACTGAGTGCAGATATATCTTTTATCTGTATTGCTCAGTTTTAGCCTATTGTTTTCTATTTAGCCTCATGCTGTTCTGTGATGAACAATGGGGAAAGACCTTGTTTTGTTCGTTAGAATTAGAATAATCACTTGACTTAAAGTCTATTTATAAAAAAAACCCTTTCATATTTTATGCATCTGAAAATGAAAATGGTTCATATGTATGACCAATTTTACACCTGAAATTATGGATAATATGTCCCTTTTAGATAAATGTTGTGAGTCCCAAAACTGCAGATTGAGGACATGCAACATTCATACACTTAGGACATAGGATCTACAATGTCTCAGTTAGTTCCCTTAGCTGTGCCAGGATCTGCTGGTTGTGGGATCAGATTTGACCTGACTTTGATCCTTGGTCTGTCAGCACATACCCATTGTTTTGGTTTCATATCCTTGTGATAAACATCTGTGACCTATGTCACTTGTAGCTTCCCTCCCACATTCAACATGAAAAACCTCAAAACCATTCAAAGAAGCTTTAACACTCGTTCACACTCATAGTTATTGAATCTATGCAACAGATTGAGTATGAGAATGAACATGTTAGTTTTCACATTCAAAGAATTGATGGTCATTGTTTCTTATTTTTAAGAATTGTGATATGAAATACCAGAGGGAATATTTCAAGCGTGTAGCAAGAATACATGTATTAGTAAATCAACTATTTCAAGCCTAACATTCCTGTTTTTTTCTATTTCCTCTGTGTACATGTGTGGATGTATGTATATATGAATGGAAGTATTTAATATTGATACTGTTGTGAATGGTGCTATTTGTAGGGTATGAAAGCTTCATTATTCTTTCGTGTTGTCCCATGACCAACTCTCATGTAATTATGTTGATTTTTAAAACCTTTAAGAATACAAAATGGTAATACCTGTGACATCAAGTGAATATCGCAATGCAAGATACTACCAGATTTTTAGGACGTTTTTTATGGATTTTGTGGAGACTGTATCAGTCAACTGTAGAAGATCAATTTCTCATGTTTGATGTTTTATTTATAGTATCCAGTGTAGTTTTTCGTGTAGGCGTTTATGGTAGGTGTTGATTTTTTTATATTTATTGTTCGCGTACATATGTCGTGTGATAGTGTTTTATGAATCAAGTTGACAAATGATTATGATGTTTGGCTCCACAACAAACTGACGACAATAAGATGGGTTTTTTAAGCGTGTACTCACAGTTTTATGATAGAGACCATTGGCTTATGCCTGTACATGAAGCTTCTGATTGGCTTTTATTCATTCTTTTCATTTTTTATCCTTGACCAGTGAATGTATTTCTTGGTCACACATAGCATAAACCACTTGTTATTGAGCATAAAATAAAACAAAACTAAGAGAGTATGTACATGGTGGAAATTGCGGCAATAAAAATAATTTTCATTCTATGTATGTTTTTGTCCTGTATAGACACATCGGTGAGATTCCAGAACAGAATGGGTTGCCATGAATTGTCATAAGAGCCAACAAAAGAGTTGGGTGTGACCTGGCTGATTGTGTTATTGTATCCTGAAGCATGGTCAGTCTGTCTGTGGTGTGTCTGACCCAGACTTATTTATTTACTGACTGCTGTGATAAAGCTGGAATAGTGCAGCATTGAACAGCATTCACTCACTACTTTCTTGACAAGTATGAGGCAGTCTGGCAGTGTTTTACCTTGACTTATGGAAGTGGGGATCCAGGGGACCCAATAATTAATTTTAAGGGTCCTTGCATGCAATATGAGGGTCCTGTAAGGTAATGAAATGCTGTAGTGTACTGAACATTTAGATAATTAATTTAGAGCCTGGAATGAATCAGTGATCACGTGGACAGTGGTCCTGATTGATGAATGAAATGACACACCACAACGATGCATTGTGAGTTTTCATGTTCCATTCTTTTCTGTTTCGATACACGACAATACACTTGCTAAAAAAGGTTACTTACTGCTCATTTAATGATCGTTTTTGTCAGTCCAATGTGGTAAAATGTGTTGTGATTGTCGCTTCCTGTCCACTACTAAATATTACTGCTACGAACCCTGGTCTACAGCTAGCTTTCCATGCGATTTGATATAAATATGCATATTGCTATACATATCATATCATGACCTATGTATCGTGATACATATTGTATAGTGACCTTGCTGTATCATTTAAACCCCAAACAGACACCCATAATTGCTCTTGATGCGCAGAAGGTACAATGAATATTATTGTATGTTCCTGTCCTTTTTCTGCATCCGTTCTCAACATTTGTGGGTACTGGATGTACATTTGGCCTGGTGATTTGTGTGTTCATTCAATTATCTGTCATGCAGAAGCCCGAGTTTATTGCCACATGTGTCATGTGTCCTGCATCCCTCTGTCATATGCTGTGCAGAGTTGTTCCCTTAGCTGACAGTATCTGCTGGTCATGGGTTTGAATACCTCATTCACCCCAATTATGATTCGGGTTTTTTAGTATTAAACATATTTCATGTATGTAGCCTGCATCACTTTGGGCTGACTGACCCACATTTAGCTGACAGTACAAATGTCAAACACTTGCCCTCTAAGGGTATTGCTGTAAATCCAAGACAGAACAGATCGTGTTTATATATACTATTAAAAAAAAGTAGGGGATATTGGATTTACAAGATTTATGACAGGGAAATTGTGAACCCAAAGAGGAAACAAATGACGAAAAGACATTAAGGGAACATTTGTCAATTTATTCCACACCTTTGGTACTGCCGATGAAGCACAGATTTTCCATACTAAGGGCAAAACCAAACCCAGGGTCAAACAGCAAAGTTGCCATGACATGAAAGCAAAGTCAATAACGGGTAAACCCTCCTCTGTTGGCTAGACAGGCACGGATACGACGTGGCATACTCCTAACAAGGCGTCCCAAGTCATTTTGGTCAAGGTGATTCCACTCCTGTTGCAACGCAGCACCAAGTTCTTGGACAGTGGTAGGACGTTGTTGACGTTGACGTAACTGCTGTCCAAGCATGTCCCAGACATGCTCGATGGGGGACAGGTCCGAACTCAGCGCTGGCCATGGTAATGTGGTGATATGCTGCTGTTGGAGGTAATCTGTAACAATCCTGGCCTTGTGACATCTTGCATTGTCATCCTGGAAGATGAAACGGCGGCCATGACGACGTGCAGACGGCACAACATGGGCTGCCAAGATGTTGTCCCGGTAGTACTGGCCTGTGACACGTCCGGCAACAACATGTAAGTCCGTTCTTCCAGCAGCAGTGATGCCTCCCCACACCATTACAGATCCACCCCCAAATTGATCATGTCTGATGACGTTAACATCATGGAAACGTTCGTTTCGTCGACGCCAGACCCTCCTACGACTGTCCAGGAAGTCCACAGTAAACCTCGACTCATCTGAAAACATGACATTGTTCCAATGTCGATTATCCCAGTGTTGACAATCCTGACACCAACGACATCTTGCCCTATTGTGATGATCTCTCAAACATGGAATGACGCGAGGATGTCGGGCGTGTAAATGACCTCTGTGCAGTCGATTTCTGATCTTCTGGGCACTCACTCTCACACCAGTGTCTGCTTGTAGTCGAGCTCTAATCTGATAAGCCGTTATGACACGATTTCTCAAGGCTCAAGTACGGATAAATCGATCCTGTGCATGAGTTGTCGCCCTTGGTTGACCTGAGTTTCATCTATCATTAACAGAATGTGTAGCACGATATCTTGACCATAATCTGCTTATGACTGACTGTGAAACGTTCATCGTCCGTGCCACAACGGTCTGTGTTGTGCCAACCTGTAGCATGCCAAGGACACGTAACCTTTCATTTTGTGTAAGTCGGCGCATGTCACCCTGTTTGGTAACTGAGTTCCAAAACAATTAAACTGATGTTTCCACCTTCAAATTTCCTTCCACAGTGGGTATAACCTTCAAATTCAAAGTCGTGCAAATCTGGTGTTCAACCCCCATGATCATCACTAGCATCACGTGCAGATCCTGGGGTTGCTATTGTTGTGTTTGGGGGCCAAATTTCACTGGAAATGTTTCCTCTGTAAGGATCTATATTACTTTGTCTCGTATTCATTTGCATTTGTTACAGGTATGATCGCAAAATGAAATATCCCCTACTTTTTTTTAATAGTATATTTCAGATTTCCCTTTGATAATATCCTAACTTTGTTGGCACCAAATACCTCAGTAACCTGTTTGTTTGTTTGTATCTCACAGAAATGGTAAATGTCTCAACCTGCTTCACAAGCAGTGATGGAACTGACATACAGTTCAACCCCGCATGAGGTGAGGTGAGGTGATATTGGGTTTAACGTCGCGTCCAAGATTATTGCACTTATATAGCAATGTGCATGCACGTGTGTGTGTGTGTGTGGCTGCTTGTACTAGACCAGCACTATGCCGATTTATAGTGCTAGCCCACTGAGATACCATGCTGCAGTTTAACATGAATACCCCACTCAGACACAGTATACTGACTCCGAGCCGACCAGTCCTTGCTTTAACCCCTTAATGCCGAGGGCAAGACAGGGTAACAACAAGTACCATCTTTTAACATCTTTTGGTATGACGTGGCCGGGGACCAAACCCCTGACCTTCCGCTCTCCGGGCGGACGCTCTACCACTAGACCACGGTGGCGGTCCAACCCCGCATGAAGCTATGTCACTCACTCGGGGCTCTAGCTACAACCTTGCTGAACTGTGTTACTTCTATAGCTGTTGTTAGTGAAGCATGTAGCATCCCTCTGCCTTATCAACAGCAACACAGTTAAAGGTAAAACCTTGGGTGGTCGGGTAGCCTAGTGGTTAAAGCGCTCGCTTGTCACGCCGAAGACCCGGGTTCGATTCCCGACATGGGTACAATGTGTGAAGCCCATTTCTTGTGTCCCCCGCCGTGATATTGCTGGAATATTGCTAAAAGCGTCGTAAAACCATACTCACCCACTCACTTAAAGGTAAAACTTACCTGTAATTGCGATTCTTTAAGAATTTTATCCTTTATCCCAAAATTGTGAGATATGCAAAGTCCAACCGGAAATGTTTCTGAAAATAACATTACAAATTCCTAGTTCTCAAAAACTACAAAGCACTGATGACAAACTCCTTCGCATCTGAAGCGAGATTTAGTAAAATCAGTATGACACACATGTAAGTAATAATTTCTAGATTACCCATTATTATTTAATCATTATGAGCTCCCCTTCAGAAAAATCCACTGATCACCACGGCTGTCCTAGAAGAATTTGTTGAATGACGTCGTTTTTAGTGTGACGTCATTCCAACCCTACATGGGATGACGGAAAGAATAACCTAGTGCGCGAGAAGAAATATTTGCAATAGTGTGATTTATATGAATTCAGTTATCTCTAACCCTATGGGTAATAAATGCACATATATGCTACATGAATACTTTAAACTCCTTCATAATTACCAAGTGCATCATAATGTATATTGTTTCTCTGGCACAAAAGTCAATCCCCCTCTCTGTGTCCTCTGTTTGTCTGTGTCCTCTGTCTGTCTGTGTCCTCTGTCTGTGTCCTCTGTCTGTCTGTGTCCTCTGTTTGTCTGTGTCCTCTGTCTGTGTCCTCTGTTTGTCTGTGTCCTCTGTCTGTCTGTGTCCTCTGTTTGTCTGTGTCCTCTCTCTGTCTGTGTCCTCTGTTTGTCTGTGTCCTCTGTCTGTCTGTGTCCTCTGTCTGTCTGTCTGTCTGTCCTCTGTCTGTCTGTGTCCTTCCCCTAGCTGAGTGTTTCAGCCAGTCTTGTGCCAATAACAGTTCGTTCAATTTTCTTTTAATTTTTCCATTGTTAAACACATCAAAGATTCTGCTTCAAACAAGGCATATTTTCTATGAGACACGTTACTTGTTACATTGCTCCATGCTTCCCGATAACGACAACATGTTAGTGGCTGGGCTAAGAGGACTTATCGTCTTGTTGGGAGAGCACCACTGCTGACAGATACTGGTATAATATCTTACTACTTCTGAGAAAATAAAACCTCCCAGGGAGATTAAGGAAAAGCTATACTCTGTGAAACAAAATGCCATGTACAAGACTTTTTAAAAGTCAACAGTCTAGAGTCACAACAAGTAGGTGGATCTTCAAGATATATATTTGGAAGTTTCTAAATTCAAGACTTGAAGACCTGTCATGTATTGCTGAGTTTAGGCAGATGATGTAGAGAACAGTTGAATCTCTCGAAATGTCCACGAGTCATTGTTTATTTTAACCTCACCAAACTCTTACACAGAAAATATTGTCATATAAAATAACTGACCAACATTGTTTCATGGACATCAATATAAAATGACAAATATGACAAATTCGGATCAAATCTTCGGTTTACACCAGAATATAGCACCAACAACTGACTTGTTGCCAAAGCGAATGATTCATTTGTTCAAGTACTGAAATAACACTGAAGACGATTAGCTCTCTGATCAATAGTTTGCTGAAGTGACATGAAATCCTTTCTTGTCTTGACTACCAAGGCCTCAAGGGCATCAAGGCTGCACGTGGCTCAGATATGCAGATTTTATGAGCGCTTTGTTTGATGGTTGACGTTTGTTCATATTACGTGTATTTGTGAATTCAGAGCAGCGATGAACATTCCAGAGTTACCTAGAAGATTGTGATAATATCAACACATATATGGTTAACTGAAAACGATACTTTGAGCATAATACATTTGAATACAACATATTCCTTCCTGTTTCCATGATAGCATTGCAGCAAGATTTAGCAACCCGTAATGACGGCATTCACTTTCAATCAGTAATGATATTAGGCGCCCGTTGAGCATGTAAAATCGTATGAGAAGACCTTTTAGATGAAGGACTTTCTTTCTACTACGACCGAGCATGTTTTTGCGTTTTTAAATTCATATGCTTTGAAGGTTTGCCGTAAAAGGCGACTATGCTTGTCGTAAGAGGCGACTAACAGATCGGGTGGTCAGGCTCACCTGACTTGGTTGATGCATGTCATTGATCCCAATTGCGTGGATCGATGCTTATGATATCAATCACTGTATTGTCTGGTCCAGACTCGATTATTTACAGACTGCCGTCAAGTAGCTGGAATATTCCTGAGTGCGGCGTTAAACAACAAACCAACCAACCAATTATGAAGGAAATATGTTGTATTCAAATGTGTAATACGTTTCAGTCAACCATATATGTGTTGATATTATCACAATCTTCAAGGCAACTCTGGAAAATTGCTCCCTGCTCTGAAATCAGAAATACACGTAAAATGAACAAACGTCAACCATCAAACGAAGCGCTCATAAAATCTGCACAACCAAGCCACATTCAGCCCTTGAGTCCTTACAACCAGCATACGAAGAGCTCATAAAATCTGCACAGGTGAACCATACGAAGCCCTTGCAATCTTGCCATCTAACCGACATCAATGATTTGAGTAATTAATGTGGTCAAACTTTGAATAAAAGCCGCATTATCTGTTCACAAGAGTCAGTCTATCGTTCATCATTAAATCTGTGTTAAGCAGTCTACAGAAGGTTAAATCCTAGCCTTGTTCCAAGGCTGTACTGAATGGTAAGTCAATTGGTGTATAGTAATTCTATCCTTACAACAAATAAGTCTAGATACTAGTAAGCGGACAGTACAGTCTCTTATAGGGACAACTTGTTCTTAATATTTATATAATCTAGAAGTATAAATAATTATTGTCTTAGAGGTCTGTGCAAGTCTAGTGCAATCCCAATGTGCCGACAGTAAGTTCTTTAGACAAAATGTGAACTCCGTCTCATCCCTATTTATGTAGTGAGTGAGTGAGTGAGTGAGTGAGTTGGGTTTAACGCCGCTTTTAACAGTATTCCAGTAATATTGCTGCGTGTCAGCTTAATGTGGGAGGAAAGCCCGAAGTGATGCAGGTCTCAGACGTTTACCACTTCGGTGAAACCCACGAGCACGGGTATGGTGCTGACAAGCCTAGAAACATAATCGGGGCGAACCGGGATTCGAACCCACAATCATAGGTTTCTGGCGTGCCCAAGGGACGCAACTCTGCACAGCGAATCGCGGCGCCTTAGACGACTGGGCCACCCGTGCCCCCTCACCCCCCCCCCCCCCCCCCCCCCCCCCACACACACACACACACACACACACCTATTTATGTAAATGGATGCAAGAAAGTCGAAAATGGACTGAACCACTTTTGTTTGCTAAGAGATAAGAGTCAGGGTAAAAGTTTAAAATAAGTAAGTCATTATTTGTTGCCCGATCAAGTCAGGCTTGTACTATTGCAGAACCCTGTGTGCACGGTCAGTATATTTAAAAACATGAGTAGAGGAATTAATACTTATTACTGTATAAACACCATCACCAGAATAATAGACCCAAACATGAATAAGATCAATACGATTTACATTTTAATCCACTGCTGTTAAAACAAGCCACGGCGTGTGCATCCAGTGTGCAGAGGTCGGTGCACCACTGTTCATTTCATCACATCAGCTTCAGAACACAAACATCCAAATTAGGAAAATAACTTTTTGTATCATTTGCCTGCGACTAAGGGAAGACTTGTTTGACAATTCTTACTTGATTGAATGTTAAAGTAGTGCCATTACACAGAGTATTGTTACCCTTTTTCTGTGTTAAATTATAATATTACTTACTCATGGTATAATAGTTGTTTGAATAAATAGACATAAAAGTAGACACAACACGATTGGTGAGATATCTTCAAACTAATGCCACGATGGATGTACAGGGTTGACCTGCTACATGTTTCAGCTGTGATTACTACATAGTTTGATGTATCCAAAAAGTACTAAGGGAAAAAAGTGATATGTTATATCAATACATATATACATTTACCACGCTCAGAGACCACATATGGTGTATGGTCGCTGCCACGCGCAAAGTGTTTCGCGTTCACTTACCGAATATATAAAATCTTTAATCCGAGCCATCGAAAACAGCAAATACAAATTGAACATAAACTGCTTGGCAAAATAAAGTATACACTTGAAAATTCACACTTCACTCTGTGGGGTGCACGGGGTGACCAAGTCATCTAAGGCACCGCAATTCGCTTCCCTTGGCTCACTGGAAACCTGTGATTGTGGTTCGTCCCGATTATGTTTCTAGGTTTGTCAGCACCATACCCGTGCTCGTGGGTTTCACCAAAGTGGTAAGCGTCTGTGACCTGCATGACTACTGGCTTTCCTCAAACACTAAGCTTACACGCCGTGATATAATTGGAATACTGATAAAAGCGCCATTAATCCCAACTCACTAACTCACTCCCATTACTGTGTACAGTGAAATAGCCATCCCCGTGTTCCTTGAAGTGTCTTTGTGCACACCACCGCCATGTCGTGAGATACTCGTTGATATGGCGCTTATCACACCCGTATCAAATATTTTAGCAATATTCCAGTAATATCACAGTGTACCCATGTGGTGAATCGAACCCGGGTGTTCGGCGTGACGAGGCAGCGCTTTAACCACTTGGCTAGAATTTAAGGAAGGAAGGGTAAATAATTGAAATGCGAAATCAATATTAGCTGGAATCGCTCGTTAAATCAGAAAGTACATGTATATGTAAATTTATTTTGTTTGCTTGTTTAACGCCGCACTCAGCAGTTAGTGATATGACGGCGGTCTGTAAACAATCGGGTCTGGACCGGACAATTCTGTGACTGCCATAATGAGCATCGATCCATGCAATTGTCATACGTTGACATGCAATCCAGTGTTTCTGATGTTTAAACCGCCACTTTTACTCTATGTACTGTCTCTGGGAAATAAAGCTAGGAGTACTTTGAGAAAATAAAAACACCAAGTCCTTGGAGCTACTGATATGTGTGTAATCAAAAAGTCATTTCATACCTAATGGAAGCGACAACCTTCTGTTAAACCGAATTTCCACTTCATATATTATCAATCTGATTTATTTTTGAATGTTTAGGAGATGGCAGTTACAAAAAGAAGAGGAATCGCGAGTTCAATAGCACCTCGATCTATTGATAGACTTTCTCACACAGGATCTGTCCGATATATATGTATGTGTGATAGACAGCGATAACATCTACTGCCACTGTAAACTATTAAGAAGAATCACAAGTTCAATCTTACCTCGACCTATTGACAGACTTTCTCACACAGGGTGTGCCCGAGATATATACATATGTGTGATAGACAGCGATAACAGCGCCAGTAACCTTGCAACATCAGTCAAAACTGTTTTCCTGTTAATTATAAATGTGCAGGATATCTCACCCAAGTTGTGAAACGGTTTGGGCATTTTCTTGTCACTGACATTCTGAATGTGATAATTACCTAGAAATAGAATACCTTTCTATACCCGTGCTGATGTTGTTCTCAACGGAACACTCCTTTCATTGTCAAAATCCACCATTATGGACAACGGGTACCCGCGGTATGACGTCATGAGAGGTATTTAAGGGTCAGCCATTAGAAATGTCAAGAAGATCAAAGAAAATGATTTGGTGAAATATATTTTAATCCAACATAAGTGACAAGTGTTCAAAGTAGTACTTTAACATCACATTATGTTCAACTGTCGGGGGATAAGAAGGTATACACTTGAAAATTGAATTTCAGAATTTGACGTTATCAAAACGTTACAAGGCTTAATGTCTGGTGTCGGTGAACCAACTCAAACTGACTTGGACAATGCGTGCATCACTCTGCTCATCACGTCGCCATCGAATAACCATTTCTTGTTTGTTTCATTTCCATCCAAAATCAAACATAGGTGTATATTTTCTTTTGCCAGGCAGTTTACTTTTGTATAGAAGCGTGCACACATATAAATGAGGAGTTTCAGTTGAAACGGCTTCAGACATTTTTTAGAATATAATACATCGTGTTTACTTTGTTTCTTAATACATTGAACGAACATGAACGAACGTTAATATAAACAAATCTTACCATGACAATAGTTTTGTCAACGCTAAGACATAATTAAAGTAACCACCAGCTGTTTAGCGGACGTTAATTCATTTTAAATGTCGTACTTGATGCCTATTTTTCAGAGAAGCTGTTGTAGTATAAGTGATTGCTCTTTGAACACATGCGCACTGACTTATACAACTGGTATTGCAACAGAGCCTAGATGCAAGAAAGTCGAAAATAACATGGTCCCATATATATATAGTCAGGTATAACTTATAAACTAGGCTGGAGAAAGAAAGTAGAAAAACTGGGTTAACTGTAGTGGGCAAAGGCACACAATTCCCATTCTGATCTAGGTGAGTGAGTGAGTGAGTGAGTGAGCGAGAGTTTGGTTTAACGTCACTTCTAATCGTATCTGAAGTATATCGCTGCGTGTCAACTTTATGTTGAGGGAAAGCGATGCAGAGTTACTACTTTTGTGATTAGCACTAGCGCAGGTGTTGTGCTGACAACCAAAAACATTATCAGGGCGAATGGGGTTCGAACACACAATCAGCGGATCCTGGAACAGCAAGGGTCCACAGCTGTGCATCGCAAATTATGATGCATTAAGCCACTGCGCCGCCATAGTCCATAATAGTGCCATGGCATTGTAACTCACCTGGATATGTAGTCAACATTTTAAAATCAGCCACTGACAAAACGTTACTGTTACCACTGATCTTCCAATACTTTCTGCATAAATATACGAAAAACTAACAACAAAATCAAACAAATTCAACAAATTCAGGTGCGAAGTGACAGCTTCATTGTCAAGGTGCTTCTTAGAAACATAGGTTTACAATGCAAGGAAATGAATTTTGAGTAAATTTAGGAGCATTGTGAAAGTGCAAAGCTCAAATCAACGTCAAAATTTAAATATCGCAAAAAAAACCCCCCAAAACCCGGAACATATGAATGAGTAATGGCTTAGCCTTTTCAATATCGTATTCGAACTTCATGAGTGAGTTGTGTTTGACACCGCTTATAACAGTATCCCAGTTATATCACAGCGTGTCAGCTTTAATGTGGGAATAAAGCCCGAAGTGATGCAGGTCTTAGACGTTTACCACTTCGGTGAAAGGGTATGGCGCTGACAAGCCTAGAAACGTAATCGGGGCGAACCGGGATTCGAACCCACAATCATAGGTTTCTGGCGTGCCCAAGGGACGAAATCGGGCTACTGGGCCACCGGTGCCCCCTCGAACTTCATGAACAAATTCAGGTGTCATCATTGGTTGGAACAAGTATGTGGCGTTTCAGCTTCATTGGTTCCGTGGTTGTCAGTGTTTACAGACGGTGACATCGACTATCTGGTCACGCACAGAAACCGGAGAAGCATGACATAAGCTCACTTGACGTTCAGTCAGGTGAGCTAAATGTGACGACATTTGCGAGTGTACGGAATGTTTACACAGGTAATTCAGTTGATGTAACGGTATAGTCAAACAGTTGAACACATATCTCACATCATGTTTAAAAGCCGCGTTAAACCCAACTCACTCCCGTGAATGAATGACGGTGTAGCTTGTCAAGGAACAATCGCAGATCAACGGAGTGAATGTTGTTAAACGCCTCGGTCGACACTATTCCACGAAGTTATATCACTGTGGCTTAAATATTCAAGTCTGGGTCAGACAAACCAGTGATTAATATCATGAGCAAATGCCCCAATGCCGTCTGGCTACGAAGCCATGAACAAAGCAACGAATCTTGCCACTCGACCTAATATGGAAGCCTTTACGACAAGCAACAGAGCGTCAATGACCAACGTTTCGTATTCCAGAGAATAGTTTATCATATACGATATACACACATTCAGTATAACACGTTTCTTAAGATTTTGATTATATTTCTAAGCATATATCATTTAGGAATCACGAAAATGCATGTAGAACTAATGCCGAAATTCAGTTCAATATTTGAAAAGGTTCAGACATTCATCAATCAAGCTTAATGATGCAAATGATATACAGCACGAACGCATGCTTAGAACAAAGAAGTAAGAAGTATGTTTTTTGTCAAGTTCTAAGTATTTAAGTTCCAAAGACAAATATTGTGGTCCCAGATATATCCTTCTTTGGACCACTTGTGCTTAGGTGACGTGCGTTATGCTGTAAAGTGAAATGGACATGACGTACAGGTGTTCAGTGTCACGAGCTGTCGTCTGCTCACATCAGATGGAAGCCATGGATTTCTTTCATTTCAGATTCACTCGGACAATTGTGATTTAGTTTCATGTATTGATTTTATTTGATTGTGTTGTGGAACGGTAGCCTGCTTTTTTTTAAATGTAACTAAATATATACTAGTACTTTATAAAGTAAATAATATACATTATAATGTAAATAATACACTGCATATTATCATCAGTCGTAAGTTGGAAGTATACATTAAACGACGGACATAGTCTAGGTACACACACTCTGTATACTGTAGAGATACGAAAGTGCTTCATAAAACAGGTTGGAATAATGCCAATATAATGTCACCGTAGATTATCAACCATGGACACGTGATCAAATCCAATCAAATCTGACGTAATTCAAATTTAACCGTTTTCAGTTTAAACAAAATCAGTAAAAGCGCTATTTCATCTGATTTTCACTGATCCATTCACATAAGTTTCACCGCTATTTTTGCATTTTAAGCCAAGTGGAATCTGTTTCGGTGGAAAATTGAGACTGGTTAATCTAGGGCTTTGACGTCTTATATTTCCCTACTGTAACACGTTTGTTGTCTGTTTTTAAGAATATTTTAGGAACATGTCGACAGACAGAAGAAGTAGTTCAGGCTAGCCCGACCAATCGTATATATGTTTTAATTTAAGACGTTTGCTTTCTAGCGATTTACGGAAATCAACCGTTTTGTATATCTTTCAATACATTTTTACAAGAAAAAGCTTGAATACAACTCGATTTGTTGCATGTATACAGTCATATATTTGTAACACACTAATCTTTGTGTTACGTGTGTTCGACTTTTCAAGTCACCGAAACACAAACAATTGCTACTATTTAATAATTCGGTGCAAAGTGATTTTATCAGTAGCATACTCTTACATGAAATAGAACTGTAAATTTGATTCAGACAGCTAGAAAAGTTTGCTTTACAGTGTCGCCATACAGTCGTGAAGACGAGTGAGCACTGCGTTCTTCAATTCATGCTTTAAAGGTAAACGTCCAACATGTCTCAATATCATTGTTTAGATATTTTTCTGTAGGGTCGAATAAGGTGCACATTAGTAAACGAGTGGCACTTGGTAATGCGAGACACACAAGCAGGTTTATGTTATCGTATGGTGTGCATTACACCCATTTCCAAAATGCCAACATTCGCAGGAGCATAATTCATAGGATTGCCTTTATGTTCGTCCACGTGAACGACAGTAAAGGGTAGTCGAAAGAATATAAGCAATTTACAATGCTGTCAAAAAGTAATTGAAGATAGACATAAAATATGGTTAAAGTTAATTTGTTTACAATGTAATCTCCATTGTGAGACCAATATCATTTAAATGTCGTTTTGATGGATCAAGCATATAGGTATATGACGGAGGCCTGTAAATGATGCACATGACCCGACACGCCACTAATGTCACTGTCATATATATATGCTAGCGTAAAAAACGTTACTGTATTTCATATAATAAGTGAGTGACTATGGGTTTACGACGTTTTTAGCTATATCCCAGCAATATCACCGCGGTGGACACCAGAAATGGGCATCACACATTGTACCCATGTGGGGAATCGAACCCGGGTCTTCGGCGTGAATAGCGAACGCTTTAACCACTAGGCAACCCCATCGCCCATGTTTCATATAAAGTTGTCTTAATGTTATGTTATTGAAAATAAGAACATAAAGTTTTCTCATTCGTCTGAGCAATGTTCATCATAATAAATTCATTGCAAAACACATACCTGGTAACAGGAGACAAAGAGACACGCCCTAAAAGGGTTGTAGTGTAATAACTCAATAATAATGTCAATATTGGTGAGACCACCATTTACCTTGATACCGGTGGGACAGCAGCTGCGCATTGAAGACATCTGATGATTGAAAACAGCCTGGGGCATGTTGTTCCAAATGTCAACCGAAGATAGCAAGAGTTACAGGCTGATTCTGGTCCTGTCGTAGGCGTCGATTTTTATCATCCCAGATATGTTATACGTTGGAGAAGTCTGGAGACGTTCCGCAACAGCAATGTCGATCGACTCTCTAGCCACCGTAAAAACAAAGTCATCTATATAGGAACTTGTAGTTGAGCATCCACGTTTAGGCGAACACGTGCCTAAGGCAGTACAGTTTTTAAATAGAAAGACCTATATGCATTTTGATACGGTTATACAATTTTTTAGCACTTCCGGTTAAAAAAGCCCACATCACTTCCGGTTTGGGGAAAAAACCATGCCCAAAGCAGTGGAACTTTGAAACAGAAAGCCCCATATCTACAGTTACCTTAATAACAAAGTTATAAGCACTTCGGTTTGGGAAAAGAGCAACCTTTAAAAAGAAAATCCCTTTCCTCCATGCTACTTTAATAAGAAAGTCATAAGCACTCGGGGTTTAACAAAATCACTTCCAGTTTGAGAAAACACATGCCCAATGCAGAAACACTTATGAACAGAAAGTCCTATAAATGCCTCTAGCTACCTCACTTCCGGTTCAGGAAAACACATAGGCAATGCAGTACAACTTATCAGAAGGTCCTATATGCCTCTACAGCTACCTTGATAAAACTAAAGTCACCTACAGTTTAATTACGTCACTTCCTGTTTGGGAAAACACATGCCAAAAGGCCTAAATTTGAAACAGAAAGTCCTGTCTCCAGTTACCATAATATAATTTATAAACCCAACTGTGATATAATTTAAGAATTTTAAAGTTATTTGACATTCCAAACTGGAACTATTGATTGAATGTGAAATGATTAAATCCTTCTTGCAACTATATTTTGTTTCTAATGTGTTTTCTTCAGTAACATCCAAGAATGATGCAGCAGATGTCCCGGGACACTATAGACCTCACATCCATTTGCTAATGGCAAAGTTAAAAGCGGCAAGTTTAGAAATAGGAGGACCGTATTTCATCTATTAGATAACCAGGATTCCATTTCTACGTGAGCTGTTGGCCTGGCGTCTATTATATAGGCCGGCATGTATAAGAGTCCAGGCTTCATTCTGTTTAATGGGGCAACTCACAACCGTACTGAATCCCACAAACTGTGTACATGTGCAGGAAACGGTCACTGTTTATCACCAACATATCACAGTATCAGAGACCCCAGGGTCTAATAGATGACCGGTTTGTATTTGGATGGCGTATCCAGCGTCAATTAGAGACAGGGAGTCCCAGTGTCCAATAAAGGAAATATGGTAGACTGTTCCAGGCTGATGGTCATGTGACTTTCAGCCTATCATCGAGGAAACAGCTTGTTTGTAGATGACATTATGAAATAGATCATGGGGAGCTGTCTTTGTTTGATCATGCTTCTTATTTCTATTTTACTTATTGTCCTTCCACTACAAAGTCAGTCAATCAATCAAGTTATTTGCAATATAGTTGCATGTGGTACTGTGTACAGCACACAGGTCACAAAGCGTTGGTTGCGGAGAGTCCTTGGATGGCTCCTGAGAGTTTCTGTGGCAGCCTTTCTTTCCAGACTGAAGCACATGTACCATTAGTCTCCTACGCCTCTGTTCACCCAGCAGTGAATGGGAACCCAGTAGGATGAGATGGTAATTACTATGACTGTTAACCTTCTAGCACTTCACAGGCAGCTTGGGTTGTATACTCCCCTGGGAGCTGAGCAATATGTGGAGTTATGAGCTTTACAAGTTGACTATTATTATTGTTATTGTTGTTGTTGGAATGTTTATTACAAGGTTTGACTCTTGGGGACTTTAATGATGGCCCGTGATCCACAGTCTGCTTGCAGTTTCCAGTAGGTCTAGTCATTGTCATTTTGTCCTGAAAACAAGACATTGTGACTGTTCATTTAGGCTCATCGTTAACTGTTAGACTGATATACATAAAAGTAAACACAAAATATCTTTTAATCATTGAATCAAGTTGATGAGCCATGTATACGAAAGGGGAAGGTGGATGAGTGGTAGGTACATCCTTGATAATCGATCACCTCACATCCATATCTGTACCCCAGACTGTATAAATCACCTATTATTAATAGTTTGATTACTTAATTTGTCATACCAGGTAAAAGTGGAATAATTTCAACTTTTTGATATTATTTTGTGATAAATACCATTTGGCTGTAAAATTAATTTGTCTCCAGTATTACAAAAAGCACATCCTTCATAGTTGTCGGAATCAATCAATAAAGCACAACATACCCCCAAAATCTAGTTTTGAAATGAACTGCATCAAAATATTGGATGGGATGTGAAATTAGCAATTACACATCGGCCCACACAAACATACCCCATAAATAGGATTTGCAGGACATAAAGCACAGGATGACGAGAGACAAGACATGTTTTAATGGGGCCTAAAGTGTTGTAATGTTCAAACCTGCTAATGTCATCCAATTCCTTAGTGTCTTAGTTGACGATATCCTTTCAGACCTTTTCATGGAATCATATTTCACCAAGGATAGTTTGGAGTTTGGAGTTTTTAGAAGAAGAAATGGTCTTGTCATGGTCTGTAATTATTAAAGTTTGTAGTACTCAAGCAATATACACAACAGTTGGGGTGGTTAGTTGGAGTGGCCTAGTAGTTCAAGCGTTCACCAATCAGGCTGAAGCCATGAAGCCCATTTCTTGGGTCTCCTGCCAAGACATTGCTTTCATAATACATTTATTGCACAAAACTCACACAGTATGGCTAAAACAGCAGTACAGTGACAGTGACTTGAAATATCATCTGGGTTGTGTGGAACTATCTAAGTAATAAGCCTGATGTTGGTGTGTCCTCAGTGAGGTATGTGACTTAGCACTACACACAAGCTGTATGGCTAGTCCAACCCTGTTGCTATAGTACCTGTCTCTACCTATCCCTGGCCAGACTGCAGTATGTTTGTTGAAGGTAGGTGACCATGTTGGAGGCCCTGACCCCAGGTCACATGGCTGATCTGGGCTTGCGAGGGCTTGCGAGGGTTTATCTCCCTGGCCCCTGCTACAGCAGACCCGCACAGGCCGGCAAGCTCTGCTTGGACTACTTATGGACATAGCCACTACATGCCTTCTCCAGAACAGAGATTGACACTCACCTCACCAGTACCCTCAGTGTTCTTTTCTACTTATACTGGGCGTATCAGTCGGTCTTTTATCCATCACGGACCAATTAGCGTTGCTAATCACATAGGTGTTTGTGATGCGAGTCGGCCAGCATGCATGTCCAAGGGCCCATTCCACAAACCGGTGTAGTGCTACGACTGTCGTAAGTTGTAAGTCTATGTTAGAATATAGGATCTGACTGCTTTGTGAAACGGACCCCAGGTATGCTACCTGTGATGTTTCTTAGGGTTATCCAGTCTCCATGCTGGCCTTTATTTGACAGGATACATTCTTGAGATAGATTTTGTTGAACAGAGTGGAAATACCTTTAAGTTCCTTGTGAATTGTGGAACAGAACTTATCAAGGGACATGAGCACAGATGTGTATATCTTGTTTGCCAGAATGAAATGCTAGTTTGCTGGTACGTATTTGGAGGCACATGTGTACTGGCAATGTCCAGCACAAGTCCTTTGTACACATTATATGCCCAAAGTCATTGTTCAGTCTATTACTGTATCACTGAAATGAAGCAAATACAATAATCTATTCATTTGTCAGTCATCTACTACCCACAGAACACACAATTTATACCACATGTTGTCTGGCATTCGGACCCTGAAACAAATATCCAATACGGCCCATGCAAGTTTATGATATTTGGCAAGTCTTGATTACTGTAGTATCTGATAATGAAGCAAGTCTTTTGGCTCCTTTTTATTATATTTTATAACTATAATTTAGCAACTGTATATTTTTGTATAGTACATGTATGTTCTTCTCCGAGACTAGCTGTCAGTCTACACCACGTGCAATGTTTCCTCCACACACTTATATATTGACTGCACAGCATAGTCTGGGGAAGATGCTGGTCAGATGGTCTGATCCTAGTGTAAAACCTAGTACCATTACATTGCTTTGTTACACCTCATACATTTCACAGCGGGGGACACCAGAAATGGGAACATTACATAAACACTTGGTTATATCTGCATATAAATCACACCTAGTTACAGCTGCATGTGTGTAGCATTGAATCACACCTGGTTACAGCTGCATGTGTATCAATGAATCACACCTGGTTACAGCTGCATGTGTATCAATGAATCACACCTGGTTACAGCTGCATGTGTATCAATGAATCACACCTGGTTACAGCTGCATGTGTATCAATGAGTCACACTTGGTTACAGCTGCATGTGTATCAATGAGTCACACCTGGTTACAGCTGCATTTGTATCAATGAATCACACCTGGTTACAGCTGCATGTGTATCAATGAGTCACACCTGGTTACAGCTGCATTTGTATCAATGAATCACACCTGGTTACAGCTGCATATGTATCAATGAGTCACACTTGGTTACAGCTGCATGTGTATCAATGAGTCACACCTGGTTACAGCTGCATGTGTATCAATGAATCACACCTGGTTACAGCTGCATGTGTATCAATGAGTCACACCTGGTTACAGCTGCATGTGTATCAATGAATCACACCTGGTTACAGCTGCATGTGTATCAATGAGTCACACCTGGTTACAGCTGCATGTGTATCAATGAATCACACCTGGTTACAGCTGCATGTGTATCAATGAATCACACCTGGTTACAGCTGCATGTGTATCAATGAGTCACACCTGGTTACAGCTGCATTTGTATCAATGAATCACACCTGGTTACAGCTGCATGTGTAGCATTGAATCACACCTGGTTACAGCTGATTTATCCTGACTGAAAAATACTTCATTTATGATCACAATATTACAGTATTCACCTCTGATTGAAATAGACAATTTGATGGCCATGGTGCTGTTGTACAAAAAGTTCTTAGCGCTAAGATGATCATAACTCCTATACCTTAACATAGACTTACTACAGTTGTAGCACTAAGGTTGTTTTGTACAATGGCACCTGTATCTATAGAAACAAGCGTATAGTTGACAAAGTCATCTATATCCCCCGCCCATTTTAACTCGTTATGGTCCCAAACCAGGCAACTGACCCAACATTTCTCTTAGCCCATGTCAAAATAGCTGTAATGGAAATTCTAAAATAAACATTTCTAAAAACTCCTTAATATCAAATGGCAATAGTTCAGTATGTGCTTTATATATAGACATGCAATGTTTGGCAAGGAAATTTTTAACAGTTTATTTGTCATAAACAAATCCTATATTAAAACTTAAATCCAACTTCTTGTCATGGAAACATAAACAATAAAAATTTCTAAAAGTGCTATATATCAAAAGGCACCAGTTCAGTATGTGCCTGGTAGACATGCAAAGTTATGTAAGAAAGTATTTAACGTTTTTTGAGTTACGCTCTGGAAACGAACACCACCCTTATAGAACCTAAGTCCAACTTGTTGCCATGGAAACGTAAAAATAAAAATTTATTAAATTCTTAAATAGCAAAAGGCACCAGTTCAGCATGAGTCTGATAGACATGCAAAGTTTCGTAGAGAAATATTTAACGGTTTCTGAGTTATGCTCCGGAAACGATTTCGGGACGCACACAAACACAAACACACACACACACACACACACACACACACACACACACACACACACACACACACAGACGAAACCTATTACTATATCCCCCGCCAACTTTGTTGGGGCGGGGGATAAAAAGGTTCTTTCTTAATAAAGATTGTAGGTAACCAAATGCAGAGTTGCTGGTACTGCACTGTTCATGGTGAGTGTGGCGATACATTGAGGGGAGAAACAAGGCAGAAACGTACTAACAATGTATTTCAAGTTTTGGGGCCACTGAGAGCTGGAAATTTGTCATGTCTCTATCTCCAACTGTGACACCATTGTATCACATGAGGGATGAGCTGTTTAGAAGTTAACCTTGCAAGGGCTACTTCATTTTCTTCTGGACTTACCCTTCATGTTCAATGCCTGTCACTTGTACTAGTATACAATATTCAAGTTAAAGAAACAATGCATGCTGCTTCACCCACTATCTTCATGAACATCAAACAGTAGTAAGTTTGTCAGAGTGGAATGGAGATAAACATGATACCACATGTTCATTGTGGAGCAAGGTTAACTGAAGATCTGATGGCACTAAACATTTGAAAACAAGTCATGTCACGCATTCGGTTGGTTCCATTTTCAATTTAGCACTCCTACATCTCCAGGTAATATAGCATGACACTGATGACACACATAATCCCAGCTGCAGATATGTGGAGCAATAAATTGTCAGGGAGTGAAGGGAGTTAATAATAAGAACAATAAAAAGTGTTAGGAGATGTTAATGTTATCATTTTTCCATGTAAACATTATCAAGAGCCCAGCATGATTATTTAAGATGTGTCCACACTCAGTTTCTACTCTAGTGGGTATGGTTTTACACTGCCTTTAGCAATATTGATTCAAGCAATATCACACCACAAATGGACTTCACCTTGTGGGAATCAAACCCGGATCTTCAGAGTGATGAGTGAACACATTAACCACTAGGCTACCCCACCGCCATGTTTCCACTAAAGGTAAATGTGGTGACTGGTATGTACATATACAGACAGACACTCACAAGAACAGGAATAAACTACCAACCGATGTGTTGTCTTTATGGTTTATTGCCATATATTTTGAAAGGTACACTTTGAAAGTGAGTTGCATCATCTGCATTCATTTACAACATTTGATATATACTGAAACAATGTTTGTTTCCTTACAAAAACAATTCATAATTCTGAGACATTCACAAAGCACAGAACATTTGGAATTTTATATTGGAGAAAAAGGCATTTGTATAATATAGAAATAAGCAGAGGTAGATCATATTGGGATTGCTACAGGCTCTTCCGAGTTCACAAATGGCGGGAAAGTTTCAGTCTGTGTACCCTGTGAGAAGAGACATTTGATTAACTGTGACTTATTGACTGGAAATATCAAGTACTGTGACTGAAGCTAGCCTTCATAGCAAACCCGTACCACTTCCTGTTTCACAAAGTGGATTTCTATAATGCACTAGATCAGAACAGAATATTATTTGTGATCAACACAAAAACAACTAACAGTTAGTCAGTAGAAACAGACTGCAAAATATATGCAATGCCGCATAGAGTGGGAAAGTATATATATATAGATATACATACTGTCAAACTTCTAGAGTGTGAAATTTAACATTTTGCATAACATGGAAGGAGAGCTTAAACAGTAAGAACTTTGTGTAGTCATAACTGTTATCAAATTAAAGAAAATCTACATACACACATTATCCTACTTCAAAATAATGTAGAATATTTTATTATAGTTAATAGTTCATACAAGAAATCATTAGGTGAGTAAAGAGATTATATGGTAGAAAAATTCCTGGACAAACTATTACTTGTCAAAATCCAGATTAAGATTCTTATGAAAACAGTTAATAGCCACAACTTAAAAAGAGGAAACACACTTTCCATGAACATTAACTACCCCCAAATATAAATATTGGATGATGATAAATCTAGTAAATTCTTGCTTTATAAATTTGTTGAATAAGGCATTGTATTGTTCACTATTAATATCTAACTTTCAGAAACAAGTAATGAAATTCAACTCAATCTTGTTCAATCAATAACATTTTTATATACATTTTTTTGCCTGTAAGATAAAAATTCAGAATAAAACAGACCAGAATAATAAACTGAAATCAAATGAATTTCTTTGTCCACTTTTGTATTGAGGTATAAATTGCAAAAGAAAACTAAAGGAAACAGTGAAGATAATTAAACAAATATATCTTCAAAGCTGTAACACAAGAAATGCACTGCTGTAGACGCAGCATGAAGATGCTTATAAAATTATGCAAAAGCTTGGAAAAGAAAGAGGAAAAAGTATTTGACATTCCTGAATATGCTATGACTTTGAAAGATTTATGGAGAATAACTATACAAGAAATGTTTTGACTTATTTTGAAAGTAAAGCAATGAAATTGACCAAATATCTGAAGATTAAGGCAAATATGGTCATAACCCATGGTCTAAATGCTTAAAGGCAAATCACTGTCGTATTCATGATCGTCTTTTTAACAATGTTAGTTACTATGCTTTAAGCTGTGACAGATTCATGTCAAGGTACATGCAAATGTATTTGCCTTAGAAGACACTTTGATGATGAGCAGGGCTTCCACAACCGTATTTGAATAATGAATTTCACTGAAATATACAAGCAATGAAATCTACAAGAGGTTTGTTTTTTGCTAATCCCATAAATCATGATGTTACAAATAATCTTAACTCTAGTATTACTGAATGAACCTGAAAGTTTGACTTGTACCTACAAGTACTTGTGTACACGGTATGTTTCATATTTTGGCATGTCAGTTGCGTAGATTACATCTGCTCAGACAAATATTATGTACCATATTTGAGAATCCTGGAGCATGTCATCACTGAGAGATGATATAATTAATAGATGGGAATTATTATGTTTATTTCAACTGCGCATATGCATAACAAAAAATGTTATAAATCTGAATTATTTCAATAACCTTCCTTGAGCATGTCATGAATCTTCAAAATACTACAGGTAGGAAAATACTATGAGATTTATACAGTTCTTATTACTCTTGCATACATCGATTATCTGAAAACTGGCCAAGAAATATCGTGTGCGACGATTTACACAAACAAAAATTGAGCGACAAAGCATTTTTACAGCACCAATGCAGGCAGACACAATACACCCATTCCTTGACCAGGAAAGTAGTCCATCCTCACACAAGTCACAAAGTCTTCCAACATCTGTTCAATCCTTGCAATGTTCAAGGTATTCAAACACAGTGTGTGGGTGCACCTCTCCAACAGGTCTGTCTAGTTGTCGACAGTCAGAGTAGAAAAGTCACAGTTTGTCCCTGACTTGCCTCAGTTCAATCAACCAATATTGTATTTCTCCTTGGTATAGACTTGACATCTGTCTGCAAGCTATCTACGGCCAAGCACAAGCTTTATATACAGCTTCGCACACAATACGATGAGGTAATGAGTTTTGATAGATTCAGAACCAACAGAGGAGAGAAAGAGAATTGTGGCTATGTACAAATTCTATAGTTTTTTAAGCTAGAGTTTGCACATTTGTCTTTTCCCACAACGCTTGTTCTTGTTTCCATTGAAGTGTTGGCGACAACAGCGCCACCTGCCAGTTGGTGGACAGTATTATTCTGAGTGGTTCCCGGCCATGTCCGTGGCATCGGCTCGGCATATAGGGCAGGTTCGGTTGGTCTGGAAATAACAACAATTTGCTCAGATATATTCCTGTAAGTAGGGATTTACATAGCGCTGTAACTAGAAGGGATGGCAAAAAGGTTTGACAAATGTAATTTTTAACTGTTATCGATATGAAAATTGTCATCAATAATATCTTACATAAACTAATGTGATGAAATAAAGTTTAGATTTACCAAAACAGACTTGTTATTGTCAATAATGTCAAATGCTGGAAAGTAACTGTTTTTGCTATACATTGTATCTCAAATTTCCTCAAAGTAATCCCTGCATAAATGTGCCACCACTCACCAGTGGAGTGAAATCTGTAGATTTGACATGTGAGTGTGTCGAGAGGCAGGTGAATGTGTATTTATTCAACGTGTTTTGTTAAGCCAGAAAACAATTTGATTTCCGCCTCAAGTGAAGTCTAAAGTCATATTCCCACTCATCTATATACTACTCAACACTTGCTCACTGGACCATACCCTTGACTAAAGATCACTGTTTTGGTCCTTAGCACATGTTGAGTAGCATATTTACAAGCTGCAAAGCAGTGACCCATGGCTTCATGAAATGGTATCTAGCGAGTAAGTGAGGTTTTACGCCGCTTTTGGCAATATTCCAGCAATATCATGGCGAGGGACACCAGAAATGGGCTTCACACATTGTACCCATGACGGGAATCGAGCCCGGGTCTTCTGCTTAACAAGAGAATGCTTTAACCACTAGGCTACCCGACCGCCCCGTTGATGATATGTAGATCGTGTGTGAGAAAGTGTCTCAAAGACTGCATTGTTTCCATCCTCCTAGTCAGTCCGACTACAGTCTAGGATGTTCAGGGTCTGACAATTGCTCTTATCATGTTATGGTCTTGGCAGACTCACCTTGAGCCATTTATCGACACATTTTGTGTGGAACTCGTGGCCACACGGAAGCACCCTCAGCAGCTGGCGACTCTCGAAGTCACACATGCACACCACACATGACGTCTGGTCCAGGTCCGAGCGAGGAGTCTCACTGTTAAAGTAGTATGCAGGTAGTTGTTTGATGTCTGCCTTAGAAAGACCTCTAGGCTTGGCCTCTCCCAGTCTCTCCGCTAAGCTCAACAGGGCCTGCAAGACACAGTTTACACATAAGTAAAACAAAACATCAGAAGTGGGTTCATTTACTACTAGTGAAACTGAACACCACGGGAGTTGGGCTTTACACACTCCTTCAATTGTATCTATGTAAACTGGGATTGTAGCACTTGTCCATCCAAGAATTCATTCACACCTGTAAGTTGGATGTTATATTTTACTGCTTGATAACGGTTAATCTGCTCTTGAAGGACAGTCTCACAGCAAACAGCGTGTTGCAAGCATCAGCAAGCGAAGAAACAAAATATACACGTACACCTACCTCGTAGTTTTCCTCCGTCGCCTCGTCTGGGGGGTCTCGGCCGTAGGGAGGCACAGGGGGGTTACCCAACATAGCTCTGGGGAAGAAATAGTATGTGTTAAAGAAGAATTCAGCAATGATCCTCATCAGGATAAGAGGGAGTGAGTGAGTATGGTTTTACGCCGCTTTTAGCAATATTCCAGCAATATCACGGCGGGGGACACCAGAAATGGGCTTCACACATTGTACCCATGTCGGGAATCAAACCCGGGTCTTCGGCGTGACGAGCAAACGCTTTAACTACTAGGCTACCCGACCGCCCCTATCATCAGGATAAGAAACAATTAACCGATAATATAGGTGACCAGTAAGTGCTCTCTGTCTAGCAAGTCCATATTTGAACCACCAAATCTCTTGAAATGATTCCAAAAGGCACAGACTGAAAGGCTACAAAGGTCGTCTGAAGGGCCTGATAATATAACTTACAGGAAGTGAAGAAGGAATCCTGGGTAGGGAGGTGGAGGTGGTGGTAGTGATCCACGTAACCGGCTGCGTCCTGCAGCTCTTCTTGCGTAATAGCGCTGATATGGACCCTGAAAGTAACATGTCATTAAGAATCTACACAACATTGATCAAAGACACATTTACAATACCAAAACTTAGTACATAAATGACATTGCAATAGCAAATACATTTGAAGTTTGAAATAAAAAATTAAATAACTTACAAAATCAAGTAATTGAAAAATATATACATGTATTTCTTTGATATAATCATAAATATCAATTTGCATTTCTCTTACCATATATATATCATGCGGTGTTGGGTGCACAACTGGCTCTTGTAAAATGACTGGAGGGGAGGGGTTAAGTGTTGCCCCAGGGTGAATACTAGGGGGGAGGGGGTAGTGTGGCCGGTGTTCTGCAATAATCTGCACCTCTTCATCCTGAAACAAAAAATATGAAGATTAATTCTAAATCCTTTACCTTTTCTTAAACAATGGAACAATGGGTGGTCTGACTTACTCATGAATATTATTTTTATATCTGTGTACCTACCCGCATCTGAGGTTGTGGGACATGTGCAAACTGTGCATGTCCGGCGTGCGTCAAGCCGTGGTGGTGTGGCATCGGATGGTGAGGGGGTGGGTGGTGCGTATGGTGCAGTATCGGTGGTATCGTGTGTGGCACCGGCATCTGCTGCAGACTGCACGCTGGAATGTGCTGCATGCTGCACGATGGCAGCTGCACCGTGCATGCAGGAATGGACCATGTTGGCTGTGTGTTGCACATCTGCATGTGTGCGGCACTACACACAGGCATATGATGCGGACCGGTGCACACGGGGATGGCATATGGCGTCATGGAAACAGGTGCAGACACTTGAACCTGTGGAAGAAAAAAAGAGATGTGGTTGTGAATTAATGATCAAGAAACATTAGATCAACAGGTTCTCATTAATAATTCACGCGGGCCTGGTAATTTTCACATTAATTCACAGATTGACACAAGGTTGGGGTAGCTTATCCCAGGCATCTCATTTCATACCATTCATATCAATTTCCGGAAACTGTTACAGTGACAAGCAGAAAATTGAATCTCTTAATAATGCATGAGTGTTTTCAGAATTAAAGCTATTAGGCTTTTGTCACATACAATAATGTTCCTATGAACCTATACTGAAACGTTGTGACCTATAACAAGATCCCGAGTGAAACAACATCCTGAGGGTTGATAAAGCGTACCTGATCTACATCAATGACGACGGGATGCTGGGGGGACTGGCCGGGCAGGACCGCCGCAGGATGGAGTTGTCTCCCTGTCAACACAGGGGGCTGGAAGGCACGGCGCTCAGGAGATTCCGATTGCCGTAATGTGTTGCGTTCACGAGTTGTCCTCCTTCTAGTTCCAGGGCTGAAATAAAAAGTGGGAATGTTACAACATATCATTGCGTAAACTGTAAACACTTATGTGAACACCATTGGATGCGAACATATAACATCAGAAAAATCATATTGTCTGTTCATCAAATTCTTCCTACACTGTAAGTACAAAAAATCCATGTGTTGCATGGTAGTTGGTGAAAGACAGTCAAGCAAGTCAAGAGTCCAAGCAATATTCACCCAAATGATACAAACATGGCTGCTGAAATACAGGAAAGATGAAATTCATCCTGAAATATTCTGTTCATAAATGACTAACAATTCCCAGCATGTGACTACCATTATTATCAGCAGCCCCACATATGAAGCAACACATGCCTATCACAAACACAGCCAGCTGTGACACACTCAAGCCACACATGTTCCTAAGTAAACAACCCAACAAGCTCATCAATGAATACCTGGAAAATTTCGACACTAATCCATTCTGATATTCCATCAGGATCCTCCTGGCTGTAATGGCCACATCTCTGCAGAATTTACGCTGCAGTCGCTTTGAATCCAGCTGAATATTTGTGGTTCTTGCAAGGTCTTCTAAGCGAGAGGCCAGCAAGGGAGTTACTTCCCCTATGTCAACTTGTCTGAGCAAGATCAATGTCGAGTCTACAATCTGTTTTTGTTTTGACACCAGCTTCTGAACAAAGCTGGTGAGAGTGGATATCAGCACACTCTCAACCGGCTGGCATAAGATGCGAGAAATGATCTCCAGCTTCTGCTGAACTTTCTGCATCTTCCTGTCCACGCATATTCTGACGTACAACCACAGGTAGAACTCAAATATGTACTGAGAGTGCAGCTCTTGATAAAACTGAATCAAGTTATGTTGTGAACACAGTTGGTAAAGATGCTCAAACACCATTTCATTCACGGATCCATCCACACTGATCAGACCAAACTCCCTCAGATGCCTATCAAACAACAAATCCCTTTGTCTATACGGAAGTATCCCACCTTCGTCACGAACTGGGCGATCAGACTCAGCCAGACTGGCCATTGCTGGCCGGGTAGGGACAATGGGACTAGAGGCTGGCCTCCCGTTTATTTCAAACAGTGGATAAAACCGATTCCCCAAAATGTCACAATGGGAAGGACAATAGTCTATTTGCGGCCAGCTCACAGTGTGTGCAAGTGTAAGCAAGTCATGCGAATCCGTTGATGAGATGTTGGGACCCGTCAACGCTGTCACACCTCCTACACATTGTATAGGTCGTCGCACCCGACTCTCAGCATGTGCGGCATATTGCTCGGGGACCTGATACAATCCTTTATTTAGGGCGGGTTTCACATTGTGGGCATTGCTCCATCCATCAATATAACATGTCTCCACACAACCACAGCTGTGTCGCAAGTCCAGCAAATTACTTCCTCTTAAATCCTCCCTGGAGGAGACACAAAGACACCCGCAATTACAAATCCCATATTCAGATGGTAAGAAAGAATCTAATGAGAGGTAATATATTTTTTCAGCAACTTCCTGTAGTCTTTCTTCAGAAAGCACAGAACTGACACTTGTCCTTGTTCTTTGGGAGGATAAAATATCCCAAGCAATGTCAGAAACTTGACTGAAAGCTGTAGACCAAATCTGAGATTCGGTTGAACGACTCCTATTAAACTCCATAAGAGGAATATGGCCCACACGCTCATTCAGCCCTGACCATACAGGTCTCCACAGAGGACCAGTATAAACTGCAGTAATAGCTGTACTCCAACTGATTCAACTGCTGATAGAGGCATGGTACTCCCCACTGATTCACTAGCTATGATTCAGAAAGGGGGAACTTTCCCAGAACACCAGCTGAATCATAATGGCATCCCTTGCCCAAGAAGCACATTTCATAATTCCTGACTAATAACCCTTTGACTCATTAGAAGTGCAACCCTGCATGACTAAGTTCACACTTTAGTTGACTGGTAAAGAATGTAAACATATGCTCTGAAAAACAGTATCAAGTCAAGTATACATGTACAACACTGGTTGGCAATTCTACCGTGCTAATTAACCTACACTGGTATTTATTCAATGACTGTAATTACAAAAATTACATGTTCAGAAATGTCAATGCAATTTCCACTGTTGGCTACTTAGATGGAAAGGTTGTATATTTCGAAACGTCAAAACATTCGTGCACAAAGTTGGCCTGTGGTAGTATACCGCATGCCAGTACACGCCATCAAGGAAAAAATGAAGACACACGTGAACTGTGACATCATGCTACAATGATTCAGCTCTACAAGTGACATCACCACCTTCAAATGACATCACAAAGGACTTGACACTCCCTGATCCTTCAAGAGTTCTCTCCCTTTGCCTAGCAACCTTGAACAGCTTGACTTCACTCACTGAAGCGTGTATGAAGCCATTATACCAAGAAACCATTCAAGTGAACAAAAATATCGACAGGGATGTATTTCAAAGACCCATTTAAAATCTGCTGTGCAGCGACATCCTACAATGAGGGCAGCTACTAGCTTCTATCAGTTTAGAATAAAGTATCATATGCTTGAATGTTGCTGAAACTATCTGCACTACATAGCGATCTGGCTGTATGCCAGATATGTGTGTGGTTTCAACATTGAATGGGAAAAAGAGCTCGATGTTGTTTCAAAGGGATGTGATAAATATTAGCCAGGCCACATGAGACTGTAATCATTCGATTTAGCCTGCTTGCATAAGCAGAGAAAATTTAGCATAAGCACAGCATATGAGTACAGGTGTCCTTCACCTTGCTATTACAACAGGCTGTTGGAAGCCTACATAACAGAGTCATTACCTGCATCTAAATATCGCTCACAATGGCCAACTGAGGACTGACCCATTGTGACCTTTTAATCCAGGCTGATGGATTAGCAAGGACTCTCCATAAAGAAGGAAGTATTCACTTTCTGACTGCTAAGCTGGCAAACATTAGTATCAGAGACAGTTAGGGAAACTGAAATACTTCACACTGAAATAATTCATTACATTCATTTATCAGACCATGAAATGTTTCACATGTCCATCACACTAATAATTTTGTTTCTCAAACCATCAATCAAACTGACACTGCCTAATTTGCATAGAGCTAAGTAATGAAATTTGCCATACACGTGACAGAAGAAAAGTACATGAAATTGATTGCAATTGACAAAATAGCTGGCATTTTTCTCAACGCTTAAACTGAGCCCAAATCAGCTTATTTGTTCTTATTTTGGCTTGGAAAAGGCATAAATATTTAATACATTTTCTTCTGCTTCATGTAGCAAGCTAAGAAAGTTTTTGAGAGCTAGACTTTGGCTGAAACTCAAAATTTCCAGCATCTTGAAAACATCACCCGAGGAAATGCACAAATTATCAAAGCTGCAACCACAAGCTGGGCCGAGTGGAGAGAAAGCAAGCGGCCAACAGCTGAACACTAGTCAAGTACCTCACTATACCATCACCATCTGTATAACAACAAATCAGCCTCAGTATAACACCCTCCCAGCCAATGACCTTGCCTCTGCAGAATACAGCAAACCTCCATTATATGGATTCCTAGCCTTTCCATATTCTCCACCACAGGGCAGGCATTCAGGGAAAGGCTTCACAGCTTGCAGGTTAAGTGGGAACCTTTCTGGGCTAGCAGTTATAACCAAGACTAACGCATAGTGTATGAAACCTTATACTACACAATACAATTCTCTCCTCTGAATTCTAGTTTTTCCTGATGCTCATTTCATAGGATGCTGTAGATTAGAGCTGGTTATAGACTTGATATACATGAAGCAGGACTATCATTATTACCAGTCTACAAAATTTTGTTTGTTATTTATTCATAATTGTAAAGTATATTTTAAGAAATAGTTATTAGTATGAAATAAGACACTTCATTTAATATTGAACTACAACAAAAGAGTCAAGTAGTATCCTGCTAGAATAACTGAATTAGATGGCTAATGAAATAATTTATATTACAGTAAAACCTAAACAAGGACTACATGTTTGTCATCATTCCATGAAAGAAGTGAAACTTAGTTCAGTTATAGAGAGAGTACGATATCCTGTCACACCAACTTGGATAAAGTTAGACCTGAAGGATTTAGTTTAGAAAGAGCCTAAAGGATTTAGTTTAGAAAGAGCCTAAAGGATTTAATATAGAAAGAGCCTTAAGGATTTAATTTAGAAAGAGCGTAAAGGATTTAATTTAGAAAGGGCCTAAAAACATGCGCCTGAAATGTCTGAAAGCATACTCCTTCTGTTGATAAGCAAAGGCCATATATTCTACCTTGTCACCTGATGACCCCTAGCTAAACTCCACCAACCCTTCCCCAGTGAAATTACCCCTAAGTGCAGCTCATTAGGCAAATTTAGCTGGGGATCAAACTCTTATTGCCTTGTAGCAAAATTACAAGAACAAAGAAAATCGAGTTTTTTCCCACACAACCCACAGGGAGTAATTATATATCCGGGTTAGCATATGTTACATCTTTAAGAGTAGCTGCTATTTCAATAATTTTGTAACCGTTTCATTCAAACATAAATTCAGGGAAATAATCAATAAAAGCTGTTATTTATAATTTCTGACATTTTCTGAAGTAATCCCCACAACACAGTATCCCACAGCTGGGATGTTAATTCGAAACAGGGGATATTCAAGGAGGGAAAAAATCAATTGATTTTACCATATTCCAAACAATGGCTGACTTGTGCAATTAAATATTCTTTATCACTAATCGATAATAGTTCTATTATGTAGAACTGTCCAAAGTGGGTATTTCTTTACATGAAAAGAAACTGTTGCCATGTAACATATTTCAGCAGTCTTATGAAAAGTGTTCATATTTCATTCAAATAATTTTTGAACAAATTGTTTCTGAACTTCCATGAAATGGAAACAAACTTCACAATATTAAATGGTCACAACTGGGGTATTTTATCTGAGACAAGATGGCTGACAGAAAATAGGATTAGCTCCCTCAGCTTGGTAGCTTGGAAGGACAGTTTCAACTCAGAAAATTTGGTGTTGGTCGTGAATTAATTCAACATGTCACGGAAAGGAGATGGATGGCCCAAACCAGCCAAGCCCATTGGCATATGAGTGGTTTCCCTTTTAACTTGCAGCCAATCAGAAAGGCCCGTGAATCACATAGGAGCACGATTTATTTACAGATGCGGGTCAAATCACCCTGAAGCAAGTTTCTAATGGAATCCGGTCTCCCATCTTTTTTCCTATAGGGTTTTATCTGAACACAGTTCGCCTCTGTAGACAGCTTCAAGCTTAAATCTGGGTAGCTAAAAAGATTGTACTGATGCGGAATGGGATTTGTGACCCTAAAACACATAAATTACGTGAAACACATATCTGGAATGCCCCTGGGTTATCTGCCTCTGGAGCATGAATATGAACTAGGAGGAACCTATCTTTCCCCTGGGCAAACATATAGTTTTAGAGATAGGAACAGAGGCGTATTTTGCCCTTAACAAGTTTCTGTTGAGTCAACTCTGTATCCTGTAAACACACTACTAAATACTGCATGGAACAATGTTATGACATAATCTTCTAGATGGCATTACATTTGGTTCTGATTCAAGTCCTGTTTTTATCAAAACATCTAAGTCCACAGGCATGATTCCAATGAAATTCCCCTGACATTTTGTATCAAATTTGCTAAACTAAACTTATCCAAACAAAATTAAGTGAATGCTTTCAACAAAAGGATTATTTTTTAAACTCAAAATCTTTTGAAAGTATAGAAATCTATAACCCAATACTTTTATCTCTTCTTTGTTCATCAAACAATGGAAGCAGAATAGAATTCCCTCAGGGAAAAAAAACTTCAACAAGATCCTTCATTTGTGCCACAATGCCCCCAAGCAGACTTTCAAAGTTATCTGATACCCCCCATGTGACACCATGGACTAGTCCATAACAACAGATGGATTATACCATTGCATTACACAAGGGTATATAGATAGGAAAATTAATTGATAACTTGTGTAAAGCAGGAGCATAAAGATGTCACAAGGTTAACTTGGCATTCATGTGACATCAGGTATAGTTTAATGTCAGATGTAATCAACTTATTTCAGACAGGGCATTTTATTCTATAGTCTGTTTCAGGTATTTTAAGCAGCCAAGGACAGTGATTTATGAAGTATTTCAAGATAATGCCAATGCAATTGATCATGATTAATTCCTCGAAAATTGTCATGAACTTTAATGGTGATTCACAAAGGGGCCACAAAATGTGAAAACAATTCTTAACAGAGTTTCATTGTTGTAAAAGGTGAACAATGTATCAAGCAACATTTCCAGTCACCTTTATGGGCTTGCTCCTCTACTAAGAAACTCTAGAAAGACATCCGTCTCTTACTCAAAAGTGTTGAGTACATTGAGGTGCCTATGGAATGCTACCTGAAGACTCCCACACCAACAGTATCATGTGACAAATGTAAAAAATAAATTAATCACAATAACCAAGAATAACTACTTGCAGGCAGATATCTATGTTGACAATTATAGACAACTATTTACTCGTATCACATGTTTTGTAACACAGTTGACATTCAAACTGACCATCATGATCAAAGCTGAAGTACAGAAGTATCCAGTCAACAAGAAGTGGACTCGAAGAATACCTGGCCCAATACAGGCAATGTTTCAGAAGGGTTGTCGTGTAGTAGTTCACAATTAGGAATAGCATATTCTCTTGAGTATAGTGCACATAATACATGAACGTAATGAGTTTTGACGTCTTTTTCCCAATGCAAAGACATTGCCTCGAGCATGCAACACGCCATACACCAGGTCTACAAATCAGTACGACATATGCAAGTTAATCCTGTTATTACACTATCTGGTTATTAAAATGGTCCATTGTATATCTGGTCATTGTATGTTTGAAATCTTTTTTAATAATTCTATACAACCCTTCATTCAATATTGTTACATTAATTATGGCGAATTCATGAGTAAACTGATTGGAAGAACACACCACCTCATTTATTTAAAGCAACCACAAGATTAACGCTACTGATGCCTAGAAACGAACATTAGTTGACAGAGAATAGAGACATACGTCCTAAATGTCATACTTTTATATTTAGTTTTAATATTTGTTGTAGTTTGACTTTTATGTATCGACATATTATTTTCACAATCAAACCTAGTGAAGTTTCAAATGGTGACTTGCCAAACTGTAAAATTCGTAAAGTATATCTGGCAAAATATGTAAGTGCTATACTTATAGTTATTATTATTTTAAGTATACATTGTAAAACTTGCAACAAAAATTCCATGACATTGGAATATATTATTCCTGGTAAAATAGTTTCAGATACAATTTCTGCTGATCACTGCATGAAAATACTTATAAGTTATTTTACTGGGAATTTTTGTAACGAAATAACAGATCTGGGAGAAAATTTGTGTACAGGTGACAGCTATTTCCAACGTAGTTTACAGGATATCTGCACATATATAATAATGCCTTCCACCAACACAATGTAGCTCATAAAATACTCATACATCGATCCCTGAAACACACTGCATCCCCCAGAGGAGAGTGCACACACACTATTCTCCTGAAAATACAGTAAGCAGTGTTTGATGTTACTTTGTCAATTGCAGTAAGCAATTCTCCACCAGTACAACCAGCAGGACGAAGCAACTCATCTTTTAACTGGACTACACATAGCCCAAGATGTCCATGATCAAGCGTGCTTATAAGCAGGTGCTTACCTTCTCCTTGCTCTGGGCGTGGTGCAGCGCTCACCGGGCACTCTCCTCTGTGTGGAGCTTCGTCTTCGTACTGATCTGGCCGCGTCCAATATAGCATCCCTCTGACTACTAGGGGGAGGACTGGGGGAGTTAGTGAGGTCCACTATGTTCCCGGACGTTTTCCGCCGCTTTCTACTTGGACTTTCACTCTGGAGAAAGAATAATATCACATTAATTTAAAACATCCAAGCACATGAAGATTCTACACACTGCTCTATAGGAGACATCTTGGGTGTGTGTATCATTCTAACTGTTGTTCAGTGCAGATCATACAAGTGTCCAAGTAAGAACACATTTGTGTATTTATCAATTTAAGATGAGTTCATAGCCAGAGCCTTTCCCCTAGGATAACACCAGAACCAAGTGCAAGGAATAGAGTTTCTCCCACATTAGACTGCCATTAAACATACATAAACAGAAGCTGACAAATGTCAAAAAGACAAATCACATTTCCAAATGTCGAGAGAATAGTTTTTACAGAACAGTCATTCCCATATTATTCACTGTAGCTTACCAGTTCTTATTCATACTTGAAATAGATACAATGTTGGAGGATGTTTTCAAACAATGAATCACGTAAATGTTTTTCAAAATGTGTCAGCATAACCTGTAACACATCCAGAGTGCCATTAAACTCTTCGAGGACATGCCCAGTCGAACATACACAGATATTGATGCACATGTATGTTTCAGGACTTTGATCCAGCTTCTATTTGAACAGGCTTTTTCTGCCATAAGAAAGCCCCCCGAAGACAACTTCCCATTGGACAACGCCAAACAATAACAATACTTAGTACCTGTGCTCAGTAATAACTAGGAAAGAAATGAACTGTTATGGAAACTGACTAGATCTAAACCATGATAATTGTTCTACATCAGCTCTCATACTTCAATACCATGGCACAGTGAATAGACATCTGTGTGTGGAGAATAAAGATAGCACACACTGCCAGGAGCTGTGGTAACCCTGGATGCGATGTCGCTACCTGGCTGCTGCTGCCACCGCACAGAGACATCACAATGGCGGGAAATCGGCAAGCTAATTTGGGGCCTTGCAAATGTATCTAGATTATTTGAGTTGGGTAGCCATGTGATATTTCCAGGAGAGATATTTCTGTGATGATGGAAGCTGGGGATAGAAATAAGTGACAAGTAACTTCCTATCTTGACTGACCAGTTTTCTTTAGATTCAGTTTCAAGTTTATTTGGAAATATTTGATATATTCACAAAATTATATGATAAATGATTTGTATGCTGTTTCCATGTGTAACATTTTGATACCATATTTAATATTTTGTTTAAATTCTTTATAGTGTAGGGGATGGTGGGCTTTGCCAAGAAGTACAAATACAGTACCGGTCAAAGATGCTTTCCACCGTTACCACCACCATTGCAAGCTGAGTGTAAGCTTTGGGGTAGGTCATCTTTAGAAAAATTACAATCTATTTAATAAGTCTTGGATGGACTACAAAGGAGACAGGCAAGAAGCTCCATGTTGTTGTTTTTTAAATCGTCTGCAATAATCTGTAATGCCTCATTCCAAAAGGACAGTTACAAACTCATTTTCTATCAGCCCACGCAGCGGTTCTCCTGTTACAAACAAACCCCCAGCACATTGGCAAGCAAATGGCTTGTCACATTGAATACGATGTGCTAAATATTCTTGAAATGAACAGAGAAAGATGAACCAAACAGGGTAATGACAGGATGTGTACCCTGTCGCTTGAGCAGTAAGGGACACAAACAAGTCTCATTTCAAAGGAGGTGGTGCAGGAGAGTGGTAATTGCACTAACTGTATTCCAACACTCTGCGCCTACATTCAGATGGGGAGGTAATGTATCACACAATCCCAGCTCAAGAAAGGTAGTTGGAACACACCACACTGAAATTGATTATCACACATTTCACATTTTTCTTGTCGGTTATCAAAGAACAAGGCTGCAACATACATCTCAAACTGATGAATTTCAACTGAAACACCGCAGGGAACCTCCAAGTTCTGAGGGAAGCCGGAAATCTTGCAAACCTTTCGTGAAGAGGACACAAAAGAGGCTGAAGACTATTGGGCAAGTGGGGGGATGTTTCTATCACTGCTGTCACATCAAAAGCGTGGATGAGGAGTTGAATTTCCGAGTGTAATTGGTGGTGCCTGCCCCCAAGTCCCACACTCCCAAACCTCAGGGGAAAGGTGGCTGCCTCAAGACACCAACCCTTCCCTCAACAAGTACGTTCCACACCACTGACTCCACATATAATAGAACATAATTAAAATGCAAGGCAAAAGAATTTCAGTGTGTTCACTGAAGGCTTGTAATGAAATGACTTAACTGAATAAGCGACAATTCGGAGTTCATTACTCTTTCCCATCAGATGCACAATGCTGAAAGGCTGTTATTATTTGTTTTTTTTCTTTTTATTAAGCACTATTCAGTTAAATTATGTTTGTATTTACACTGTTCAGATATGTTCTGTGGGAAAAATAACTACTTTCATGACTGTTAAAGTTATGAGGTACCGACATTTCAGCTGTGCTCTGCAGCTAGGTTGGACCTGGCCCTTGTTTGCCAAGCTAATATTGATCTTCTTAGCTGGAGACAAATAATCAATAAACCGAATCAATTTTCCAAATAGCAATTGATACAAAGTTCTAGTTGAGTGAACAAACTATTGTCCCCGGGGTATGTGCGTTCAAGTAAAACTCAGAAATAAGCAAACATTTTGGTCCAGTGGCTCCATGACTGACAGTTACGTAAGTCTACTTCCACACCAACTCACAACCAGCCAACATAGCTGGTTTCAGGAATGTGGAGTGAATGTCCACTGGGCTTGGTCCCGGAGACAAATAAACAGAGTGGACCAGGGAAACAGGAGAAATGTACAGTAAAGCTGAGCCGCTGGTGGCTCCTCGTCCTGGAGTATGGTGAAACCAGCGTGGGTGCTCTAGGCATGTACCAGCTGTTTACTTTGCCCACAAAAAGTTTGAGGGAGCCCGTATCCCAAGCTTTTGAAAAGTACCGGCCTTTCAGAAGGCCCTGAATGGCCCTTGTTAAGTGATTTTTAAGGTGTGCACGTGATATTGGATATTGGGACCCGCTCTCAAACGATACTGCACTGGGCTCAGATGAAATTAATTGGGGTCTCAAGCTGTTTTTTAAGTCTGTGACAACACTGAAATTTGCGTAGTTGGTCTAATATACGTACAGAGTGTTTGTTTAGAATTTTTGAATCAGATCATAGGCTGATAAAATTCTCCAGTAAAACAGTTCAGGCTTTTGAAATGTGAAACTGTGTCAGGTAAGGAAAAAACATCAACTTGAAGTGGTCTGTGACATAGTTCCAAGGAAAGAAAAGTACAGAGACATCCTTACTCTGCCAGTCAAATGAGTACATTAGATTCAAGTTCTATCAATTTATAGAGCCTGTACATGAGATTCATTTACCAACCGATTTACAACTGAATCAAAGCTGACCAATTCAATGACTAATTCACAACCTAAAGGTATAACCGACCTAGCACAGGAGATGAATTAAACATGTAAATAAACACCCAATTCAAAGTATGATAAATATCATATAAATAAAGGAGAAAATGAGTCAAGATTTACCATTGAGAGTTGAGTGTCTGTTATAACACAATCACACATGATGTCACTTCTACTGAATTCGTTCTTGTTTCTTCTGTCACTCCAGTACACACATTCACCTCTTACTTGTCCCTGGTTTTCTACCTTCTCCCTATCCAGTTGAGAACAAGCCTTGAGTCTGTCACAACCACTGAACAACAGCTACACCCTCATCTCCAATCCCACTATGACTGTCCTCTATGCTGAGATCAACATCCTATTCCCTGCCCCCTTCTCCCCACCCCCATGCCGCCTCACCCCCACTCATTCCAAGGCACACCATAGGCAACGGCCTCACTCTCACACACAACATCAAGGTATGAGTTCATTCAGTTTTATCGGTCACGCCGATAGCAGAACCACTCCTCTCTATACAGGCCGCGCACACTAACACACACACACACAATCTGCCGGCTCACAGTACAGGCTGCCTTGCTCCACCGCCTGCAGTACAATCTCTTATTCAGCCCTAACAGTACCAACCCCACTGAACCCCTATGGGCAGACCCATTCAACCAGGACACAATAGTGGGTCTACTAGGGACTGTGACCCAAGATAAACGTTGACACATGCCCCCAGGGGAGGGGCTGTAGGACAGGGGGAGAGAAAGAGAAAGCTCATTAGTCCAGAGCCAGCCATCCGTGAAACTGTCAAAGTCGGCTGCAGTATAAAGGGAGAGAATTACTTAGGGGTAGCCAGGGTTAAAATTCCTTAATAATGCCCATTGCCATAAAATCCTCATGGTCTATGGATTAGCTTAATACGTCAGCGATAGCAGCCAGCCTGCATGTGATGTCTCTCAAACATTAAAAGTAATCGCTCATCATAAATTCTTGACGATTCAATCATTAATTCTTATCAACTCATTCATCCTTTCTTCCTTCCCTTTCATTTGCATTCAATTCCTCCTTTTTTGTTCCTGCTTTGCCACGGCTGACTATCAGTTACATCTCTACAGTCAGGGGGAAATGGAAGGATTTACAGTTTTTCAACAAATCTCTCATGGCTCAAGAGACAGGGCGATTTCAAGCTTAAATAAAGGAAAAGATTAACTTAAGAGTCAAGGATTTAAAGCATTTGAAGTAATTCCCTCTCATGGTGCAAAGAAACCTTCACACAACGATACTACCCTAAATTTCAACAGCTACTTAGCCCTTTAAGTATTCATTGCCAGTATTCATAATTTTGAAATGCCATGTGTATTACCGTCAAGTGTCATCTTACACCAAATACAGAATTTTGTGAACCTCTTTGGAGAAAAGTTTGATTACATTTGAAAACCTATTTAGACATGAAAATTGTTTGTAAAAATTGATGAAATGAAATGTTCAAACAATGATTTGGGGGAGAAAACAAATTCATTTATCTATACATATACATACACATACATATGTACATACCTTACTCTGATGACCTAACGCTGTGACAACTTAAACCGACGAGGTGAATCCAAGCATAAAGACAGAGTATAAATTAACTTGCACATGAGTCGTGTTATTCTTAATATTCTACGGATATTCCACAACTATTTGTTTTTACATTTTTGTATAGCCAATTGAGCAAATATTTAAAAATATGTAAATAAAAGTGTCCCTCATTCCGCAACTAAGTTTCCAGTGTAACACATTTACATAGGAGTAGCAGCATGATAACATTCATGAATAATTCCAACATTTTCTTTCACAACTTTTTATCGACTTCTAAAAAACTGAACAACCATCTGGGACCATGGACTCTTTCTTCCCGAGAGCTGATAATTTTTTTTCAAACTTTGTCATGCAAACCCCGACCCACCCCATAAGGGCCGTCCATACTGGCCATGGCAAGAGCTGATCTTGGGAGGCCGAGTTGAGCATGCTTCTCATTATCAATTATTCAGTATGGGTCAATACTGGGGCCCAAGACAAGACCGCTGGACTGCCGGCACACAGGCGGCAACACTGACTGTCGCCTTCTTCAATTATTTCACAGGGAAATCTAGACTTTGTCTTCTCTCAGACCAGTGGCGTCCCAGTGTTTTCAAACTTGAGAATTTCGTTTGAAATCGGCTTTGTTTTTCCTTCCTTGCACATTTCGTGATTGGCTGAACATACGAGAGGCTTTTGTTTTAAGGGTGAATGTTTGTTTTGTTGCTAACTATGTGCAAGAAATGTTAGCATGGAGCTTTGGTGGTTGTTGTCCGTAATTGCATGAAGATTTCTCATTGTTTCCCCATCACTTAATCATGGAGGAATCTTAAGCTCTCATATATGAACAGTCAGTACAAACTACAACTAAACACAACTGAAATCCTAACTCCAGCCATTAAAACCATGTTCAGTTTGAACCAAATTAATCGAGAGAAAAAAGCCAAAGAAAGCAACTGACTCCTAATTATCTGTTCAAACTTTGCCACAGAACCACATATACACAAATGGACGCACAGAACATCAGCAATACGAAATCAACAACTCTCAAAAGTCTTTCATTCCGAATGTGACAACTGAAATTGGAAAACATTGCAACTTTCAACACCAGAGGGATGTTCCCTGGCACATGCCCCCATGGTCACATCAAACATTTGACATGTAATGAATGGAATTTTTCAGCGAAGTTTGCTTATTTGCATATTGTCCATTTCTCTCCGGAAAATAAAACAAAAATGAGCTAGTGTCAAGTCTAGCAGGATTCACTGAAGGCTGAATGCCCTGAACACTGATGTTGGTGTCTTTATGCAAATAAGCTCTTCTCATTCGCAAGCTGTCATCTTTCATTGATTGGCTCTTTTTGTGCAAAGTATGCAGCGGGAAAACTGGCCGATAATGGGGGCGGAATGCACAGCCATTGTACTGGTCATGTGACAGGACGTACGGAAAGGAAAATACAGGGACAATCGTGCGTGCAGTTCGTGATCGTCAGGTAGCGGATGAACAATGCCATATTGTAACTTGCATAGGATGCCATATGCTGCCTTAAACTCCATACTTTCCCCTTCCAATCAAATTAACAGAAATTATCAATTTCTCAATATTTTTTTTCCCATGGCCAAACTCCACATATTCGCCAAAGTGTTTCGCCTTCCAACGGACATTCACATAATCAATATTTCATTGTTAGCCAGCCTGAGCCATTCTTTCTTAAGAGATAATTGGCAAGTCATTAAAAATAAAAAAGGCTTGATGAAATTCAATATCTGAAATAATTTCAGCAATGAACATCCCTTGAGATGTTATCGGTTTTTCCTCAGGTACATAGTAGAAACAGCCATGCACTAAATATCTCTTTACATAGATCAATGACATTCTAACTTTTCCTCTTTCACATACTATCTCAATATATGAACTAACCCAACAGACATCTATTTCCCACCCTCAGAGCTACAGATAAGCTGCGTATCTGCGTGAAATACGTATCAGAAATGCAGAAATACGCAGTAAAATAAAATCCAAGCGTATCAAATACGCAACGATCATTGATACACTACAAAAATAAAACTTGTGTGTATCATCAAAATATTTTGAAGTAACCCTGCATATTCGATTAGCAAATCAGCAACTTATTTTGAAATTATAAACGGGCATTCCATCAACCTTGCCAAACTCCACGATGACAGTTACATCTTGATTATTTGCCATCATACTCCTTGTGGAAGTATCATGGTATTTTTGAGTCCTATAAAGCTCTCGAACCCAACCGACACCAGTTTGCAGGAACTAGATGAATAGTGTTTTTAAATATTTAACTTAAATACCCACGTGTAAAAACTAGCGGGTAACAGAAATTTGAATACCCGGATAGAATTACCGATACCCAATGATTTTAAAATGCATGGGTAAAATACCCACAACACCAAAAGCTTATCTGGAGCTCTGCACCCTTGCACAAAACGAGACTGAATTACAAAGTAACAAATGTGGAAAGTTGACATGTACCACTGTTCTATGTAAATTGAAATGTATTCTTTCTAAGATATGTATGGTAGCTACAGTTTGGAGGATATCCTTCAATTCAGTACTGAAAAAATACATACTTCATTATATTTGTACAAGACAAAAGGTTAAACCATTTCACAGATTTTGATATATAGTACTGGCAATATTTTACCTGGAAAGTCTATTATTAAAGATCCTGTCATGCTGTTTTTGTTACAGTTCATGAAGATATCTTTTATCTGACAATTACAATGGTGAATAATAGCATTTTGCAACTGAATCCATCGTCACTAGTACCTGACAGGGATCTAGTTGCTCATAGTCTACTGTAGCCTGACTCATCTTATTTCCACGGGGAACAAATGAATTTCAATTTGAACCATTCATGAACAGTGAAGAGGTTCTTGTCACATATACTTAAAAAAGAGAGAGGATTTTCCAGGCAGAAATTGATTCCGAAATGAACACTGACCATGTCACATTTGTTTGTAGGTTTCAAGAAAAACTTTCAGGATCAATACATTCTTAGTGGTAAGATTGATTTTCTACAAACATTTGAAATTTTTATGACTCTCAAAAGCGAACACTATTTAGGCTGTGTGCTTCTGTTAAACAAATCACTACAGCGTACTATCTGCACCAAACTATTGTCAAGCCTAACAGCATAAATTCCACTCCCTCCAAACACGTACATGGACAAACACTGATCAAGACATGTTTATGTCTATTTCAAGAGTTATGTACGGAATTTCAGGAAAGGATAAATGTATCTCAAATGTAAAACAAGAAACAGACATCGATTTGACCATGATCACAATCACTTGAGTATTTTCTTTACTTATGGATCTCACTGTCAGCTTGTTTGAGCCGAAGAAAGAAACCAAGTGCTAGTGAACTATGAACCAAAGACTTGGTCCCCAAACCTATGTGAGCAGGACACACAACCGCGTGACACTGGGCCCCCTGGAAAACACTGGGCTAAGAAACCACTTTGATCACCAGTAGTCAGCCGATGGCAACCTTTGTACTGGCAGACTTGGTGTACAAGGAGGTAGACATTAGGTTCTACTGGTCAGCTGGGTGCAGGACTCACAAGTACCAGAAACATGGGGCCACTTCAGTAACATACTATATCCCTAAGAATTACTTGTGTCAATTTCGGTATTCATCTACTGATTTCATTACTATCATCTGGATTGTGAAGGAATAAATTGCACTTAAATTCAGTGTAGTTTTGTCAATTTCAGTATTTTAGTTAAAGTAATCCCTTGGCTTTGTCAATTTCAGCAGTGTTCATGTAAGCCTGAATGTCAAGGGTTCCTTGTCATAGTCCCAAGGAAAAGAATATAGAGGGAGTCAAGATTAAAACAGTATTATTAGTGAACACTATTAATATATTTTTGAACACTGTCCAGTATGTGTTCATTACTTTCAAGGTGTGTATTTTTATCTATTTCAGTATGTTCATCATTTTCAGAGCAAGACTGCACCTGTCTCTTAGTTTGCCATGTCAATGTCGGTATCACAATCATCCTTTTTCTGTCAAACATGAAATGTATAAGCATCCATTTCAGTATACCAGTGTCGTTTTCAGACATACATTTGAGTCATAAATATATCATAAATGCATCAGTTTCAGTATGACTGACTGTATGTAGTGTAATGTCAGCATGCTTGACACACTCTACTAACATGGCAGCACGGCATGAAATATTAACCAGTTTGAGAATAAACATGCAACCCAAAATCATGTAAAATTCATACATTATATCTTAGTTACTTCTGAACAGATGATAAGGAATTCACATTTTACAGACCACAGCATCTGTGACACTTTAATCAGAGGAATGCAGGTCCCATGGTTAGGTTCAAAGGACTTGTAATCTCTTCAAAAAGCACTAACTATTCACTGTCAACTTTTCCAGCCTTTCAAAGCCAGTTCACACACAAGCTTGCACCTACCCCACATACTGTAAGTCCACACATTCTAAAACTGTTCTGGTTAGTCACACTTCGTTGTTGGTATCCACAGTTATCGATCCTTCGTCATCTCATCTCTACATCCAAACCATTTCTTAGCTTGTCAATATCTAGCTGAGTCCTCGTTCAACAGGGTGGGGAGGTTTGGGTCTTGCAATTGGGTTTCTGTATTTTCTTGTCAATATCCACCTAGTTGGTCGTCAATATCCCAACCTTGCATCTATGCATGCGTGTATGTCAGTAATGGCCATGGAGACAGTGGGGGTAGTGTATGAGATAGGCATGCCTGAGGCCGGAGATGTGGGCAGCCAGTGAAATTGACAACTGCCTGAGGCAGGTAATCCACATGGGTGTCATCAAAGGGGGGTGCCCTGAGCCGTGGGGAGGGGGTGTGTAGATTGCCTTGTCTCCCACCTGACCTACTTAACCACACAGCCAGAACAATGTCAAGCTTTCTACACCATAACCCGCTCAGCAATTTCCGGGACAAAACCTACACAACCCTCAAAGCATTTTTGCACATAGTTAGGCCTTGGGTATAGTTTTTCCTTGACAAATTGGACCTTTATGAGTCTCAGATAGTGATGCATCATTGAGTTCGGATCAGGATAAAATTGTCTACAGGCACTGACATGAAATCTGTCATTTTCCTGCATGTTTCAGAAAGTATGTCAGTTTGAGATTGTGTCTATCTTACTGAAATAGACGAGTTCGTGAAATATGCATGCAAGGAATGTTGTCAATTTCACTCACCTTTCTTGTCGGATCATCCGTAATAATTCCTGAGTAAATTTGAGGAGAGTGCTGCATCTGTTGACTGAGGTTACTATGGAGATCTGGAAAGCAAAATGCAAACTTAAATCTCCTGCCAATTAGGGAATATTTTCATTTGCAAGTAATATGGCGAAACAAAATCCTGTAAAGTTCACCTAGAGAAATTCCCCCTAATACTGCCTTATCATGGCTGGGCACACCAAAAACTAGCTTCACATACTGTACCAAACGGAGGAAATCAAACCTAGGTCTAAGGCAACCACTTGATCTCTTGTCTAATCCAGTACAAAAGTTCAGTTACCAGGGTAAAAGTAAGCACAAATAATGAATAAACGGCTATATACTCAAGACAAGAGTCATTAGAATATGACAAATCCCCCAGGCCCCAACAACAGCAAAAGGGACCACTTCAGCCCCTGGTTAATACAATCATGTACCAAGTTTGGATGAAAAATCTTTGAAGGTTTTCAAGTAATGCTCCGGAAATGATATACAGATGGACCAGATGATGACTATATCCCCCTGCGTCATATACCGAGGGGTATAAAACAGTGGAGAAAACAATATTTAATATTTACGACTATGATATCACAAAAGGGTCAAATCCAACTTCAAAAGTAAATCTTATCAACATATGCTGCTATGCATCCACATCACTGCAACACACCAACTTCCATTGTCAAAAGCAGAAACACTACCTCAGTGTTTGGTATTCATGACCGACATTCCTCTTTCCTGAGATGAAGATTTAAGCTTCATATCGAATCCTGCATCCAAGGTTTACATAATCTCCCTATCAATGGTTATTGTCATTTGAAAGCATAACAATACCATGTACATGATACCAACAATTCAAGATGATATCCAAAGTAAAGCCACTCTGCCCGGCACTGCCCACACCTGATAGTCCCTCGATAACCTGATAACCTGCTTGAAAGTTAGGATAACATTCCACCTCCAACACATAATATTTTGCAATCAAGCTTCATTGTCTTCGGAAAGCTGACGGAATGCCCACCTATTGTTCCCAAATCCTGTTGGAGCGTTTGAGCTTGTGTTTTGTAATGCTCTTGTTGAAATCCCACTTCGAAACCGAATCGAAAACAGATTGTTTGTTTCTCAAGTGATCACATATCAAAATAGCATGCCTACAGACTGGGACAAACTCTACATGCAGATAAGCACGACCTCCCCCCCCCAAAGTGTTCCTAACACGCCTGCCACAAGGAGGCAGAGAGGTCACAGGTTGTAGGTTACATAATCAGGTGCCATCAACACATGTTACACCAGGAAATGGTCAATTTCAAACTGTGAGCCTGGTCCATGTCAAACTGGTGCTGGTCAGCTTCAGCTGCATGGTCACCACATAAATGACGGATGGCCATTATTGCTGAAATAGATTACACAGACTCAGCCGAGTCTTTCATCTATCGACCTTACAGAGGATGTCAATTTCAGACCGTAACCAATCAGGCCACTTTTGTAATTAACATGTTCTCTTCATGGAAAAGATCATTAGAATTATCAGTATACTGGTCTTTTCAGATCCATTTTGCAAAACAGATTGTGTAACTTGAATATCTACAAGCTATTTTCAATGCATCAAAGCGAGGAAAAGCTACCACTTTGCCCATCAAGGCTAATTTGAAGTGGGTCGCCTGCTCCTTCTCCAGCTTAAATAAATGTTATCTTCAAAGTGACTCAATTTCTACTTAAATACACAAGCCAAATAAGTAGAAGAAAAAAATGAAAATTACCATAATCACTTGTTTAAATGCTCAGGGGTTAAATAGGTTTTCCTGATAAAATAGTAGGTGTGGAATTTGATTAATGTTCCCAAGCTAGAAGTATACACTGAGGGAGAGTGGGAGTTTCCACACACACCAGCTCTAGTTCAATACTACAGTTCTACACTGACAACTTTAACAGCACACTTTCTAAACCTTCAGTTCCCATTTGATAGCAAGCAGCATTAATCATATTTCTCTAGGAGCTAACTTCTCCATGGTATAGTTCTACAACCTGGCTTTTTGAGATATCTTTGAGTGGCATATGTTAAAGACAGACTAGATGTCTAAACACCTTATGTATGAATGTCTTCTTAAATATGAAAAGGACCTAAGGATTAGGATATTAATGTGAACATATAATTAAGAATACAAAGCTAACACGTCAGTAGGCACGGAAGTGTGTCTTTGGTAGACAAAGAAATACTTTTGCATATTAATTTGTTCATAGCTATCAATCATGTAGAGAGACAAACATCTCAACTTCATTCCGCATGTGACACAGCTGACATGGAAACATTCGCCACGCCTAAATATTGCATGAGAAAACATCATTATTATGACATAACCCAGTAACGTTGATGGTAATATTTGACAGAACACTTAATAGAGACCAATTTAAATATATATATCTAAATGCTGGATTCCATTCACAATGTTATAAGAAGTCACTCTGTCTAGAGCATGTCGACTAGTTCTGGCCAAATTCCTTTACTTTGTAACAATAATAGAATGATATGCAAGCTTAGTGCTGCAGGCATGTCATGTTGACCCCGGCATGTGCTATCATGGCCCATAGATGAAGTTTGGACTCATCACAATACCAGCAAACACTCAAACACTCAATATCTCTCAGTGATTGATAGAGAACAGATATAGGTATAGATACAGATAGAGAGAGAGAATATGGCAGGCATGGGAAGAGAGGGAGAGAGAATACAGCAGGGACAGGAAGAGAGGGAGAGAATACGACAGGCAGGGGAAGAGAGGGAGAGAGAGACTACGACAGGCATGGGAAGAGAGGGAGAGAGAGAATACGACAGGCAGGGGAAGAGAGGGAGAGAGAGAATACGACAGGCAGGGGAAGAGAGGGAGAGAGAGAATACGACAGGCATGAGGAGAGGGAGAGAGAGAATACAACAGGCAGGGGAAGAGATGGAGAGAGAGAATATGGCAAGGATGGGAAGTGAGGGAGAGAGAGAATACGACAGGCATGAGAAGAGAGGGAGAGAGCGAATACGACAGGCAGGGGAAGAGAGGGAGAGAGGGAATATGACAGGCATGAGAAGAGAGGGAGAGAGAGAATACGACAGGCAGGGGAAGAGAAGGAGAGAGAGAATATGACAGGCATGGGAAGAGAGGGAGAGAGAGAATACGACAGGCATGAGAAGAGAGGGAGAGAGCGAATACGACAGGCAGGGGAAGAGAGGGAGAGAGGGAATATGACAGGCATGAGAAGAGAGGGAGAGAGAGAATACGACAGGCAGGGGAAGAGAAGGAGAGAGAGAATATGACAGGCATGGGAAGAGAGGGAGAGAGAGAATACGACAGGCAGGGGAAGAGCGGGAGAGAGAATACGACAGGCATGGGAAGAGAGGGAGAGAGAGAATACGACAGGCAGGGGAAGAGCGGGAGAGAGAATACGACAGGCATGGGAAGAGAGGGAGAGAGAATATGACAGGCATCGGTAGAGAGGGAGAGAGAGAATACGACAGGCATGGGAAGAGAGGGAGAGAGAGAATACAGCAGGCAGGGGAAGAGAGGGAGAGAGAGAATACGACAGGCATGGGAAGAGAAGGAGAGAGAGAATATGACAGGCAGGGGAAGAGAGGGAGAGAGAGAATATGACAGGCAGGGGAAGAGCGGGAGAGAGAGAATATGACAGGCAGGGGAAGAGAGGGAGAGAGAGAATATGACAGGCAGGGGAAGAGAGGGAGAGAGAGAATATGACAGGCAGGGGAAGAGAAGGAGAGAGAGAATATGACAGGCATGGGAAGAGAGGGAGAGAGGGAATATGACAGGCAGGGGAAGAGAGGGAGAGAGAGAATATGACAGGCAGGGGAAGAGAAGGAGAGAGAGAATATGACAGGCATGGGAAGAGAGGGAGAGAGAGAATACGACAGGCAGGGGAAGAGCGGGAGAGAGAATACGACAGGCATGGGAAGAGAGGGAGAGAGAATATGACAGGCATCGGTAGAGAGGGAGAGAGAGAATACGACAGGCATGGGAAGAGAGGGAGAGAGAGAATACAGCAGGCAGGGGAAGAGAGGGAGAGAGAGAATACGACGCATGGGAAGAGAGGGAGAGAGAATACGACAGGCAGGGGAAGAGAAGGAGAGAGAGAATATGACAGGCATGGGAAGAGAGGGAGAGAGAGAATACAGCAGGCAGGGGAAGAGAGGGAGAGAGAGAATACGACAGGCAGGGGAAGAGAGGGAGAGAGAATATGACAGGCATCGGTAGAGAGGGAGAGAGGGAATACGACAGGCATGGGAAGAGAGGGAGAGAGAGAATACGACAGGCATGGGAAGAGAGGGAGAGAGAGAATACAGCAGGCAGGGGAAGAGAGGGAGAGAGAGAATACGACGCATGGGAAGAGAGGGAGAGAGAATACGACAGGCAGGGGAAGAGAAGGAGAGAGAGAATATGACAGGCATGGGAAGAGAGGGAGAGAGAGAATACAGCAGGCAGGGGAAGAGAGGGAGAGAGAGAATACGACAGGCATGGGAAGAGAGGGAGAGAGAGAATACAGCAGGCAGGGGAAGAGAGGGAGAGAGAGAATACGACAGGCATGGGAAGAGAGGGAGAGAGAGAATACAGCAGGCAGGGGAAGAGAGGGAGAGAGAGAATACGACGCATGGGAAGAGAGGGAGAGAGAATACGACAGGCAGGGGAAGAGAAGGAGAGAGAGAATATGACAGGCATGGGAAGAGAGGGAGAGAGAGAATACGACAGGCATGAGAAGAGAGGGAGAGAGAGAATACACCAGGCAGGGGAAGAGAGGGAGAGAGAGAATACGATAGACATGGGAAGTGAGGGAGAGAGGGAATACGATAGACATGGGAAGTGAGGGAGAGAGAGAATACGACAGGCAGGGGAAGAGAGGGAGAGAGAATACGGCAGGCAGGGGAAGAGAGGGAGAGAGGGAATACGACAGGCAGGGGAAGAGAGGGAGAGAGAGAATACGATAGACATGGGAAGTGAGGGAGAGAGGGAATACGATAGACATGGGAAGTGAGGGAGAGAGAGAATACGATAGACATGGGAAGTGAGGGAGAGAGGGAATACGATAGACATGGGAAGTGAGGGAGAGAGAGAATACGACAGGCAGGGGAAGAGAGGGAGAGAGAATACAGCAGGCATGAGAAGAGAGGGAGAGAGAGAATACGATAGACATGGGAAGAGAGGGAGAGAGAGAATACGATAGACATGGGAAGTGAGGGAGAGAGAGAATACGACAGGCAGGGGAAGAGAGGGAGAGAGAATACAGCAGGCATGAGAAGAGAGGGAGAGAGAGAATACGATAGACATGGGAAGTGAGGGAGAGAGAGAATACGACAGGCAGGGGAAGAGAGGGAGAGAGAATACAGCAGGCATGAGAAGAGAGGGAGAGAGAGAATACGATAGACATGGGAAGTGAGGGAGAGAGAGAATACGACAGGCAGGGGAAGAGAGGGAGAGAGGGAATACGATAGACATGGGAAGTGAGGGAGAGAGGGAATACGATAGACATGGGAAGTGAGGGAGAGAGAGAATACGACAGGCAGGGGAAGAGAGGGAGAGAGAATACAGCAGGCATGAGAAGAGAGGGAGAGAGAGAATACGATAGACATGGGAAGTGAGGGAGAGAGAGAATACGATAGACATGGGAAGTGAGGGAGAGAGAGAATACGATAGACATGGGAAGTGAGGGAGAGAGGGAATACGATAGACATGGGAAGTGAGGGAGAGAGGGAATACGATAGACATGGGAAGAGAGGGAGAGAGAGAATACGATAGACATGGGAAGTGAGGGAGAGAGGGAATACGATAGACATGGGAAGTGAGGGAGAGAGAGAATACGATAGACATGGGAAGTGAGGGAGAGAGAATACGGCAGGCAGGGGAAGAGAGGGAGAGAGGGAATACGACAGGCAGGGGAAGAGAGGGAGAGAGGGAATACGACAGGCAGGGGAAGAGAGGGAGAGAGATAATACGATAGACATGGGAAGTGAGGGAGAGAGAGAATACGACAGGCAGGGGAAGAGAGGGAGAGAGAATACAGCAGGCATGAGAAGTGAGGGAGAGAGAGAATACGATAGACATGGGAAGTGAGGGAGAGAGGGAATACGATAGACATGGGAAGTGAGGGAGAGAGAGAATACGACAGGCAGGGGAAGAGAGGGAGAGAGAATACAGCAGGCATGAGAAGAGAGGGAGAGAGAGAATACGATAGACATGGGAAGTGAGGGAGAGAGAGAATACGATAGACATGGGAAGTGAGGGAGAGAGAGAATATGATAGACATGGGAAGAGAGGGAGAGAGAATACGGCAGGCAGGGGAAGAGAGGGAGAGAGGGAATACGACAGGCAGGGGAAGAGAGGGAGAGAGGGAATACGACAGGCAGGGGAAGAGAGGGAGAGAGAGAATACGATAGACATGGGAAGTGAGGGAGAGAATACGACAGGCAGGGGAAGAGAGGGAGAGAGAGAGAGATTACGGCAGGGATAAGAAGAGAGAGAGAGAGAGATTACGACAAGGATGGGAAGAGAGGAGAAATAAGGAAAGGATGGTGAAGTCAGGCAGCCAGACAACCTTGACAACCAATTGGTATAAGGGTAGATATTGAGGAGGAGGATGGCTTTTGAAGTCAGTAAACCCCTCAGGACACCTTGGGAAATGTGGGGCATTTGTCTAGCACTAATGGACAGCTGCCAATTTCTTCATGTCACCATGTACTCTGCACTCCATGCACAACACCTTGTCCATCTCACAGGACCAGTGACCCGGCAGAAGCCAAGACGGACATACAGACAGGCCATGTGTGCAGGCAAAATGTTCGTACAAGTGTGCACAAATGCATGTAAGCGGGCACAGATCTGACACTTCTTACTGTGCACACATCCCCTGCTGTCTAGACGGACAACATCACTCATGCAGAAACTGAATTTCACTTGAATTTGATGACCATAAAGAAATATCCACAGTTGTACAGCAGGCATTTGACAAGCCCCTTTCTTCACATATCAATCAAACCATGTAGAAATCTGTGAAGTACAGCACATGTTGACGGGCAACAGCTGATGTAGACGTACAAGTACTGTGAGACACCCTGACATAGACATACTGACTGACTCTAAAGCTCTCCCCACCACACCATCTGTCTCCACTAAACCCTTGGACAGACTACAGTAGAATTCCTAATACAGACAAACAGTGCTTGGGTGCATAGGAACTGATCATCTACATATGAGTGGGAGCACAATTTGATATCAACGGAAGGCATAATGTTGGTGGACTATATTTCAGTGCATATGCTCACATGATCTATCTCGTGTCTGCATTGCCTGCATTGCCAGCACACACTGACTCAAACACCTGACAGCAGTGTATTCCGCTATCTGAACCCCAGTATCCAGTATAACTGGAGGTTGTATATTGGACTGGAGTCTTCCTGGGTTTGGCAAGGGAGAAGCATGGTATAGGCATGTGGGCCTTGTGTAGGCAATCCAGACAAGGCCCAATTAAAGCTAATCATTGGAAATCACCTCAAGCCATGCTGGCTGCATGCCAGGACTACACAATCAAGCTGGACGCCATGCAGGGCAGCCGTACTTGTGCCAGGAAGAGAGGGAAGAAAAGAAGGATGAATAAATTGGATGAGAAGGGTGGGACTGATTGGGGGCAGGGGAGATCAGAAGGAAAATGGGGTGTGGTTGAAAAATAAGAAGGGTGGGGTTATTGGGGAAGCAGGGTGCAAAGTTTTGGCTGGTAGTGGTTGTTACAAAAAAAGGAAACATGAAGAAATTGATGGAAGCCAGATAGAACGATGAAGGCATTTGAGATGTAGGCTGGAATGGTGGTTGACATGGTAGAATCTGTGAATGATTGTGTTGTGAAAGGGAGAATAAAAAAGAAAAAAGTTGCCATGACAGGGATCAGTTTTTGGAACGAAAGACAAAATGGATGAAAGAAGGTTGGATTGAATGAAAGGTCATTCAGGGTGAAAAGGGTGGACCGTGAATGCATGACACACAATACAGACTGTGGGAAGGAGTGGTAATTACATACCACTGCAGAGGGCTCTATCTGGACACAGGCAAAGATAAATGGTAACAGGAAACTCAGGCCTGAATAGTGATAGACAGAATGGGACAGGGAAGAATAAACTGAACAATGAGGAACATAAAGAACACATAAAGACCACTCTTTTGTCACACACAAGATTGTGTTCAGAACATAAAATACAAAGAACAGATCCTTACAACAAGGATAGATAGAAACAAACAATAAAATGGAGGAATATGGGATGGTTCATGAGATAAAGATTCTAGAAGAACAGTTTAAGTTGATCAAATTGTAAACTAACTTGAGCAAATGTCTACCAAGTTGGTGAGTGGATAGAGAGAAGGGCATAGAAGTGGAGGAGGTACATACATTGGCTATAGCAATGGAGATAAAGATGTGAGGGATACTAACATGGAAATACACATGGAGGCAAACAGCCACTGACTGTGGGGCAGGTAGGTGGAGGGAGAACGGGAAGGGGTTGGCACAAGGGATGGATGAATGAAACTGTCTGTAAAGATAATGCCTGTTTGGATCAATACTCCAACTTCATAGCCACATAAATGCATGCAGGCTTCGAAAATGGTCGGCACAGAAACTCTGAGGAAAGAAATAACGAAATGAATGACATTTTTGTCCTGGTATGGAAGCTGATATCACATGTGTGGTCAAAGCTAAATTCACATATATAGTGAGACCAAACATTTCAAATACCTCTCTCGTATCTTATCTCGGAATTTGATAAGTAAACAAAGCTGAAATGATAACACATGGTCTAGTAACTCACGCTGACAAACTTGAGAGTGCATACCAAAGTTCCCCCACTGATGTAGTTGATGGGCCATGCTGGTTGGGGTGTGACTGTCCAACATGCTGTATAGTGAGGAGGTGGCCATGCCGGTATGGCTGTCCAGTTAGCTGTGTAGTGAGGCGGTTGTTTCAAGATGAAGTGACTACAACCACAGGCTGGTAATATCTACCACAAGCACATCCTACATCTCTGCATGTCCACCATCATGATCTACACAGCACTACTCTGATACACATCCTTCCTCAACATCTAAGCATGCTTCAAGTGTTCCTGTATATCAAGGCTAGTCGCGGATTACTGTATCCAATACAGGGTTCAAAGAAACCAAGCAAAGGGGGAAACTATGCACAAAGTTGACAAAATGAAGCAAAAATCACACTCACAAAGGCACAATCCGCAGTCGTACCTTACTCCCTCCATTCAACCCAAGAGTAAAGCCCTACTGTGACTTGAGAGAGGCAGCAAGGCTGGAGTGGAGTGGCTTGGAGTACTGTTTGGCTGAGCCAGCTAGGCTATATGGACTCCACTATGGCTGGGCGAGCAGGCAAGTCTGCTTGCCTAGCTGTGATAAGGTGATTACCGGGTGTGTCTGTCACTGGCTGATGGCCATTCAGGCTTGGGGAGACTGTAGCGCAGTCAGTTTGCCTGACACACACACTCCAGCTCACTCACACACTAAGGGTTTCCCTAGCTATGTTATCACTGCTGCCTGACCTAGTTGGGATGACCATGGGTTGACCCAGCTATACAGGGCCATGATAGACGACCTGGTCTCCCCTCCCATTGATGACAACTAGGCGGGGGTTTCCTCTCCCTGGAGACTGGGGAAGTCAGGCAAATGTTGCTTGCCTTGTCAGTTGCGAGGAGTTGCCTGCCGGTGTGATCAGTTTTTTTTGTTCATGATGAACGGGGAGGGGGCTGAAGTAGTTCGTGTGACAAAAGTCTTGTCTGGGTTTTGGGCTGGGAGTTTTTTATTCCATGGTGTGTTTTTGTATGAGGCATGGCTACAGCTCCTGGTTGTAATGGGGGTAGATAAGAACTGGGAATAGGGATAATCTTCAGACAGGAAACTAGAACAAAGGCAGATCTCCTGGGAAATTTTGCTAAAATGATAATGCCAAGAGACAGCAACTTGCTAAAATATTAGGAGCAAAGCCCACTGGAAGTGGGGGGAGGATGGAACCATGGCCGAGGAATCACTTCATTTAGTGGAGGCAGAGAAGCAAATACTCTGTGAAGACCTGCGACCATCATCTCAACCACATTGATTCGCAGTCCCTGATTGAGAGCCTGGTGGGGAAACTTTAGTCCAAATGTCATTAACTTCCTAAATTCGGTGTGAATTTCCCACCGTCTGGGCTGGCTCCACAAGCGAAGGTCAAAGCAAGAAGGTGGGGAACACACCTTGCCACATCAGACCCTTCTGTGTCCCCATATTAACAAACAGCAGAGGAAAGCATCTTGTCCTGAATGGGAGAACAGGGAATACACAACCATGTCAGACCTCCCCAAACCCAGTGTTTCCCTGCAAGTCCCCCACCCCTCTTCCCCCCCCACTTCCTCCTTCTAGATTGCCCCCACCCCATCTTATCGCCTTCCTCTTCTCCCAGCCACTAATCTACTTTCATGTTGAAACCATAGGGAATAGCTGGCTGGCACCATTGCAGGAGTTGTACTCTTGCTCTTCTACATGATAGTCTGGAGCATTTCTCAGCCAATTTCCACCAGCACTAAAGATACATTCATTACTTTGGAGTCAGACAACCTTAAAGGAACATTTTTGATCTCATGTGTGGTGTTTTTGGTTTTTGCATGTAAAATATTAGTTCCTGGGGAACAAGGCTTCTGAATTACCCAGCCCAGTAGCTTCACAGACTTTGTGACCAGGGAATGGTTTTAGCAAATTCTTTGGTCTTCTGGAACCGCTTCAGTAAATATCAGAATCGGCAAGAGTGGATATCTTTTCTGCTGCTACTTCGGGGAGCTAAGAGTCTCAGGAATGAAAGATACGTTTGTAAAAAATAATTTAAATGCATACAATGCAATCCTGAAAATTTGACAAATTTCATTGGTTCTTAATCAGAATGAACCTAATACAATATACAGTTTCTCTGTTTGCAAAACATTTCATATGAATTGCAAGTGTAACAAACTTGTATGATCAAAAGAAGTGGACTGTAATCTGCAACTTTTTGTATCCATTTCCCAGGAATAACCACTGAAGATGGGCCACAGTTTGCTCCAAACATTTCCAGGGAAACAAAAAACAATTTTAAATTACCCTCACTTCATAACTAGTCTAGGCATGAAAACACAACATAACAATTTGTTTCCAAAAATAATTATTCAACAAAATCCTGTGACTAATTAGAAACAGGTAAATATTCACAAGTACATTGTATACACAAACTTTCCACTCGGTTATAATCAGAATAGTGGTATGTGATAATTATCAGTTGCCGTCGTTACCATCAAATGGTTGTCAATGCTATGTTCAACAGTTTGTGGTATACATGCTTATCATAAGCATCCAAGTCCATACAATACTATATCTGAAAAGGGAAGTTTAAAGATTTAACATTATATTCATATGTTACAAATATAATTCAAAGTTTAATGAAACAGACAAAAGTACAGAGTATAAAAACACTGTTACATAAGTCTGACCATCACTATGGACCAATGTCAACTTTAAGTAAAGCAAAAGATCTCTTTCAGCATATTACAACCTAAAAAACAAACTATTTCTGAAATGTAATAGGATTGTCTCCCTTGTTTAACAAATTCACAACTTTTCTGTGCATGCACACCCAGGGTGGTGACATATATATTATCCCCCCAGTCTCATCATGGCGTGATATATGTCATAGTGGACAATGTCAACCAAAACAGGAAATGCATTGTCTTCCCCCCATAAACTTAAGACTGGAGGCAGACTATACATATCTGGACCCCCAGCAGTGCTCCCCCCCATCCCTCGCCCCCAACCAACACCTACTCATTGTCAGGTAAGACAAAGGGCCATAGGTATGCTGTGTTGGGCCTAGACTGCCCCAGACCAGAACAGCCTCCAGCTATCAAACAGCAAGCTGTTGCTTCCTTCTGAAAAACCAGAGGCAAATTGCAATCTATTATGGGCAAATTTGATCTACAAAATTCTAGTCCACTGTCAATGTGTTAGTTCTGGGCAAATTTACTAAGCAAACAATCGGCTCGCAATGCCTGAGGAGTTTTTAGCCGAGCCGAAATATCAAATATTGCAAAAATAAAATGAACTATTATTCCCCTCGTGTGCAAACAGTCCGGGGAATGGGCCGGTTTCTCCTCGCTCAACTAGTCAGGAGGAGGAAATGGCACACTGTCACCATAAAACCAGTGACGGGACACAGCTTATCCGTGTATATATGTCTGCTTGTCCCCGGCTGGCTGTTTTTGTCTGTGTACCAGGCCTGGTGCGACAGGAACCACCAGATTAGAATCCACTGTGTGCTGAAAGTGTGCTGCCTCTGCTGGTGGATTTCAATACTGATATATATCAAACTGGAAGTTGGATGTACATTTCTGAATACTGAAATAACCCACACCACACCAGCTGTTAGATGAAATGTACATTGGGAGATAACCCTTATACATATTAATTATGAATACATCGGATTGGCTTCAGCATTGAGTATGAAGTCAGGGGCTCCTTGTCATAACCCTGATGTTGAAAGTTCAAGCATTAGGGGTTCACAGATTGGAATAAGTTTACAGAAAACCTAAATATCACAGGACACCCCTTCTTCGTATCACCCTGGACTCTCTTGAAGTGTAGATTTCATTGGGTGTTGTCGCTTTTATTTCTTGTACACATTTGGAAATTTTGAAATTCATTTGAAACTTTGCTAAATTCTATTGCCGTTGCTAAGAACAGTTTAAATCTCCATACAATATCAGAGTTCTCAACTACAGATGAAAGTCAAACACTCATAATCCTAATGTTGAAGTGAAAAGATTAAGCTGCCCTAGGATTAATTTCATTGCCAAAAACCACAAGGTCCCAGGACCCCCTTAATCAAACACTGTATTTAAATCTAAAGGACACCCAACATAATACTTATTGTCTGATAGTGTATTATCCTTCCACAGCTGCTGCTGTGGTTGTTATTACAGCTAAACTGGCTGTACGTACAAACCATACTTGATACATATATATAACACTCCACACTTACAGCAAGTACCGTATTCGACGTAATAAGCGCTCAAATTTAGAAATAGGGGGCTCTTATTGGAATATTATTTTGGTGAAAAAAAAACAGAGTTGAAAGATAAATTTCGTGGTTTATGCTGACGGTCTGAACTATTGATATACGACAGATATATTTTTCCAGAATTTAATTGCCCATAATTAAGGGTGCATATAACACACGAAAGCGCATTAAACACGAATAAATAAGTCTTGTGTACATTGATCAATCGGAAGGGATGCTAATTGGGATTGTTCACTAGCCAATATATTAGCAAATATCACCGTGGGCGCTTATTACGTCGAATACGGTACTGTTGAAGCATGTACTTGTATGGGAACTGTGACTTCCTGGCAAGTATTTATTGCCCTGTTTCTACATCTATACATGACTTTTGTAATAACTGGTAGTACTAATACTTTTTATGAAATGTTACTTTTTCCAAATGTGAACTTTCTATGTTCGATTACATTCACCGCTATTCCTTGAACCCTTCATGCATACAAACCCCTTGCTTATTTCAACAACATCACATGTAAATTTCATTCGTCAACATCCCTTATGATGAAATATTCATTCCCCCATGCTGACTTATTGATGCCATCTTTTCGTGTTTTGTCAGGTAAATCAAGTCATTATCCATGATTCCAGTCAAGCATGAAACCAATGAGCCCTGAACATGGACTTGACGCTTGATTATTGATGAGTTCTATCTTAGTGTGTATTTTTCTATAAAGATACAATATTATCTTTACAATTACAGGTGAGGCATATAATTAGAACTGAAGACATAGGTATGAGAAACCCAATATTTCTGATATACAGAAACAGGAAACTACGTTCATTACGAACACGCTTATAAGAAACTGACGAATATAAGAAGCTGTTTTTTTTGGTCCAGGCCATTCACTGTATAAATTCTTATAATGAACTACGGTTATAATGAACTACAATAAGTGGTTCCTTTAGGTTTGTTATAGCCATAGTTTACTGTATTAGTAACAGCAAAATATGCTAACAACAAATCCTTCCTTTACCAATTATACGATCCAAACATTTTGCTATAAATGTGATAAATCATTCAAGGTGCAGGATAAGAATATGCAAAGAAAAATTAACAATGAATGTCACTGGATTTCTTCCCCTAGCAACCATGTAAACATCTGGTTGTCATGGGATTAGACCTATAAAGATATCCTTTCAGGGAGTCCTGTCATGTCCCTCTCTGCTGAAATTTTAATGTGCGATGGAGAAATCTTACAAACTGAAGCTTGATTGAATTTAACATTCATAAGATCACGTCATGCTGTATGTTATGGATAATTTTATATTTTAACTTTTTATTTTGAAATTCTCACTTGTTGTATTGATTATCCATGTCTATTCGAGTTATTCAGTTAGTCATCTTTTCAAATGAACTTATTTCACATCACTTTCTTTTCGACCAGCAGTGTGATAAATGATAATTTGTGTTGGAAATACTTGGATGCAGATCCTCAACACTGAGGTGGTATCACCAAAACTTTCCTCCTATTTCCCATTCTGTCCCCTGCTGGTCTATCAATGGACAATATGTTCACACACAACTGACCAGCGTCCAGAATGGCAGGAATGGCCATGCAATATTCACCCTGGGCTTTTGCCATTGCTCGAATACCAAACCCGGGCTGAAGTCAATAAGGTATTAGATGTATGGAGCAACCAATGGCCGCTGTTCACTGGGAAAACAAGCAGCTGATAAGGTTCCCTGGTGTAAGGACTGACTCCCCATCAGCTTGAGTCGGTGAGGACAGTATTGTGGGTACTTTGTAACATTATAATTTAACATAGGGTGATTGAGTTATTTTTTAATAGCATGTCGATATACATAGTTCTTGGTGCAAACATAAAGGTGGTTGACACTGACAGGCTGGAATATATTGCTCTTAGATAAAGCACATCTGCTTCTAGGATCTCATCAGAAAAATATATCGTTGACAAGACACAAGTGTCCATCAAATATTGACTGTGTTGTACTGCAGAAAATTAACAATTGTATTGATTGGAGGTATGAACGACTCTTACACCTTTTTTTCAGGGGTCAGGAAGAGTCAAAATCTGTTCGGATTCGAAATATTACATAGTTGTGTAAATCTTAACATTGTTCATACAATCACATGATTCTCTCACACATGATGGCCATAAGGAGGCTTGAACTGTTTAGCCCAAAAGATCAACCAGGAATAATAAGTCCTCAAATTGTAACTTTTTTTCAATTCGCGACAAAATAAGCCTTCAAAATTATCACAGCTTGAACTAATTTTTTCGCCTCCCAGGGAGTTGCTAGAATATATCACACCAAGGTCTCTAAAAACAAAAGAAACTGAGAAAAAAATGACCCAAATACCAAGTTTTTCACACTTTATGACCTCTCCCAAAAAAATGAAATACAACCAAAGAGGGTATAAAAAGAGCAAACATAAAAACTGGCAATGTGAATCTTGAAAAGTGTTTACATGAGAAGAAACAGTTTTTATCTTTCATCAGAAACTGTTTAGAAAAGTCTGAAAAAATGCAGTAATATCACTCCGGTTGGAAGTTTGAATTGAAGTGAGTATTATCAAGCAAGCCTTACTTATCCCTGATTTGGCAGGAGGGATTGGTAGTGGCTGTGCTGGTCGGAGGTTAGCTGCTGGCTGTCCTCAATGTCATTTGCATTCTGAGTGGACCTAGTTTACTGAGCATCGGCCAGCAGGCAGGCCGGCAAGTCTGGCAGGCGGACCTGGGAAGGAGGGACAAGAACAGGCATTGTCCTCCCATACAAAGCCAGCTAGCTACAACCCATACTACTTCATCCGCTACAGCACAACCACTGGGGGTATCCCACAAACTGGCTTTCATGTTGATATCCTGTAAAAATTGTCATATCAAAGACACTGGTCTTGACAAATGATAAACAAGCTTGTCTTTTAACATTGTCTGTTGCTATGATAATTTTAATAAATGACACTGACTGTACAAGTGTAATCATCAAAGCAACCTAAAACTTCAGACTTGAAATAAATGACACTGTCATAATAGAAGTCCATAACAGATTTAGGGTAAGTAATTTAGATGAGGTATTTAATGTAAAGTTAAGCCTTGAGTCTAACAAACTGAGGATCATTGGACCTCTATACTTAATACTTGGTACCCATTTTGTTGTAATGAACTGGAAAAATAAAAAGATATTCATGCTGTAGGCCAAATACATATATTTTCATCTAATCCTGATATATAGCTAACAGGCAACTATAGGCTGAATGTCACAGAAATAACGTTTCAGCATACAAACTTATCCATCAACGACACAAATTCTCAATATGACCCAAACAAATTAAAACCAAAATCAATAAATTTCACATGAAGCATATTTAATTACTGGCCAACACTAATCTCCATCAGAATCATCTAACCAGGAAAGTTGTAAACAGCCCCAGCAATACTGGTGAAATTTCCGTATTTACTTTCAATTTGTAGTACCCCTTTTCCCCTGGACTTGGGCCTGTGTGCCGAGTGATCAGAACTTCTCCACTGACTGGTCTTAGTTATAATTCACTGAGTGAAATGAGAACTGGGGAAGGGAGAAAACTGATCCCTGAATCCAAACACATCCCCCAAATTACAGTTTGTCCCAGATGTTTGAGCTCTCTCTACACAGCTCAGCGGGAGATTGGGATAGGCGACTCACAGGCGCAGAGCTAGATAAACACCAGTTTTTCATTCTGTCTCAGTTTTTGGACCCCCCATATCACCGTCTCCCCCCTCCCATGATAACCTCTAAGGTGTAAGCATCTCAATATTAGGTTGAGATCGGCCAGAAGTAAGTACTTTCCAGGCTGTTCCTTGTTCAAGATTTTTATCCACCATTTTCATGTGTTTATGGCTCAGATTCATTGCATCTGTGTCTGATTACAAAGTTGATATCATGCATCAATAGCCAGGTGACTATATTGTCCTATTCTGTATCACATGAATGGGTTTCATCCAACGTATATGCACTGACACTGGTTCCCGATTGGATGACAAAACTGAACTCATGTGCATCTACTTGTACATGACAAACGTTAGTGATCGTGTAACCACATAAAACATGAAAAACATCACCTGCTATGCTCTTAAACATTCCTCCAATAAAATCAGTAAATAATTCCATCAAACTAGACTTGATTTCTCACAATTCACCAGAAAAGGACCATCACTACATTACCAAAACTCCCAAAAGCAACCAAATTTTTCAAATTCCAAATTCATGAAATTGACATCCCGTTAGGGATTTCGGCCTTAATTGTGACCCTTACACACAGCAGAAAAGCATAAGCTAAAGTCATCAGATCCGTGGTCCCTGCTGTCTCAACTGCCAGGCTCTGATATCTCTGTCGCCAGGCCTAATCCTATTCTCATAGGAGCGTAGCTAGGCCTTGTCTTTTGTCTCAGCATCCAGGAAACTTAGCCAGTCTAAGGACATCAATGTTGGGAATACCTTCAACATCTCAAATGCATTTGAAATCTCTACCAAAATAGCTGCTTCCCTGTATAAATTTGATAGTTCACATGGCTACAAATCAAGGCAATGTTTTTGCCCTCCCCGCAGCAAATCAGGCACAGGAAACCTAACCTGTGCATTATCAGTTGGGCCTGGGCTATAGTCTCTTTCAAATTTAGCTGTCTTTTCAACAAACTGGCACTGTGTCCAGGCCTAGACTTGGCTGGTCTTATATTCCAACCAAATCAAGACAAATGCTTGAATCTATTCTATGAATATTCTTAATATCTACAAGCAGTGTTCAGTAACACGTGTCCACTGGTCTGAGTCTAGTATATTTCCTTATTGACCAGTAAACTTACAAATCCAGGTCTTGTGATCTAGTGTTATTTTAGGCACGAACAAAGTAACCAATGCTTGTACATCTTTTGAAATCAGCAACAGATCGACTCTAAACTCGAAGCAACACCAGCAACCTAAACAACCCTGTGTGATAGTGGTTACCTTCTTGACGAGTTTCTCTTTCTAATTACGCTTGCTCATTTGTTGCACGAACATGATAAAGTATCTACGACTCAAAACCTTCTTTGGTCAGCACTATTGTGTCTAATAGAGATCCAACACGTATGAGCAAGTACTTTAGGCCATTTGGATAAATCTGAACAAATGTTGGTCAACATCACACAGTGACCAGTACATGAAAGTTCATGAGTGTAATGTTAGGTAATATATTTAGAACCATGGCACTCTCCCTTTTGTGGCAAGACAATCAAAACTCTTTTTCTGATTTTTACAAGACCAAAAATATAATCTTTTTTAGTTTGTTGAAAACTAGGCTCAGTTCTGGAGTGTCAGTAGATCTCTTCCTTGACTATTTGCAACTCACTTAACTCTGACCTGGCAGCTTAACAAGAACTGGGGATAATGAAGAGTTATTGTGTTATTCAGAGAAATAGTCTAATTGAAGAACTTTTGAAAAATATTCCTACCAATCTAGTAAATGTGAAACGATATATCGGTGCATAGTGAGTTTACATGCGATGGTATTATAAACGATACCTTGTTTTCTGTATCGATACAAGACCATACACATGCTAAAATAAATTATTTACTACTTGTTTAATGACCCTCTGGGATTTTGTCAGTCAAATATAGCAATTTGTGTTTTAAGTTCAATACTATGAAATAGCCGTTTAGAACATGTGTCTTCAGGCAGCTTCATTTTGAACCTGCTCTAAAATATTTATAGTTTCCATGCGATTTGTTGTAGATATGTATTTGCCATACGTATCGTATCATGACCTATGTATTGTAACCATGCTGTATCGATTCTCCCTACAATCTTCTGAACTTCATGAGGGTTATAGCCACACGTTTAATATGAAAATAAAACTGATAATATCTACTTAATGTAACTCTAATCACTGTATGGTCAAATAAACAGCCAAAAACATAACATTTGATGAGAATTATAGCCAAAAATGTACTAATCAATACCAGATATATAGTGTCAAATGTAAAAAAATAATTCTACAGGTTGACAAGCACTTGACATTTAATATATAATGAAAAGTTCATAAATTGAATATTCACTTAAAGAATGATCATGATAAAAAGAATGACCTCTACCTAAACCTATATCTTGTAAGTTAAATAAAAAAGGAACATCACATTTATCACTAAACTTTTATTATCAAACAACGAAACCCCCAGAACCATAGAAACAAATCATTGTGGGCATCAATGTTGTCAAATTAAAAAATGTCCCAATTCCTTGTCAAATTTCCTGCAGCTGAAACTTGAAACAAAGCATAGCCTGTCAACTACATGCTGGAGATGGAGAGAAAGAAGGGAACACTCCAACCAAAAGAAAATCTCCATGGCAACAGAACACTGTCAACATTTTTCATCCAATCAGTTGGCTTTAACCGTTCATTCCAATCAGAGATAAAATTTCATATTTTTTCTTCCTTCACAGGAACTTGAATCAAGGAACCATAAACATAGCGCAGGGTTTTAGAGAATGTACATTTCCAATAATGATGAATAAAAGACAGTTAATTGCGAAATATTTTCTGTGAAAAGCCTTACTTTCTACATTTTGCAATAATTACGCGGAAAGACCGATAATTACAGCATTTTCCAGGACAGGATGTCTTGCAGCAATATCAATGGAATAAACCGAGAAATATTCCTTGGACTGAAGATTTTGATTAATCTTTGGCATCAAACTCATCCAGCTCTCCAAGCATCCTTGTTGGTACGAGATAGGCAGATAAAATCAACTATTAAGACGGAAACATGATTGATGAGAAATGTTGAAAAGAAGAAAGAAGTACACAAATGAATAACTGCTGGCCATTCTTGTTAATATGCAACATCACTGATCATGCAAGGGTCATCCCTTTGTATAATAATGTCCTTGCCAAACTTGAAAAAGTTGGGCAAGCTCATCTCATGACTGGGGGGTGTCAGGTGTGAAATTTTGTTTCATTTGTATTTAAGTGATGGGGAAATCAAATTCTCATTGAAACAACTTCCCCAGCTGTGGAATAGACAATCAAATGCACATTTGGGATGTTGAGCATCTCATCTGCGGAGAAAAAACAAAAATATGTGTACATAAACCCCATTACACATATCCTCAAGTTGATATTTTCCAAAAATGTTTAAACGTAAAACTACTCTCAAAAAGAAATTATCAGAATGAAATGATCTGCAAGATATGAAAGTTGTTAAAAGCAGAACACAGCATCCATAACATTAATAAACAGCCATATTCTATATCTATACAGCTGCTTTTAGAAATTGACAGTTGCCATGGAAACTGTCATCAATTTCATACCTCAAGTATTCTTGTATTTTGCTTTAAATTTTCAGATAATATAATACAAAATGAAAATACATCAATCTTGTCAGGGTCTAAACAATAGAATTAACATTATTTACCACTGTAGGGTTTTGTAGATGGCTCTTTATAAAATATTGTGCAAGTAATTTGTCAAAAAAATGATGATCCTTGTCTTACAAACAGATATTTGTGATAAGATTCTCTCTTTTAACACAATATTAAAAGTATTCATAAGGAAAGTTGCAAAGAACTTCTGGTTGACTCTTTCGATTGAATTGTAACAGCCCTATTGTTGACTGTCTCTAATGGACTCTTGACCAGGCCAACTTCTGGTTGACTGTTTCTAATCGAGTCTTGACCAGGCCAACTTCTGGTTGACTGTTTCTAATCGAGTCTCGACCAGGCCAACTTCTGGATGACTGTCTCTAATCGAGTCTTGACCAGGCCAACTTCTGGATGACTCTTTCTAATCAAGCCTTGACCAGGCCAACTTCTGGTTGACTCTTTCTAATCAAGCCTTGACCAGGCCAACTTCTGGTTGACTCTTTCTAATCGAGCCTTGACCAGGCAAACTACTGGTTGATAGCATGAGTGACAATCCACATTTTTGAGGTACTAGTAATGGCTGAGAATTCGGAGCCCAACAACAAAGGGCATGTAGTACACTCTTAACAGTGTATCAAGTATGCAGTCAGGTGAGGTGAGGTGAAATGGGGTTTAACGTTGCATCCAAGATTATTGCGCGTATATAGCGATGTGTATGTATGTATGTTTTGTTTGTTTGTTTAACGCCGTAATATTTCAGCTACATGACGGCATTCTGTAAATAATCAAGTCTGGACCAGACAATCCAGTGAATGACATCATGAGCATCGATCCATGCAATTGGGATCGTTGACATGCATGAACCAAGTCAGCGAGCCTGACCACCCGATCCTGTTAGTCTCCTTTTACGGCAAGCAGAGTCGCCTTTTACGGCAAGCAGAGTCGCCTTTTATGGCAACCATTCTACCCCGGATCTTCACGGGTCATGTGTGTGTGTGTGGCTGCTTGTACTAGTCCGGACTGATGCCGATTTATAATAATACTAGCACACTGAGACACCATGCCGCAGTTTAACATGAATACCCTACTCAGACACAGTATACTGACTCCGAGCCGACCAGTCCTTGTTTTAGCCCCTTAATGCTGAGCGCCAGACAGGGTAACAACAAGTACCATCATTTAAAGTCTTTTGGTATGAAGCGGCCAAGGATCGAACCCCAGACCTTCCGCTCTTCAAGCGGACGCTCTACTACTAGACCACAGAGGCGGTCGTATGCAGTCAGGTGACTATATTATACAAATATTGTAAAAAACAACTACCTGACCCTTAAGTGGTCAAACCGGACAGAGGCCACAGGTCTATTCAAAGTCAGTGGCCTAATGAAACCAAGTACAGGTAGGGCTGAGTTGTTATTAAAAGTGAAATTTGACTTTTTATTTCCCCACAGCAAGAATACAAATTTCATGAATTTACAAGACGTTGGTATCTAGTCAAGGGACTACATTAATTTTAAACTCCTGGCAACAAACTGCAGACAAATCAACACATGGCTGATTTTAGGTAGTCACTCGGGAATGACAAAGGGAGATAATTGTTCACAGATTCTGCAGTTTTTGTCTCAATCATGCAGTACCAGTACTGTGACTTGTTTTATTACTTTTCTCACTGGCAGGTGTAATTTTTCACAAATATTTCTGAAATGCCAATCAATATAACATATACAGCTGTACAATGACAGATAGGGTGTTCAAAATTTCCACTGCTTTCTCCAGTTATTTATTAGTACAATAAATATTGATTTTAAATGTTTCCGTGGCAACAAATCCCTAGGCAATTGACTTCATTTAAAAGTGTTTGACAATCAATCTTAGAACGGGTACCTGGAAGGATATGACGTTTTACCTGTAACATGCAACCTTTGACCTACACTCCCATGGGAATGCAGTTTGAATTCACACTGATCTATTGACCTGGGTGAAAAAAATATGTCACAAGTACAATCACAGCCCTCCTGTGTTCTGTACATAAATGGACAATTATCATTATTTCAGTCGTTTCAATTCAGGCAAATTATGAGTGATATTTCCACAGAATAAATTAACATACAATAATAAACAATAGTTCTGTCAAACCAAATGTTTGCCACATTTATGCAAACACAGTTGCAATACATTCCATAAGCCAGAATTCCACTTTCTGCAATAAAAGATATAAAACCAGTCGACCTAGCCATGTGCTCGATCACATTTATCTACCTCAGACGAGGGTGTGGAGGAGGGGGCCACCCACGGGAGGGAACATCCTGGAAGGAGAGGGTCTAGGAGATGAATAAAATATCCCTTCGGTGAGTCATCAGCAAAATCAATTGTGTACACCTACAATGTTTTACATACAATGCCAAAGTCTCCAGGCCGACCACTACCACATCGTTTTTAGCAAGAAGCACTCTTTACCCGACAGAAGATGCTTTTAAGACCTACCAACTGATGTTGGGTGGTGGGTTGGTGGCGGAGATCCTGAGACGGATTGACGTGGTAATAATGGAAGCCTGCAAATCGGATCGAGACTTACTGGAACTACGTACTTATCCTGCGATTGAGTGCACACAGCCGGAGTCCAATATGCCAGTTGCTAGGCAGGCCCAAACTTTGCTTTTCAGATGACTAGGACAAAAATGTTTTGAGTGGGATTGAGAGTTGCCTACCACACATACTGGGCTTTCATGCGATGCTTCTTTCATGTACATATAGACGGGACAAAAATGCACGTCTGAGGCACCTATTTCCAATTTACAAATAATGTCACACCTTCACTGACAGAAATATTAAGGAATATTCTCTTTAGCTTTGAGTAACCCATGTTAACCCTATCACTGTCAAAACTGAAAAAAATATAAATCTAATAAAAGAAAGAATAGCTTATAGATCATGTGGACTTCATACTGCATTTTGTTGAGGGAACAGACGAAAAGTGTACACATTGTTGAGTGAAACACAGCTGAAATGTACATTGATGTTTGTTTGTTTGTTTGTTGTTGTTTAATGCTGCACTCAGCAATATTCCAACTATATGACGGCAGTCTGCAAATAATCAAGTCTGGACCAGACAAGCCAATGATTGACATCATGAGCATTGATCTACGCAATTGGGATACAATGACATGCATCAACCAAGTCAGCGAGCCTGACCACCCAATCCCATTAGTCACCTCTTATGCTAAGCATAGTCGACGGTTACGGCAAGCATGGGTTGCTGAAGACCTATTCTCTCCATTGATGAGGGAAACACAGCTGAAATGTACATCCTTTGAAGTATTCCAACAGAGTGGCACGGATGCACATTCATCGATAGTATGCACTTGCAGTGAGTGTTTTTCCCTAATATTGACCATGAACATATGGTTTTCTTTGCATTCTGTCAAACCAATTTAAATGATAATCCAACAATGATCACATTTCCTCCAGCTGTAGGGACCACAGCCGTGTAGTATGAAGCTTGTTGAATGTCGAAAGACCTGTAATGAAGCACGAACTTGTAGAATCAATGTTATCAATAGTAACTTGAGTTTAGCATAAACTTGTTTTGTACTCACAACATGTCCTCATTGGTTTTGGATTGAGTTTGCAAATGGCTTCTTTCCATAACAGAACAAGATATAAATTTTGATGGCAACAATATAAAGTTCTCAGTAAATGAAATTCATAGTGCGATGTTCATTGCAGGTGTTTCACTTGAATCATAATATTTCATGATATTGACATGCATTTGAAATTGAAATAGTTGCTTTTATACTTCTAACATCAACTTTCCAACATATGCTATAGGTTGCTGAAAGGGTGGTAGAACTACCCTATACTTAAACCTGCGCTGAGAGTGAGGTGTGCATTGTATGGGGATGTGCTACGCACTGAGTCACGCCTGTGAAATTGTCATTAGTCAATATGAGCCTGTGTAAAGACACTGCTTGGCAACAGTGACATGACATCACATACGTAGGTGGCACAAGGAGGATGTCAGAGTGTGTCACTCTGTACATGGTCATCAAGTCATGCATGTCAGCGTTCTCCAGTAATTAAGTATTCTCACGTTTATTTCATCCATGTCACTTGTGTCCTGTTTCCTTCTAATCAAGCAGGATACGCCATCTTGTACTGACCTATTTCAATCATGTTGTCCCTTGTATATATCACAAAACATACTTAGATGACCTCAAAACGCCAGTGGGAGACCGGGGCTATTTTCGGTCCTGACCGCAAGGTAACTATGTAAATAGAGCATTGATTTCTCCTGGTGTCAAGGATGTGTGACGGGGGCAAGAAGGAAAGTGGACACAACTAACGAAAATCAGAGACAAAAAGCAAAATCTCCAGCTATCTCTTCCCAGTGTGAGGTTTAGCTTAAATATATGATTAAATTCATTGTTATAAACATGAAAGAATGTTGCATGTACGCTCCTGACTCTTTCGGCACTGACAAGTTTCCGATAAGGCTTTGATCCTATCTAGTAAGTTGAAAAGTTAGAACCCATCAAGCTAAACCACACAACTTTTATGGAACAGCACATCTGATTACTGGATATAGAGATTATTATCCAAGGGTGGTTCTGAATCGTAAATTTCATACATTAGGAATAAAACCTGTATCATGCAAACCTTTCTCATTCAAAAAGTAACTTCAGGTATCGTGTACGATAAAATGTCTGAAGCGCCAAATGATTCTCAGCCATGTTTCTTTGCATAAGCACTTCTATATCGGGAAGCCTGTATCTAAATAGTTTTGGAATGTTATGTAATTTATCAAGCAGGTAGATGTCATATCAATGTATGGAGTGAGTGAGTGAGTGAGTGAGTGAGTGAGTGAGTGAGTGAGTGAGTTGTGTTTAACTCCGCTTTGAACAGTATTCCAGTCATATCACGTCACGTCAGCTTGATGTGGGAGGAAAGCCCGAAGTGATGCAGGTCTCAGACGTTTACCACTTTGGTGAAACCCACGAACCCCATGAGTTTGGCTATGGACAAACTGAAAAACCTATAAACATAATCAGGGGGAACCGGGATTCAAACCCATGATCATAGGTTTCTGGCATGTCCATGGGACCAAGGTATGGATTTGATTAAAGTAGTTCCTGCTATGGCACCTTATTTGCATATTTATCGGATCATGATACCGGATTGGTTGCTCACATCAAATCCATTATTCATTATATGACAATAGAACTTATCAACCATGCTGATTTATCTGTAGTTCAAATGATTCCCTACAGAATTACAACAAAGCCATTTACAAAGGACTTTCTCTAAACCAGAATTTTTGTTATCATGTACTATTAAGACCACATTCAAATTTTATGTAACTGTTGGAATGAAATCTGCTATTGGTAACTACCATGTAAAATCTGCAACACTTTCTGTGTATGTTATTATAAATAATTCATCCAGAGGTCCAGATAAGCTTTTGGTGTTGTTGGCATTTTAACCATGCATTTTAAAATCATTGGGTATTAGTAAAAAACACTGTTCATCTAGTCCTTGCAAACTGGTGTCGTGTGGGTTCGAGATCTTTATAGGACTCAAAAATACCATGATACTTCCACAAGAAAGTGTGATGGCAAATGATCATGATGTAACTGTCATCGTGGAGTTTGGCAAGGTTGACGGAATGCCCATTTATAATTTCAAAATAAGTTGCTGATTTGCTAATCAAATACGCAGGGTTACTTCACAATATTTTGATGATATGCACAAGTTTTATTTTTGTAGCGTATCTGTAATGTTGCGTATATGATACACTAGGATTTTATTTTACTGCATATTTCTGCATTTCTGATGCGTATACGCAGATACGCAGCTTATCTGGAGCTCTGATTCATCTTAAGTGTAGCTGATCTTTTTAGGATTCTCAAATAATCTTCAAACCAACAAAGAATATAGAATCATAGCAACATTACTTATCAAGTTATAAGTGGCAGACTGGAGACCCCACACCTTCACAAAATATCTTTGGAGAGAACCAAGACGTACCAGTTCACCCACAGAAATGACTTTCCTGTGACATTCTGATTCATTAAAGCGCATCCACCCGCTTTGTGACCAGCTTGATTACAGTCATCCTCGAACAGGGACAAGCTCTGCAATCTGTATTACCACATACCACCAGGAAATCACAATGGATGAAGCGTTGTGCACCCTGTACCCTCAGGAACTCACACTGTCAGGGCAACATATCAATGTTTACCACCCATACATCATACCAATACATCCACTAGCAAATAATGACTCCTCAACCATGAGACATGGCATTCAATCAAATTGTTTCATTTTTCACTTCCAGATGAATTAATATGCATATTTTGCAACAGATTTCTAATTGCATTTATCACATCAGCATGTCTGTAAAAACCAACTAGTGGGAGATAAAACCAACCAGCTGTCCATGTTGGATTATTCAGACTTACACAGAAGATTCAGCAAGGAGAATATTCAGTCAGGCTCACACAATAAAATGGAAGGTATCAGTTTAAATTTCTATCCTCATACATGTATAAAGCAGATGTTACTGACACTGTCAAGCTCTTTGCAGATGTAGACACGTCAGCATATGGTCATGGAGGGTTCATCATTCATGTCCTACCAAGTCCTACCCACCTAGACTGGAGTGTCACACACCAGCAAATGGGCCCACTTCACTCTGGGTGGACATATGCAAGTAGGAAAAGGTGTAATGCCCGAAGCGATGGAAAAAATAGGACTGAGACTGACAAGTGAAACTGACTTGAATTGTACATCACATGAAATCGACAGTTTTTCAAAATGAAGGTGAGGTGAAAAGGATTTAACGCCACGTTCAAAATTATTGCACTTCCCTAGTGACATTTCAAAATGAAAGTTTCCATGCAGAAATTTTTACATGCACATGGGAAAATTGACAATATTGTGTCTCTCTGTGGGAATTGAAATGATAACATCATGTAATGAATTTCTCCTGGGGTTTGCCTGTATTTACAGCCCTTGTATATTGCACTAACTGTCACTGACCAACATCTGTGACCGATGAACGAAGGACGGCTTGTACCCGTCCTTTCACCAATACACTCCATCACGCTTCACCGAATATCAATTTGACAATTATTTTTTTTCACCATCGACCTCAGCGTGGCCCTGGTGTCCTGCCTCGATATAATTTTTGTTTGTTTCAATATTACTTAATTAACTTTGCCAACTGAAAAAGTATCATCGTCTCCTTTCAACATACAGTGAGTAATATTTCATTTTGATTATTCTTGGTATTTGTCATATTGGGGGTCTCCAAAGCGTTATAACGAGGAGGGATGGGACATGGACTGGTTCATGTGGTACATCCAATAATGAAGAGTGTATTGATAAGACTCTAGGCTTGGTTCCATTCTATCTTACAAAAGAATACGGAAACTTGTAAAACAGCTAGTAGATAGCTAATCCATAATGTTTTTAAAAAATAGTCCAGAAAATATCAAGTTCAGATGTTGACCACTATTCAAAGCAGTTATCTGGAAGATTTAGAATCATGCAAAACTGAACTAGAAACAGGCCTAAATGTAAGAAGGGAAATGTCAATAACTTTTAACCTGGTGGATAATGATTTGAATAAGATAGTTGTTCTCAAGTAATTGAGCATAATTACTTAGACAAGTGGAGTTTAATTTTAAAAGAAAAGTGCAAACCAATTACCCAACAAATATTATAACGACATAATGAACAAATTACAGAATATTACCAATGGACGGGCAACGGAACCAAATGTAAACAAACATACCGAAATTGGAAAATGATAATTAATACTTGCTCATGAAAAAAAGAAGGGCTGCAGCTTTCATGAAAAGATGAATTGTATTATGTGGTTAACAGTAAAATCAAAACATGTCAGAGGAAATACAGGAAAGGCTGGAGTAAAAAACATGCCATATCTGTAAGGGATACGTTGTGGTCACATAAAAGAGGTATTCAATAAAAAACGAGAATTGCAAACAATTACCCTCCCAAATAAATCCAGTTTGGAATCCCTCGAAGGAATAAATGTATGACGAGGGTTAAATGAAACGATTTCATGTCTGAAAAACCTGAATAAAACTTAAATGCAAACTTTAAACTGATTGGTGAGAGTGATAGGGGTCCAGTGATCCAACTGCTACAATGAGGGCAGAGCTTGTCAGACCGATGCCCCTTGTAGAGGGTAAGGGTAGGTGAAGGTAATTGAAGGGTCGGAGGTGAGAGGACAATATAGGCAGGCTCAGAACAGGGTCGCAGCTGTGTGGAGTATGCTGTTTTAATCAGCATTATGTAGGGGGCTTAGTGAACAATATCGGTTAATTGTTCTTTACTCTTAGCAGCACAAATTAAAACAGCTGCCTTTATTTATTGATTTAGACAACATTATATATGTAGATAAAGAAACTATTTTCTTTGTTAAAAGATATGTGTTAGAAATTTGTCTGAGGTCTTTTTGTCTAGTATCAAAATATGTGGGTTTGGACCCTTAATATTTTCACTAAAGGTGAAAAAACACACATTCACAATTTCAGATAATCAGTACAGCAACTATCCTCTCATAAACTTTTCAAACAAACAAAGTTTATTTATTTTGCCAACTAAACTGATTATTATTCTTTAACTGTTTTGTAAAAAATAAATAAAATGAATAAATAATTTACATGTAATCCTCTCAACATTGTTTATTTTGGGATCACCTTATTGAAAGCAACAAAAGCATGAATACAGATTAAAACAACTTGTCCATCATTAACTCCCACAGATATTGAATTCACTCATTTGAGGACAATGGCTATTGAATATAACAAAATTACTTTAATAATTAATTATCTTTCAAGATTGATTATAACAAATAGGATTACATCATTAAGAAGAAAGACAAAAGTGAATTGCTTCTCAGAATAAATACCTAGTTAATCATAAGGAACAATTGGTCAACACAAGCAGTGGTTGCTTGGAAATTCAGTTCCTTCATTAACCAAAACAGACACAGATGCAAATCAAAAAGAAACACAACTGGTAAAGTTAACAAACTTGAATTTCTCTACAGACTGACTGAGCTTCTGTTCATGAATGAGTGAGTGAGTATGGTTTTATGCCGCTTTTAGCAATATTCCAGCAATATCACGGCAGGGGACACCAGAAATGGGCTTCACACATTGTAACCATGTCGGGAATCGAACCCGGGTCTTCGGTGTGACGAGCCAACGCTTTAACCACTAGGCTACCCGACCGCCCCGCTTCTGTTCATTAGACAGAACAGGCATTAATGCCTGACGGTGATATTCCAAACGGTGCCTGATTTAGAAGAAAACATTGTTTGACCACGGCAGATGATGCATGGTTAAACTTTTGCAGCAAAAAGACCTTCAAGCAGTGGAATACTGTGAAAAAGTCAGCAAAAACAGACTTGACATCTAGATAAAGTTTGCTTTGATTCAAATAGAAATGAAAAGGAAATGCTTCCGATTCCCCTGAGATAAAGGAGGCCAAGAATTGGAATTGTTAGAGAGGCAAAATGTCAGCAGTTGATGATAGTGATGAAAAAATGACAGTAAAAAGAGGGATATATTTCTTCGGAGTGCTTCAGAGGTATGGGAATTGGGCATCAAGCAACAGCTTCCGAATCCACCAACATTGATCAGGCTCTGTATCTGCATCAGTGAAATCGCTGCCTGTTGTAGTGTCAGGACCTGGCCCTGTAGTATAGGACAGTGAGTGCGACCATAACTGTAGGTTAACATCAGTTGGGTAGGACACCATACCATAGTATTTTGGACAGACACAAAGTACATAATGCATAGGGAAATAAGGGTATGATATCACACCAATATTATCGAGAGTGAGTGAGTGAGTTGGGTGTACACCCCTTTCAACAGTATTCCTGTTATATCATATCGTATCTGATTAATGTGGGATGAAGCTCGAAGTGATGCAGGTTTCAGACGTTGACCCACAAGCAGGGGTATGGTGCTGACAAACCTAGAAACATGACCATGGCAAACTGGGACTTCGAACCAACAATCATAGGTTCCTGGCATGCCCAAGGCATGCACAGCGAACTGCAGTGCATTAGACGACTGGGCTACCTGTGCCCCCATTTCAGGTATGACACCACACAAATATAATCTTGGACACAGTGCCCGTATACTGCAGTGCGGGTAAGACGGAGCTCAAGCTGGATATTCGCATGAAAACATATGATCATATGTACCTGGACACAGTGCATACTGTATCGTGACTTCAGGGTATGTTTTCCTATTAACACAGGAAGGCCAATGTGACCGTCAAAGGAAAACACAAAACAATGTTATGTGTAGACATCTACACTTAGGTGAACATGTAAGCACAAGTATGGTTCAGGCAGACCAAGTATCACGGACTGAGCTAATCTTGGATTCGAACCCACAAAGTGATCTTTAAGGGCCATAACTCTGCAAGGTGAGGTGAGGTGAAATGGGATTTAACGTCGCGTCCCAGATTATTGCTCTTATATAGCGACGTGAATGTACGTGTGTGTGTTTGTGTGGCTGCTTGTACTAGTCCGGACTGATGCCGATTTATAGTGCTAGTTCACTGAGATACCATGCCGCAGTTTAACATGAATACCCCACTCAGACACAGTATACTGACTCCGAGCCGACCAGTCCTTGTTTCAGCCCCTAAATGCCGAGCGTCAGACAGGGTAACAACAAGTACCATCTTTTAACGTCTTTTAGTATGATGCGTCCAGGGATCAAACCCCCGACCTTCCACTCTACAGGCGGAGGCTCTACCACTAGACCACGGAGGCGGACTCTGCAAGGTGAAATGCAGTGCATAGCCCACTGGTCCACACATGCCCCCTTTTGCAAGAAGCAAACGTGCAGGGAATCCTAATGAACATCACATGCTGGAAAGATAAATACTTATCACATGCTTACTCTTAACATATGAAGCATCACCAAGTTCTCTGGCATCCACCTATGCATGCCTCTTGTATGAACGCCTTGATGGTCTAGTGGTAGAGTGTCAGCCTGGAGAGTGGAAGGATAGCAGTTCGAACCCCCGCTGCCTTATTCAAAAAGACATTATAAGATGGTACTTGTTGTTACCCTGCCTGGCACTTGACAGGGGCTAAAACGTGGTCTGGTTGGCTCGGAGTCAGTATACTGTGCCTGAGTAGGGTATTCATGTTAAACTGCGACATGGTATCTCAGTGGGCTAGCACCATAAAATAGTACTTCGCTATATATACTACTCAAAAGAAGTTAAAGAACACCCAAATCTTTCATATTATTTTAGTTAATCTCACATGCCAAGACACATTAACTACAGTAATATGAAAGAATCAGGTGTTCTTTAACTTCTTTTGAGTAGTATAAGTGCAATAACCTTGAACACAACATTAAACCCCATTTCACCTCAACTCACCCTCTTGTATGTTAGCTACTTACTGGGTTGAATACAGTTCACAAACGAAATATCCTGTGAGAGTGTGCGTATCAAGGAAGCTGTACTAGCTAGATGAGCAAAGCTTATTATGTATATGAACTCTTCAGGAAGGCGGTGTGTCAAGACTCAAATCTCTGAAGGAAGAATGTCATATGCGACATCCTTAGCCTGTTGGAAGGAAACCACTTCAGTCTTATGACGACCTTCAGGGGTCAAGAGGAGGTCAGGGAATATACTCTTGACTAGATGCTGAAATACTTGTGGGGTATATCTGTCATAACTCCATAGAACCACCATGTTGCCAGGTTTATGCAGTAAGGTCTATAATTGTAAACAGAGATGACAACTTGGAGATAAATAATTCAGATCTCAGCGGTGATAACAAGGCCTCACAAATTTGAATGCTTGGTGTATTGATTTGATGAACTTTATTTTTGGAGGGGAAGTGACAAAAATGAAAGTAATATTAATGTACCTCAGCTGCCTTACCTCAAGCTAAATGACAGGGATGCTACTCTCATATATGTAACTAAAAACAAAACTAAAAACAAAACTTAGTCTCGATTGATTTATTAATTAAAACGCTCAAATACTTATTGGCTAATCAGATGGCGTCTGATTAAATGCATTCTTAATGCATTCCTGAAGGTTAGGCTAGAGGTTAAAGCGTTTGCTTGTCATGACCGAAGACCTGGGTTGGATTCCCCACTTTGGTCTGTGACATCCATCTCTGGTGTCCCTGCATACAGCTCTGGAAAACCTTACTCACTGTAAGATAGTGATGGTCTGCTACATGTCAATTATTATGGGTATACTATCACTATGGGTAATATATTTCCGTCATCTTCAGATTACTATATTTATCTACATTATCACTTTGTATAAAGATATAAGGCTAAAAAAACAGAAAATTGAACAAAAAATATTAAACCAGTATCCGCTTTTATTCCACCAAATAACTTGAGAAATTTTTCAAATATTAAAATGCCTTGAGAAAATCTTCAAATATTACAATGCCTTGAGAAAATCTTCAAATATTACAATGCCTTGAGAAAATCTTCAAATATTACAATGCCTTGAGAAAATTCAAATATTACAATGCCTTGAGAAAATTCAGATATTACAATGCCTTGAGAAAATTCAAATATTAAAATCATGGACCCAAACTACTGGTATGTATATTTCTCCAGAAAAGCGAGAAGACTGTACCTCGGTACCCTCAGTTGGCATTCTCTGGGAAAAGCAATCATTTGATGTGGCCTAACTTACATGGTTGCTAGATCAAAACATTAATTGAGTCAGTACTCCTATACAATAGTGAAATCTGGGGTATGGAATCAATCCTCAAGAACAACTCTGATCCATTTATCCTTGAGAAACTGCAGCTCAGATTTTGTAAATCCATGTTAGGTGTCAGAAAAACAACACACAACTGGGCAAGCCGAGCTGAACTAGGATTCCATCCTCTTATCTACACAGTACTAATAACAATACTTATTATACCTTCAAGAAACATTATACTTCAGAATGCTTTTGTTGAACGTACATCTTTGGTTAATAAACAATAAGGATGGCTATACCAACTCAATCTATTCTTAGAAAAAGACAATACATGTGAATAAGTAATTAAGGTTTTCTATTACCAACATTCAAAGAGACAATAAAGTCTAAATTTGACTCCTTCAAGGAATCTCTTCAAGATGCTAATACAGCTATAGGCACAGGAAACAAACTTAGGGCATACAGGACAAATAAAAATGAAATAAAGTTAGAACACTATCCCAGTCACTGAAGAATAAGAAAATATTGAGTGCAATTTTCTAAACTAAGATTACGAAACAATAAATTTACTATAATACTTTGAAGACATACAAAGCCACCCTACCCACTACATCAGAGGCTATGCTCTACATGTTCAATCACTGATTATGAAAAACACTACAAACTTCACTAAAGCACCCGTGAAGATTCCGGGGTAGAGTAGGTTTTCAGCAACCATTGCAAAAGGCGACTATGCTTGTCGTAAGAGGCGATTAATGGGATCAGGTGGTCAGGCTCGCTGACATGGTTCATGCATGTCATCCATCATTGTCATTGCATTGATAGATGCTCATGATATTAATCACTGGATTGTCACTGACTTGATTATTTACAGACCGCCGTCATATAGCTGGAATATTGCTGAGCGTGACGTTAATAACAAACCAAATATAAAAAAAATACTTCACTAAAGAAAGAAATATACTCTTTGGAATATTATCCACATAAAATGCAAATGTGAACAATCATGAAAACAAATTACTTCGCTACATCCTATCGAACAATGAAGCCACCAACATCAACTGCATGTGTTTCCATTTCTATAATTTGAAGCAATAAATACCTGTTGATCTTAATCAACCTATGTCATTTTATGTATATCATCAAATCTGTAATACTGATATTTTCTTTAAATGATTTCTTTGTGTTGACAGATCTATGTGCATGTGTGTGCGTGTGCATGTGTGTGCATGTGTATGCATGCCTGTCTGTCTATATATTGCATCTGTTCCATAATGGAATGTTTTCTGTAATAAATATTATCTTATCAGCAGCAGTCTCCGCCACACCATCTTGAGATGAACACAGGCATGGCTTCAGTGGACTTTCCAAATTCAAATTCACAGATAATTCATTCTGGACATTGCCACGTCCTAAGTATAGGCTCTTATGGAAACTGATATACTTTCTTACATTCTCATATTGAAGACACATCCAAAACATATTCAGATACTGTCTAGTCTATGTTATCTGCATATTGGCCAAGTCCTGGAGATGGCGCCAGCTTTGGATATTGAACCAAAGCACCAGGACACAGCGGTTGGAATTTAAGCCAAATTAGGGCCAGCCATCACATGGTGAAAACAGCCACAGATTAGTAAATCTCAACTTACTAATACTTTCAGCACTCAATCAATGGCAGTGGCAATCTCATATCCTTCTTCCTATCAGTCAAGAAAATTGGTAATTTCAAACCATGAACACGGAGGATACTAAACGATACAGACTGATACACATACACTGCGATGTGTGAGTGCATGTGTGAGTGCATGTGTGTATGTATGAGTGACTAACTGCGTGTATGTTTGTGTGAGAGCGTGTGAGTGAGTGAGTGTGTATGTGTGCGCACATGCGTGGATGTGACATATATTTAGACTCTCAACTGGTTCATTGTTTCTGTGTTGTCCTGTAGAGACAACTTCCTCTAAGCAATATTGAACTCCGAAAAACTGCAAGCCCTTAATCATCGTTGTAGAAGACATTTTGGAATTCCCTTTTTCCCCTATTTCAGGATGAAATATAGCTCTGTGATACTCCACAGCAAGATTTACACCGTGAGCAGAAACAGCCAGAAGAAGTAGAAGGAATCAGAGATGTTCCATCGACAACACACAAGGCAAGCACCAATACAGAATTAATAAACACGCCTTCTAAGCATGCAAACACCATGGCTAAGGGACCAGCCAATTTGCTTAACATTGAAGGATTGCAGTTATTCTTTTCTCAGAAAATATCCCCAACACACTGACACAGACAGACATCCAACACCCCCCCTCCCCCCCATAAATAGAAAAATAAAAACAAAATAAATTTTTAAAAAAAACCCAAAAACCTCCAAACAAACCAAGTATACATGGTATAAATTTTTTGCTCCATTCAGCATTAGAAATTAGTCCTATAGTCCTTGCCAAACTGCCCAGTAGTTAAGGTATCATCAGGACTAGTAGATATTTGCCATTTTTAAGGATTTTGCTATATGCTATTATAAAGACTAGTGGACTGAAACTGTTAATTTCTATCCCTGCCATTACTTAATGGTTGGTAGTTGATAGTGCTTAATCTACTAGGCAAGTCAACACCATAATTAAACTAAAGAAACTTTAAATTTTCATCTATTCTGAACCTTCAAAGACTGTTCAAACTTCAATACCGATGAATCTATGTATACCTGTCTATGTTAAAGAATGCTGGCAATTTCAAAAAGTATTGCCTAACCCTCACATAGGAAATGGAACCCTCCATCTTTAGAGATGGACCATACCATTTCTCCCATAAGGGTTGTAAGGCAGCAAGTTGACAAGGTTGTGACCTCAGAAAGGCAGGTGTTGGCCACAATGAAAAGGGCACATGGAAAGGTCTGCCAGGGGAAACATCCCCTCAGGCCAAATGAACAGCTTTTGGTAAATTTGACCAGAGAGTGTGGGAAAATGTCACCACATACCTCCATGACTGACGTAAAATGTTCCATACAAAGGCAAAATAGAGGTACGAAACTTTTGTCTCCCTTTTTTTCAACAATTCCAATTCATAAGAAACTTCAAGTAATTGAATAAGGCAGTATATTTGTAAAAAAATGTTTTTACTGATCTGCTGATCATAAGAAGTTGAGAAAAAAATAATGTGATAAGCACCATTTTTTATTCTGCTTCTTAATTATTCTGTGTTCACCACAAAAAAGATAACCTACAATGTGTTAAACAGCAAGACTGAAGTCACTGGTATAATATAACATGGCACAAAGGGCAACGGATTAAGATAACCTCAGAACATGTTTTTTCTAAAATGTCTTCTGTATTTATTTTTTTCTCCAAACATACCAACTAATAATTCACACAAGACATTTTTATTTTCACCAAATTAGGGCCTAGCCTTCAAAATATGAACACTAACTAAAGATAACCATCACCTTGCCTGGACTTGAGAACATTTACAGGGCTTGATTTAGCTATATAAAACATGCACCAGTGCAACCTATTATTTCAAAAAATGCAACCTAATATTTATGTCTCCATGAACTATGTGCATCTCAAAAAAATAATAATATGTGTCTGACTAACTCTTCATTGTTCTCCCAACATCGAAATTGAACGCAATACCTCTAAGCTATATTTACCAAAATATACCACTTATCCCAGTGTTATGCGTAATTTGTCATGCTTTGTTGGGCTTGACATCATGAAACTGTGGATACTTAGAGATTATGTGCACATGTTCCTTTAACATTTTACAGCAATACGTCATTAATTTGCTGACACTGCAGAAGACTGGCCTATGTTAACGTTGACAAATGTATGGGACCGAGGTGCAACCTGTTTTTGTCTGGGGCAACTAGGCTTTCATGTCAACATGTACCTGGTGCAAGTTAAATCCGGTTCTTTAAATCAAGCCCTGATTTAAAATAAGCAAACTTAAATTCATCAATAAAAACTACACAGCCATTTTATGACAAATTTATTGTCAGCTTTGACAAAATGTGACACTGTTCACTAACCACTGAACACTGAACACTGAACACGGAGTTAGGCCCTGGCCAGTTCAGTGTTCAGCACAACAGCTCTGTTTACAGCAGTAACTTAGCAACAATAAATCAACCCAGAAAAGATCATAATACAAATATCTTTCCAATGACATTATTTAATTTGGCAATTATCTGCAATATTTGCTGGGTTATGCTGAGTCGTGGAGAACATTATATGCTGCTCTATTGAGTTAGAGCGCCAGGCTGACAATGACAGTTGCATGGACGTACTACACTTCCAGTAAATTACATTACAAAGGCAACTAATCTCTGACACTGACTGCTCTATTTGTAGTTTAATTTTAGACATACATACTTTACCAAAAACAACCAAGTTGGCATTTTTCTTCTTATTTGAATATAAGGTTTTGACTTCAAGCTACCCTGTCTATCAAAATAACAATTACTCTCCTCAAGGGGAGATTCCTCAGACCTTTGAGAGGAAATCCAGTAACATTAACTTTTTTCACTTTTGAGGAATCTGATGCCAACTTAATACTGACTAGCATGCACAAGAGGATTGTAGGGTACCCTGTGTCACAAAAACCAACATCACTTTGCAAGAACACATTGTGCAGTACATTAAACTGCTACTTTAATGGTAGAGTGATAGCAGCACTCAATGAGGGACTGTGGGCAGCTAAAGCAGTATTGTTGGTTGTGACAAAGAAAAGTGCCTTTGACTGTCGCTAAAAATACTCTGCAATGATTTCCTTACTTTTTTCTGTCACTGGTATGCACTGATGATGCACTTGATTCACAGAATAAAAGTCAAATCATCTAAGACATTGTATATCTGATTATATGACTAAATTCACTCCACTTGAAAGTCATGTTGTGCTTGACGAGAATGGAATTGGAGTTGTTTCTTCAGCTATGGCAACACAGTAACCTTGATGATCAACCATATTACACAGTATCATATATCACACATACTACCGGATATCTTGCATCTCAGGTATCTTTAATATGGTATCTTGCATCTTGTATCAAGGTTGTGTAGTTTTTTAATCTAGCATCTAATATATTTTATCAAGTATCTAGTATATTTTATGACATATCTTGAAACAGGTTTCAAATGTTAAGTGTTTTGTATCATCCACGGTCTTGTATCAAGAATGGGTTTCCAGAATTGTACCCTGGTGAGAAATGAACACCAGTTGCTCAAATACATCTTACTGCAATATCGGTAACCAAGTTGAGTCTGAATGTACTGATGGTGCTACACCAGTGGTTTACTGGAGGCAAAATACATGGCCTTTTCTCAATAAATGGAATGGATGCTAATAGTATGCACTTCAAGTCCAATTGAAAGCAAACTAGTATAGCTGTTTGCACCATTGCAACCATTGCAATTCTACATCTATAGGTTTAACTGATTCTATCGTTTTGGACTGATGTTCCTTAAATCCACCATTAAGTTTAATTTCAAACAAGAAATTCAACATTGATAACAAGCAGATCTTCAGAGCATGCATAAGGTTATGACACCATCAACAGGGAAGGGGGACACTAGAGCTAGGCTCTCATTGCAGTGTCTGGACTCCTGAAACTTATTCCCATAGGGGTCACCAATAGATGCACCCAGGTAAGTCCCTGACAACATTCAAGATATGTACACAGAAGTCTCAGTGGAGTGTCAGTCAACCCTTATACACAGAAGAGCAAGTGAGTGAGTGAGTCTGGTTCTACACCACTTCTTGTAATATTCTAGCAACCTCACAGTGGCGCCACCCAAAGTTGGCATTGATCACACTTAGAACCGAGGCGGGGAATCAAACCTAGATCTATGGCAGAGTGAGAGGTGTTCAGCTCTAAGCTACCCCATAGCTCCTAGCTATAGGTAGCTGTGGCATGGACTTGGGGGGGAAGTGATACAGCAAGGTCAGGATACCTTACACATCACGATACGTATACTTATGTTATAATCATGTTGAAACTTCTTCAAAGTATTTCAGAGCAGGTTCAAAAGAGAAAAGCTTGCTGTATACACATGGTCATAGAGGTTATTTATTGAACTTGAAACGTTAATTTCATCACATTTTGCAATATTTGACTGACAATAGGTGGTAATTAAACAAGTAGTAAGTAATTTATTTCAGTAAGTGTATCGTCTTAATTGATAGAATAAAAAATCTATCGAGCATGGAATCATCGTATGAAAACTCACAATGCACAGATGTATCATTTCAGCCCAAGTAGCTGCAGCAGCAACACAACAATGCAGTAATGAAACTTCAACAGCAATTCCTGCTCAGCTGCACGACCCGAGTAGCTACACTACCTGCTGCAGCACCTGAATAGCTGCAGCACCTGAGTAGCTACACCACCTGAGTAGCTACACTACCTGGGCAGCACCTGAGTAGCTACACTACCTGCTGAACCACCTGAGTAGCTACACTACCTGCTGCAGCACCTGAACAGCTACACTACCTGCTGCACCACCTGAGTAGCTACACCACCTGAGTAGCTGCATCACCTGAGTAGCTACACTACCTGCTGCACCACCTGAACAGCTACACTACCTGCTGCAGCACCTGAGTAGCTACACTACCTGCTGCACCACCTGAGTAGCTACACTACCTGCTGCAGCACCTGAGTAGCTACACTACCTGCTGCACCACCTGAGTAGCTGCACCACCTGAGTAGCTACACCACCTGAGTAGCTACACTACCTGCTGCACCACCTGAGTAGCTACACTACCTGCTGCAGCACCTGAGTAGCTACACTACCTGCTGCACCACCTGAGTAGCTACACTACCTGCTGCACCACCTGAGTAGCTGCACCACCTGAGTAGCTGCACCACCTGAGTAGCTACACCACCTGAGTAGCTACACTACCTGCTGCAGCACCTGAGTAGCTACACTACCTGCTGCAGCACCTGAGTAGCTACACTACCTGCTGCAGCACCTGAGTAGCTACACTACCTGCTGCACCACCTGAGTAGCTACACTACCTGCTGCACCATCTGAGTAGCTACACCACCTGAGTAGCTGCACCACTAGCAGCAATACAAGCTGTCGCTGTCTCAATAGCAGCAGTTTCCACAGCAGTAATTCATGAACAAATACACCAAACACAAGCATAACTGGTGGGCATTGCAGGAAAATTACTTCATATAGGAGGGAAAATCATCACTTGAAACTATCTATGGAATTTCTCACGTGCACTATTGATTTTGAATATGAAAATTGGGAAAAAAATCTAATGATCCCTTTTCACACAAAACTTCCAATTTTCTATTGTGATCGTAATAAGGGCCTTTGACAACAGTGCATGCTCCCAGCATTCTGCAGTAGGGTATCATGTTGCAACATCATGGGCTGCTCTTCAGTGGTCCTGAAAAGGACGTTGAGTTCCATACATCAAGCATGTGCTTTGTGTGAAACCACCTATTTAAAGTCATACTTGAATTCTAAGAGGTTGTTGAAAAAAGAAGAAGTCCAAATCATCATTTCAAAAAATGCAAAGTAAACACCCAGTGTAAATATTATACTTTTGTATTATTTTTTCTTCAGCCAGTTGATTTAGACAAATCCATAGAACCAGAACGGGAACTGTGGAGGGCTTACAGGAAGTCAGTTTTCACCTGGACCTCTAAAAGAATATTCCAAATCTTAAACTCATTCATTTTGAAAGTCAATGTGCAAGCTAAGGCAATATTTCATTCTAATATTTTATTACTATGCACATGCGGGCTGGTTGTAATGCAGCATAATTTGTTGCAATATGTGAATGCTTCAAACAGCAATGAAACATGTCTCCCTTATTGCAATAAATAAACCTGTCAGACAAAAAACACAGTTATTTTAAATCCTTGTGTTCGACCCCGATGTTTTCGACACCAGCCTTCCTTCTCTCCACAAATTCCAATATAATCATTTTTTAAACAAACCATAATTACTGTTCCTGTGTAGGAAACCACAATATCAAAACTGATAATTTACATCAATACATATTTTGTTTTAAAAATCCAAATTTGCAAAATGTGTAGAAAATTCATAAAATAACTTGCTGTGAGAGATTGAGAGATCGGTGAGATATTTGTTCAAGGATTCAAGACTGATGCCAAGGCAGCCATGGAGATCAGAGCTCCTTAGTGTTCTTCATAGAACAAAAGCATCACATATTGTGCAACCACCTGTGTTGAAAATTAGTGTGTGAATGAGTGAGTGAGGCCATATTGTTTGAATCATCTGGGTTATGACAATTACACCATGACTTTCAGACTGAATTTGGTACAGACCACCACTAAGAGATTTGAGTGAACAAGCATCAGTTTTGTATGTACTCATATTGTGGATGAAATACTTGACCAATAGTTAGAGAAAGGCAAAGAATTATGGATAATTTGTGAATTGCTTTGGAAATCCATAGCCTTGACAAGGAACAGGTATCAGGGTTTTATGCGAAGCAGAAATGTGCGTGAACATACTACGTCCCAAGGGATGTATGATAATATCCATTGTACCTACAGCACATCAAGAGCAGTTATGAGTGTGTGTTATTTCATCCAATAATCATGACCACTGTCCACATGATCATTGATTCATTACAGGCTCTAAATTAATTGTCAAAACGTACAGTACACCACACCATTTCATTACTTTACAGGACCCTCATTTTGCCTGCATGGACCCTTAAAATTAATCTTTGGGGGTCCCCGGACTCTCACTTTTGTAAGTCAAGGTAAAGCCCTGAGGTATCCATAATCCAGTTGCAAATAGGTCATTCTAAATATTACCATTAATATTTTATTTGAAGCAACATTAGAAAATTTGGCTTTGTTGATCACAGCCAACAAATCAATCTGCTGGCACGTCACATAAAATCTTGTGTACTAACGTCATGCACACTGATGATGACATCATCTCCAGTTATTGACAATGCACTCGTGTAACATCTCGTTGCTAGGGGCCGCATCCCTAACAATGGAACAATAGGTGTGAAGTAGCCAATGAGCTTTCAGCAAAAATTATATCACAGAGGATTACGAGGAAAGATATCCATGACCTTATCATTAATTTTTATACAAGTAAAACAGGACCTAAGTTTTCGTATTTTCAGTGTTTATTAGCTTATGGATTTATTGACTTCATGTGACGAAATATACCATCTAGTTTGCATTACCGGTGAGCCTAAAGGTGTAAACTGGCATAGTCTTCCTATGCCAGTACATGATGGCGCCGGCCAAGCTGGTCGCCCTGACGATGTGGACCAGCCCTGAATATGGTACGGCCTGGCGAAGGGCCGACTCGATCAATATGCACTATTGACAACAGCAGCAACGGCACTCAACTGCATTGTAAACCTTGTGAACAAAAGGATGGCTTTGTCAGATGGGCATATTAATGTTTATATATACCTCTCCTAAAATACCAACACAGTAACAATTTTCTATGTAGTTGTACTGATATTATCAAAGAGTAAATAGTTTCTTTCTGTACTTACAAGGGTAGACAATGCTTGGTATCATTGATTGTCTAAATCCAGCATTTATAACAGAAATACTTCAGGCAAGACCTACTGGTATTCAGTAAAGGAGTGAAAACAATTCTCATGTTGTTTCTCCATTTATCCAACGAAACGCATTTTTGTGTCACCAAAACCATTTGAGAGACCTTTCCATGACAAATTGTTTCTACAGAATTAATCTTTTAACCTCATTTTTAGCTGTAGTTGAATAAATGTATGAAAGAAAAAATATATATCAATATTCTTATACCTGTAGAAAGAGGACATATTTTTTCGAAATTGAAATGACCTCATTTTTCGCAAGAGGTCTTAGGACCTAATTTTTTATTGTTCATTAATTTCAACTAAATTTCATTATGACGGCTATACTTTGTTTAATTATACCCACATTTGACTTGACTGAATAATTTACTTTCTGGACAAATTAAAATCAACAGACCAGTGATAAATGACATCTTATGTGGCCATAATATATTTGTCCTACAATACCGTTTTCTTTCAGCAACTTTTACATGATCCTACTACAGGGTATTTATTTAAATGTATAATTTCAAGATTAACATATGTCTAAAATTTGCTTTCAAAGAAACCTTTGTTAAATAGCTTCTAATATTTTCTGTCAAATATAAAGAGACAATTTATCATCTCATAAAGTACACTTGATTATTATCAAATAAAACAAGGCGGACAGTTCTCTGAATGACTCCGAGAAAAAGGTACAATCCTACTCTTACATCAATTATGGGGGCACGGGTGGCCCAAACGTCTAAGGCACTTTGCAGAGTTGCGTCCCTTTGGCACGCAAGAAACCTATGATTGTGGGTTCGAATCCCGGTTCACCCCGATTATGTTTCTAGGTTTGTCAGCATCATACCCGTGCTCATGGGTTTCACCGAGAGTGGTAAACGTCTGAGACCTGCATCACTTTGGGCTTTCCTCCCACATTAGGCTGACATTCCGCGATATAACTGGAATACTGTTAAAAGTGGCTTAGATCGGGCCAGGGACATTGACCCCTCAAAATATGATAAAATGTATGTCAATTTCTGGAACCTAGACAATCAATTTTCTCAATATTCAAATCAAACTGACGTTTTGTAAGAGTTTCCGTTTGTTATAATTGTCATGACAAACAATGGCTTAATCACACACTCGTCAACACCAAGTTAACAAACTATACAATTCAAACCATTACTATTGATAGTAGCAAAAACATTTGTTGACAAGTTTCAAACCAAATACTGAAACATTGAAATTTGTTTTAATTGGAAAATCAAACCATCTTGATTTCCAGCTAATTAAAAAAAAATAATGAAATAATGTATAGTGAGCAACAGCAGGACCTGTTACAAAGTAAAGCCAAAATACATGCTTTTTGATACTTTGAAGTTTTGGAAAATTTCAAAATAAAACCACCTTCAGTTCAGAATTCTTTTTTCATCTTATATCTGTCGCAAGGAATAGTGAGACATATTACAAAATAAAGCCCAAACTTTGTTTCCACGGAAACTGAGCGTGTGATTCCATCAATGAACTCAATACAGGCCGACAGTCCCCTCAGGTAGGCTGCCTGTCTGTCACATGTGCTATGGATTATTCAACGAGACCCGTGGCTTCACGCACGTGAAACAGGGCTAACAATGGCCGATCAATACGATCAATATTTCCCCCTCTATCCATCTGCTTTCTGGGATCGTCAATGGCCCCTCCCTTGCCACACCCACTTTCGAGTAATGAGTTTATCAGTCTTTATCAGTTTATGTCCACCTTTGGTCAGGGCCGCTGCACATGCAACTATCTATGTTTAGCATTCCTCATCACCGATGATGCAGACAGGCTAAGGCCAAACCCAAATTAACCAGGATTTTCCTGGAATAATGACTACAAAGTTTATACCATCTCTGAGAAAATATTATCGCTCTTACAAGTCTAAATATATGCGATATGCAGCACAATATTTTTGATAGATCATAGAATCTAGTCTGGTTAAACAAAGACAAGTATTGTAGACTTCTCTCGGGTTAGGAATTACAATTTTGACAAATATTGATGCAGATTTGAACTGTACAAAAATAGGTATGATGTTTCGATATACATTAAACTATGTTTATAATGAACACAATTATAA